>NC_071388.1:59556718-60157962 GCF_022682495.2 Desmodus rotundus | reverse complement strand
AGAGGAAGACAAAGTGAGGCTAGAGATAGCTGTGGCCTGGGAAGGATCCTTTAAGCCACAAGAATTAGACATCAGCAAAATTCCTCACAGAGGTCATAGAGTGTTACAAATGAAGGGAAATCAAGGTTATGTTGTCCCTCATAAATTACAGATTTAAAAAAACAGCAGGTTCAGGAAACACACGTTCTTGTTTTTATGTGGGTTGGCGTTTGTTTCTTTGGCTGGTTTTGTTGTTGTTTTGTTTGTATAGTTGGTTAGAGGCAGGCTTGGGACTTACAAAGAGCTACACGAGGGACATATTATGTACTTGAAATGACCTGTCAATGAAGTTTGGGGATTTCTTGTTATGGTCAGAGATAACATGAACTAGGGCAGCTGAGTGTTACCAGGTAGATACAGAAGGTGTTCAGATGTGTGTGTGGTTACATACCTAATGGTAGCAGTATGTTGATAGGTAACGTTGAAATGTTTATCACTTAGTGCCTAACGGTGCTTTAGTGCCTATAATTCTGAAGTTTCAGAATGCCTTCGGATTTTCTATGAAATTGGGATTTTTTCCCCCACCTTGAAAATTTGAACTCTTTCTTAGAGGTCATTGTAAAATTGCCTTTTTTTCCCCTGAAGATGGAAATCCTTGACTTTATTTGTCTCTGCACTAAACCCAATTTTATTTATATTTGGAAATTCAGTTAGAAGAACCAACGACTGGCTTATGAATCATTCACCCCTTAACTCAGAGAGCTAGCTTTCCTGCCCTGTCGTCAGCGCTGCATCCCTTTTTTGCACATAGTAGGCGCTTGAGGATGTCATCAGGCAGTAAAAATAACATTGAGGAAGGAATTTGAAGGCCTGTATGTAGACTTGGCTTTTTTGCTTATTGATTATTGTGGCTTTTGCAAGTCACTGACTCTCTTTGAACATTCTGTCTTGACATCCTTGGTCCAGCAGTGGGCCAGGTTGCCCCCACCTCATACATTAGGTAAGAAGTTTATACCTACTAGCTTCTCAGAGGTCAGAAAAGAAGCTCTAGAAATGGAAGTGGTTGGGTCCACCTTGGATCCAAAATTTCTAGTCAAGGAGGAGAGAACCATATGCAGGATGTTTTTGGTTGAGGATTAGGGTGCATCACAGACCAGAAGTTTTGTAAATAGAGAGGTGCAAATCTTGAAAGGAAGACTGGGGTCTTAATCACAACAGAGACAGCATCGACAAAAACATAATTGCAGAGAACGAAGGTGCAGGTTTTCAAAGACCGAAGCAGCGCAGCTGGGAGATGCCAGTAATACAGGGGGAAACTTGATAAATGAGGCGGCTTCCATACCATAAACTAAATTTTTCTTTATCTCTTTCCCATTTCTTGTTAATTTAGTTAAGAAAATTCTTTCACCTTCTCTCTTTCCCACTTAGCCTTCTTCACCACCCCAATGCTTTTCTCTTCATTGTTTTATTTTCAGTCAAAATTTATGAGATCATGAACCATGCTAGGACTATCCCTGGGGTTTTTTTCTAGGATATTTAGCCGGCAAAGATGAACAAAACACCAAACCATGAACATATCTCAGAGAGGGTGCTTTTCTTATAAAGTACTCAGTATTCTTATTGCACTCTGTATCAGTCAACGATCACCATAATAGCCACTCCAAAAGTTAGTGGCATACCAAAATGTGATCATCACGTTCACAGATCGGCAGGCTGGTTGCGTGGCTCTTCTCCACATGTACCTCATTCTTCTGGGGCAACTGAGCTACCCAGGTCATGTTCTTTTTAGGAAGTTGCAGAAGTTCAAGAGGGCCAGCCCAACCATGCAAGCTCATTTTATGTCTGCTCCATGCTGTCTGCTAATATGGCATTGGTCAAAATGTGTCACATGGCAAGCCCACCCTCAATGCAGCAAGGTAACACAGCTCGTCTCTCATGGGAGGCAGTGAAGATGGCAAAGAGTGTGGTGGATACAGAGATGGGAGAAGAATTAGAAGTCTAACATAGGCTCTGTAATCTTTTCAGGGCTTTATATTTGTGTTTACATTATACCTTGTTGTCATTAATTTGTATGTATGAGATCTGTCCAGAAACCATCCAGCCAGACAATATGAAAAATAGAGACATTTATTGAAGAAGATATAAGATACAGGAAACATTGTACATAGGACAATTATACCTCAGTCCCCTTCAAAGTGGGCACCTTGGGACCTCACATAGCTCTCCCAGGTGCTATCAGCTGTCCCATTGTATTTTTCTGAATCTCATTGATGGTCTGAAATCTCTTCCCGTTCAAAGGTGATTTTAGTGTTGGAAAAAGCCAGAAGTTGCTGGGCACCAAATCTGGGCTGGAGCAGGGCTAAGTCATCTGGGTGATTTGTTTTGCCAAAATCTCTGCATGAGACGTGATGCATGAGCAGATGCTTTGTCGTGATGAAACTACCAATCACCAGTTGCTCATAGCTGTGGCCTTCTGAATCATCTGAATAGTTTCCACAGAGGAATGTTCAAACTTAATGCAAAATTTAATGCAGATTCATTGCTCTACTGCCTCAGTCATTTAGAATGTGATAGCCACACAGTACACATGCTCACTCACCAGAGTCTGCCACTGCCACTAATACAGTGGAGTTGTCAGTGTTCACACATGCACATTCCAGTCCACTTTCCACGGTTGCCAGGTTACATCAATGTAGCACAAACGGTTCTTCTTATATTAACAATGGGTGGACTTTTTCCAGACAGACTTCATGTACTATTTTGAATTCCATCACTTCAGCTTAATATGATTTTGTAATACACTGTATTTTCTTACTCAGACTGTACTTCTAGGTTCATCTGTATCAAAATCATTTGTGATGCTTATTAACAGAATCTCTGGGGGGTGTGGTCTGGTAATCTTCATTATTAAAAACTCATCAGATCATTCTTACACACATTGAAGTTTAGAATCTCTTCTTTAGTGGAAGGACATTTGCAGTTTCTATTTTTCCAGCATTGTATATAAGAGCCAGCAACATTTGTACAAATGACTGATTTGGGGGAGTGATTCAACAGTCTTTTCCTGACCCATGATTGAGTAATTTGCAGTTGAGGAAAATAATATTTGGTGCAAATAATGGAGTTTGGAGTGCTGGTGATGGTGAGATTACAAACCGGGTTTTAATATCTTTTGAGCATTTTATTATGACTAAAATAAAACATTGAATTGCACATGGAGAATTTCTGCAATATTTTTATACATCTTTAATTTGGAATGTTGGATATTGAGAGTCGTGGTTCCATTGCTAGTTATCGGTAAGTTTTTGAATGAAAGTGGAAAAGTTATCAGGTTTAAAGAGAATTTTATTTTTCTTATATTTCAGCTTTGTAAATCTGGCATTTTGATTCTTCAACAATTTTGATTCTTCATGGCATTTTAACCCTAACTTCATTTGTGTACTTTATTGTATATGTATTGTTCGATAATCTTGGTTCTCTTGGCTCTTTCAGAGTTTTATGGACAAGAAAATTAATTGATGGCTTGGCAGATCTATATATATGGCAGATATAATATACATTCCTTCTTTTCCTTATAAACAGAACCCTATTTCATTTTTAGAGCAGATTTTTGCCTAGCTGAAAAGGTTCATTTCCTAACCTCATTTACAACTGTGATGGGCCACCTGACTTTGTTTTGCTCAATGAGACTTTAAGTGGAAGGTATTTGAATAAATGGGGTTGTTAGAGAAGGAGCAATCATTTCTCAGACACCTCTTGTCCTTTGTTCTCTCCTTCGTATTATCTAAAACTTGGACATGATTCTGGAGGAGGCGACGTGGAGTGACAGGCATTTGATGACTCTCGTGTGTAGGAATGTTTTGTGGGAAGACAGGAGGAGCCTAGATCTTTGATATCATACGGTCTGTCCTTATCAGATCTGGACTGCTCACCTCCAGCCTACTTCTATTACGGAAAAAGGCACTGCAGTATGGTGAAGCTCCTGTTTGTTGGGGCTCTGTTACATGTAGCTGAATATAATTTCTGATGCATACATGTGGTTTCTGTAACAGACTTTTGGACTAGGGTATCTCAAACTAGACTTTAAAATTGCTTTGATATTTTAATTTTGAAATTTGTTTAGGACTCTTCATCTGAATTACACATTTTGCATATTTAAATTATCAGGCATGTTTTGAAATGCACATTTTGCAATTCTGACATCAATAAATCTGCATGCAGAAACTTTTAAAACTGTTGAAGTAATTTTAAATTTAAAGTTGCAAAATTATTAGAAAGAAACTTTCATAACATTTTTTTCTGAACCATATGAGAGTAAGTCACATGCCCCTTTACCACGTAAATACTTCAAGGTGTATTTGGGACAGCACAGTTATCAAGATCAGGGATTTAATATTAATACAGTGTTGTTACTAAGCAGCCCGTATTCGTGTTTCTCCAGCTGTCCCCGTAATGCCCCTAATGGTTTGCCAGGAGAAGCAGTCTGGCCTCGCGCAGCACTTTCGGTTGCCGTGCCTTTTTGGTCCCCTTTGATCTGGAGCCTCATCCTCTGTCTCTCACGGTACAGACGTTTTGAAGATACAGGCCCCTCAGTTTGGATTTGTCTGATGCTTCCTCAAGGTCAGATTCAATTTGTGCATTTTTTGGCAGGAATACCACAGATGATTGTCTTCTTGGTGTATCATGTTCTATAGCAGGAGGTACTCACTATTATCTTAACCCATTACTGGTAATATTAACTTTGATCACTTGGCAGAGGGGTTTCCGTCAGGTTTCTCCTTTATAGTTACTCCTTCTCCCTTTATAATCCCTAGGAAGAGAGCTTGAAACTATGTAATTATCCTGTTTCTTATTAAACTTTCACCCAGTACTTTTAGCATCCACTGATGATTCTTGACTGAATTATTACTGAGATTAATGTAAAACATCTTCAAGAAAGATTTCGTCAGATCCTTTAATGTACTGATGCCTTGCTTTTCATATCGTATCCATTGAGCTGACTTTATTTCATGGTGCTGTCTTGGGAACTTCTTTTAAGAAATGTAGAGATGTAGGGAGGAACATGGCACTTAATTGGGCTAGTTTAGGGAAGGATGTGTTTGTGGGATCCTATCCACCCACCACTTTTTCTCTCCTATAGAGTATAATTACTATATACTCATAGACCAACAGTATAAACAGGTTCAAAGCAAATTTGGGCAAATGATCAATTCTATGTAGGATCTGTTATGACAGATTAGAGAATGAGATGGTTCTCCTTTTACTCAAATACATCTTAGGATCCCCGTGATGGTAATAAACCCACCTAGTGCGTGGCCTGCCAAAAGCATGTCTTTTCCAAACATTCCAGGTGCTTGGATGCCAGCCAGCTGACCCAAGAGGCAGGGAGAAATGACCAGAACTGCCTGATTTCGGTCAGTAGTGCCATCCGCTAGTGAAGTAGCGCAAGGGATAGTTCTTGGGCTTAGCCATCATGCAAATCACCCTATTTCATCCTGGGAGACAAGACGAAATAGGCTGAGGCTGTGAGGCATAGGCCACAAACCTAATGCAGTAAGACTTACTCTTGAGGGGTAATGTAAAAGTTCCCTTGTGGTGGAAACATGACAATGGAATAGGGTTCCCACAACAAGGGTTCATTCTTCCTGAAGGAATGAAGTTTGTTCTGTCTCCCTCAAGTTTTCTACTCTAGTTTACTTTGCACTTTTGCCTCCCCCAGAAAAGTCATTTATATTTTCAGATTTCAGCGTGTAGTGATTTTGTTTTTTTCCACTCCTCTAGCACCAGCAGACTTTTTTGAATCAGCTAAGAGAAATTACTGGGATTAATGACACCCAGATACTACAGCAAGCCTTGAAGGTAAGAACCCTCGTTTCCACTGCCTACCATATTTGAAAGCTGAGCTTTTTAGTTATACCATGTTCTAGTAGTAGAGCTACAAGAAAGAACTTTTTATAAAGTAAGAGCCTTACTTAACATACTACAATTTTGAGCATGTTAGCTTGCGGCAACGTAGTGTTCCAAGGTATCGTGGAGTGACAGATAACTCTTCCTAAGAAACACTTTCCATACAGAATGAAGGGGTGTGAATCTCAATGCTAATAGCTGGTTTTACTGAAGAGCCATGAGTTAGAGTTTAAACGGGGGTGGTGGGTCGGGTGGGGTAGAGAGCAGGAAGAGGCAGAGGAGGGGGATGAAGCAGAAAATTAGTAGAGGGTCAAAAGCTTACATATTTTTCCTTCCAAGAAAGTGAAGTATAAATTGGCTAACATTCAGCTTATTGTACCTTGAGAATATTCGACATCAAACTATTCAGTATATGCAACAAATGAACTGTGTCATTTTGGTTGTATCTTATGCAGTGTCTCCATTTCCACAGAGAGGCACCAGATGAGTCAGATCACAGGGATCTGTGTGTTGGAAAAGATCAAGTGCGTGAAAGATGTTTAAGAACTAGAACGCATTTTAACTTACAGCATTTGTGCCAGTTAGGCCTGAAACACAGCTTCAATCCTTTGGAAATTGCTCCATGAGGCAAAGTTAATTATGTAGCTTTTGATTTCTGAGCCCAGAGTTCTTCATTTGTTTCTAGAAATAATTTATCTTTTAGGTGAGTGTCATCATAGTCGTAATGCTGGTGATAATAACTAGCACGCTTTAAGCACTTCCAGTACTAGGAGCTATTCTGAGTACTTCATGGGGCTGACATTTTCCCGATAACTCTATGAGGTAGGTATTATTCTCATCCCCTTATAGAAGATAAGGAAACAGACGTTACAGTGACTCGTTCAAGATCACACAGCGAGGATATGTGGGAGCTTAGAGTAGAAACCGAGCAGCCTGGTTCCAGGGTGCCACACGGGAGTTCTGCGTGTGTCTTATACTGTCAAGCTTCAGAACGTTTTGCTGTTTTCATTCGACAAACCTTTGACATTTACTTGTTTAAGTTTGGCTGTAGGTATGCACTCAGCATCCGTATTAAAGGGGATATCTTTTAATTTCTGCTTTTAGCAGTAGCTTTGCGTTAGCATTTTTTCCTCAGAAAAATGATGAAACAGGACTGTGCAGAGCATTATTAATGTGCAGGTTTTATGAAGCCTGTGTAAGTATTTGGAGAGGAAGCAAAACTGTCATACCTCGATTTTTGTGATTCTGACATTTAGATGATTCCCAGTGTTTTCTTTATTCTGATTATATGACTTAATTAACCCTTGAGTATTTTCAGAAAGTATCTTTCCCATTCTCCATGACTGAGTGTGAGTCTTACACCTGTTACCTTGTCGGGGCAAATTTAGGGAATTTACTTTTTTTTTTAACTTGGGAAACAAAATATGCTTAATTACATAAGAATAAAGAATTAAGTTAATTGTTGTTCATATTTGCTTTGAGGTAAGTTATGTGACTATAGTTTTTTTTTTTTAACTTTTGTTTCAGGTATCAGTGGCTGGGAGGGGGTGGGGGGAAATGGTGTGCTTAAACCTTAACTGTTGCCCAGTATAAATTTGTATGATGTTTAATAGTGACTTGACTCAGTTATACTGACAAGTAGTTACCTTTTGGAAGCCACAATGTATTCATGTCAGCACTTTCATTTAATTTTGAGTATCTATTTTAGCCCTCCATAGTTAGTGACCTTCAGGTTGTACAAATCCTGGGTACACTCAGTTTGTTATTGTACCAGGTAGTATATGAAAAGCACTTGGCACATTTATTGGCAAGTAGTAAGTGCTCAATAAATGTTAGCCGTTATTGCAAATTATTTTACAGCTAGTTTATTTATCTAACTATAGAATATGTTATTATACCCATATTTTGGATGAATCATTCATGTAAGAATCTTACAGTAATTGTGATAAATAACAAACTTTAAAACAGGGGTGCTTTTCAAACTGCACTGTGACTTTTTTCTCTCCTCACTAGCCACTAGATTTGGAGATGGGGTGGGCTGGGGACTTCATTCTTCCATCGCTCAGGTCTCATATCTTGGGATCATCCTAATCTTTCTACTTCTACCATCCCCCATATTTAATATGATAGCAAATGATACTGGTCTCTGCTGCTACCCTTTCTGTCCTATAATCTATTCTTAATACACAGCCAGAGTGGTCCTTTTAAAATGTAAGCCATACCATGTCATTTCTGTCCAATACTCTCTGCTGGCTTTCTGTTATACTTCGCATGTATGGCCAAGTTCCTAAGGCCTACGCAGCTTTATGTGTTCTGGCATTGTGTTACAAAGATAACTTCATTATTAATATCTGTATTTGTTAGTGTGGCTTGAATTAGCTATCATTGTTAGTGGTATATTTATTGATAAGTATGCAGAGAATATAGAGCTATAACTGGGCAAATCATTGTTTTTTTGCTTTAGAAATTCTTAGTTTCCTAGCATCTGCTTTCTTCTAAACTAATGCTAGAATAAAGTCGTGTCCAGGTATGATTTTGGGTCCGGGTAAAATTTATATAGTGTTTATTATTTGGGTAGGGTTGTTCTTTTGTCGATATTGAGTATTTTGTCTGGGAGTTCTGCGTGTGTCTTATACTGTCAAGCTTCAGAACGTTTTGCTGTTTTCATTCGACAAGCCTTTGACATTTACTTGTTTAAGTTTGGCTGTAGGTATGCACTCAGCATCCATATTAAAGGGAATATCTTTTAATGCCCTTATTTGCAGAAGTACTATTATGAATATTCATTTTTTACACCTTTATATGGCAAGCTCCAGAAGACATTTAGTTTTTTTCAGTGGTTTAAAAGTATGTTTGTGATTGCCTTTTGTTAAGCAGGTATGAGAGTAATGGAAAACTAAGTAATTAACTATAGAAGTGATTTTTACATTATGTTAGTAGTTTTAATTAATACAAATAGGAATTACATAGTACTTTGCTTACAATGAATTTACAGTACAAAATGAGAATCATAATAATTTCAAATCTGAAATCTATTTTTGCTATTAAGTATTAGTTGTGGAGAAAATCACATAAATCATGTGAAGATGTATAGAAATATTTCAAAATATTTGATGTTCTGTTCTTGATATTTGAAGGATAGTAATGGAAACTTGGAGCTGGCAGTGGCTTTCCTTACTGCAAAGAATGCCAAGACCCCTCAGCAGGAAGAGACAACTTACTACCAAACAGCGCTTCCTGGCAATGACAGATACATCAGTGTGGGAAGCCAGGCAGACACAAGTGAGTTCGCTTTCTCTTTCTTAGTATTTTATTAAGAGCATAATGAAAATTTTCCTTGGGAATATATATATTTGTGTAAGCAGAGGTGAAGGACAATGAAAGAGCTACTTTAAACTTGGTTCTTTTTAGTGTACTTGAGCAAATGTTTTTATTAGCATCATTATATATTTTTTTCCAGTTGAAGAGTAAAAGGTTGTATTTAAGTTATTTTTCCTGTTATAGAGCATTTCACATAGTATTTGTTGTTTTGAAATAGGGAACAGCTACAGGTGTTACTAAACAAACAAACTTTTCTAGAATTTTAAATGGGGACCTTAGGGGCCTTACGATTATTTTTGAAGATAAAATATTATTTCTAATTACTGATAGGTTTACCATTTCATAGAATTTCCTTTCCCTCAACCCCTCTCCAAAATAAACATTTTGGGAAAAGATTTATTACCATGTAACAAAATAAATGAACACACACAGACACATGCACACATACATATGTATGGAAAATTTTACATGGGATTCTAACTTTTCTTCATAGTATGAATACTTCATGCTTATATAGCAGTCAGTTTTTAAAAATGTGTTCAGTTACCTCCATATATTATTATGGTACAATAATTGTACTCTATAAATAGTGTAGGTATTTATTTTTGTGCATTCTGGATTTGCAAAGTTTGATTACTAACTTGTATTTGGTATTTGAAGAGAATTTCTGATTTTGTTTATAGACTTTTATAAAGTTTAGAAAGCAAGCAGGAAGAACTCCTTCACATAGATGTTTATAGCTATTGATCAGCGTTAAACACTGCTTAGTGTTTGTTAATAAAATATTTTCATTTCACATTTTCAGGGTAATCTGTATTATTCCTGCACAAATGATCTTAGGTTAGCCAAAGCTAGAATACTCCTATCTTACACAGAAAATAGGTGATGGGAGGAGTTTTATACACTTAAGACAGACCTTGCTTATATCCAAGTTCAAAACAAACTATAGTCTGGCCTCTGTCTGTATCTCTAACTTCATTTTCTACTGTTTTTCTCCCACTCACACTGCGATAATACAGAATGGCTTGATGTTCTCATGCACCCAATGCTATTTAATGTCTTTTGTTTTTACATTTGCTGTTCCTTCTGTCTGGAATCCCCTCTAGCCTTTAACTCCAGACTCCTTTCTTCTGGAGTGTTTCCCTGGGCCTCTAGGTTGGACCAAGTGCTTCTCTAGTACCTAGAGCGTACTTTATTCTTAGAGAGTACTGTGTTGTTTTCAAATTATTTGCTTGTGCCTTCCAAGCTTGCTTACCAAGCTGGAAGCTTAACAAGGCAAGAGACCATTGACCCACCATCATACTAGAATGTCACAGTTTCTCAAAAAGTGTTTGTGGAATTATTTTTATATGTGTAAAAAAACTGTTTGAAAAATTGATGAAAGGGAACAAGATTATTGCAAGACAAAAAGGAAAAAGAAATGATATTTTAAAGAGAAGTGTATAAATAGAGGAGGAATTAGTATGTGAGAATAACATACCGTTCAAAGTCCGGAGGCTTGGAGAAAAAACATAATTAGGTAGAAAAAGGAAAAATAGAATGATGTTGATTGAAGGTAACTCCTTAAAGTTAAGGCAACAGTCATGGTTCAGTGTTCGAGCAGAAAGGATGAAGAGATTTTAGAATGAGAGTTGGGAGTTCTAGTGCAGTTGGTACACTTTGTGACATGAGATAGCACGTATAGGTATTCAGAGGAATAGGGATTGTAAGACTTATAAACAAAAGAAAATGTCTTGCTTGCTGTGAGAAAGTCAGCAAATATTGTTTAAGCTAGACGTTAACACCTGTTCAAGATTTTTGCCAAAGGAATAGCGAAAATGTTATGTTTAAGAAGATTTGGATAGGTGCACCGAGGGAAAAGGCAAACTGATTTCAGAAGGCATGTGGCCCATTTGGTCATAATTAAAATTTGTGTGTGTGTGTGTGTGTGTAGCTCTTGAAAAATATCCACTAAGTAATTTTATATTCCACTTGAAAGAAATGGTAGAAAAATAGAGTTTCTGGTTTCACCTCAACTGATTGACTGTTGTATTGAGCAAATTGCTTGCTCTTGTGGTTTCTTTATTGATAAAATGTGCTGTTTTTCTAACCTTATGCCAATTCATATTTAGTAATTCAGTAATTTGGATAGTGTTTCCATAAAGTTGGTTTAAAATTATTGAGAAAAAACTTGATCAGTTGTAATGTAGTGCTTGTATTATTAATAGTATCAAATTGGGAAAAATAGCTGGTGAGGTAATAGTAATTCTTTTCAATTTAACAGATTTGTACCATATTTTATAAAGTTTTAAGAACTATGGCTGCCTTTAAGAAGTAGCCCTGATTCAACATTTAAATTTTGTAGTGTCATATCGTTACATGGTTTAAAACTAAGAAATGAAGATGTCACGCATTTAGCAGATTCTTTAAATTACTATTGTGAAGAATCAAAATCTTTGTGTGATTTTTAATTCTGGGAGAGAGTGGTAAGACATGCGGGTAGGAAAGCTAAGTAATTACGAATGAAAATGTATTCAAACGCAAGCCTCTACTGAAAAAACTGCATTGAATGCTGAAGGAATGTGTAGTATTGGAGTGATGAAAGTGTTTCGAAGTTTTCGTGGGATTGTTCTACATATAAAAACCCTTTTTGGGCATTTTCTTAATTTTATGTGAAATGCATTGTTATTTGAAAGTTGCCCATAGTTTAACTTACTTCACTTATTTCTTTCAAATATGGCAAGGGTTTTTGTTTTTTTAACTCATTTTTTTAAGTATATGTCTGTTGCAACCAGGGCTAAATTATTAAAAAAAAAGCTTTGCAGCTTTAAGTGTGTCATCTATAACAATGTGGACAAAATATCTATACTTTGAGATAAAGTATCTAATGCAAAATACACATGATTCTTTGTTGATATAAGCTGGAATATAACTTTATAACTGTGGGTCTCTATTACAAGAAATAAAATATAGTTTTATTAGTGACTAGAAAAATTTAGCTTTTCAACTAATATCCCATAGAAGTCACATTTGGGGCTTGTGGGGAAATTTTCATTTGTGCATATCCGGGTACACCAGAAGGTAAAGTAAACCGTTCCATTTGATTTGAAGAATGCATATTTGTGAACCTCCACTTAATACTGAAGAAATAATTACATTTTTAGTAGTTAGTGGGACAAACATTGGCCTTTTCAGTGCATTTTTACCTTTCATTTTTGAGAGAAAAACATTTCAAGAAAAGCTTATTATCTGCATATCAAAGAATTAAGAAGTAGTGTACCTGTTGATACTATAATACCCTGTTGAGTTCTGGCAGAATGCCGAAATCATTTGTACTGTTATTAGCAAAACCTCTAGACACCTTTTTTTCATTGCTTGCTTGGGTCCTGTCCAAATTGGATATTGTGGTTTTCAGATTAGTGCCTCTCACCTCCAGTTTAAATTTGAAATAAAATCGTGTTGGAATTTTGCAGTAAAAAGTACTGATGGAATGGGGTCAGGGGAACAATGCAAGATACTGAGCAGCTCTCGCAGGTGTACTTAACAGTCGGAGAGATTCTGTGAAGCTTCTGTGTCATGGCAAACTCTGTCGTAGACAGGACCATACGTGGCTGTTACCAATTTGAAATCAAATAGTCGTATTCTTTCTTTCATGACCATTAAATGCTTTTGAACTTTTTTAAAACAGGAAAAAAACAGTATATGCCTACCAGAACAAGATGTGCCACAATTGAGCAATCAAAGTATGGATCAAAAGATAAGAGAGATTTAGGTAGGTAATTTTAACACAGAAAGTAATGCCACCTACTGGCTTTAGTTGTAGAGAACTTGGTATAACACATTGGAATAAGTGTTAAGTGGTCTATCCTTCACCTATTTAGCATCATTGTATTCCCCCACCCCCACCCCAAGGAACTTGAATGCTTTGTAAGGATTGCCTAGAAGGTGAGAAAAATGTTGAGGTTATGTCATAGAGCTCTGGTCTTGGCCTAAAAGTGATTTAAAGAGCAAGTGATAAATGGATCCAAGTCTAATACTATCATTACTGCTGAAGCTAAATCCCTTATGTTAATCAGCGTAGGCTTTTATTAATTGAACACTGATATTTTTTCCCATTCCCCAGATTTTTTAAATAACTGCAGATAGAAAAAAATGCAGTGGAATTAAATCTCTTTTTCCATCAGGATTTCTGGAGACATAAAACTATTTTGGAGATTCACCAAAAATCTGGGCTAATCTTAGAAATGAGATGCTACAGTGGTGTGCAGTTACTGGTAACCGATTGGATGTAATTAGGTTTGCGTTCCATTAGACGGGCACTGTCAAAGGACTTGCATAACTTCATGGATTTTCTCTAATTTTAGGGCAGAATGAAAGTCACGGTCTTTGCAGTTCTTGTTGACTAATATAGAATGTTAACTAAATTGTCCTCACAATCCAAGTTGGAAAACAGTAGAATTGATGACAAAACTCAGGAATGGCTCATTTCCTATTTATTTTCCTAATTGATGCTGCCATTACAATTTTAGCAGCTATTAATAAAAACAGAACAAAACTATTTAGAGCTGAGCTGCTCAGCACAGTTATCAGTAATTACCCGTGGTACCCTGACTGGTGTGGCTCAGTTGGTTGGGTGTTGTCCTGCAAACTGAAAGGTCACAAGTTCAACTCCCAGTCAGGGTACATGCCTGGGTTGCTAGTACAGTCCCTGGGCAGGGAGTGTATGAGAGGCAACTGATGGATGTTTCCCTCTCTCATGCTGATGTTTCTTTCCCTCTCTTTCTCCTTCCGTTTCCCTCTCCCTATAAATAAATAAAATCTTTAAAAAAAAAAAGTCACATGTGGCAACTTAAATTTAAATATAAATTAAAATTAAATAATATTAAAATTCACCAGACTATTAATTATTCTTGATTATTAGTAATTAATAATAATATTAATATTTTAATAATATTAAATTATTAATATTTTAATAATATTAAAATTCGCCACTAGTCACATGTGACTAGTGGCTACTGCATTGGACAGATAATAGTGCAGATAATAGTTCATTTCCATTACCGTAGAAAGTTATACCAGACATCTGTTTCTGAGATTTGATGAGTTCATCAGTGGGAAGATGGGAAAAGGGGAATATCTTAAGAGAGCTGACTGAGGGCAGAGGAAAATGGGAGAGTGGAGTGTAAAACAGTTTACATTGCTTATATTATCCTTGTTTAAGTATTCTCTTAACATGATACTTTATTATACTATTTGTCCTTTCACTTACTAGAAAAAATTTTAGATGGATAGAGTATATGTTCTGAAGTCTTCTAATTCTATGAAGATGCCTTACTAATTTTTATCTCTATTCTGCAGTCTCTAGATATTTTTGTTTGATTAACCAATATTTGTTGATTGCCTAATATGTATCAGGCACTTTTTTAGGCCATTGAAATTCACAGAGTCTCCATTTATATGGGGGAAAACAGACAGTAAGTAATAAATAAATAATGACAGGTAGTAGTATTTGATGGAGAACATTAGCACAGGGTAAAGGGACAGAGTGTGACTGAGATACAGTTGCAGGTCTGGCACGGGATATGGTGTTTTAGATACAGGGCCAGTAAGGAATGTCTCTTGGATGAAGTCACATTTCATAGATACCTAAGAAGTGAGGGAGTGAACCTCGTGGATGTCTGAGGGAAGCACATCTCAGGCTAGGGCCTCACGGCAAGAGTGGATTTGGCTCAAGGTGAGTTGTGAGGACACAACTGATGTTGAAGCAGAGGGAGTGAGGGTGAGAAGGGTCGTATACTCAGTCCCAGCCTCCTGCTCACCATCCCTGTGCTCACACTTGCCTTTCTCTCTAAGGGCACTCCCATCCTTCTGGTGTTTTTGTTTGTTTGTTTTTGTTTTTTCTTTTTCATAGCTCTTCCTAATTTTCCAAAACAACCAATTAATTTGCAGTTGTGTCAGCTTTTGTGTGTGTATATATATATTTTTTTTCTTTCAGTTGCTCCTGTGCTGGTACATATTCTTATTGCAACTCTTCTTGAACTCTTTTCAACACCTTAACTCCTAACTCCCAATACAGAGTTCTTTCTGCTAATATCACTCCCCTGCCTAGAAATTTTTGCTGGTGGTAAATATAAACTTGGCTTATTAAAAAACAAAAAGTATTTCTCCTAGGTTTAGCACCATGTAAATAAAGAAAACAATGGAAAAACTTATTTTTCTTCTGAAATCAAAATCTTTATACATTGTAGTTCAACTAGATTATGGGCTAAATTACCTTTTGTCAACTAGTGTAGATGCCTCATTGTCATTGAACATGTTATTTTCATGGTAAATGAGTTTAACAATTGCATACATTTAAAGTCTAATTTATTGGTAAACTGATGGCTGCCTGTCGTTTGAAGTTGGCAGAGAAGTGATTGGTAGTTAAAGTTCACTCAAATTGCAATTCTTTGGAAAGTGAAAGATTTATTAGGATGAATGTTATGTTTTAGTCTGTAAATTTCTGACTTCATGGAAAAAATTTTTTAATTTGGGCAGACTTGAAAATATTGGAGCTTATAGGCTTTCGTGACATGTGATTTTCTGCAGTGTTATTCAACTAACACTAACATGCTTATGCACTTGATTGGGTTCACACCAATATTGGGTTGGCCAAAAAGTTTGGTTTTTTCTGTAAGATGGCTCTAATAGTGCTTAGTTTCTTCAATTTCATTTGAAACAATTTTATTACATTGTATTGTGACAGTTGTCATATGCATTTTAAAAATTATCAAAATTGCCCTGGCTGGTGTAGCTCAGTGGACTGAGCATGGGCCTACAAACCAAAGGGTCGCTGGTCTGATTCCCAGTCAGGGCACATGCCTGGGTTGTGGGCCAGGTCCCCAGTTGGGGGTGCATGATAGGCAACCACACATTGATGTTTCTCTCCTTCTCTTTCTCCTTCCCTTCCACTCTTTCTAAAAATAAATAAATAAATAAAACCTTTAAAAAATAAAAAAAAAAATCAAGATTGGTGAATTTTTATGTAGCCATTTTAATATTGAAGATGGAAAAAAAACATGCAATACTTCTTCAGGCACGGGACATGCCTGAAGACTCAATACTTCTGACACTAGATGTGTGAGTTTTTTCCCCATGAACAACCAATTCACCAGCAGTAGCTGGGTGTCCTACAATTTAATTCAGTTCTGAAACTATCTCCAGGTTCAGGGTCCAGTCCCACAAGACTGCCACCACTTTGGAAGCCATTCACAAGTAGTGAGTCCCAGGTTACCCACACTTTGTCTGACTTGGCTACAAATTGGAGGTTCTCACAACCCCTTTCTCAAGTTTGATAATTTGCTATCATGGCTCACAGAACTCAAGGAAACATGTATATTTACTGGTTTGTTATGTAACAAAGGATATGATAAAGGATACAGATGAACAGCCAGGTGAAGAGGTCCGTAAAGCAAGGTCTGGAAGTGTCCCAAGCACAGGAGCTTCTGGCTTGTAGAGTTGGGGTGCACCATCCTGCCAGCGTACCACGTGGATATGTTCACCAACCAAGAAGCTCTCAGAACCCTCTATTTTAGTTATTTTTCTGGAGGCTTCACCAGAGAGGCAGGATTGATTATTAACTTAATGTTAGGACTTCTCTCTTCCCTGGAGAGTAGGAGGTGGGGCTCAAAGTTCTAAGATTTGCACCATAGTTTTGTCTTTCTGGTAACCAGTGTCCATTCTGAAGCAGTGTCCATTGGACTCTTAGGAGTCCACCAAGAGTCACCTCACTAGAACAGAAGATGCTTCTATCACTCAGGAAATTTCAAGTGTTTTAAGAGCTCTGCATCAGGAACCAAGGTCAAAAACCAAGTGTTAGAACAAAAGTTGCATCTTTATCACTTATTTTGCCCTTTGCTTGATTTTATAGCATCATGCATTGGTAATTTAGAAAATACTTCTTTCAAATATTGGAGGAATCTCTACATTATAAAACAAATGGAAATTTTTAGTATTTGATTTCATCAGAAGAGCTTTTAAGTACTGGGAAGATACTAAGGTCACAATGGTGGAAGCAAGTTTAACAAAGGTCCAATTTTTGCTTAAAATTTTCATATTAGTCATTGACAACAAATACTCTTATTTGTTTTCTTCCAAGTGACAGGTCACTTTGTTAACTTTGGAGAAAATGCCTTCCAAGTACTGAAGCCTGAATACTCATAGTTTGTAGTCGATGTTTTTTTGAGTAAAAGTAGTGTTCCATGAAGAAACCAGCCAGTTGAGCCCGCAGCTGAAATACTGCACTAGTGCCTGCTGTAGAGCAGCAGCCTGTTTGGGTACACAGCCAGAGTACTTCCCATGTTGTGAGAGTATTAAAGAACGTGTAAGTCAGTGTTCCAGATTTAATAAAAATTTCCCCTTTTTATCAGGGAATTAAGAGAAACTAGACCTTTTTGAAAAAAAATAGTGTGTGTAGTTATGAGGAGTATAATGAATTGTGCACACAGCTTGGTTCTGCTGTTTTGATTTGTGCTAAGAAGCCGCAGTTTTAAGGCACTGTGATTCCGCATCATCAGGGCAAATGCGAGCACAGTAGAACAGGCAGACATGTTAGTAATACTGTGAGAATATGTTTTCCTTAGGGTTTTCCCTTTTCTCATAGGGTTATGGGGATCCCCAGGGACCCATGGACCACACTTGGAGAACTGCCAGTATGCAGAAGAGACCACTTGATTTAATAGTTAGAAGACTTAAATCAAAGCCCATCTACAATCTTTATTCTTATAATGTTATACTTCACAACTTGAGTTATCTCATTTATGAAATAGGATTAAAAACATCTTGCCTTGTTATTTTCTTTTCTGTTGCTTGAGTTACAATTGATAAATTATGAAAAGCTCTGAGTTATGATTGTTGCTATTCTGATTTAATTTTCTGCTCTAGCCAGTTTGGTTTACTTACCAGTCATGAAACAGTAAACACTCTTGATTGTTTCAAAAGAAGTTTAATGGGGGTTTGGGTCCTTCAGGAATCAGTGAAGGGACTGTAGTTCAGCCTTCTGAAAGGACACCCAGATTCTTGCTGGATCGGCCAGCCAGAGGAGCTACTCCCTCTGCCACAGTCAGGATGGGTGTGAATCAGGCCGTGTCTGGGACCCCTGAGTTCAGGAGCATGCCTCTGTAGCTGTAGCCCAGGGAGCAGGCCGCCAGGATCAGGCCACAGCCCCTGACTGAGCTGTGCCTGGATGTTGGCGTGCAGAGCCTAGCTTCCACTTCTCTATCTCTTGACATCCCTTAGACTGGAAACTGGACAATGGAACACCCCACATCTCTTCGGTCGTATTGGAGAAAACAGCCAAAAGCAGGATAATGGTTTCCCCTCACTTCTGCCTTCCAAATCTCACGTTAGCGCATCCAGTTGGTAGACTTAAATTTTACCCAAAATTTCAACCACAAGTGAATTGGGAAGATAGGTTTGTTTGTTTGTTTGTTTTAATCTTTACAGCTTCTCTAGTTGAAGAAAGCACAGTAGGAGGATGAGAGAATGGAGTCTGAGGGCTAATTGATCATATCTGCCAAACTGGTTTATCTGCTTCTTTGTGCTTTGCAAATTATTTCCTTTACTTCCATTATTCCTTCTGTACTCATCCAAGTTATAGTCATTACTTAATGACTCATTTTCATGCCTCTCTCGTCCTACCTTTCTCTTCGTCAGTATTCATACGGACTCCTGCTGGACTGGATGACGTCCATCTGCAGCTGTGCTCCAGCTGGACTTGCATTTTGTAAGCCAGGCTTAGGAAACCTTTGGGTGGTTGGTGTACATAGTCAGGCTTCAGCATTTCAGTTACCTTGCTATGTAACTTTACTCCACATTTTATTTGATGGAATTTGTGGGGGATCCTACTTACTACATTCTTGTGAGATTTACTATACTAAGGACATTCAAAAAACACCTTCCATAGATAACTATTATTTCTAATATTTTTAATATTCTTATAAGGTACTGTTTGGAGAAAAAAAGTGTGGATAACAACAGAAGTAGGCTTTTGAAACTGTCAATATACATTATTTCCTACTTATTAAGTGTGGGATATTCTTTTCTAGTATCTGTATAAAACCCTTTAGCCAGATGGTAAAATGCAGGTACCTTATTTCCAATGCCATATCCCATTTTATTTGTCTGTTGTAAAATTCCAGGATTACACAAAAAAATTAATATTTAATGTGGCGCAATACAAATAAACAATGAATATAGAACTTGTTCAAAATATCAATAAGCATAATCCTAGCCATGCAGAGATAAGGTAATAATAGCTATACTTCATTCTCTTTCTCATCATATTCTTTTGTTAAACCCCTACTTAGCAACAATTATGATCCCTATCATTGTTTAAATGATAATGGGGATATTATTGTCATCTTTTGGGTTAAGGAAATTGACCAGTTTACATTGGCAAATCAGATTTTAAAAGTTTTTCTAAAGTACAGTGATAATTATGGCCTTTATTTTTTGGATAAAGAATACTTACAGCACCACGACTATATTGTTAGAAAAAATAGTATCATTTATTTGTATATTTCTTTTGGTGAAATAAAATCTTTTTATTAAATTTAAAGGGCTGCCCTGGCCAGTGTGGGTCCGCTGGTCGGAGCCACACCTGTATACTGCCCTGTATACTGAGGGGTTGGGGGTTCAATTCCTGATCGGGGCACACGCCTAACTTCTGGATTGGATCCACAGTTGGGCCGCGTATGGGAGACAACTAATTGATGTTTCTCTCTCTCTTCCCCCTTCCTCTCTCTCTAAAATCAATAAACACATTTAAAAAAATATTTAAAGGACTGCAGGTTTATTAAATACTTCAGAGGGTACAGAAGTGCTTTTTATAGAAGATGAAAGATCCTTACACTTTCTTCTCCCTTAACCCTCCCTCCTCAAAATGAACCACTGTTAACAGTTTGGTACATACTTCCAGACTTTAAAAAAAATGTATTTGTGTGTATGTGTGTGTACGTGTGTGTATACACACACACATAGTCGGTTAGTTTTTGAAACATAATTTCTGACAACTAAGCTGTTAATTATTATACATGACAGATAATATCTAGGTGGCCACTTGGGTGAACTATATTGTAGTGTGTGTGTGTGTGTGTGTGTGTGTGTGTGTGTGTGTGTGTGTTAACTTTGGAAAGCATAAATGTGAATGTTGATTTTGATTTTTGTTAGTAAAGACAGTAGCTTTTAATCAGAGACTATGTAATAAATACTGAGATTCCTGCAATGAAAATATTTATGCTGCTATTGTTTTAGACATATTTTAGAGAAGATCTTTAAGTTTTGAAGTATACCAACTTAATAATTGTTTTTCGTTTCTTCAGAGAGGCTCTCATACATAACTAAGTTAGCGTTAGCTTTGGTTTGAAAGAATATATCGGGGATAAAAATATCCATGATAAGAATTACCTTTCATTTTGTTTGACTTTTAATTTTGAGTAAGATAGTTTTGCTTTTCAGATGTGATTGATCTCACTGGAGATGATAAAGATGATCTTCAGAGAGCAATTGCCTTGAGTTTGGCGGAATCAAACAGGGCGTTCAGGGAGACTGGAATAACTGATGAGGAGCAAGCCATTAGCAGGTAAAAACACAATTTGTATAAATAGATACAAGTACTATCTATAATATAAATAGTAATTGGCTTTAATTTCAAGAGGCACAAAGATATACTATGTTATTCTAAATAAATTATTAATATACTTCAGTATTGTTTTTATATTTTACCTAACCAAAATTTTCATATTCTAGTTCCAATTGTATTTGAAGCTTAGATTTTTAGGATTCGAAGTGGTAATATGGGGCATATATTTAGGTGTGTATTTTAATATTTCTTTGATTTTTTCCCCTGACCCCTTTTTGGGTACATTGTCCAATTTTATTTAAAATTGTCATTTATAGCTGGAATTAGCCAAGTTTTTCTGTAAAGGGCCTATTGTACATGTTCTAGGCTTTGCTGGCCATATCGTTTTTGTTGCAATGACCCCCCTCTGCTGTTGCAGTGTGAGAGCAGCCACTGATCACACATAATTTAATGAGTTGGGTGTGTTCCAATAAATCTTGATTTACCAAAACCGGCTGCCACCTGGATGCCGCTCATGGTCCATATTTTGCCAACCACTGATGATAGCATAAGGTTTTTTTCTTTTCTTCCCTTTTTTAAAGAAATTGGCAAGATTCCAAGATGTGTGATGGAATGATAGAATGTATTTTTTAATTTAATTATAGCCAGAATTTTTTAGTTTGAAATAATTTGATCCTACCAGAGGATTAATAAGTATACTTGATTTTATCACAAAACAATTCTAATTTTTTAAAAAACGTATGTAAATTATAACTAACTATAATCTTCTAAACAACTCTTTGGAGGCATTGGTAACTCTACTGAAGGAGAAATTTAACTTTTAAAAGGTTGTATGATTTTCCCAAGGTTTACAGCTTAGATGGGTCTTACGACTCCAGAGTTATTTTTCCTATAACACAGATTGGTAACAGAAAATACCAGCTTTTTTATAATTTTCTTGGCATAATAGCAATAGTAACCTTCTAAGTAGTCTGAAATTAGTGTATAGTAGGAGATATCTCAAAATGCTATGTTTATGCTATGTACATAATTTTTCTTAGGAATACTTTTAAATGTCTTTAAATGTTATTTTGGAAACTACCTGTAGGACTTGTATTAAAATGGAAAAGCTTAATTAAAATTTACTAACCTTTTTATTGTGGCTAATATCATTTAATGCCAGTAATTTTAAATGAAAACCAAAAATACACAGGCTCTCTTTAAACATTTTAGATAGGTTTATTTTGTGAAGGACTGGAGAAATTATAAGGTTAGTTTTTGTCTTAAAAAATCAATTGAGCCCTGGCTGGTGACTCAGTGGAATGAGTGCCGGCCTGCAAACCAAACGGTCACCGGTTCGATTCGCAGTGAGGGCAAACATCTGGGTTGTGGGTCAGGTCCCCAGTCGGGAGCCTCGAGAGGTGACCACACATTGATGTTTCTCTCCCTCTCTCTCTCCCTCCCATCCCCTCTCGAAAAATAAATAAAATCTTTTGAAAAAAGAGATTGAAATGAAATAGTTGTCTTGAGTAGTTACACAACTTGACAGACAGTACTTAAGCTTTGATAAGAAATGTTTTAAACATGAAATACGTGAGATGGGTTTCATGTTTAAGGGGAGTGGAAGCCTATTATGTGAAAAAGATGTTGTAAAATAGGGTCAGCAGTTTTATGACAGGAGTTTTCTAATTTTAAAATAGTATGTACTGATTAGGTAACAAAAAGTAAAAAGGAGTTAAAAGATAGGGGATTAAGACTATTTCTAATCTGTTATTAAGTTCAGCCTGTATATTATATATTTTTTTAGATACTCATTTTTGTCCAAATAGGAAAAACAATCCTAATATAATTCTTTTTCTTATTCTTGGTGTTTTCATTTTTAGTGTACTTTTAAAATAGTAAATATTTTATGAAAACTTTTTATTATAGAAAACATTATAGAGGTTTTGGAATAGTGTAATTTTACATAGAAATAAAAAGTGATTAATTTACTGTTGCAAATGCAGTTTTTTTTATTGGTATGTATAGATTTTCTAATTTACAGTTTAAAATGTTAAATGCAAAATGTGCAGTTAATAAACATGTACATTTTATAATTTAAAAATGTTAAATGCAAAATGTGCACTTAATAAGCATGTATATAAATCACATTGTATCAGGAAAAAAGGGAATGTGAAAATTCTAGCTAAACTTTTGGCAGAGATATATTGTTCTATAGGTTTTTATTAAGGGTAGGACTTAAGTTCTAAAGGCAAAATCATGCATTTTAATGGAAAAATGTTATATGCTGTGCTTAAAAGTAAATTTAAGTGTTTGTTTATTACCCAAGTTCAGTTGACAAAATTTTGCCAAATTAAATGCTAGAATCATTTGACTTATGTTTATATTTCAGTAGACAAACTTTAATATGAGTTTACATATTTGGAACAC
This sequence comes from Desmodus rotundus, assembly GCF_022682495.2. Lineage (NCBI taxonomy): Eukaryota > Metazoa > Chordata > Mammalia > Chiroptera > Phyllostomidae > Desmodus > Desmodus rotundus. The sequence goes on along the minus strand of NC_071388.1, from coordinate 60,134,747 downwards.
TACATTATTGTGTATAATTAAATGACATAAAGACTATCTTTTTACATATTACAATCCTCTGTTTAGGCACCCATAAATTTCCTGGTATAATTTTTTAAGTTGATTTTTAAAATTTTTATGAGAAATGTATGCTCTATTTACAAATAAACATTTATGTATAAATTACCTATAATTATACATATCAACTGTTATGTTATATATGTCACTTAAGAATCTATGATTACACACATTATTAAAGTGTACTTCTTAATATAATTACTTCTTACTTTCAGGATTGGATGTATTTGTAATTATCTCTTGGTTGTCATTGTTTAGGTGGAGAATAAGTGGAGTGTGGATAGTTGAAATTTGCCAACAGTTTAGTGCATTGTGACTAAACTATTAGGTTTAGGTCTATGACATGTTTCTTGTAAAAATGACTTGCTTCATGAGCTTTATAAGGCTAGATTCTAGTTAGAATTGTTAAAAAGAGCATACCTCCAACTGTTCAAAGAAATATGGTAGACTGACACATTTTCTAGTGGAAACAACCAGAATGTGTTGTTTCTGTCATATAAAATTTAATAAGATCTTCTTAAAAGTATTACAGAATTGGTAAGACGGTAAGACTAAAAATCAAAGTGAAAGAATGAGCCCAAAGAGTAAGTTTAGAACACCGAAACTCACTTTTTGAGATGATGAATGTGCTTGCGTATATAAACTTGAACTTTATTTATGATGTCCTTTAGAATGTGTCTATGTAAGTAAGGTAGGAAGCTTTAATAGGAGCTCATTCCCCTTATTAAATGTTTATACCAAGGGATGACATTCATAACAAGGGTTAAATGAGAATCATCACCCCCCTAAAGCCCTTCGAGCTCTATAAAGATAGCTGCCTTGGCTCCGAGGAGCGCTGTTATAAATAATGGAACTTGCCCCTGAGGAGCTGTATCTTGGTTTTGAAACTGAAATCTATGCTACTTTAATGATCCAATAAGTCTTAAGTTGGGGATTTAGTTTTAAAGGGTGTTAGATTTGTGTTGTCCCTAGTCCCTGGAAGAATCAAAACTACATTCTTTATTTAGGAAGGTGTCTTTATCCTTGGCTTCAAAGAACTCCTTTTGGTAACTTTTGAAGCTCTATAAGCCCCACAAATCAAAATTACCAAGCATACTTGGAAAAAAGTTATGTAGTAAAAATGTACTCATTTGTTTAGATATTGTGATTGATGGAATTATGCTTTAACTTTAAAGGAAATAAGGAATGCTTGAAAGTAATGACCTAACACATTTGAAAAAAAAAAAAGAAAATATCCTTTCAAAATGAAAATTGGAATTAATAAAATAAAATAAATACAACAAAGGTTTAATAGCAGTTTAGAAATAGCTAAAGAACATATTAGTAGACTAGAAGATATATAAGAAGAAATTATCCAGCCTGTAATGGACAGCTCTCTGTAAAGATGGAAAAAGGTTGCAAGATTTGGAAAATAAACTGACTAGGTCTAAAGTGCATTAATTGGTATTACAGAGAAGAGACAGTGGGTCAGAGGCAAAATGTAAAGAGGTAATCACTCAGAATTTTTTAGAAATGAAAAGAAAACCTGTAATTTTATGAAGCCCAACAAATCCCAATCATGAAAATTAAAAGAAACCAATACATACATTGCATTATTGTGATACTCCAGAACACTAAAGACTGGGAAAATCTAAAAAGTACGCAGAGGAAAAAGGTGGAATTATCCTGAAAATAGTGACACATGACACAAATTGGCACAGCAAATAAGGCATATGGAAACAGAACACCAGAGTTTGTACCGGGTAAAGCATGGTGGCATAGTCTCACCATGGCGTTGTTTCTTGTGGTGAAGGTGCCAGGGGCAGCTCTGAAAGACAAGAGTAACTACTCTCTGTCCCTTGTCTCCCTCACCCGACGTAGGGTGCTTGTACCGCCTCCACTGCTACAAAATTGGTGTGTCCCATTCCAGTAATAATTTCACCTTTTTTCCCAGCAGTTTTCTACTTGCACCTGACCTTTCATTCAAAAGGTCAGGTACAATAGGAACAAAGGCATTTTTGTAAAATTATAGGGACCATTTGTGCCTCCCATTTTGACCAACATGGGCCACTGATGAGGAACTGGAGGAGTAGTGTTCTAAACCAAGTAATCATTGTTTTTATACTCTAAGACTATTCAGTGCAACAAGGAAATCCCGGTGTCTGAACTGGAATTAAGTTTGGAAGCCACCTGGAGGAGGGTTTACCAACCGGATCAGCCTAGGGGAATGAAAAGGGTAGAATTCTGTATTTTTAAAATAGATGTCTATAACTCTCACCCTTTTCTTCCTGATCATTACGTAGGAAGCCACTGTGAGGTAGAACTGCCTTAAGGAGGTGTGTGGAACAGGAGTAGGTGAGGAAGCAATTACCATTTTTTTAAGTTGATTTGTGAGGATGATAGCACGAAAGGTGCATTGAATATTTTGACTATTCTATTTTTTAATGATTTTTATGTAAAAACATACATCATTGTCAGATTACAAATGGTTTATAGAAGTTGAAAATATGAAACTTATTAGTTTCAAGGGCCACCAGGATGTGGCTAGAGCTGCCTGATCACAGACTTGAACAGCAGTACTCTCAGCAACACTTGCTCTAGAAAAAGTGTCAGCAACTGTGAGGTACCACTGATAGTCCTATGAAGGGCTGCAGGTGGCGGGGGTGGAAGTGGTCAAAGGTCCAATGTGGTAAGTCTGCCAAAAGTGGACAGGAGCCGCAACGCGTACGGTGTGGCCTTCCTCACTGTGAGAGACAGATCAGCTTTTGGCAGGAGTCACATGCCTGAATGCAGTGGCGGCCTCTGGGTCAGAAACATGCGTCCCTTCATTTGTACTCAGTGTATGATTGTGGGCATGTTGCCACGCTGGGTGCGATGGGAGATTGCAGCAGTGGTGACAGTCTGGGTGATGCAAGCTTGATGAGTCACCGTATTAAAGAACAAGCACCGCTGTGCATCACAATGGCTTAAATTAAAGACCGATACTCCCAAGTACTGGTGAGCGTGTCCAGCAACTAGAACTATCATATGCTGTTGGTAGAAATGAGTAATAGCATAATCACTTTGGAAAACTGGAAATTTCTAATGAATTTCAACATATACTGTGCATTTCCACTCCTAGAAATAGACCCTTGAGAAAGCAGTGCATGGTAGCTTTATTGATAATAAAAACTGTAAAAAAACCCTAAATATTCATAAGAGCAGGATAGTAAACACTGGTGGTATATTAATTCAATGGAATGCTGAACAGAAAATGGAAAACATTTTCCTAATACTTGCAAGAATGTGCAGGAATCCTCAAAGCAACACATGAGTGAAAGGAAGTTGAACTAGAAGGATAACTGCTGTGAATTCCGTTTATGTAATGTTTAGTAGTCAGAATGGTGATTATCTGGGAGATGGAGCATACACTGCTGGCTAAAAAGGGCATGAGAGAATTTTCTAGAATAATGGAAATTTTCTATATCTTGATCTGGGTGGTGGTCACATGGGTGTGTACATATGTAAAAAATGTCACTGATCTGTTATTTAAGATTTATGTATGTTATATGTATATTATTTCTCAAAATATTCTTACCAAAAAATGTATTTAGCTATGTTAATTGAAAATCACTGTACACAAAATTATATGTCTATATATAAGAACAACTGAGAAGGTAAACATTTAAAAAGCTGTTGTTTATAACATAAAACTCTCAAAGACTAACAATAAGTTTATTAAGAAATGTGAGAATTTCTAAGAAGAATATTATTAAATATCATTGAGAGATTAATGAATATTTAATAATTGGAAATATATTCTATTTCACAAATTGGAAGGCTGAACATTGTAAAATTGGTCAATTCTCCTTAAATTGACCTAGGGGTTTAGTGTGATCCCTATAAATAACTATAAAAATAACAATAGATTTTTTTTTAAGGAAATCAACATGATGGTTTCTCCCTCTCTTTTCCTTCCTCCCTCCTTCTCTCCCTCCCTGCCTTCCTTCTTTTTGGGGTTGGTCTGTACAGCTTAATGAAACACATGTTTTGCAGTGTGATGCTTCCTCATAATGGACTTAGATGATCTAAATGGGATGTTTTGAACATTACTTCTAATACAATTTAAGTAACAATACAGAACAAAATAAAACAAGGCCCACAATCAGTACAGTGAAAGGTTAACTGGAAGATGAACATTTACCATAAATAGGTTCTTTAAACATTCAGTGTAATGTGTGAAAGGAAAAGAGACAGCAAACATTTTGTCATCTTTTTATTTTTTTACATTACTGAATGCCATGGTCATGACCAGTGTTGGGAAGATAAGGAAGCATGTGAAGTGTGGTGGGGTGTGCGTTTTGATTTGTGGCTTTTGGGATTGCCTTTTGGCATGCTGCATTTTGGTATAAGCTACTTCTGAGCCATTTGAGATTTGCACTGTTTCCCGGCCCTCCTCTCTGTCTATTGGCAACCTTAATACCTGGAATGTAGCTGTAACTTACTTTAAACTTTAAATCCTGGGTTGTACAACTGGCTTTTTTTGTGTGAGGCCAGGAAACATACCCTCAGGTAGAACTTGGCTTTACAGAAAGTTTATATTCATTATGCCAGTACTGGACTATAGAAAGGAACAAAGGGTTTGGGAATAGAGTAGTATTTGGGCAACACTTTGGGTTTTTGCTTAAGAAAAATAACAAAGTGGTATCTTAATCACCCATTTACTTTAAACACTTATTTAGCACCTACTACTACTTACCACGTGTGCTCCTGGGATGAAAAAAAATCTGTGTTTCTGCTCTCCAGATGCTGAAAAGGGACGAGTTGATTTACAACTGTTTTTGGTTCAGTGTGATAGTATTAAGTCCTTTAGGAGCCAGGAGGAGGTAGGAGGAAGAAACCCACTGAAGCATGTCTTAAGTCCCTGGTGATAAAAAACTGGGTGTGTATAAATAATCTCCAAATCAAAGAGACTATACAGAGTCTTAGCGTTCTTTCATTCACCATCTTTTAGTGCCATAATTCTACCATATGGTATGGTTAGGGAATATTATAATAAACCTGTTGTTTTTAAGAATCAGTGACTGATGAAATCTACCCTATGAGTGAATTGAGAGTTACATGAATAGTTACTTTTTTATATATGACATCCCAGGTATAAATACGACATAGGAAACAGATATTCTTTGTATTTTAGGTGACTTCGAGGAGCATAAGCATGTGTGTCTTGAGGCCTGATCAGTTATTAGAGTGTGTACCTAATTTGACCTCTGTGAAGAAAGGTACATAGGAATGCTGGGGAGCTGGTGTCTTCCCCTCCCAACTTCCTCTGTGGAGTAGTAACACAAACTGTACAAGCAAGCTGCTTGATACTAGAAAGTACATTTGAGGCCATGCATTCTTCCAAGTCCTGTGGGGGAGAGTAGGAAAGGGCACTAAAACACTTTCATTGTCTCATTACAGTAAGGTAACATTTACATTACATCATTTGTATGCACACATACAAATGAAGAGTTGCATTGTTTTGGTGGGAGAGGAGCAGAAGAGGAGGTTGAAGGAATTACTGTATGGAAACATCAGAAAAACAAACTTCCTGCATTTTCAAACTTCATGGGAATTCTGGATAAGAATATTATGACCTCAGGGCAGTCTGGATGGAGATTTGGGATGGGTTGGTGACATTTCTGCGGAACATGAGACCCCGTTTTAGTCAATCTGGTCTTGAGGCTGCATCTCTCTGTTATTTCTTCATGTGGCATATATAGATTTTAATTTTTGCAGATTGGGTGTATTTTGTAGAAATTAAGTATTCTCAGGTTTTCTATAATGTCTCTGTGACCCAAGGCCTGATAACTTTAGTAAATGTAATTTGACCTGTTGGCATTATTAAGAAGGGTTTGTTTCTTATTAGTATTTTATTGTAACTAGTAGTTAAAAATGTATAATGGTAGAGGTTGAGCCACCAGGAGATTCAGGATTGAGTGTAATTCTCCTAGACTTTTGATAAGTTTATACTTTAAGAATGAACTCTAGAGTCCTCTATTAAGTGGTTGTTGTACAAGCCAACTAGTATGGGTAAAAATTGCTAGATGCCTCTTCTCTCTCCCATATGTGACCACTGCTGCTAATTCTTCTCTCTCGTTTATGGTGTCACTGCTAGTTTGCACAGAACTCATTGCTTGTTTTAGTTCATTCATCTCTAATTACCAAGGTGGCAGTAAGCTTTCTTTATACCTCTAAATATAGATATGCATTACAAAGGGAATAAAATTTCAAAAGAAAACACATTTTTAAAAGTCAATAAAAGTTAAACGTACCATCTTATATGCTGCAAGCAGTCTTTTGTGTTATATTTACCTTTTGTATACTATGCATTAACTTTCTCTTCTGAGTATAAATTAGTTGCCTCGTACAAATTCAGTTTGTTCCAGTTCATTATTATTATCATTGTGCTATATTAGGCCGAACTGAACAATCTTGGACAGTAGGAAGTCTCCATTGGCTCTTTGACTTCTTATGTCCCCCTTATGTACTTAAAAGCTTGTTTCTGGTAACAGTGGGATGTTCTGTATAAATTTTGATATTCTTCTGCCCCAATTAATCTAATTAAATACCTTCCAAGGAGTTATGGTATCTTTTAGTGGTAAATAGTTGGAGAAAAGCCTCTGGTGTCTGAGGTTGCATTTGAGAGTTGATATTATGGAAAGCCTATTGGTGGTGTTCGATCACTCTTCATAGTGACAGAGATGTAAACTGTTTATTCTTAAATATGTGAGTTTACTTTGATCTTTACATTTTAACATGTTGTTACCTGCTTTTTAACATTTATTTCCAAAGAAAGACTTTCTCCTATATTCACATGTTATTTTAAGTAATAACTTGGAATCTTACTGCATTGTATCCAGTGTCATGTTGTAAATAATGCTGCTGGAGGTAAAAGGATCATTTACTTTTCCCCATAATTAAGGAGTATAGTTATATTATTTTGACATTAATCTGATAGGGTAAAATCTTTAGGATAAAGATGGTGAACCCTAAAAGTTGGAAAACTTCATTCTTGCTGAGGTTTTTATAATTAACAAAATGTGATGAGACACCTAAATATTGTTTTTGCTTATTTAGAACAGTAAGTAAGACATGCCTTGAGCAGGAAATATTCTTTGTCAGTTCAGAGGTGGGAATTAGGGTTTTCCAGTGTGATGGTGCAAGAAAACATCCTTAAGCAGAGTAGCATTGCTTTTGTCGTGTTTAGATATATTTAAGATATTCTGTAGGTGAGTTTATTTTGAAGAGGTTACTCTCCTGTTATTCTGATACATATATATTATTTCCCTAAGTTTTTCCCTAGGCAAACTTTTGGGTAAATAAGGGAACACATAAGAATTGTCTTCCTCTGTTTAGCTGTCATAGAGTCATAGGTCTCTAGAACTGACAGGAACCCTGGAATTTACCTTAACTTTATAGAAAAGTAAATTAATGGTCAGAGTTGTAGAAGTGCGTTGTGTTCAGTTTTTAGTATTTTCTTGATGATTAAAGTAATTGTTATAAAAACTAGTCATTTTGTTATATTGTAAATATGCACTTTAATACAGTGATTTCTCAGAATATTTATCTAGGTGCTATATTCCTGGTACTAAGCCTTTAATTTGTTGAAATGTAATTTAACATGCTTTCTATTACAAACATTGTCTTTACATTTGAATTTCCTTTTTCTTAGGGGAAAAAAGGCTGCATGTCTCTGGATCCTTTGGCATTACCACTGCTATATTTTTACATAAGACTAACCTCTACTGAGTAAAGATAGCCCTAAATATTAATTCCCCAAATATGTTATCTAAAGCTTAAGTTATTAAAAGTACTTAGTTTATGCTATTTTCTAGAGTACAACACTAAATTAATAGGGTTTTTTTTATTATTTTCTCCCCATTGCTTAAGAGTTCTTGAAGCCAGCATAGCAGAAAACAAAGCATGTTTGAAGAAGACGCCTACAGAAGTTTGGAGGGATTCTCGAAACCCGTACGACAGAAAAAGGCAGGACAAAGCTCCTGTTGGACTGAAGAATGTTGGCAATACGTGCTGGTTTAGTGCAGTCATTCAGGTGAGGATCTCCACGCAGATCTTGTTTGGCGGGCGTAAGAGCAGTTGGCGGGACAGGGACTTGGGACTGTGTTTCTCTTCTACTGGACACATAACTGCATGAAGTTTCAGAATGCTCTCTAACGAATTAGTTTAGAGATTGTAGCATTCCTCATCCTCCTCTGTTCCTCACTCCCAGGATGGAGTTTGAACAGTAGAGTATGACCTATGCCTTCTTTGGTATTATTTGAAATTAATTTATTCTCGCTCCCTGCTGTTAGGAATTGGTGTCAGAGTGTAAATAAAACATTTCTGCCTGTATTTCCTTGCAAATTTAGGGAAGGATATAGTCAAGATTTGAAACCAGACAGATGAGACTGACTTGTATATAATAGAAAATGTTGTTCATTGAATTTCATTTTTTACGTATTATTTTTATTATAAGGGGGGCATTTTATTTGAGGAGGGTATAGATTAATAACACATTTTTTCCCTAACTTGTAAAGCCCTTATTAAACTATTTCCTGAGCCCCTTATTCTAAAATGAAAAATGTTTGTATGCATAGATATCCATATTCTTCTTAATTTCAACTAGTTTTTCTTTTTATTTTTTAGCTTTTATGTGATATGACTGTTATCAAATTCTTTACCACTCTCAGACATTGATAATGTTATCCATCAGGGTGTAAAACCTTAAATTAAAGAATCTCTGTAAATGAAATAATCTACAAATACTAACATTCTCTTAATTTTTTACCCTTTAAGAAAATATTTTGTGTTTGTTTTCCTAATGAGGTTCAGTTACAGCTTATTATTTAATGTTCTTAATGATTACTTTTTAAATCATTGGATGTGTATGCCATTTCTTTTTATAGTAAAAGTATCTCTTCATCTTCTAGCTTTCCAACCCCATAAAATGACAGCATAAACTTGTATACTATGTTAAAGCAACTAACTGGTTTTTACATTTTCTACAAAATTGTTAATTGTATTTTCTAGGCAATTAATATGTACTTTAACTTTTTTTCTACTTCAGTGGTGTAATTTTGAGCCCCCACCCCTTTTACTTCTGACACATAATGCCATACAATTTGATTTTCTTTGGTTTTCTGGATTTACGCCTCTTTAATATACTCTAGTATACATTAGTTAATAACTAATATACTGTTATTTATTTTCCAGGCCATTGAAATGTTAAGGAATATCTGGATTAACATAAATCTGTAGTAATACCTTTGTTTCCAGCCTTGATTATGCATTAATTATTTAGCTACATGCCAACAGTATCTAAACTTGTATTTGCTGTTTTAGTCTCTTAGATTATGTTGCTTTACCTTATTTTCACTCTTAGTAAGCCTTTTGCGTTTCATTGTCCAATCTAAATAATTCAGACATCACTTTAAAAGGGGAAGCACAGTTTTATGGCTGTGATCTGAGTGTTCATGAATACGCTTTGCTGCCTGTCCTTGGACAAGCAAATGCTGTTTCTGCACTGCTATGGCCAATAAATGAGGCTCATTGATTAGAAGCTTCTCTTAGAAAACTGTAAGAAGAAAGAAAGCACTTGCAAATAATCAATATTTGTTATTTAGAATAAGTTCTCTTTATTTCTCCATACCATATTGTAAGAAAGACCCATTTGAAATGATAATTAAATTAATATTAATACATTTGAGCAGAATCACTCTTTTCATAGGATAAACTTCTCTTAATAACTTAGTTCAAATCTGAAAGAATTGTTCATCTGTTTTTACTTGGTGTTTGCTAACTTTAGCTTTTCCTTTCCATTTCAATTTTTGGGTGTTGTTTTTTTGGGGTTTTTTTGGCTTTTTATTTTGTTTTCTTTTTTTCTTTTCTTTTTTTTTTTTTTACTTCTTCTTTTGGAGGAACCTGCACACCTAGAAGTGACTTCTAACCTTGAAAAAGCTAGTTATAATAAAGTATTAAGATACTCATTTTTGGAGGTATGGAAAAACATGAAGCTTTAAATTTGGAAAATCATGGGTGGAAAAAACTTTGTGTAAAGATCACTTCATTTTGTTTTTTACTATAATTTTAAAGTCTATTCTAAGTAGCTTTTCATATTCATAAATCATGAGAAGAAAGAAAGCAGTTGCAAATAATCAATATTTGTTATTTAGAGTAAATTCTCTTTATTTCTCCATACCATATTATAAGAAAGACCCATTTGAAATACTCATAAACCATACTCATAAATCAAGTAATTTCTGGTTGACTAAAATATAAACATCCTGGGGGCATTGAACACATCTTTAGGTTATTCTGTGCCAGAATATAGTACAGTGTCTGACTCCTTGCAAGAGCCCACTATGTAATTATTGAATGAGTGAGTGAATGAACCAAAAAAGGAGCATATATAATTTATGGTAGAACTGAAGACTTAAGAAGCTTCTATCACCCTAATGATGTGTGGGATTGAAAAGATACTGCAAATTTTCAAAAGAAGAAAAAGATCAGGAGATCATTTACCATGTTTATTCATATCACTTGTTTTTATCTCTTTAATTTTCCTCAAAAAAACCCAGATATGTAGTTCAGTGAGAAAACCAAGAATTTCACAGCAGTAAAAGGCTTATAGTGAAAAATAGCAATAATCTGTCCTAAACATGCCTGCCTATAGTCCTGCAGCAACTACAGTCAGTTCTGGCTGTTTCTCCTGTTAACTTCATTTTTATAAATGACATGCCTTCCTGCTGAGATAGGTAAGGATTTAGCTCTTCCCTTTCGCCTATCTAGAATTGCCTTCTCCTTCCTCAACCAACATAGTTATAGCACGAGTTGAGAATAGTAGTCAGTGTTTACATTTTCTGTGGCTTTGTAAATATTACAGTGATTTACTAGCACTACCCTTCTGTAATCCTTTGTTTTCTTGGAGTTTGCCACCATTTTTTTCTATTTTCTATATACTTATTCTTAAAATTTTCCAAATGCTCCAACATCTCTTAATGGTCTTATCAATAATATGGTCTTCATGCTGAAGTGTATTAGCTTGGTTGTTTTAGTCTTTGACCACAGAAAATTTCTCTGCCTCAAAATCAGACTGAATTCTGATTCATTGTGGTTGCTAGCTTTCCAAAAGCAGGTCTAGAAAAAGGGGGTTGGGGGAGGATTAGTGAGGGGTCTGTTTGCATTTTTCTACTTAGTATTCCTTTTTGTAGCTCTGAATCTCATCCCCTCTTTCTTTCCTGGTGCACGCTATGATTGATTTTTTAAACCCGAGACTTTGAGGTTCAGTAATATTCAAAGACTACATCTTCTATATCCCAAGAAGGAGGTAGTAGTTGTCTGGGATGGATATAGGCATTTAATTGCTCTGTATGCAGCCTTTTATCTTTTAATCCATCTGCTTTCTCTACTTCATCTTGAAATTTATATGATACCATTCTATTTTTTAAATAATCCACCTAGGAGAATTTATCTTGCTTCTCCTCAGTATCCTCTACTGTAGGCAGTTTATATATATCCTTTTGCTCTCTTGTCATGAGTTCTTTTGTTTTCTACAGATTATTTGAACTTTCATCTCTCATAACTGTTATTTGCAAGAATCTAGCCAAACTCCATTTTAACAAGTGCTCTTCAACATTCATGTATTAGTTTTGGACCGAATACAGGGATACTTACTTTCAGTGTGCGTCAGTCACAAACACAATTTAGACAGTAGTGACAATTACCCTGTCCCACCACTTTTGAAGGAGTATGTTGACCAATATCATTATGACTGTGATTTAGGGTATAAAGAGTTTGGGACTTGAAAAAAAATTAATTTCTATGTTGTGTTATAATAGTCATAAGTTCTACTTTGGGTAATAGCTTAGTAGCTTGTTTTAGATCACCTGTCTGGTCACATTTTGCCAGAACCCAAAACAAAACAAAGCAAAAAATCAGCTTTTTGAAGGCATCACATAATTCTAAAATGGAGGAATTTTGAGGCTAAGTTCAGCGTGAGCGGGGTGTTCAGGGCATACCCTTCATGTGTTGGGCTGGTTTTTATCCTTGAGGCAATCGCAAAGTGGCTGCTGAGTGGCGGGGAAGCTAAGCACAGTTTTGCATAGACTCGGAGCCCTGGTAAACACCTCAGCTTTTCAGAATACCGAAGGGATAGAAGAACCTGGGGTTAATTGAGAACTAAAAATAATAAAAAATTATGAAAAAAATTCATAGTTTTTGAATTCCAGCTTCATCTCAGAGCCGATTAGATCGAGTTGACCTGGGATATCAAATAGTCCCAGTCTTGTTAGAAGATACTAAGAACTTTGCGTTTTCTCCAGTTTCTCACACATATTGTCTGGCACTCAAGTCATATTTAGTCATGCCGGGAAGTAAGATGTGTCTAAAAATTAAGGGAAAATAATGGGCAGTAGAAATATACCTACAGGGACACATGAAAGTTGAATTGTTATAATAATTATTAATATGGTCAAGGATTTGAAAGCAAGATTGAGAATTTTGGTAGAATACTATAAAAAGAAGAAAGTAGGAATTTTAGGACTGAAAATTAGAGCTAATAAGTTAAGACAAGACACAACTGAAGAGAATGAGTCTGCTGGGCAACTGGTCTGAAGAGTGTGTTGAGACTAAAGCCAAGAAGCACGAGTGAGACTCGAGTTTGGACATGTGAATAGCAGTACGACGAGCACAGTGTATTTGTGGTTCTGCGGGGAGAGGAAAGAAGGGAAAGGGAAAACGCAGTGTTTGGAGAGAGAACAATATTCCAGACTTGATGGAGAGATCGAGCCACAGATTTAGGAAGCAACAGAAGCCAAGTAATATAAACATGAAGACCTCTGCACAAGGCATACCATAATAAAGCAGGAAAAATGATAGACAAAAACAAAGAGAAAAATCTTAAAAGTTGCCAGATGTATAAGATAAAACACCTGTGTAAGGAACAAAAGTAAGGCTTACAGCTGACTTCTCAACAGAAATGCTGTCTTTAAAGTGCTGGAAGAGATAACCGGCCATCTAGAACTCTGTAACTAGCAAAAATCTTACCAAAATGAAGAGAAAATAATTTCATTCAAGCAGAAGCTGAAATAAGTCATCAGCAGCAGACCCACACCAGAGGTGATTCTAATGGGAGTTGAGGAAGAAGGAAAATGTTCTCCAGTGGGAGCTCAGGGCATAGAAGTAGGATTGGGAGTCTTCTAATTTATCAGTATTCCCTTTCCTACCTAAATTCTTCCCAGGAACTGTCTTGTCTATATTTTGTCTCCCTTACTTATATCCCATTCTTCAGTACTCGTTGCTGCTCTTCAGGTACCAACTGACATCCCAAATGCCGAATCTAAAGGTTATTTTCCTGCCCTTACCTTATTGGAACGTGGCAACCTTTGCAAGTATTACTAATCTTGTTCTCAAAATCTGCCAGTGATTCTTTGATGAGAATGGTCTGTGGTACTTTATATCTTTGTTGAAAGGCCTCTGATGTAGGGTTTTTTTTTTTTTAAGTTCTACAGTTATTTTGACACTTAGCTATATTTGAAAGCCCTTGCTTTTTCTACTCCAGTTTCTCGTCTAATCTCATACTCTACTTCCCCTATTGTTCTTATTTTGTCTTTCTCATAACACTTTTGCCTGTAGCATTTAAATGCTTCTCTTTCCCTCAGGTTCTGATCTTCATCTGCCGTTACCATGTTCACATTATTTCTGATTTATAACATCTACTCATTGATTTAACCTGCCATCGTAGATTGTAATCTCCACAAGGGCAGAGAGTTGGTACCTTTTACTCTTTGCTGCCTGTCTTCCTTTGCATGTAGTGGGTGCTCCATAAGCATTTGTTGAATGAATAAATAAATGAATTGTCTCACGGGTTCATATTGTTTAATTATGAACTATTTCTAGATCACAAGATAACCAAAATATTTTCCAACATTTTCTATTAGCAGACTTATAGTTTTCCCTTTCATATTTAGGTCTTTAATCCACACGTATATTTATGTATACTTATAACTATAATAGTGGGCCACTTTTCGTAATAGCTAACTACCAAAAAACCCCAACAACTCTTGTTTTTTATTGATTTGGGTGGCCTTCTATCAAGTTGGTTAACCCATCTTTACTTAGATTTAATACATTATCACTTCCTGCACAGTGACTTTCAAACTTTACAAACTGACTCACAAAAAGAATACATTTTGCATTGTAAAACACTTTACATATACATATGTATGTAAAATATCTACAATGAAATTTATAAAAATACTCTGGTGAATTTACTGTATATGATGTATTCCGATATTTTCCATTGTATTTTATTTAATTTTTTATACAAGTGTTTACCATGATGACATTAATGGATTATAAGCTATAGCTTCAAATCAGCTCAGGAAGCCTTTCCATGGGTACCTTTCGTATGTTCTCATTATACACTGTGTGAACAATATTACTATATCTCAGAGTCACATTTATATTGTTATAATTATATATCTGTCTTCCTTCTAGGTTGTGTGTCTCCTTGAGCATAGGGATAATACATAATTTCTTTGTGTCTCCGTCACCAGGCATATGGCCCATAAATTTATTTGTACTATATTTTTGTAGAATTGATACCTCTATATGACTTATAGTGAACATAATGTATTAAAGAAGTTCTAGACTTCGCATTTGTATACCTTTTATTTTGAGGAAACTGCATGTTAGGCACAGAATAACATAAAGAAAGCTTTTAATATGTAGTATGTTTTTTTGAGTTGTCCATGGATCATTTCTGCTTTGCAGTATAGTAAATTTGTTAATGATCAAGAACAGTATGTCCAAATATAAGTAATTTGACTTTTTCTCAGAGGGAAAAATACAAGGTCTGGCAGAAGTAACTCCTGCTTGAATGTGGTTGGTAGGGTATTACATGGGTGTAATAATTCATAGTTTTAATTTGAACATTTCACCTAAAATGTCATATGATGTGCTTGAGTGTGATATTGTCATGTTACAGAATTACATGCTTACATTTATAATAAAAAGAAGGGGCCTTATTTGTGCTGGACCCTGTAGGCCACCTTTCACCAATTCCAACAATTCTGTGATAAGGTGTGTAGCTGTCAAAAATAAATCTCTGAAATGCATCATATTTTTACAGGTCTGTTAGTGGAATTTTTCCTTAAGTTTCTTAAATTGTTGTTCTTTTTCAGTCATTATTCAATCTTTTGGAATTTAGAAGATTAGTTCTGAATTATAAGCCTCCATCAAATGCTCAAGATTTACCTCGAAATCAAAAGGTAAAATTAAACAGAGGGTCTTAATTTTTAATCTGTGTTTTTCTTGGGGCACTTGCCTCTCATCAAATCTGAAACTGTCAAATTTGAATATCAACTCATTATTCTCAATTACTACTACAGTAACTTTCTGTTCCTTGTCAGTGTATTATAAATATGAATTTTTCCTCACCTGTGTGTCAGTATTATGCCAATTTTTTGTATAATTTTGGTACTTGCTTTTTTCTCTTTGGGCATTCCAATATTAGTAAACTTTATAGGCTATAATTTACAATTCAAGATTTTTCTTTGTTTCCCGAAAAATTCTGTTAAAATCAAAAGTTTTTTCACTTGTTTTTCTGTAGACTGGCCCTTTAAAAGCTTAGTGTTGCTCTGGCTGTCTTTGCAGTGCAAGTTTATTTTGTAAGTTAATATTGTTGGGTGATATAATGTGACAGCACAGACGACAAGGCCCAGTTCTGCCTGAGGACCTAAAGCAAGACAGAGCACTGTACTTGACCTGTCTCTGCTCAGTTTCCTTGTCTGAAAAGTGTTAATAATTATAACAATTCTTTTTATCAAGTAGCTGTGAGAATTAAATGAGATAAAACATGTAAAGGACTTAGAAGTGCCTGGTACATAGCAAGTACCAGGTATCAACTTTTGTTAGTTACTGTATTGTTCACATTAGCTTTTCAAACTATAGGACTGATTTGCATGCAGAAATTCATGCTTAATGGAAAAAATTAATTATGGAGATATTATGCTTGAGTGTAGGTCCTCGGTGACCTTGTCATAAAGATACTGTAGCCCTAAAGGGTCTAGATTTCATTTAAGTGTTAAACTTTGTGTGACCTATTGTTAGTAGTAATGATAAATTATTAAATTATGTTTTTCTTTTAGTATATAATTTTGAAAATTACTTTTTCTGCAAACACATGAAACATTTATAATGCAAGCTAATGGGATTGTAGCGTGATTTATAGCCAGGTTTTCAGGCTATAATCTTTAGATTATAAAGTGTCAGGCTGATACACAAGCCACTTTGAAAAGGAAACAAAGATCATCTGACAACTCCTCATACCTCCAGAGAAATTAAGCAATTACAGATTTTACATGAAACTTTTTAGATTACTGCTTCCCTTTATCACAGTTTAATATCAATAGCCCTCTCTTCTGATGTGTCAGTTGGAGTATATTTATAATTTATATAACATTACTTTAAAATATTGCTTCCAGTTACATATTCTTACGTATCTTGACCTTTTATGTTTTTGTGCTATACAGAGTTTTAATTTTTTTATTTTTTAAAGGTTTGACTAAAACCAGGTTACTTTTCTAATCTTAGTAAACAATTGCGGTATTCATGCTTATGTACCAGAGCTGGTTTTGGGGTCATGAGAATGTGGAGTTGAATGCTAGAGAAATATGTAGGTCTAATCATTAGCACCTTTCTGGAGAAATTTATTCCTTGCAGTGGAGGGGTCAGCATGTCCAGGTGTCCCTTTAGCTTAAGGAAGAAAAAGAATCTCTACTTCTTAGAAGCATACTGCACAATTTTGTAAAAGATTGTTCCACAAATGAGGTTATTCTTTAATTTGGCATGGTGACAGCAATACATACTATAATTTGCCACCTTTGAAGCAAACATGGGGGATTTATAGGTAATTAATCAGCCACTGATTGGTACTATATTCAGTCGAGGTGATAAAAGACACAGGTTTTTAAAAAGGTGTCAGTGTAAATGTTGTCACCTATTATCTAATAATGAATTTATATTTAACTCATGTTTACTGCTACACTGAGCTTGAAAACCATTATGTGCTAAGGTACAGCATACCCTTGGGGATCACTTTGATCAAATCACAGAGATGTTATTTGTTTATACTGCTAAGCAGGGTATTTTTTATCAGCAATTAAAGGTTACCGCAAATACTGTATTACATACATAGTGAGAGAAAGAGGTGGAGTCTTTGAAAGTGGTTCGTATTTTAGGTAGACTTGGTTATAGTTCCTAGAAGTTGAACCTAATTTTATACATTCCTATTTGTTTGTACTGTTCACAATATTAATGTCTAGGAGAACAGTGAGGTACAGAAATTGGAAGATAGATTCTAACTGTAAACATCTCACCCTCTCCACCTTCACACATACTCTCTTTGGCCTAAGAAGTTACAAACTGATAGCAGAACATATATGAAAAGTTGACAACACAAAGATGTATAACCTCATAATATTTACAAGTAATCTGTACATAGATAGCTAAAGTTTTATTAATCATAGGTTTATATTACTTAAAGTCTTGATTTACGGCATTTTCCAAATAAATAATATCTCCCACTTTTTTAAATTTTATTTATTTATTTTTAGAGAGAGGGGAAGGGGAGGAGAAAGAGAAGGAGGGAAACATCAATGTGTGGTTGCCTCTCGAGCATCCCCCTACTGGGGACCTGTCCTGCAACCCAGGCATGTGCCCTGACTGGGAATCAAACCTGCAACCTTTTGGTTTGCAGACCTGTGCTCAATCCACTGAGCTATACCAGCCAGGGCTCTCCCCACTTTTTACTACTCACAAGTGTGAAGCATTGAGCCATACTTTATTACTTCACAAATACCTGAAGGATTTATGAATTTTACAAATAAAAGGCATTATGGAACTTCTGTGTTCAGCCATGATGAAGTAACAGAGCCTGGATTTACAAGTGTCTATAAATTTTAAAGGATTCAAAGCATAAAAAATGTTTTTCTGACTATAATGAAATTAAGTTAGAAACCAGCAAAAAGATATCTAGAAAATCTCACTGACAGTTTGAAATTAAATAATGTATCTTTTAATAATCCCAAGGACAAAGAAAAAGTCAAAAGGGAAAGTTCAGAATATTTTGAACCAAATAAAAATTAAAACACAACATATCAAAATTAGAGGGATTAATTATATGTTCTAATTTACCCTCCAGCTAAAGCAATGGTTAGTGGAAAATATATGAACTAAACACTTTATTAGAAAATGAGAGTGGTTTCAAATTAATGACAACTTACTCATCAGGAACTTGATGAGAAAAATGATTAATTTTTCATCAGAAAACAGAAAACAAGAAAAGGAATAATAAAGATAAGAACATAAATCAATGAAACAAATCAAAAACAATAGAGAAAATTAATGAAATAAAAAACTACTTAAAATTGGAAAAAGCGATGAACTTCTAGGCTGACCAAGCAATAGAAAAGAAGGAAGAAACAAATTATCAATATAAAGAATGGAAGGGGGCATATCTGCATATTCCATAAACAATGAAAGAGAATAGTGGAATATTATAAACAAGAGATAAAATTCTTAAAAACTACAAGCTACCCAAGATCACTGATGCAAAGAATAAATGAGTATCCCTATATTATATTACATTATATTATGTTATATTACATTACATTACATTATATTACATTATATTACATTATATTATAACAGTACGTTATGGTAGTGTGGGAAACCTGTATATAAAAATTGGACTTTTAGTTAAGAACCCTGCCACCAAAAATTTAACAGCAAACTAGTTCAATGGTTCTTAAAACATTTTCAGAAAGAAATAATACCAATTCTCTAAATGTTTTTCCAGAAAATTTAAGAAGAGGTAATACTTCCCAACTCGTGAGCCCAGTGTTACCCTGAAACCAAAAGTATTATAGAAAAAGATATACAAAGAAAACTACAAACCAATATTTCTCATGGATATAGAAACAAAAGTTGTGGCAACTTTTGGCAAATTGAATCCTGCAGTATATATAAAGGCTAATACCTTATTGGCAGATGGGGTTTATCCAGGACTGCAAGATTACTTATGTGTTCAAAAATTAGTGTCATTCACCACATTAACAGACTAAAGAAAAAAGCCATATGATTATCTTAGTAGATGAAGGAAAGGGGGTTGACAAAAAGGTGACATCTAATTATGGCAAAATATCTCTAAAACTACAAATAAAAAGGAACTATTTTATCCCGATAAAGCTCATTTATGAAAAATATACAACTAATATACCTAATGGCGAAAGACTGAATGCTTTTTCCCCAAGATCAGGAAAAATCAAGGATGTCAGCTCTCACCACTTCTATTAAACATTAGACTGAACCGATGTTGTAAGCCAAGAAAAAGAAACAAGCATGCAGATTGGAAAGTAAGAACTAAACCTGTGTGTGTGTGTGTATGTGTATATTTATAATTTGATTATCTATGTAAAAAATCCCAAGTACTCTACCAAAAAAAAAAAAAATAGCCTAGAAGCAAGAAATGAACTATCAAGATTACATGATACAAAGCAAGCATACAAAAATCAATTATATTTCTAAATATTTGCAGTACACAACTGGGAACTTAAACTTTAAAAATACTTACATACAATTGCATAAAGTACAGACTTTTAGGGGTAAAGTAGACAAGAGATATATATGGAAAACTACAGAATATTACTGAGAGAGCCCTGGCTGCTGTGGCTCAGTGTGTTGAGTGCTGGCCTGTGAGTCAAAAGGTCACCGGGTTGATTCCTGGTCAGGGTACATGCCTGGGTTGCAGACCAGGTCCCCAGTTGGGGGTGCATGAGAGGCAACCAATCAATGTTTCCCTCTCCCCCTCCCTTCCCCTCTCCCTAAAAAAATCTTAAAATTCTTTGAAATTTATTTTTAAAAGAATATTGCTGAGAGAAATTAAAGTAGTAAAGAGTGGTATGTAGCATGTTCATGGATCAGGAGATTCAATATTGTTAAGGTATCACTTGTCCCCAACTTAGTATCTTCATTCAGTGCATTCCCTGTCATAATCCCAGGAGGCTTTTTCATAGGAATTGGCATCCTGATCCTAAAATTTATATGGAGACTCAAAACAGGATAGTCATAGCAATTTTTAAACGAAAGGCAATTTTGGAGGAGTAGTTACCAGGCTACAATGATCAAGGGACTCTCTTATTGGTGAGAAGATAGTCATGGAGACCATGGAGTAGAGAGCCAAGAAACAGAACTGCACATACAGGGCGAATGGATTCTAATCAGTGTTGCCAAAACAATTCACTGGGCAAAGAAAAGTCTTAAATTGTGGTGTCATAGCCAGAAAAATGATTCTCAATTCTTACAGGATATAGTTCAGCCCTGCTTTAGAAATCCAAAGAGGATTTTTTGCTCTTAACGAAAAACACTTTTTCAGTACTAACGTAGGGCTTTTGTAGAAGCCCTAACTTGAACATTTTGTAGAAGCCCTGGCATAACTTGAACTTTTAGAAAGAGGAGGATACTCTTCATATTATGCTATTTTGACTTAGGAAAGGTTTTATGGGAACACTACATTAAGGTAGTGTGGGAAACCTGTATACGAAAAAAAATTATAATCGATTATAGATCTAAAAGGCAGAACTAAAAGCATAAAAATTATTGAAGAAAACAAAATTTTAGTGTTTTGGATTTAAAAGATTTCTTAAGTAGGATGACAAAAAGGCACAAGTCATAAAAGAAAAAATGATAAATTAGACTTCATTAAAATTAAAAACTTATAATCTTTGAAAAATGTATACAAAAGAGGCAAGCCACAGACAAGGAAAAAATATTAGCAAAACATATCAGCTAATGTGGCTAGAATATATTCAGAACTTGTACAAATCAATAATAAGACAAGTAACCTATTACTGTATTGAGAAAAATATTTCAACACATACATCACCACATAAGAGATGCAGATTATAAATAACCACATGAAAAGATGCTCACTTTGTAAGTCATTTGGAAAATGCAATTTGAAACTAAAGGTTCCGTGTACCTGCAAGGACGGAAGTTAAAAGCAGCTCACATGGAAGTGGTGTAGAACGGGCCTAGGACTCACAGTGCACTGCCAGTGGGAAGATAGGGCAATGCCTCTGGAAGATGGTTTGGGTGTTTCTTAAAAACATTCATAGAGTCTAGCCCCTCTCTTCTAGGTTTTTACTCAAAAAAAGTGAAGGCATAGGTCCACCCAAAGACATGTACAGTAATATACACAGCAGCTGGAACAGGTTAATGGATAAATAAGTGTGGTATTTCCATACAATGAAATACCACTGAGCAATAAAATGGAATGAATTATCATTAAGGCACACAGTCACATGAGTGAAGCTCAAAATAATTATGACTATTGCAAGAAACCAGACTGAAACAAGTACATAGGGTATGATTTGATTTATATAAATTTCTAGAAAGTAAAGAGTGACCATGGTTGCCTTGGGAGGATTAGGAAGGGGAAGGAGGGATGCAGAACCTTTGGAGAATGATGGGTAGGTATTTCATCTTGATTGTGGTGATGCTTTCATGAACAGACGTGTCTGAAGCTTATAAAATTATATACTTTTTAAGGTACACCATACTGTACATCAGTTATATCTCGATAAATATGTCTGAAAACAGACAAAGAACAGTGTTAGAATATTTTTGTATGTGGTGGTATTTTCATGATTTAGGCAAATGCAGTAGCTGCTCTTAACATGATTTACAGTTTTGCCATTTGAAATTCAAAAAGATTTTCTAGCCACAGGAGTTGTCTGAGAGAAAAATATTTTATTATATTAAAGTATTTTCCTTTTCAAATATGCTTTTCAGCAGAATTCCACTTAATTTTTAAGTCATTTATTTTATCCTTGTTACTTGGCAAAGAGTGTCTCAAAACGCTGCACTGACTTTAGATAATGAAATTGATCTCAGAAAATTATAGATATTTATGGATATTATGAATTAAATTTGTAGTATTTACACTTCGAAAATGCATTTATGTAGGACAATTGTAGGGGAATAGAAAGTACAACAGAAAAATTATGGATTAATTTTCTATCTCATTTAAAACTTTTCCATTTAACTTTTATGGAATTTATTATACTTAAATAAAATCTATGCTTTCCATAACTTAGCATTGTTATGTCAGGCAGTGTACTTTGTGATTGCTGTAATGGTATATATCTTTCTATCAAATGGCGAGTATATTTGGAATCAATTTTCTTCCTTTACACCTATTTCTTAGGATTCCTTTTTTAATGCATTCTGGAAGTAGCTATTTCTATATTGTTTATATTAGTCTGAAAAGAACTATACAAATATATACACATTTTATAATGCTGAGAACTCCAACTCTGCAAACTTGGAAAATTTTTCTAATATTTAAATTGCATAAGTTTTATCTGTTAAAAGTGTTACTGCAAGAGCTAACTGTAGTAAGAATTACCTTTGTTGCCATAAAGTATTTTGTACTAGCATGTGAATTACATTCCTTTTAAGTTTCCTATTTTAAAATAAATTGCTCATGATTGATAATATTGAGTTGCTTTATTCTTTGGTTTAATCAACCAGTAAGAATTGAATGAGTGCTTTGGGGAGCAAAATGTTGTGGAAGAGAGACAAAAGTTCTTGTCTTTGAGAATTTTATAGTCTTAATTGAGAAACACAAGATTTCAAAGGAACACTATATATTATTACTTCAGTCTAATTTTAGGATCTAGTCAGATTTTTAAATATTATTCTGATAATTAGGATCATCACATGACAGTGGCAGTTGGTGATTCATTGTTGAATGAAACACATTCATTTTAGTACCTGTGGAATTTGAAAGAATTATTGACTTGGCAGGATTGGGGAAGGCTTCGTGGAAGAGGAGGAATTTTTGCTTAAGTGGGTTTATTGAGGTAAAGTACCTAAAAACAGTCCCTGACACATAGTTAGCACTCATTTAATGGTGAAAGTTGTTGCCACTGTCCTCAGCAACATCTGGGCCTTGCTGAATAGAAGGGATTATAATAAACTCTTGAACGAGGAAGATATTCTTGGCTGTGTAGTGACATCATTTGCTATGAATATGTGGCATTTATGCTGAAATTGTGAGCTTAGCCTAGGTCCTTTGCTGTTTTTATGCTTGACTGCTTTGAGTCTCAATAACAACACTTCTTTAAGTATGATGTAGGAGTGCTGGGCTCATTCCTAATCTATATTACTTAAATTTCCGTTAATTTTAAAATGAATATCTGTTTACCAGTAAGGATTTTGTTAATCTTCATTTAAAGGGTTTTTTTTTTCCCAATAGGAGCATCGGAATTTGCCTTTTATGCGTGAACTGAGATATCTATTTGCACTTCTTGTGGGTACTAAAAGGAAATATGTTGATCCATCAAGAGCAGTGGAGATTCTTAAGGATGCTTTCAAATCAAACGACTCCCAGCAGGTAGCTGTATTGTGCTTACTTGTGTATTAACCATTTGTGTTTTACTTAATCTGATTGTTCAGTCAGCAGTTTTTTTAAAGATTCATGCAATTGAAGATGTTAAATTCATCTTTATTAAAATAAGCTGGAGCCATTTAAGACATTATTAATTTGGAAGGTCTTTTTAATTAAGAAAAAGTAATAAGATATAATTTATGACTGAAATTGGTAACTTAATAAAACAATAGGTAAAAGAAAGAATGCTCTAAAATGTATAATTAAAAGTCTTCACATATTATGATAACCCAATGCTAGTACAGTATAGCTGCTTTTGATATGCCTGTTTTTGCTGGCAGGGAATGGCTTTCCTTAAAAACTCAGAGAAAGTTTCTGAACTGCATTAACTTTGTTGTTGCTTTTTTATATTCTTTATGTAGAGCTATTTAGTGGCTTTTTATTCATTTCTTTAAAAGAATATTGGGAATTTTTTTATAAAATAGAAAACCTCTGTAAACACACCAACATTTTCACATGTAATTTGAGAAGGCAGAGAAATTAAAGGAGGAAAACAGAAGAGAAGCGAGAAAGTAGCAGAGAATAACGGCAGCAGTGTTGGAAGACACGGCAATGAAGCAGTGGGAAGAGATAAAACATTTCGTAAAAGCTGCTACTGCATTTTCCATGTAGTCTTTGTAGTACTTAGGTTTGTCTTCAGTGTGCAGATGTGTGGAGAGTGTGTTAGGAGAAGGGTTCTGAAAGATACGTGATTCTGCCACTCTGCCACCACCTTCCCTGTGCATTGCTTTTTTTTTTTTTTTTTACGTTTTACGGCAAAGATAAATGACCAAAAATAGTGCCCATGATGTTGGAAATGGGTTCCTTACACGGAGTAGTAAGAACAGCATTTCAGGGACCCACATATGGGAGATGGGGTGTGGTAAGATTTACTAGGGTAGAAATGAAAGACTGCTCCCAGGTTCGCAATGTTTTTTTTGTATCCACCATGCCGTGGAGGAAGTTCAGCCTTGTCTTCTGAAACCCTTCTGGTTCTAAGTTTTTTTGGGGGGGTTGTGGTGTTGTTTTCTTAGTGTGTATATCGTATTTTCTTGTGGCACAGAGTACACAATTAAATTTGAAAAGTCACTTCTATACCTTGACTTATCTTTTCTTCTGGAATTGCTTTTTCGTTGTCTTTTTCTTACAAGGCAGCACAAGCTTCACTGGGAGTTGTGTCTGTGCGTAGGTAGACTCTGGTTTTGTTTGAGGGGAGAGGAGACAACCAGCTGTTAACGCTGTGATGTACTCCAGAGTGCCACAGCGTGAATGCCTCTGCTTTGTGCTAGCAGTGTAGAATAATTTGTTTTCTCATTGTAGGTTTTTTTCTCTACAGAGTCTTTTAAAAGTATTTGCACATCAAATGAGGCAGATATAGGTTTGATTCTCTACTCTTAAGGCACTTGAATCTGAAGTACACGTTAGTGACATAGTGGAATAAACCTATAAGTGAAGTAAGCATCATTATGTCTTTTTTAAAAGTGAATTTATGCTAACATTTCATGTTCTTTTTAATTATATCATATTTTGAAATATGCAAGAGTCTTGGGGGCATGCCCTTTGGGATACAGTACTGCCAATTTTAGTTACCACTTTAAAACTAAACTGTTAAAATAAAGGTTTCATCTTTTTTCTCTTGATGAAAGCAGGTAGAATTATTTTATAATTGTAAATTTTAGATTGATTGCTAAAAAAGACAGGTATTAATTTCTTCTGAAGAGTAGTTTGATAACTAGGAAACCTTTTTGTTTCTTGTCAAATATCCTTGCAAGATAAGTGAAGTTTAGAAAACTATGGAAGGTTTCAAGGTGCTATAGCTTGCTTGGATAACTGTGACACGTTACAACAATCCAAGTGACTTAAACACAGTAGAAAATTTTTCTCACTATAGTTCTAGAGGCCAGAAACCCTAAATAAAGGTGTTGGCTGGGATGTGCTTCCTCCTCCTAAGGGAGAAAAGCCTTTCTGGCCTCCAGCACCTTCTGTTGGCTCCTGGTGTTCTTCACTCATGGCATCGCAGCTCCAGTCTCTTGTCTTCTCCCTCAGGGGGCCTTTTCCTCTGTGCGTCTGTGTTTGCTCACGTTCTGTGTGCCGTAAGAGTGCTCATAATTGGATTTAGGGCCTCTCCTAACCCAGGATGATCTCATCTTGAAATCTTTACCTTAATTATGTCTGCAAAGACTTATTACAAATAAGTTTACATTCTGAGGTTCCAGGTGGACATATATTTTGGCAGATAACTGTTTAACCTACTATAGATAGTATGGATATTTATAACTGGATTTTTTGCTGAGTTTAATTGTTTTTAACTATGCAAGTTTGGAGTAATTTATGTAATCTTCCTAGACCTTAGTTTCAATATTTTAAAGGTATATAGGTGGGCCAGATGCTCTTTAAACAACTTTTAGATGGAAAAACATATGATAGTAACTTTGTTTCATATTTAGGGCTATTTTGATAATTAAGGACATTGCTTACATTGATTTATCTGTTTCCCCCCCTAGGTTCTATATGAACCTATTTTCTATGTGTCAACTCATACATCTGAAAGAATGATGGTAGTTGATCTGTACAACTGCTATTGGCTATTCCTGTTTTTCTCTTAGGGGAGCTAAAACTGGAGGAAGGGGTGACAGAAGGTGACGGATGTGCTAGTTCTGAGTGGAGGATCAGTTTGAAGTTCATGAAATAGTAGACTCAATAGTTGGGCAGGCAGTGACTGATTGAACTCAACCTGAATTAACAGATATTTTAGTTAAGTTGTTATGGCTTTTTAAAGAATCAATTAAGAAAAGCATATCTTCTAAGAGAGAAGCCACTAATAATTCTCTATAAAATGAAGAACTTTTTGGTGATATGGATGTTTTTTAATATTCATTACAGAGCTTTTTTGAGAGAGTAATAATTCCTTTTTAAAATCTCATTTGTTTAATTTTTTTTCCTAAAGTAGAACCCAATCACAATGACTATCAATATAGTGCTTGTTTTTCTCAAATACTGGTTTTATGTTCAGGTTAAGTTATAAACATTTCTCGCATTTGACGTGAAAGATTTCATGTGGTGCCTTTTGAGGAATCAGTAATTATACATTTGAATGGCTGTAAGTTTTATGTTGCAATATTCAGTATTTTTGTTAATAGGCTCAAAAATCAACAGACTTTTTTTCTTTCCACAGCAAGACGTGAGTGAGTTTACACACAAATTGTTAGATTGGTTAGAAGATGCCTTCCAAATGAAAGCTGAAGAAGAGACGTAAGTTACCATGAAATTTATTGTTAGGGTTTTAAGAGCTTTATAAATGGCTTTTTTTTTCCTTTTATGTATTCAAAGTCAACAGAGAAATAGGAATCTGAGACAGACGCATGGGAACCCAAATGTTACCTCTATATTATTGACTAGCTGTTTGGAATTTGTGACCACAAAGGCTAGTAGCTTTAGATCTCCACTATAAGAGCAGAATCTAGCCAGAAAGATGTAAAAACTGATCCCTGAAAGGGCTAGTTCCATATACCCCCTTCTTTTCCTTAGATTCAGTGAAGAGAGGGACATATTTCAAGTAAGACTTAAGATTTCAGAAGAAATGGAAAAGTTCTAGCCTCTTTCTAAAACAGTTTTAGAAAAAGGGGAGAAAATTTGACTAGAACCCAAAGAAAATTTACAGAAAGTAAATTAATATGCAAGACTTCAAAATTGGAATAGAATGACTCCATTAGAACAAGGATTCAGAAAATAGTGGCACTCTTCTAAGACTCCAGATAAAAAGCAGTTGAGGAGTAATGTGTTGAAGATAGGACATTATATGAAGTGCTTACAGAAAATCTGGATAGATTTGAGAGGAGGAACTAGGGGCTTCAGGGTAAAACATTTAAAGACCTACTGAGAGCTCTGGCCAGTGTGGCTCAGTTAGTAGGAGCATCGTCCCATAGACCGAAAGGTTGCTGGCTCAGTTTCCCATTAAGGCACATGCCTGGGTTGGGGGTTCGATCCCTGCTCCAAGCACATACAAGAAGGCAACCAATTGATGTTTCTCTCTCACATTGATGTCTCCGTCTCCCCCCCCACTTCCTCTCTCTCTAAAAGTATAAATTTTAGTATTAGAACCTTGAAGTTACAAGGAACATGAGCTTTTAAGAAAGGAACCAGGGTGGATAACCATAGCTGAAGTACACATGGGCTCTCTGTTAGTCTGGCAGGACAGTAATGCTGGTGGAATCTTTCAGCTCAGAAGATGGATAAGGCATGTTTGATTAAGAGTGGCTTTGCCCTTCCCAACAAGCCCAAATAAGCATATATCATACAAACTAAAAGTCTGGTACTGAAATGTATAATAATAGAAAGATCAGGCACTCATGAGCACAGACTGTGTCAGGTCCTCTTGTAAGGGCATCCTGCATAGTAACTCATTTTAACCTTTAAAATGCCCTTGTGAGTTTAATTACAGTTATTATCTTCAGTTGACAGGTGATGAAATGGAAGAGTAAATTTAAGTACTTTACCCAAGGTGACACTAAATAGCAGAGCTGAGTGCATGATAACCACATACATTATTGTTCTTTTAATGTTTTCTTTATTATTTACAAGTACAAAAATTATAACCATATTTATGGTTTTTTTGGAACATGCTTTAGGGACGAAGAGAAGCCAAAAAACCCCATGGTGGAGTTGTTCTATGGAAGATTCCTAGCTGTGGGAGTACTTGAAGGTATAGTTACATGTTTACCTTTTATTACAATAGAAGAGATATTATCTGTTAGCTCCTTTGTCTTAATACTAACTCATTTTTGTTGAATGATTGTTCATTTTAATTGACCTAGTCTGTCTAGAATTCCTGTTACATTGCTACTACTAATCATTTATATACAAAGCACAGAATATGTGATGAAAACAAAGGTACAGAGTGACTTATCACATGCTAATTGATACTTAATATTATCCTGTTGTTCTTTCCCTGGGAAGGCTTATATGATTGGTGAATATTAGGATACAGGGATTAAGGGGGCAATTGTTGGTGGGTCTTTGGAAAATAATAATGTAGTTAAATATTGTGTTTTGGACTATTATCACTGTTTTTGAGGGTTTCTGGTCTATGAATGTTGAAAGCTCCCTTTAACAATTTAGCATAATCAAGATATTGCAGGATTTTTTTCCCTTTTATTGAATTTATTGGGGTGACACTCGTTAACAAAATTATACAGGTGTCAGGTGCACTATTTTATAACACATCATCTGTACAAGGTATTGTGTGTTCACCACCCCAAGTCAAGTCTTTGTCCATCACCATTTACCCCCCCATACCCTTCTCTACCTTCCTTGACCTCCCCAGACATCACCATACTATTGTCCTGAACAAGAGTTTTCTCTCTTTTTTTTTTTTGTTCGATCCCTCCACTCCCCAACCCAGCTCCACTCCTCACAGCTGTCAGCCTGTTCTCTGTGACTGTGTTTCTATGTAGCTTGTTAGTTCATTTTGTTCATTAGATTCCACATTTGAGTGGAATCATATGGGACTTGCCTTTCTCTGACTGGTTTTATTTCACTTAGCATAATCTTTTCCAGGTCCATCCATGCTATCACAAAGGGTAAGGTTTCCTTGTTTTTGAAGGCTGAGTAGTATTCTATTGTGTAAATATACCACAGCTTTTTATCCACTTATCTACTGATGGAACATTTGGGCTGCTTCCAAGTCTTGGCAATTGTAAATAATGCTGCAATGAACATAGCTGCATATATTCTTTCGAATTGGTGTTTCGGGTTTCTTCAGATAAATTCTCGGAAGTGGAGTAACTGGGTCATGAGGCAGTTACATTTTTAATTTTTTGAAATAACTCCATACTGCTTTCCACAGTGGCTGCACCAGTCTGCATTCTTACCAGCAGTGTAAACGGGTTCCCCTTTTTCCACATCCTTGTCAACACAAAGATCCCCTTGTAATGTTTGTTGATTTATTGATGATTGCCATTCTGACAAGTATGAGGTGACATCTCATGGTGGTTTTAATTTGCATTTCTCTGATGAGTAGTGACGTTGAGCATCTTTTCATAAGTCTGTTGGCCTTCTGTATGTCTTCTAAGGAGAAGTGTCTATACAGGATCTTTGACCATTTTTTAATTGGATTGTCTTTTTTTGGGAGGGGTTGAGTTTTGTGTGTTCTTTATAAATTTTAGATATTAACCTCTTATCAAATGTATTGGGAAATATGTTCTCCCTTTCTGTGAGTTATCTTTTCATTTTGTTAATGGTTTCCTTTGTTGTGCAAAAACTTTTTGGTTTGGTGTAGATGAATTTGTTTATTCTTTCTTTTGTTTCCCTTGCCCGAGGGGAGATATCTGAAAAAGTATTGCTATGACAAATGTCCTAGATTTTACTGCGTAGGTTTTCAACTAAGATTTTTATGGTTTCAAGCCTAACATTTAAGTATTTAATCCATTTTTAATTTATTCTTATGTATGGTATAAGTTGGTTATTTAGTTGTATTTTTTGCATGTACCCATCCAGTTTTCCCAACATAATTTGTTGAATAGACTATCTTTACCTCAGTGTAATTTTTTGCCTCTTTTCTCAAATGTTAATTAACCATAAAGGTTTGGGTTTATTTCTGGGCTCTTTATTTTGTCTCTTGATCTACGGGTATGATTTTATGCCAGTACCATGCTGTTTTGATTACTATGGCCCTGCAGTATAGTTGGATATAAGCTAGTGTGATTCCTCCAACTTTGTTGTTATTTCTCAAGATTGCTACGGCCAGTAGGAGTCTTTTGTGGTTTCATAAAAATTTTTGGAATATTTGTTCTGGTTCTGTGAAATATGCCATAGGTATCTTGATAGGAATTGTGTTGAATCTATAGATTGCTTTGGGTAGTATGGACATTTTAATGATGTAATTCCTCTTATTCATGAACACAGTATATGCTTCCACTTATTTGTATTTTCCTGAATTTCTTTCTTCAGTGTCTTATAATTGTCCAAGTACAAGTCTTTTACCTCCTGGGTTAGATTTACTTGTATTTCTAGGTGATTTTTTATACAATTGTAAATGGGACTGTTTCCTTAGTTTTCCTTTCTGATAGTTCAGTATTGGCATATGAAAATATAACTGATCTCTGGATATTAATTTGTATGCTGCCACTTTGCTGAATTCATTTATCCATTCTAGTAGTTTTTTGGTGGAATCTTTAGGGTTCTCTCTATATAGTATCATATCATCTGCACATAATAACAGTTTAACTTCCTCCTTTCCAATCTAGATGCCTTTTATTTCTTCTTCTTGTCTGATTGCTATGGCTAGGATGTCCAGTACTTTTTGAATAAGAGTGGTGAAAGCAGTCATCCCTGTCCTGTTCCTGATCTTCATGGAAACACTTTCAGTTTTTTGCTTTTTGAGTATGATGTTTTTTGTGGGTTTCTCCTATATGGCCTTTATTATGTTGAGGCATGTTCCCTCAATTCCCATTTTCCTGAGAGTTGGGTTTTGTTTTGTTTTTTTTTATCATAAATGGATGCTGGATTTTATCATATGCTTTTTCTGCATCCATTGATATGATCATGTGGTTTTTATCCTTCATTTTGTTTATGTAGTATATTGTGTTTATTGATCTGTGGATATTGTACCAACCTTTCATCTCCGAAATAAATATCACTTGATCATAGTGTATGATATTTTTGATGTATTGCTATATTCAGTTTGCTAATATTTTGTTGAGGATTTTAGCAACTATGTTCATCAGGAATATGGACATATCACTTCCTTCCTTTTTTAGTTCCTTTATCTGGTTTTTGGAACTGGGATAATGCTGGCCTCATAAATGAGCTTGGGAGTCTTTTTTCTTCTTGAATTTCTTGGAATAGTTTGAGAAAGATAGATGTTAGTTCTTTTTCCAATGTTTGGTAAAATTCACTTGTGAAACCATCTGTGCCAGGATTTCTGTTTGTTGGGTGTTTTTTGATTACTGCTTCAATTTCACTGGTTGTAATCCACCTCTTCAGAAGACTTCATATTTCTAGAAATTTATCCATTCCATCCAGATTGTCCAAATTTCTCTTCTCTTTCTGGTATCCCCCTGTGTTGTGGATATTGTTACACTTCATGTCCCAAAGGTCTCTTAAACTGTTCTCATTTTTTTTGCAATTATTTTTTCTGTCCTGAATGGTGTGGCTCAGTTGGTCAGGTGTCATCCCAGAAAGCAAAAAGGTCGCCAGTTCAGTTCCTGGTCAGGGCACATGCATAGGCTACAGGTTAGGTCCCTGATTGGAACATGTACGAAAGGCAACCAATCAGTGTTTCTCTCTCATGTCAGTGTTTCTCCCTTTCTCTTCCCTCCCCTTCTCTCTAAAAAATAATAATAAATTGAATATTTTTTTTTATTTTTGCTGCTCTAAATTGGGTGTTTTTTTCTACCTTGTCTTCCAAATTATTGATTTAATCATCTGCTTCATCCAACCTACTATTTATTCTTTTGAGGGTATTCAGCATTTCAAATATTGTATTCTTCATTTCTGACTGCTTGTATTTTATGGTTTCTATGTCCTTCATGCTGTCAAACATCCTTATCACCATTACTTTGAACTCTATATTTTATACCTGATAAATTGCTTTCCTTCACTTCATTTACCTCTTTTTCTGGATATTTTTCCTGTTCTTTCATTTGGGACCTTTTTTTTTTTTTTTTTTTTTTTTGTCTATCCCTTTTGGCTGCCACTTTGTGTTTGTTTCTATGTACTAGATAGATCTGCTATGACTCCCAGTCTTCGTGGGGTATATGTCCTGCGGGGTGCAGTGGTGCGGTCTCCTTGATCACCTGAGCTAGGTACTCCAGGAACATTCCTTGTGGGTCGGCTGATTTCTGTGTGGAATCAACCCTTGGGCTGGCTGAGTGTGAGACTGAACCCTGACCTCAGTGTATAAGCTGCTGTGTAGATGCTGACCACATGAAGTGGAATTTGCCTCGGCAGGGTTTGGTGCCTGCCAAAATCTCCCTGTGTATTTGCTGCTTGTGAAGCTCACTGGATCCTGCTCTGATGTTTTCTGAAGCTGGCCAGTGAGTGTTTTGGTTCTGGGCTTCTTGGGAGAGACTCTGGTGCAGGCCAACATAAGACACTGCCTGTGTCTGGCACTCACCAGTCTGTTTGGAGCTGCAAAGCAATTATTGAGGCTACTTTTCAAGAAAGAGTTGTCTTCTATTTTTTGAAAAGTCAGTTAAAACTGAGTGATACTATTCCATCTACCCTAAATGCTCATTTCTTAAAATCTGGGCCTAACCAGTTACTCCTTGATTTTCCTAACAAAGGATAGAACTGAGTCAGTAGATATACTTCAAATAATAATATTACTAATACTAACTCCCAAAAAGGTGTTTAAGAACTTATTTTTACCGAATGGCCCAGTACATCAACTTTTGGAAGTCCACCCAAAGTATAAATTTGGAAAATTGGTTTTCCTTTTAGATGTTAAGTAAAGGATTCCCACGAATTTTTGTTTGATTATAGTTATAGAATTTAGAATTTGGAAAAAGGCAGAGACTAAGTAATTGTTCAGTTATTTAAAATGTTATATTGAAGTGTCAGTATATTTTCGTTTGCTTCAAAAGTTAAATATTCATTATATAAATAGTGGAATAGTGTACATAGTACATTACTTTTTAATTTGGGATATTCATACTGTAATACAGATTTTTATTTGAAGAAGAATGCTGTATCTGAAGCCAGAGTGTAGCTCTAATCAGGCTGTTACTGGCCACTATTTATAATACTCTTCATGAGCATTTCTGTCTGTATTACCTTGATTCTTAAAAGTGATTGCTCTTAAAATACTTAATTTGTCAATCAGTGTTGAAGTCTTTGTACTTAGTAGTTTCTTCAAAACTTTTGCTATATAAATGTGATTTTAATACATTTCCACATGAACTGTGTTTGCTTTATTTCAGAGTACTTTCTGATCACTTCTATATATATCTTCCTAATGCTTTCTTTTAGATCAGTAAGTCCCAATTGAGGTGATTTCAGTTTGTTTACTAAAGTATCCCCTTGCAAAAAGTTTCTCAACTTTTCCATAACGTTTAGTCCACTGTCTGCTCCCTCCATTCAGTTCCTCTCAGCCCTTTTCTTGATTTTCTTCCTTGTCCATTACCATTACTTATATAAATATCTAAAACTTCCTTTGTCACATTCTCTGCTGGCACCATCTCTCCAGTTATTCTCTGACTGCCATTCAGCTATTCATCTTTTCCCTGTGTGCACTGAGTACCTGGATGTTGCTGAGGAAAAGTCACTTAAATGGGCTAACTCTAGTGGATCAAGAATCTGTAGTAGATGCTAAACTTCACTGGTCTCAAGTCTCTCACCCCACTTGGCAGTCGTATTTCTTTTGTTCAGCCACTGTCTACAGTCCTGTTTTCTGCATTAATGATTTCCATCTTTTCTACTTTCAGTCTGGCTTCTTTGTTTCTTCATTGTCTAAAAGACACCTTACCTCAAATTTCATGAGTTTACTGAGAAGCTAATGAAACCTGACCAGTCATCCTAAGGCACTGAATCTAATCTGTAAAAATAATATTATATTATAATTCTTAAAAACACTATCATCAAATATATGTGCTTCAGACTCTGCAGCCTGGATCTGTTCCTAATGCAACTGCATTTATATTTGTCTCTTCAGGTAATAGAGGAATATTCAATCCAATATGAACAGGCTATTTGTATGTTCTCAGAATCTCATTCCTTCATGCTCTCACTCAGACCTTACTGTACTTACTGTCCTGTGGGTAGTTTTTTGTTGCTGTTCTTGTTATTTTGTATTTTTCCCTCTTTAATGTGCCTTCCTCACTGATATTTAGACATGGTCTGGTATTGTATATCTTAAAAGAACTTTTCCCTTCACACCCTCTTTCCAGTTAATCCCATTTGTAAAGTTAAGCCCCTTTAAAGAGAGCTTTGATTTCACCTGCTAACTCTCCATTTATTCAAACCATCCCACGTTTGCTTCTGGCCCAGACCTCTTCTAAGAGGAATCTTTTTAAGGTTATTGTATTGACTTTTTACGTGTTCGGGTTCGTTGGATCCCTCTTGTTTCTCACATTGAACTCTTACCAGCTATTAACTCTATGGACTCTACTCTTTCTTCTTCTTCTTTTTTCTGTTGTTTGCATAAAAATACTTCTTTGACTTCTGTGGCACCATATTTTGTTGGCTTTTTAAAAATTTTCTGTGTGAGCACTTCTTAGAAGTTATATTTACAGTCTCTTATATCTAAGGCAGGGCATCTTTGGGACTCAGCTTAGGCCCTCGTCCTTACCCTGTTGACTAATTCCCTAGGCAGTCTCATTTACTCCCTCGATTTCATGCTCTCAGCAAGCCAGCAACTCTCTCAATTATAACTTCAGACCAGAGGATTAATCTTACAGGCTCATATATCCAGCTATCTTCTCCACTTGAAATCTCTTGGTACATTCTAAAGCAATGATGGCCACAATACCTTAAAACAAAAGGGACAAAAATCCACTCTTCTTTCTTCAGTGGTGTCCCTTTCAATACACAAACACCAATCCAATTGTCGATGCTTGAAATCTGAGTCTCGTTCTTGATACCTTCCTTACTCTTCTGCCTCCATCGTGCCTAGGAGCCAGTACTTGCTGGTGCCCCCTCTCGTATATGCATCAGTGTGTCTGTGTGTAAATTTATCTGCTTTTGTACACTTTTACTAGTAACACCCCCATGCTACTTTTATTTCTAGATGGATTCGGTAATACTCTCCTAATAGTCTACCACTCACTTAACACAGAAGCTAGAAGGATGTTTTAGAGACGTAAATCTGATCCTGTTATTCCTAGATTTAACAATTCAATGACCTTCTATTATACTCAGAATATACTGAAAAAAAAATTCTTAACAAGGGCTGTTAGACTTTGTAGATTTTGACGCGGCTACCTAACTTTTCATTGGCATCTCCCCATTGCTTCCCCAAGCTGTACTGTCCTCTTCTTAATTCTTCAAACATGCCAAGTTCTCTGCAGCTTTAAACTCTTGAGTGTGCTGTCCCTTGGCCAAGAATACTCCGTAGGTCCCTGACGCTCTGGCCTGGCTAACTCCCACTCCCCATTCAAGTCTCAGCATAAATGTCCTTTTGCTATGGAAGTCTTGTCTGTTCTACTCTCCAGCCCTGACTCTCTCACAGCAGTCTGTCTCAGCACACCTTTTATCACACTTAAAACAACAAACATTATTTGTTATATGTGCAATTAATGTATATCATGTCTTTCTGCCAGAGAGGCTGAGAGTTTCCTCAGCGCAGGGACCGTGTTGCTCTTGTTCACTGTTCTACATATTCTCAGTGTTCAGCACGGCGTCTTGCCTTTAGATGGAACTCTTTGAAAGAGTAAATAAATAAGTAAAAATATGTGTGTTTGTGTATATATACATACACATATATACACATACATGTGTAGATATAATTGCATAGATACGGTGTGTGTGTGTGTGTGAATTGAATATCTCTGGCTAGATGTGAATGTACATATGTACATGTATAAACCAACAGGAAAATTACCCAAACTCACCACTCCCTGGAACATAATCAGTCAGAGTTACAGTTTTGAGGTTCAAGAGATAATTCATATATACAGTTAGTAGCTAAAAGGCCACATTGAGAAACAGTAATTTAATTAATTTTCCCCCCTCCTATAGGTAAAAAATTTGAAAATACTGAAATGTTTGGTCAGTACCCACTTCAGGTCAATGGATTCAAAGATCTGCATGAGTGCCTAGAAGCTGCTATGATTGAAGGAGAAATTGAATCTTTACATTCAGAGAATTCAGGAAAATCAGGCCAAGAGGTGAGTTTAGCATTTCCATTATTCCTCTCCCTCAGGTCTTCCCGACAGTGCTATAACGCACAATTTAAGGCCCTATTTCTGTAGCTACCTAATAATTGAGAGAGAATACTCTGAATGTATGTTTGCATTTAATGATGGTAATTTAGACACATTACTGTAGTTTATAATCTGTATTAAATTGTCACATAAACAAGCGTTCTCAAAATTTTCCGTTAAAATTTTCCTTGAGGACATTTTTCAGTCATTTTAGACTTTTTAGGTGAGGTACCAGTTGTTACAGCATGCTAGTTCTGGAAGTAAAGAAGTAAAACACTGATATTAGGGTGGAATTCTATGTAGATATGTTACTTATATTAAATATTGTTGGAATTTGTCCAGGCCTAAATAGGCAACACCAGAGCCCTTTTCTTGTAAAATTGCTGGGTTAATTGTATTAAAGGCAGATGGAAGAACTTGCTTTCTACAAAAAAATTAATTTGCAAAATATTAATATCTTTTGCCTGTTTATCTGTGTCCACTGGTCTGTTCTCCCACCCAACGCTGTCTCTCCAGCTCCATCTGTATGTCCATCTACCCATTCATGTGTTTATCCATCGGGGAGCGGTAGCACAGTAGAAAGCAAAGGACGTGTGTCTCTAAAATCATCGTTAAGCAGTTGCAGGTGGTTGTCTCTTCGTAAGCTCCAAGCTTCAGGGCAGGATCTTCATCTGCGCCATTCACTGCTGTGTCCCTAGTGGATAGTACAGTAACTGCTAATAGAATTGTGTAACACATTTATTGACGGAATGAATGAAACTCTTAGTGTTATCAAAAAAAATTCTGAGGTCTTTACCCCTGAATAGGTGCTTAATAAATATTGAGTGGTGCTATCTCTGTGTTGCTTATGTAAAAAGGGACCAGGTTCTTGTATCTTGGTAATAAATTGATTTAATCTGAATTGTGTGATTTTAAAAATATATATATAATTAACCATTTTTTGTTCTAAAGCCTTTTCTTCCCTCAAACACCCCCACAAAAACAGAAATAAATAATATTTATTATTTTGTTTTTTTAAAAGGAAAAGAAAAAGAATATGTGAAGTGATTTTTTTATCTACATCACATATTGTCCATTTCAGTAATTTTCAACAGATGCCTAGGCCCCACTGCAAAACTGTCAGATCAGAGCCTAGGGTAGGGATGCGATACATTGCTCAAGAGCTCCACAAGTGATTCGGATACAGACCTGTGACTAAGAATATTTAAATAAAGCTTATTTATTTATTTTGATTGGGAAATAGACCTCCTAGGATTGCAACTTTCCCAGGATCCCATAGGGGACAAGAAAGCAGGCATCCTTGAAGTGTGATCTGCTTTCTATTATTAAGTAAAATGATGATGGATGGATGGGTTCAGGCAGGGAAAGGTAGGGTGGCATATTCCTTACTTTATCAAAGTAGCTTGTAAGCTAAATACTCTGATTTATTGGTAAGTAATCTTTGTAACATGTTCCGAGCTTTTAAAAATGCTTTTCTTACATTACATTGGAATGTCATTATTTTTCAAGATCTAGTTTGTCCTTCCCCTTTGTCTCATAATCTAATGCCTTATACTGTGCTGTATACTTTCTGCCCAGCCTTTTCCAGCTGACCTGTGGAATACAGTGGTTGTCATCACCTCTAAATTCAGCAGTTTTTAAGCATTCTCAATAATAACATATTTAATCACCTGTGATTTCTATTACCAGTTGCCTAGATTTGCTGAACACCATAGTTTCAATGATAATTCAACCTGGTTTAAGAGGATCACCAACAAAAATTGACTATCTTAAAAGTTTTTAATACCATTTTTAAATCATAGTCTTATTTCATTATATCCTTCAGAATAAGTCTTTTATTTCTTCTTGAGTCTCTACAAAGACCAATGAAAAACACTTTAGGCTTGTTTCTAAAGTGGCATAATCCCTGATGATAACTCCTCAAGTACTGTTATTTAGTAAAAATTGTTGATTTTATTTTGATACAGAAAAAATCTTTTTTGCTGAAACAGTTGTGGTCGACTTACTGGGAATACCTTCAGTCTCCAGAATTACCATGTTAAAACATTCAGTGGGCTGTAAGAGTTTAAATTTCTGGAATGACATAACAGGAGACAACTGAATAAATTAAAAGGAGTTAATATGTAAGATAAATACTCACAAAATATATTTCTAAAATGTGTTTTTAAGGTAAAAGGGCAAACAAGTAAAGACAATTAAAAGACGGAGACTGTTTTTAGGATTGGAATAGAAGTTTTTTGATTTTCATCCTTAGTTTACATCTTGGCTTTGTTTGGTGTTCTGGGGGAAATTCGAAATGGCGAGTCTGGTTGGTTTTTTTTGTTATCCCCCCCCTGCGTAATGTAATTTCACAAAAGCAAGGTTTAAAACATATTAATAGAAAAATTAGCTCTTACAACTCATAAAAATGACTGTATTCTTCCTAGAAAACAGATTTATAGTCATGCTAAATTTAGAAGCACCTTTGTTGCCAATGCTAACTATATGTTTTTATTCATAAATTACATTATTCTATCACTCTTATAGGTTTATTATATAAATGTAAATATAATAAATATGTTTAGGGATGTGGAGAATATAAACATCATTTTTACCTTTGATGACCTGTGCCTCATGAGCATCACATACCAGTTATTAGATTAAAGAAGTAAATTCAGTTTTTTAGTGCATGGAAAAATAATATTTTGAAAGAAAAAAACTCTCATTGTCTTATTTGATATTCTAGTTATATACTATTGTACTTGTAATCCTAAAGTCACGGAGCTATAGTTACCCATAACATTTTCTAAAATAAATTTCAGGAATGTCTAGCTACCTCTTCTTTTCTCTATCAGCTTGAGAATGAGCAAGTGAAATGCTTCTATTTCTTTAGTCGGAAAAACTGACCCTGGTGTTAGAGGAAATGCATTCATAACAAACGCATATTACATAACATATTATGAACACCCTTTGGTAAAGATTGGAAGCTATTTCTTGGACTTTTTATGGTCTACAGAGAAGCATACGCCCAATCTGGGTCATTTTTATTTCCCTTGGCCCTGGGAGGTTCCATGAATTAAAGTATATGACCATTTCATTTTAATGGTGACTTTTAACGTGTTGCAGTAAAATATGAAAGTAATAGTTCGTGAAATCTACTTTTATGTACTTGTTTCAGTATCATCAAATGGAATAGAGAATGATATCCTAAGGCTCAAAAATCACATTTCGTTGTGATATGTATGAAGTATGTTTTAATTTCTCTTTTTTTAATCCTCACCTGAAGAAATGTTTATTTTGAGAGAGAGAGAGAGAGAGAAACACTTTTGTGAAAGAGAAACTTCGAGCCATTGCCTCCCATATGCACCCTGACTGGGGATCGAACCCACAGCCTTTTTGGTGTACAGGAGGATGCTCCAACCACTGAGTCACCCGGCCAGGGCTGTTTTAATTCTTAACAGTAGTTATAGGTGTGGATTAAAGCTAAGTAAAATTTTTGCCAGTGCCATGTGAGAACAAAATAAATAAGCAAATCTGTTCAAGAATTTTAAAACTTAAGAGATGTTTCTGATCTTTTATAATTTTCTCTAGTCAGCTTCAGATAATACCCATATATAAGATAAAACAAATTCATTAAACTTCAACTTATAATAGAAAATAAACCAAATCCAGTTCAGGAAATCTCAGTTCAAGTAATCATTAGCACTTGGGGAGACAGAAATAGTTTTGAATAACCATTTATTTTTATAAGCTCTATTAGAGAAAAGTAACAAGATTTTAGTTAAATCCAGTTTGCCAGATGTACATCATTCCTGCTTTTTTGGATGTTCGAATTTAGTGTACTCTCAGCTTACTGACATTTGTGTGGTATCATTTTCTGGCGCTTGAAAACATTACACATAATTTAGTATGTATCAATTTATTTTTATAGTAGTAAAAAGCTGTACATTGCATGGTTTATAATAAGCACTTTAAACATTCTTGTTGCATTATTTTGTACTTCTGTATTTGTTGATTCACAATTTTGTTCATTTTTGTTTAAGTGAATAATGTTTATATAAAACATGAATCTGTTTTATGAAAATGATTTTTGAAGTTTTGTTGTATTTCATGCTTCACTGAGCAGTTGCCAAAGTGTGTGGAGGAGTTGGTCCATAGCAATAAAGCATTTATTTCATTAAATACTAAAAAGATTTAAAATAGTTACCATAAGTGTGAATTCCATGTTTATTAGTGGTAGATCTTTTTCTTAGTCAAAATTCCCATAGCAAAATTGAATGTAAAACAGTTTCTGCTTTTTAGTATGAGAATTGTGATTGTATATGCTATACCTTTTTTCCTTTATGTACTGCATCTTACAACTTTGTCACAGGTCATAGACAGTATGGTTGACTATAATAAGAACAATGTATCATTTGTGTTTAGTGACAGAATATCAAAGAAGTCAGAAGACTTGAGCTAAATTGTGATTTTCACCAATACCTTTCTCTTTAGGTTAGATTCTAATGTAAAGAATTATCATGGAAAGACAGTTAGATTTTTCTTTTTCCTGGTTGTGTATTATCCTCATCCTTGAAATTTTCAAGAGGTGTGAAAAGTTTTAGGATGAAGTTGAATTTTATCTAAATATCACACCTGTTCATTTCTTTGTGATGTCAGCATTGTGATGATACATTTAAAAGTGCCTTTGCGGACACCCTGTGCCTCCAATCGGAATGGAGAAAACAGAAAAGTGATACTAAGGCTTTTAATTATTGTTTTCTTTCAGCATTGGTTTACTGAACTACCACCCGTGTTAACATTTGAATTGTCAAGATTTGAATTTAATCAGGCATTGGGAAGACCAGAAAAAATTCACAACAAATTAGAATTTCCTCAAGTTTTATATCTGGACAGGTATGGTTTGGTATACAGCATGACTTAGTTTTGAAATAGTAACCAAGTGAAGAATTACTGTGTTTAGAGAAGAATTTTGCTTAATTTCCTTAGAATTAATCTCTACTTTTTACATAATATATCAAGTAGCATTTGTCAAGAAAAACGTAGTTCTTTTCTATTTAGTAAGGTATAGTTACTAAGTAAATAATGTTTAAGGAAGTTTTAAAAAAGGTTACTTTTTGTATCATAATTCTGTCAGAATTTTCAAAAATACTATTTTGTACTATCTGATATTTTATTATAAAATTTTAAATGAGTTGATCTTCTGTAGTATTGTCTAGTCTTAATAATGTATCTACTTCTATGACATTTAGAAATACTAATGATTGCTATTTTTCTTTTCCTGATAGATATATGCACAGAAACAGAGAAATAACAAGAATTAAGAGAGAAGAGATCAAGAGACTGAAAGATTACCTAACAGTGTTACAACAAAGACTAGAAAGGTATTGTAAATTTTATAGAATTAGAAGCTAGCTGCAGAAATTTATTTTTTAGGGATTATCTAGAATCTTTAAATTTTTCTTGAGTAATTTATGATTCTGGGAGTAGATAATCATTCTGAACAGATATATTTACTAATATAGTTTAGTTTTGAATTGTTACAAACAAAATAATTTATAGTTGGCCTTAGAATATTATTTTAATCTTTAAAATTAAATATTGTCACCAACAACAGATAAAGCTTATGGTGCTAAAAATAGATATAAAGACAAACTAATTAACAATTGAGGTTTATACTTTCATGAGACTAAATGCTACTCTTGAAATTTCCATTAAGACAAGGGGTGACTGAGTTTTCCTTCTTAGCACAGAAGATACAAAGTCAAAGGTCAAGAGGGCCTCGGAGAGTTTTTGTAAAGAATGGAACCAACTCAAATATAAGTGGTGGGCAAGGAGCACCTAGAGAGCAGCCGTTGGAGAGGGAGGGGCTGCCATCCACACTAGCGGGTGGTGTCATGACAGATGTCATCTCAGGGTCATCTAGCACGTCAGATTGTTTCCAGAAGAAGCCAAAATCTAGACTGATGTTCTGTGTTGTAAATACAGATCCACAGGCTGAAATGTGGCCTGAGAGATGCCAGTTTGCAATCTCTGACCTAATATTCCTTCCCTTGTTTTACTGTTATTTGAAAATCAATACCCTAAAACATTTTTATAGAGAAATAATGTATCATATTTCAATAATTATTTTCTTGAAAGGTATATGTAATTATATTGAAAAATAATCAGAGGTAAAAAAAGTAGGAAGATAATATT
This sequence comes from Desmodus rotundus, assembly GCF_022682495.2. Taxonomy (NCBI): domain Eukaryota; kingdom Metazoa; phylum Chordata; class Mammalia; order Chiroptera; family Phyllostomidae; genus Desmodus; species Desmodus rotundus. The sequence goes on along the minus strand of NC_071388.1, from coordinate 60,092,159 downwards.
AGTCACCATGAAACCAGATGACAGATCTAAAAATAAAAATAGTCTCAGGGGATGAAACTGTCAGTTTTCATTTTCCTATTGGGTTACAAGTTAGAGCAGCCATTTAAAATTTGTTACAGTGTATACACACATTCAGTCTTAGTCAGCTTTGATTCCTTGTCTTTGGAGACCATTTAATTTATTTCTTAAATGTGTATTTAGTCTTACTGTCTTCATCTGAAAATTAATTTCATTGTTGAGGGAGATTCATTGAAATATGTGTGTCATGTTTTATAAAAACTATTGAAAAAAAAACAAATTTGCTTTAAATATAAATTAAAGCATCCATACATTTTATGGTTAACAGATATTTAAGCTATGGTTCAGGTCCCAAACGATTTCCATTGGTAGATGTTCTACAGTATGCGTTGGAATTTGCCTCAAGTAAACCTGTTTGCACTTCTCCTGTTGAAGACATTGATGCTAGTTCCCCACCTAGTGGCTCCATTCCATCACAGGCGTTACCAAGGTAAAAAGTCTTTTTGGAACCAAATACAGCTGTGCAATCTATATTACATAATAATGTAATTGATGCCCTTTGAAGAAGGTTTTATAAGCATGTTGTGATTGATTTTAATGAACCCTAAAAAGATTAGATACACTTAGAACATTGTATGTCTTCTGGGTGCTTTCTTATTTCATTGTTTCAATAGATTTTCTGGTTATGGATTGAATTTTTCTTTTTTTTTCTATTCAGTTATACTTTAGGTTGTTTTAGTATGTTATCTGTTTCAACCTTTTATCCATAATAATACTATTAAATACTCTAAATTTCTTCTAGAACACAGGCTGGAAGTGTTAGCAAGGGAAGGTCTTGATAATTTTGGTACATTTAAGATTTGTTGTTTTTTAAGTAAATATGATCAAGTGATTTTTACTGTGAAGCCGCGATTTCTTGCATATAATAAAGTAGTCTTCCTATCTTAAGGATCTCATTAGGATATTAGGTTAATCACATCTCTCTTTATTTTGAAGACATTTTCTTTTTGAAATTATAAGCCAGTTTAATGCTGTATATTGGGCACAGTCTTTGTCCAGAGCTTCAGTTTGGAAATTTAATATTTTACACTTTAAAAATTTAATATTTTATGCTTTAAAATACAGCACAACAGAACAACAAGGAGCTCCTTCTTCAGAATTGCCGAGCACATCACCTGCATCAATGGGTGCCATCTCATCGAGACTGGTAATTCACAAACCGTTCACTCAGTCTCGGATACCTCCAGACTTGCCCATGCATCCGGCACCAAGGCACATAACAGAAGAAGAACTTTCTGTACTAGAAAGCTGTTTACATCGCTGGAGGACAGAAATAGAAAATGACACCAGAGGTAAGAAGGTTCTCGTAGCACGGTCACTGTTGCCTCGTGGATCTGTATAAAGATACATTTGAAAATGGAAATTGCTCTGGGTTTTATATGTAAATATTATAAAGTATTTTCTTCTAGAAAGGATTTTCTAAAAGATGAACTAGTCTGGCTTCCCATTTTTACAATCTTAATATCAGGTTCAGAGAAACCGAAAGGTTCTCCCTGGATTACTTAGCTGATTAATGCCGTAACAGATGGTCTGATTTTCTAGTTTAGTGCCCTAGGTTTATATCAACTGGATTCACAGCTACTCCATTGGTGAAATATCATACAACATCAGATCTTGTACATATAAATTCTGTGCCTACCCTGATGTTTACACAGTGACATTCAAGTGACAAAAACGTTCTTTAGGCTTAAGAATCAGAATTAAGAAAAGAATCAGAACCTTACTTTTCAATCTGCTCTAATGAGATTCCCAATTATGAGTGCATTGCCAGCCTGTAATGAGTTTTAACTGGCATGTAGCAAAGTAAGAAAAAGGAGAACAGTGCTGTATGGGGGAGGGGGCTGTGCATGTGTGTGCTGGTGTTCCGTTGCCATCTGTCCTTTCTTGGAAGGAACTCTCCTCTATTCTGAAATGATCTTCCTACTTCTCTATTGTTCAGATGTCCTTTATTTTTTAATGAAGTAATGTTAATATTTTATGGTAGGTTTTATTATAATTTTTTTTACATATCAAAAATATAATACCCTATTACTGCTCCCCAGTCTTTAGCTAATATTGATCTATGATAAGAGAAAAAAACAGGATTTTTAAAATTAAAGATTTAAATTTAAAAATAGCTACTGTTGGAACTATATTAAACAATATCAATTATTAAATTATTGTGCCCCATTTGGTGCTTTATAGACAATATGTAAATTCAGACCAGTCCTAATTTAATAGTGAGGAAATAGGATACGATGGTGACTAACAGCATTGGTAACTGAAACGATTTCTCTTAGTATTTTTCGTGTATAAGGGATTTTTATATTTAAATTTAGTAGCACATTAATTAAGCACGTAGGTTTTCCTGAACACTGTGCTGCTAGGTTTGGCATAATTTTCTACTGGACTTGGCAGATGTGTTTGTTTTATAAGATTACATTCAGGAGGGTGGAGGCTAGGAAGCTTTTGACACCAAGGTAAGTAACGTTGAGGGAGGAAAGAAATGAACAGATTTGAAATACTCTTGGGAGACTACTGACAGTAGTAGGTCACCGACGAAGGGTGAGTGGCAGAAATCAAGGATGATTTTTATAGTCATTCATAATGGTGTGAATAACTAAATAGAGAGAATGCACTTTAGAAAAAGGCAGACTGGTGGGTGAGCAGGTCTCCACCTCTGGGGAGGAAGTAGGAATATGATGAGTCCACTTTTGGCCATTTTAAATGTGTGAGGAGCTTGGGAGACATTCATGTGATAAGATTTGGACCTATAATAATATGGATCAGGTAAGAAGATTTTCCCAGGACTCTTTGCTCTTTTGTTTATCCCTGTTAATATTAGTTGTTAGCATTATTTTTTAAACCATTGTGTAGTATTCCAACATATGAGTGTGTTGTAATTTATTTAATATCTCTATTGATACAGCAAATAGTGCTGGCCTCCTGCATTTATGTTTATACACTTTTATTAGTATGATATATTCTTAAAAGTGCCATTTCTGGTCCAAAGTGTATGTATTTTAAATTTGACTATTTTAAAATCGTCCCCCCAAAATATTGAACCAGTTTGCATTTCTAACGGTGTGAGAGAGCTTGTCTCTCAACCTCCTCCCTAGCCCTGGGCACGTTTTGGTCTAGTAGCCTGTTAGTTGGGAGAAGAAATGGTATTCTGATGTCTTACATTGCCTTAATTATGAGTGCAGCTTTTTTTTTCTGTAGATTTTTGTGACATCCGCCCATTTTTATATGGAACCTTTTGTCTTTCTCTTACTGCCTAATGGAAGCTGACGTTAGTGGGTATCAACTTGTTGCCTGAAGTGTATGCTGCACATATTATTCCCCTGTTTGTCTTTGTCACTTGACTTCCTTTGTGTTAGATTTGCTTTGTTTTTATAGTGTAGATTTTCTTAAGTTTGGGGAGGGAGTCTTATTTTTCCTTTGTGGTTCCTTGATTTTCTGTCAGGATTAGGAATGCCTTTTCCCAGTCTAAAGTTACTAATATTTTTTTGTAGTCTTTTATGGTTTGTTTCTGATTCTTATCTAAATTAGATATTATACTAATATCTCATAGTATAAGTGTAATTATGCCATTATACTATAATTAACCATTTTCCTATTGATTAAGGTTGTCTCCAGTTTTTTTAATTATATGGACAATATAGCTGTGAACATCCCTGTCTCTGAATAATTTTGTAGGATAGATTACTACTGGGCATATAAATAATAAGTAATGGGATTCTCAGAACTTATTCCATTGGTAATTATCATGGATTTTTATTCAATTACGTGTCTATAAAGGATATATGGTAAAGTTATTTTTTTTTTTCAGTTTAAAGCCTTTCTGTTTTATATAAATAGGTAAGGGGTTTTAATTTTCATTGAAACCTTTTTTACTTATAGGAATGAAGTTTAGTTTTACTGGTTCAGCACATTTTCTAAAACAACCATATTGTTTTCTTAATTATGAACTTGTGCTGTATCTTTTATTAAGGAGAACTATACATATTTATACAGACTCCAAATAATAGTGATTTACTGTGTTAGGAAATTTTTTTTATTCTCCTAACATAATGGTAGGAAAACCATTCACCTCTGCCTTATGAATCTCACCAGAAACATACTTGATGTTAATCATTAAATGACATCTTCTATCCTTAGATTTGCAGGAAAGCATATCCAGAATCCATCGGACAATTGAACTAATGTACTCTGACAAGTCTATGATCCAAGTAAGTTAAACTTTGAGCTAGTAAGCATTATAAAAATTATTTACATATTTTTATTTATCTTTATCTTAACCAAATTTTTCTTAGGTGTTTTGTGACAAAATTGCTGAACTTAAAGAAGCCGCATTAGTGTTTACCCAATTGCATTATATTCTTATACTGTATTTATTGCTTACTCTTTATTATTTTACAATAAAATTTATCAGAATTTTCTTTAATATTTAAAATAAAATCATGAGAATTATAAAATTGTTTAAAGATATTAAGATTATGGGAAATAGTATAGGGCTCAATTACATTTTAAGTTCTGTTATACTATAATAAGCCACTTTAAAACTCGGCTATCAGTTTATAATTGTGAAGATTTGGACGAATTATGTGCTATGTGTAAAAATATTCGTAAGTTCTTTATTCAAAAGTAGTAACTGAAATAGATCAACAAATACATGTTCAATATTTTGAAAATCATCCTATTTACACACCTGTCTGATTTCCATGTCTTTAGTTTATCTTCTCCTTCTTTTATTATTCCATAATTTTTTTTCAAACTTTTAATCTCAGCCCATTTTCTGTTGATAAGAAATACATACTCCTATGGTGTCTTCTAGTAACATGGTTTGTGGGTTTCATGGAATGTGGTACAATAGACTGCTTGGCTGCCATTTGCCTCTTCTGTTTTCATATTCAGGTTCCTTACCGCTTACATGCTGTTTTGGTTCATGAAGGCCAAGCTAATGCCGGGCACTACTGGGCATACATCTTTGATCATCGTGAAAATAGGTGGATGAAGTACAATGATATTGCTGTGACAAAATCATCATGGGAAGAGCTAGTGAGGGACTCCTTTGGTGGTTATAGAAATGCCAGCGCATACTGTTTAATGTACATAAATGATAAGGCACAGTTCTTAATACAAGGTAAGAATATGAACTATATAGGGTGGTGTACATTTTAAAATAAGTAGCCCTTTTGTGTGACTCTGGTCTCTGGTATAATTACTTAGGTATAATTCACCCAGAGGGTGATGGATATGATTAGAAAGTGCTATTGGGTTATTGTGAGTAAACTGGAATCAAAAAGTAATATGACCAGGGCTGAAAATTGGAATATATTTTGCATTCAAAGTGAACTATTTATTAACTATTATAAAATGTAAACCCCACAGGTTTCTCCTTTCTTAAAATCCTTTAATGACTATATCACACATTGACTTGGGTTCAAGTTCCTTACCTGACATGCGAGACCTCCATTTTCTGGCCTCTGATTGTCTCTCCAGCCTCATTTATGACCATTATCCACTTCAGACTGACATTTGAACTTCTCGTTGCATTCTGCTCACACCAGATCTTCATTCACACATTTGTGCATGTATGTTCTTATGTTTTTGTTTTTATTTTTGGCCAGCAGGGTTCTTATTTCTTGCTGCTTTTGCCTGATTCCTGCTCATCTGTCAAGATTCAACTTGTGTCATTTGCTCTGCCAAGTTTTCTTTGTCTGCCCCAAAGTAACCATCCCTGTGTTCTCATAGCATGCCTCCGTCAGGCGCCTGCTGCGTGTTGGAATTGTGCGCTGGCTGTCCTTTCCCCCTTCATTTTTATCAGCTCAAAGCCAGGAACCATGTCATACTATGCCTTAATCTTTTAAAATTTTTATATTCTAATACAGGCTTTCCATGTAGAAAACACTTCAATAAAGTTGTGTCAAAACTGATAAAATCAGCTTTGCTTTTGTGTTTAATCATTCAGCAAAACTAGCTAGGCAATCCACTAGTGACTGAAAGCCAAAATTTATTTTGTGTGTATGGGGTGGAAGTTGAGTAACTCTTTGAAATGATATTTATGCAGTGCTTTTAAAATCTTGCTATGTTAATTAGTTTCCAAATTGCATATAAATATATTGCTATACTTAATTGCCTCAGATGAAAAGGAATTTTCCATTTTGAGCTTAATAAGGTCATGAGTTATTTCTTCTCATTTTGTGATAGGTTTTACTTAATGAATAATCAGAAATCTGGTATTTTAACAGAAAAATACCAGAAAAAGTAGTACTATGTCAGTGTTTGAGTAGCAATTTTGGCTTTATATCTTGTTGTATTTTTTTACTATTCAGATTAAAAATGAAATCTGAGACCATTACCTATAATGGATTATGAAATATTTGTATCATAGTTTTTCTGAGAATTTGTTTGAGTTTTCTTTTAATTTTTAGGTAATATTGATTTGCTAAATGGTAATAATTCATACTTGAAATCCCATTTAAAATACATTCTATTTTGAGCTTTGCATTTTCCATTTAATTCTTAATTTTATATTAGTTTTTGAAATATAATTTGCAGAAGAGTTTAATAAAGAAACTGGGCAGGCCCTTGTTGGAATAGAAACATTACCGCCAGATTTAAGAGATTTTGTTGAGGAAGACAACCAGCGATTTGAAAAAGAACTGGAGGAATGGGATGCACAACTTGCCCAGAAGGCTTTGCAGGAAAAGCTCTTAGCATCTCAGAAATTGAGGGAGTCGGAGCCTTCTGTAACAACAGGTTAGTTCATTTTATTACACTGTATTTTATTACCAATTACATTTATTATTGATATTTTATTAAAAATAAGATGCTCGTTAAGTAAAAAACAAACTTTATCTTAAAGTATGAAGAGCTAGTAAAAATGATCTGAAACTCCCTCACTCAGAGATACCCACAGGTCATAATTTAGTTTACCCGTTTGCAAGACACCACAGTGCACATAGACAGTTGATCCTGCAACAACGTAGGGGCGGGGTGCCCACCGCCTCTGCATTAGAAAACCCGAGTGTACCCTTACGCCTTTTTCGTGTTAAAAGAGGTGATACTGCAGACTCTCCCTCTACCTATCCTGTCTCTGTGACTGGGCTTGATCCTTCTTGGCAGGAAGCATGAAAAAGCTGTTGGAACAAAATTAAGACAAACCAGTTTACTAAAGCTATCAATAAAATGAGTTCTGGTGATTTTTTATTCAAGCAGAGTAACACTGCTTCATATGTATTTTGAGTATACTTAAATATATATACTTAATTGTTTCATAATTCTTAAAACAAAATTAGCTAAAACTAAATAATTAGTATTTTCCAAGCATAAATTTGTATAAACCTATAAAACAAAAAAAAATGTATAAAGATATAATACTTTAAAATATCATTCTGAAGTTATTAGCTGATGAAATCAATAAAATATTTAGTGTAAACTATACAAAAGTAAAGAAAATATGTTCTAGCAAAATTGAAAATAGAAGATTAATGACTTTTTTTTAGATTAATTTCATCATCACTGAATTGTATGTTTTAGGACAACATATTTCCTACTGTAGAAAAAGTGCTATTTCTCTAGTAGCTGGGAAATGAGAAGAGATAAAAACATTTTTTTCACATTCATTTGTCTCTTTTTTTATAACTCTGAATGGATCTTTTTGAATGACCTTCATTTTTTTTTTTTTGCAAGGTGTGCATGTTTAGCTCTTAGTTGTTTAGGAATTGTTTTAGGTATTTGTGTAATTTCTTTTACAGACAGATTCCCATTCGGCATTATCTAGGTGGGTTTTAGCATTGTCGTTTGAACTTCAGAAGGCATTATTCTTTCAATGGGAGATTCACAATTCCACAATACACTGTTGTGACTGATGTAGGTACGCACGGCTCTATTCTGACTTGTAACTAATTGTATAAATTGAATAATTGAGTCTTTGATATTAAGAGGCACTGATTTAGAACTTTTAAAAGACCAAGGTAATGGTATTATACCAGCAAAGATACTAACGTTAACGTTTGATATGTAAATGCGGTACAGAATATCTGAATAGCACCTTTCTCATCTGGTGAGCCTCTCCCATTATTAGCAAGACTGCACTTTCTTTCCAAACATCAAGGGCCACTGTATGGAACAGGTTTCACAACAATGCAGTTTAATTACAGGGACTTTGTCCACTTCGGTAGGAAATTACATAGCTCAGCAGCTATCAAGAGGCTTCTGAGTTCAAATCACAGTGTAGAACTACATTGTATTTTATTTCAATTTCAGGCAATTCCTTCCCTTTGTGACTTCCTTCCTTGTCTTCTTTACATACCCTTCCCAAGCCACTCCCCTGAAATTGCACAAGGTCTAGCTACTGTGTTATTCTTCCTTTAACTGTTCCTAATGCTCCCTTTGCATGGGGCTCTTCTCATTATTCGTGGGATAACGGGGCTGAGTAATTGGTATAGTGGTAGTGGTACTTAAGGCCTCAGATGAAGGTGAATCCTGCATTCATTGGTTAAGCTTCAACTCTATTCTTGGTTCACCTATAATTTATGAAACTAAAAATATTAAATTCTGTAGTCTCTTCATCTGGTGTATTTCTCACAAGACTCTCTAAATTTACAGATTTAACACATTTTATTTCCACCAATCAAACTAATACATATTCCCACAGAAGTGGACAATACTAATTCATATCAGACAGGGCTCGCCAGCTCTGCCCCACCACTTACATTTTCATCTTCTGTTTTCTCTGAATAAAAGGCCGTGTCTGTATGCCCCCCCCCCATCCTTTCTTTGTGATTAGTGCATTCTACCGTACACTTCGTATGCTGTTTTGTAATTTTAAAAAATGAGTAGTAGGTATTTTCATTCACATATTTTCATTTCTCTCCTTTTAGTATTTAAAAAAAAATTGAAGAAAATGCAAATATTTCAGAGAGGAGCTAGAATATCTAAAAGATAAAGAGAGAAAAATGGTCAATTCACATATAACTGTTGCAGTTATCTTCCAGACTGGGTGTTTGGGAAGCCGTGGCAGTGCTGCCTTAATAGGAAACATTGTGTCCTCCGCGGAAATGCTGGAAATTTGAGATTTGTTTGAATTAGTGGAAATGGAATGTGCTAACTATAAACTTGGGACGTGAGATTATTGTTTAAAAGACCGGTTTCTGTTACCATCTAATCTTACATATCGTATTAAGGAATGCACCCTGTGTTGCGGGAGAATTTAAGACAGCACAGTTGGATAAGGAACTTAGTGTAATGTTTATCGGAACCACATACCTACTATTTTTAGTAGACAAATTTTACTTTACTGACCATGTCATCTTTTCCCTATTTCTCTTCACAGTTTTCCAAGTAATTTAAGTTGGTATAATACTTTCAGAATATCAAAGAAAACCTATATTTAAGGTCTCTCAGGTGTGCCCTGGGATTATGAGTGACTAATGAAGTTATACAAGGAAATTTTGCTGATAAAATCCATCAGTGATTTTCTTCCCTCCCTACAAATGTTCTCAATAAGAGTATAACCTAAGAGCTATTAAAATCCAATTTCTTCTGAGTGATATTCCAATAAGAATATAACTTACATAGTATTGATTAAATCAGTATTTTGTTCCTCTTCTGCTGATATGTGAAATCCATAGGCATCACTTCTCCGGTATCATTCATATTCTTATTGCAACAAAGTAGTAAGTGATAGGAAAGTATTATTTGATTTATCTCATGCTGCCTCCCTAACCAGCTCACTGCAAAGGAGAGCTTACCCGGACCTTTATGTTTGGAGATATAGCCAACAGTTCCTTATTATACATATATGCATCAGAATTGCCTGAGGATTTTTTTCTGAGTATAAATAGCATAACCCACCTAACCACCTAAGACTTACTGGGATCCGAATCTCTGAAGGAAGGGTCCAGAATATATATATATATATTTTTTTTTTATAGAACCCTCAGATAATTCAAGGTGTACCACTGATTAAGGCTATCAGCTATATTTATAAAACAAAGAAATTAATCTGACGGAGAGAAGAGCTATGCCTGAATTGTTATATTACTTGTGTTACTCCTATTTTACTAAAAAAAATATTTAAAGTCTTACAACATATATAGCATACTCAAATTTAATTAAAAAAACAAAAGCAAAGAAAGAACATAAAAATGGATAACATTGGTATGAAATGCATATCATAAGATTTCATAAATTTGTCAAGAGGTGTCATGCAGAATTGGCCCTGGGACTTTCCTACAAATAACTACCTAAAAGTTAAAAGTAAGCAAATGTCCCAGGAAAGTCCAGCTGATTTCTAAGAGGAAGACCTGGTAGAAGGAGCAGTGTTCTTAGTATGCTCACATTCCTTTAAACAGGGACTGTGTGATGCCACTATTTAAATCTTTAGAGTCTCGCGCAACAAATGACATAGGTAGATGCCCTTTGTATGTTTTCTGAACTGAATTCATTGCCTGTGGAGATTTCAATAATAAGTTTCCTAGGGGTGCCCCTCACTGGATGGGAATGCCAACATTTTATAAGTATAGCCAAAATTAGTATACACTGGGGAAGCAGGATAAAAATGTGTGGTGCAGATAGAGCTCTGTTCTGGGTAAATTTTAGGTTTAACTAGTTTTTAAGCCTCTGCCTCAAACCCCCTTGGGGATGTCAAGTTGTAATTGTTTTTCATCTGGCAATACTCAGCTACCAGGGGCAGATTCAGAAAAAAGAGAAGGTTGGTTTCATTCAGGGTTAGAGATATTTTTGTCAGGTAAGTGTGAAAAAGGATGCTGTGGCCAGAAGAACAACTAGTGTGCTCTTTGGAAACCTAGGCCAGGATTGTTGTATAAACCAAATTCGTGGGGTTTTTTTCTTTTGGTAGAATGCTAGTGGTTTTCCAAAATGAGGTTTTTGTACTTATGGCATAAAAATATACTATTATTCTGTATTATAAACTATAATGGGTACTTTCTTCAGTAATTACTTTATTACTTTTGGATTCTTTTTTTTTTTAAGTCTGGGGAAATGCTTTGTGCTGAAGGGTATATCACTTTCTGCAGAACGGTAAAATTGGTTTATTGCCTAACTTTGAATGAGATGTAAATACTGGAGTCACCGTAGTGTAGACGCTCTGACTTTATTAGCTGTACGATTGATTCTTTCCTCATGAAGGACTAGCGGGAGAACCAGAATATCTAGAGCAGCCATCACGAAGTGATTTCTCCAAGCATTTGAAAGAAGAAACTATTCAAGTAATTACCAAGGCATCGCATGATCATGAAGATAAAAGTCCTGAGGCAGTTTTGCAGTCGGTAAGAACTTTTCTTTTAGCCTCTGATCATAGCCGTGTGCACGACGTGTCCCCACCCGTGGCGGAGAGTGACCTGCCAGGGGTCAAGCAGCGGAGCTAAGGGGTGGCTCCTCTGGCCGCATGAACAATGACTGGGTGTCACCCAATTCCCAGGCTGTCGTTTTCTCAGGTGTAATTTTAAAAATGATTCTTTTTAGAAATAAGTTTCTATCTTCCTGTTAGAGGATTATGGAAAATTACAATCATAGACTAAATTGGTCATTTGGGAACTTAAAAAGAGAACCAGAACATTAGCATTACAGGTTGACCCTTGCACAACTTTGGGGTTAGGGGCACCAGCCCTCCGAGCAGTTAAAAATCCACATGTAACTTTTGACTCCTCACAAGCCTTACTGGTAATATACACAGTCAGTTAACAAATATTTCATATGTTATATGTATTACATGCTATATTCTTACAATAAAATAAACTAGAGAAAAGAAAATGCTGTTGAGAAAATAATAAGGAAAAAAAACTACATTTACAGTATTTGTGGGGAAAAAAATCCATGTATAAGTGGACCTGGACAGTTCAAAGCCGTGTCGTTCAAGGGTCAACTGTATTTCTCCTGTCCCTCAGGCCTCCCTCCACCTCTAGTCTTACTACATTGGAGTAGCTGGGAATAAGGTATAATATTCATTGTTGCATGCAATGTGTTTAGCAATAACATACTAGATACCCTAGGTTAGAGTAGTATTAGGATAAATACCTTACAGTATGATTTATGCATATTTGATACTATCATATTCAAAAATTGTCATAATTGTCATTGTAAATCTGTTGGTAGTTCTCAAATGTGTGTTTTTATAACAGTAAATTAAGCACATCTGTACTGCACTCTGTTTTCAATGAATATGACATTCTGGGTGATGTTATTTCAAGAATATGGTGTTAAAAAACATTTAGTTGCTTTAGTCTTATTTTATTAGCACAGGCAGCTCTAATGCAGGTTTTCACAATAGCTTCAAATACTTTAGTATTTGGAGATTCCCCTTCTAGAGAATTAAAGAGAACAGGAGATACCATCTTTTACAGTTTTCTACTTAGTATATGAACTTAATTCAAACAATAACCTGCTAAATGCACTGACGTCTTTAATATAAGACCTCAAGTAACCAAAGTGTCCAATTAATATAGGGTATTGTGTTATGTTTTGATGAATGAAATAGAATTAGTTTTCTTCATTTTTCTGTTTGAATAAATTTGATTATATATGATCTTGCTATAAAAAACAATGTATTAATAGAGTTTTTTTGACCTATCCAAATTTTGCAAATGCTGTATAGACTCTAAATGAGCTTGAGATGAACACTTGCTAAGGGTCAAGTGCTTGTTGGAAATGCTTCTTTCAGTATATCTAGATGCCTGCTTCTCAGGGGATGGTAGGATAGGAACACCGAGGGAGGGAAAAGGGCAGAGAAGCAGGTAAAAGGTGACGTATGCAAAATATTTCTTGTGTATTTTTGCAAGAAATAAAAAAATTTAATTTGCCAGGCCTTTGCTAATTAGGATATTTATTTGTTAGGGCTTATGTTATGGTTAATAAATACAATGCTTTACACTGGTATCAGAAAGCCAAACCAGCATTATCTAAGTTAACATCATGATTCTTTGTTTGTTTGTTTGGCTAATCATGTGTAATTAAATTTATAGAAATCAGCACTTAAGTTTTGATTGCATAGTTTATTAATAAGGATATCACCTTATAAGCTAGCAACCTACTGCTTCACCTTTACTTGAGAAAGGGGGATAGAATGGAGAGAATATGACAGACAGCTAGCATGAACTGTTTTCCATTTGGCTCACCCTCTGGAACGGCGCCAACATTTGGCCCTATTGTCTCTGTAAGTCCTGCAGCATGTCTGAGGATGCGTTAACCGTGGCTGTCTGAGGCAGCCTGTGTTCTTCATGTCCTGGCCAGTTGCCTAGAGTCATGGTAACCACTATCGGGTTTTCTGACTTAAAGGTGTACTTTAAAAACTAAATGCATAGATGAAAAGCGTATTCGGACTTTGAAATTTAGGTAGTCCTGATATTTGAATGTTGGTTTTACTTCTTATCAGCTATGCAAACTTGAACAAGTTGCTTAATTTCTCCACACCTCGATTTTCTTTTACATAAAATGGAGGTGATTATGGGATTAATTCAGATCATTTTTTAAAAATGCTTAGCATGTCGTGTAGGCACTCAGTTGCTGTTAGCTTCCCTTTAATGTTTAGATACTAACCGTTTCACAAATATACAATATATTAAGCTCCAACCTTAGTGTAAAGAGAAATCCCTGGAAAGCTTAGAATTTCAGAAACTAGAGAGAGATACTCTCCAAATGTTGAAATAGCTTTCGTTTTAGAAGATCATCCTTAAATTTAAATGAAATATTTTAGGAAATTTGAAATGTATAAAAAGTGGACTCCAAAAAAGAATCATGCATAGTCCCACTATCCAAAATTAAACACTGTGAATATGTTAGTATGTTTTCTGTCATTCTTATTTTTATATACAGGTTTGGAGTTCATAGTTGTTACTACTGCATATAGAATTGTATATCTTAATTTTCTGATCACTTACCATTATAACCTAACCATTTCCCCATGTTACAAACTCTTTAAAAAACATTTAAAGGTTGAGTATTATTCCACTGAGTGATTAAATTCTTGTTTACTTACCTATTCCCTTGTATATTCCGTTCTACTTTTACATTATTTCAAATAGGCTGCTAGAAATGAAACTTTTTTCATATTTTAGGTTATTTCTTTAGCTTTCCCATAGTTAAATTATGAGGTGAAAGGTGTGAGCATACTAGGGGCCACAACGGATGCGGTTCTGTAGCTCTTTAGCCACTCTGTTTTGTGACCACGTTTTTAAAAAATCATGCATTTAATGGATTTCAGGCCCTCAATAAAAATCTTTGTATTTTAATTATTTTTGTAACTTCTAACTGAGGAACTTATTTTTAACCCCTTTCAAATTTAGGCTTTGTGAAGCTGTTCTTACAGGCCCTGATAGTAATCACAAAAGATAAATATACATCTACTTTACTTCAGTGAACCCTTAAATTCTCTATATGAATATTTTTAGGGTACCTTAGGATATCTAAATTTGAGAACAATACTACAGAATTTTTACATGCACCCAAAGCTTCTTTCAATTTTCAACTATCTCCCACATAATTAATCACTATTATGCTGTTGAAACTCTTTTGTGGTAACTGGAAAGATTTATAAAACATTGATTATTTTTTCTAAGTGTAATTTTTTCTCCAAAGGGGGAATGTGTTGTTTTACAAGGATCAGAATTTTAAGGAATACATTTCCCAGTTGCTACTTGCCTTAAACTTATCTTTTCTCTTCTTAAGATGGTATGTTTTAGATTGCCTTTCTTGTGAGAAATTTTTCACCACAAAGTCCAGACAGATTTCTTAATTTATTTGATTATGTTTCACTCTTGTGACTGAAGACCTAGGACAATTACCATTTTCTTAAAACACTAGAACTAAAAATTCTTAATTAAATGCCACGGGCCAAACATATCTCTATAGGATATTTGTGATGGTAACATCAGGTTAGAATTATTCAGACACAAGCGATTTTGAGTAGCATAACAGTATAGTAATACTGGCAATGCCGTCCTTTGTAGAACAGCGATCATGCACAGGTACCGGGTTACCTGAATATTCTCTCTCATGACCATGGCAAACGTGCAGGCTGGTTATTTTCCCTTGAAACACTGAGGACTCAAATAAAGTAAGGAAACCTTTTCTTAAAAAATGTTAGTTAAAAATATCATTTATTTTAAAAGGAGAAGTGCCAGTGTTGGTCATTAGTTTTATTTTATCTTTTAATTAAATTCTTTCTGCTATGTACTTCTGGAGAGTCAGAATGTGTTCATATCCCTAAAGTGTAACTATATTTTAAATTGAAACAAAACCCTTTATTTTATCTTATTAGAGTTTTCTGCTTATGTTATATCAAAACTAAAGTTTATCTTTGCTTAGAAAACTTTTATGGTGCAATTTGAAATTACTCAAACAAAGCTGCATTGAAGTGTTTTAGGTAATTTTGAAATTTGCTTATAGGTAAATAGTGAATATGCTAGTTATAATTCTCTTCAGTAAAATAACATCTGAACAGTATTTTGAATGAGCTGTGTGAGTCATTTTGAATGGACTTTTCTGGACTTTATTAGTGTGGATTAGTGAAATTTATAGAATTTGTTAAAGAAAAGAAAAACTGATTATGTTGTTAAAAATGGCATCCCTTTTCAGCAGCTTTTTCAAAAACAATTCATTGGACACGTGATGTAAATATACGGTATTGGGCCATAGGCTGTACAGAATGAATTGAGCACAATAGAGTATGGATATTAAATGGACATACATTTGATTACCAGACAGGATAGAAAGGTAAAATTATAAGAAAGAACACCTGCATACTCTCCTGAGTTCAGAGGAAGGTCATGTATTATTTTTATGGAGATATCAAGAAAGGCTTTATGAAGTTGATAGAATGTTTTTAACAAATAAAATCCTTAGCTCTGAAGATAGCAGTTGGAAATACAACTCCCCTGTTTCTTATTTTTAAGGATTTAGAGTCCGAGATGCTTCGTGGGGGGAGAAAAATGAAAACTTAATTTAGTGTTTGAGATGTAAAGGGAAAGCTGGAGATCTTGTATCATCACTTGATTAATGCATTTGCTTCTAATACTCAGTTTTAAGTGGTTTTATTTCACACTAAGCAAATACAGGTATTTTTAAAAGACTTGAGAATCTCTGCACTTAAACTGGGTACTTCGTTGTTCTCTTTTCTAATGTTCATACTAATGATTTTTTTTCTACAGAAACCTGAAGGTACTACAAGCCAACCACCTTCTAACCAGCAAGTTGTAGAGGTGGCGATTCCCCATGTAGGGAAATTTATGATTGAGTCAAAGGAGGGGGGTTATGATGATGAGGTACTTTTGTCATGCCACTCTGCACTGTTCCTACTTACTTTTGGCCACTTACCACCAGTACTTTGGGTATGCCTGCACCCCCTCACTTATGTCTGTTGCCGCATAACACACAGCGTTGCCACTCCTGGTCTGAAATTACCTTACCAATTGCTCGCAGTACGTTGAATTTCAAATGGAAATTTAAGCAGAAAGCTTGTGGAATTTTTCAAAATAATAACTTTATGTTTCTACTGTTAATTATTTTATGCTGACATAGGATTGGTTTACTCTCAGGTTGATATATTAAAATAAGGTTTGTTTAAAAAGCAAAAATTTCGAACATTTTAAAAATAATTTTTGTTATTCTTTCTTACATTTGAATTATTTATTATAATCCTTTGCTCACCTTTTCCTGCCACAACATACATCCTGATTGCAAAGTGATGATTTATATTTTTGTTTCTGCAACATCCATGTGACTATGAATCGAGTGATTCATCAGCAGTTGCTGAATGACTACCAGTGTTTTACACACAGTGGGACCTCCATGCTATCTCTTCTTACCTCTTCACTATTAATGCTCATCTACTTAGTTTTCTAACAGAATGCAGCCATTTTCGCTTCTCATGATATGTTCTTTTGGGAATCCAGAAAATGCACTGTGTCCTGGTCCCGTCGTATTCTCCCCGTTCCTCCGCTTTCCTGTTAAGACTCTCACATTTTGATATTTTCCGTATTTCAGGGAGGGTCAGGAAGGCTGCTTCTGCATAACAATAGAGGAGACCTTGGATTCTATCATTTGTTAGTTTTTACTGGCGTAGATAAGAATTAAGTCTTCCAGACTCACTCCAAGGTTATAATTAAACCATTATATAAGAATTAAAATGTCTTTATGATACTAAAATCAGAGGTATCATAGAGATACAAGTTTTACTGTGTCAGTGTAAGAAAGTATGGCTATAATGAGAATAAGAAGCAGGTTTATGGGACAGGAACTGGTCAGAAGAATTTTTCTCAAGAATTTAATGTTACTGCAATTCTCATTATATAATCCGAAGTACTATGAGTAATAGGTTCAGTGAGTCAGAGGTGACTGATGCAGTCTCTCGATAGCTCTAATATAATAGCTTCATAGTGCCTTGATGATTTCATTTTGCAGATATTTTAAAATGTAAACTGCTAAGAATAATAAGCTATATGAAAACAAAAATATACTTAAGTATTTAGTACTTAATAGCAATATGCTGTTCTAGTTGACTATTTTACCAATTCCATATTGGTGCTTGAAAATTATGGAAATTATTGTTTTTAATAAAAGTGCTAGTTCATTTATCAAATACCTTAGTGCTTGTTTGAGGGTGAGCCTTCTGGCATTAAAAGAAAAATAGAATTGTGATTAATCACTTAACACTCTCTTTTGTGCAATGCTTATGCTACCAGCAGAGCTTTGCTTTGTTTTTTAGTTCACTGGAGTGGCGGTTTAACAGTGCATGTGCCTTGGAACTAAGTCCTATGGATACAGGGCTACTGCTTATGGATGTTCCGTTGTACGGTTTGGCCGGGACGCCTAGCCAATAGGCAGAAGTAGAGTTGAAGTTGAGCTTTCGCTGACTGAGCGGCACCCCAAGCCTTAATGAAGAGGCACCTTTTTAAATACAAAGATTGTTGCTAGCTCTGAATGGTTCTCTTACTCTGAGAGCAGCACATTTTTCTAATTTGTCAAGAAAGAAGGAGATGTCTTTTCAAAATTCTTTGGTTCAGAGAAGATGCCTTTTTGCATTTTGCACAAAGGCACCATATAAACTAGATGTGGCCCTGTATAGATGATTTTGAAATATACTTACATGCATATTGGATCACATTTGCTATAAAAATGCAATATTTGATTATAAATAGAAATAAAGGAATTCTAACTTGCATGTGAAGAAATTATTTTGGTTTTTTAAATTTTTTTACATTACTCACTCAAAAACTCTTACTTTAAATCCCTTGTGGCAGATCATGATGACACCGAACATGCAAGGTATTATCATGGCGATAGGTAAATCCAGAAGTGTGTATGACAGGTGTGGCCCTGAAGCAGGGTTCTTTAAGGTACAATGAACATTTTCATTTTATTTTCTTACTTTTTATATTAGACTTCTTAAAATGTTTTCTTTACTTGAATTAAATTTGATTTCCTGTATAATTTCCCCTTTCCTACCGTAGCCACAGTCACCTGATGCTCTGGAGGTTTCTTTTGTGCATGAATCTAAGACTGATTATTTATTTCTTTTAATACAGATAATTCAACAAAAACAAAGCGTTTTACCTGGGTTACCCTAATAGTGCACCTCTAATTTGTTAGCAGAAATATGAATTATGTTTTTGTTTTTATTATATTTGAAAGGAATAAAGGATATTGATGAGCAAAACTAGGAGCTGAGTAACTTTCTGGTAGTAGTTTATTTTTTCCTCATTAGTAACACTATTAGTCAGTCTTATAATATTTTTCTTTAATTTTATTATCACATGACACTAATTTGCTTTTTTCTTGGTTTGTTTGTAAAGTGATTCATTCATGTGTTATCTTTTTATTCTTCTAGTCACTTTTGTTTTCCCCATGGTTGATTTTTGATATCCTAGTCATTTCAAGACATGTGAGACCATCAGGCTGATGCGTTGTTCTGTGACTCAGTCTTTTTCTCCTCTAAATCCAGATCCTTACAGTGTTTTAATTACAATATTATTTGCTTTTACATATTTGAAAAATGAAAATACTGTATATTTTGTCATTTTAGTTAGATTAACCAAAATCTACCAGGATTTTTCCACTCCTATCACCTTGTTAGTCTTTGTTTTTTCTATTAAAAAAAAAAGGCGGGGTTATTGAGGTATAATTCACTACAGTAAGCACATGCTCCCATATTTTACATAAAAAATCTAAATTTTCCTCTTAATTTTTTGTACTCTGCCGTCATCAAACTCAGTCTTCAAAAAACTATTTATTTGGGGTATTTCTTTCAATATATAATACAAAACAAAGGCCTTGTGCATAGTAGCCTCTATCAATCAACACTTTTGAACTTGTTTGAATTAGCATGACCAACCATCCAGGTATGCCCAGAACTGTGAGAAATCCTGGGAGACAGACACCCTAAGTAACAAACTGTAGAAGTTCTGGCAAAATGGTCCCAGAATGAGCTGATCACCCTAGTAAAGTCCCTTAAAAAAAGGTTGAAAAGCTACTCTTAAAAAAAAAAAACCTTTTATGTTTAAGAAGTCATCTTTATTCCTAGATAGATAGTCTAGCTACATTTTCTTTTCTTAAAAAACACTGAATTTTATTTTCTAAAGTTTCCATCTATTTCCTTTGGAAAACTTATCTATCGTTTACAGTGCCATTGTCATTTTTTATCAAGTTGGGTATCTTTATGTTGAATTGGAAGTCTCATTTTTATGAAATTAATCTCTGCATATATTTTAAAGAGCCCTCCAGTTATACGTGCTACAAGCAACACTCACCCCACGCCCTTCCCCTACAGAAACAACTTTTAATTATTTTATCTAGGCCTGTTGGCATTGTTTCCATAACTTTAACTAGAATGCTTGCTTTTGTTTGTTTGTCTTTACGATCCTTAGTTTACACATTTTCTTTGAATTCCCTGCTATGGGATGTGAACGATGAGCCCTCTTTCTTATCCCCGCCCACATAAAGTTCCCATCTGTCCACCTACACTGTCTGCCCCCCCACCTAAAATTTTGTCATGTTGATTAAATCAGAATTCTTTGTATTATTTTTATGTATGCTATTCAGGATTGAGCTAAGTTCTAAACATTATTATTTTACCTTGTTTAACCTCAGCTTTTATCTTCCTTGGAGTCAGTTTTAGTGTTTTTTGGTTTGCTTACTTTTCTTTGTGCATCACTGTTTCACTTCTAACTCTACACCATTTGCTTAAATCTCCTCCTCTTCTGTTCTTTGTGAATTTTGTCTTCTTGGGGAGATCTGCCTGGCACTTCATGGCCTGCACTGGTTTTCTTTACCCCAAGATCTCCTTTCACCATCACCTGGGGGTGCTTTTTACATCTTGTCCTGTGTGCATTGTCTATATCTCATGTATTTCTCTTTTTGGTTTACCCTCTAATTTTTATGCAGCAACAAATTTCTAAAGTTTGTATTTGTCCACATTTTATTTTTACACATGTGTAATTGAGGAATGTAATGTAATCTTATGTAAATGTTATTTATTTATAATTAATGTATATTTTTGGTATAGTAAATGACTAGCATTTGGGAAATTCTAGCTGATAATATATGATTTTAGGAAATCTATGATGTGAATTACAAAAGTAACATGTGCATTGTGCAGTCACTCAGTAATATAGAGGTGTCCAAAATATGTACATCGCATATCTTTGTCAGCTTTATTTTATATTGGCTTTTTAGCTAGGAGAAAGAAGCTTTTCAACTCTGTGCTTGAGTACTTACAAATAAGGATTTCCTATGATCATACTAAATTGTTCTGTGTTGTTTATGTTTCCTGGTGGTACAACTGTGATGAAAGTGTTAACTTTGTTACTGATAAAAATGTGAGTTGCAAAGTGAAACTGACATCAGGCTGGGTGGTGGACTTACCGAGGTTTCTCCAGGGAGTTAGGAGTTACCAACCCAGTCAGTCAGTTCCTATGTCAGCCGCCCACAGGGAGTGCCCTGGAAACACAGTGTGAAAGAGTTAACAGTCAGGCAGATCTGGAAAAATAAATGAGTAAATATACTTACCTAGATCTTTCTCCCAATTTGACTATTTATTAGGATTAGTTTTCATTGTTGACAGATGCCGCCCCCCCCAGCCCAGAAAAAAGAGTGGCTTAAAGACAGAAGTTTCTATCATACAAAAATGAAATCCCAGAGAAAGGCAGTGCAGGACTACTAGGATGAACAAAAATAAAAGCCAGACAAAAAATAATAATATTCCTCTGAAAGTACTAGTTGCTTGTAAGTATATGTACGGGGATGGGAGGTGGAGATGATGATAATTATAATTGTGGGATTAGTTTAACTTTTTTCATTTACTTAAGAGAAACTAAAATTTCTTTTTTGTATATTTGTTTCTATACCTGTTGAAGTGCCCTTAGGATTTTAATGAGGTAATAACACTTTTATATTATGAAAAATTTTTAACATTTATTTCATTGCTTCATAACAATTGTTTCCAATTGAAATAAATTTCTCTCTTTTAATTTTGAAATGCCTATTATTATTACTCCTTTCTTTATTCAATAGATATAAAATATATCTGAAATAGAAAGACCCAAACAGACCCCCTTAGAAATGGTACTTAATATGTCATTTCAAGACAGTATATAAAGGATGCATTAGTCAAAATTTTATGTGTAGATTGTTTGGCTATTTCTCTATTTGGAGAAAATGAAATTCCATATTTAGGAATCTAATCAAAAAAGTAAAATCCTAAAAATATTAGAATTAAAGATATGCATGATTTTGGAAATGTTCATATGGGCCCAAATCCATGAAGAAAGTATTGGTATATTTTATAAGATTTTAAAAATTCTACACAGTAAGACACTGAAGATAAATTTAAAGAAAATGATGAAATACAATTTGCGACTTTAGATGAATCAAATTTCTTTTTTTAGTATATTTTATTGATTATGCTGTGATAATTGTCCCATTTTTTCCTCCCCTTTATTCCCCTCCTCCTTGTACCCCCCTCCCACCATCATTCCCCCACCTCAGTTCATGTCCATGGGTCATACATATAAGTTCTTTGGCTTCTCCATTTCCCATACTGTTCTTAACCTCCCCCTGCCTATTTTGTAACTACCAGTTATACTTCTTATTCCCTGTACCTTTTCCCCCATTCTTCCCCCTCCCTGTGGATAACCCTCCATGTGATCTCCGTTTCTGTGATTCTGTTCCTGGTCTACTTGTTTTCTTAGTTTATTTTTGTTGTTGTTTTGGGGTGTTTCTAGGTTTGGTTGTTGATAATAGTGAATTTGTGGTAATTTTACTGTTCATGTTTTTTATCTTCTTCCTTTTCTTAGATAAGTCCCTTTAACATTTCATATAGTAAGGGCTTGGTGATGATGAATTCCTTTAGCTTTACCTTATCTGGGAAGCACTTTATCTGCCCTTCCATTCTAAATGATGGCTTTGCTGGATAGAGCAATCTTGGATGTAGGTCCTTGCCTTTCATGACTTGCAATACTTCTTCCCAGCCCCTTCTTGCCTACAAGGTTTCTTTTGAGAAATCAGCTGACAGTCTTATGGGAACTCCTTTGTAGGTAACTCTCCTTTTCTCTTGCTCCTTTTAAGATTCTCTCCTTATCTTTAATCTTGGTTAATGTAATAATGTTGTGTCTTTGTGTGTGCTTCCTTGGGTCCAACTTCTTTGGGACTCTCTGAGCTTCCTGGACTTCCTGGAAGTCTATTTCCTTTGCCAGATAGGGGAAGTTTTCCTTCATTATTTTTTCAAACAAGTTTTCAATTTCTTGCTCTTCCTCTTCTTTTTCTGTCATCCCTATGATTCCAGATGTTGGAACATTTAAAGTTATCCCAGAGGTTCCTAAGCCTCTCATCATTATTTTGAATTCTTGTTTCTCTATTCTGTTCTGGTTGAATGTTTATTTCTCCCGTGTGGTCCAAACCATTGATTTGAGTCCTGGTTTCCTTCCTGTCACTGTTGGTTCCCTGTATACTTTTCTTTATTTCACTTTTCATAACCTTCACTTTTTCCTCTATTTTGCGACCATACTCAACCAATTCTGTGAGCATCCTGATTACAAGAGTTTTGAACTCTGCATCTGATACGTTGGCTATCTCTTCATCGCTTAATTTTATTTTTTCTGGGGTTTTGATAGGTTCTTTCATTTGGGCCATATTTTTTTTGTCTCGGCACACCTGTTAAGTAGTAAGGGGGCGGAGCCTTAGGTGTTCACCAGGGTGGGGCAACCCACCATGGCTGCACAGTGACACTATATCTGGGGAAGGGGTCCAAGAGGGAACAGTGCCACTTGCTCAGCTCTTTGCCGGTTTTCAGTCACTTCCCCCGCTACCCACAAGCAAATTGAGCCCTTCTGGTGCTGATTCCCAGGTGAGTGGGCTTGTGTACGTTCTAGGACCCTGTGGGTCTCTCCAATGATCTCTCCTGTGAGGCTGGGAGTTTCTCCCGCCACCACAACCCCCACATGTTTTTTTCAGTTAGAGGTTTTGGGACTTTATTTCCCCATGCTGGAACCCTGGGTTGTGCAGTCTGTCTTGCTACCCAGTTGTTCCTCCTGGTTTATCTGCATGAGAATGTGGGGCCACCCGGTCCATCAGCCCCTGCTTTGCCACTAGCCAGTCCTCTCCACCCCAGTTGCCCATCTCTACCCCTCCTACCATTCTGCATGAATGTTTTTTCTTTAACTCCTTGGTTGTCAAACTTCCATACCACTCGATTTTCTGGAAGTTCTGTTATTTTTAGTTTTTAATTTGTTGTTGTCCTTCTTTTGGTTGTATGAGGAGGCAAAGTGTATTTACCTATGCCTCCATCTTGGCCGGAAGTCCTGGAATTTTTTTTTTTTACAAGTCTTTCTGTGTCCTATATATTTTGATATGTCATATTCCCAATATTAACATAATTTTGACACTTTGGGCTCAAGAATTATTTAAAACAGTATTGTTAAATTTGTAAGTGTTTTATTTGGGAGTTATCTTTAGTTTTAATTCTATTTGTATTGGATTGTGGTCAAAATCATAGCCTACATGATGCTGATCCGTAGAATGTGAAGTGGGTTTTCTTCAGCTCTTGGTACACTGTCAGTCTTTAAAAAATAGTCCATAAGCATTTTAAATGTACATACTTATTTATATATAGACACACTTTTCCTCTGTATTTAAACACTATTTTAGAGATAAAAGCCTTAAGACTTGGAGAATTGTGTGACTGTGTTTTTGTCACAATTAGTAAATGATATCCTAGCTTTCAGAATCTTAGTCTAGCCAATTTTCCCTTAGATCTTATAGCCTCCATAGTATATTGTGTGTTTGTACATTTGGTATCTTCTAATACATCTTTATGTATAGTTACATCAAAATACAGTCTCTAAGAAGTTATAAAATTTAGAATGACTTTACAATTAATTAGAAAAGTAAAAAAAAATGTTTAGGTAGAAATCATTTGAATCTTTAGAACTGAAGATTTGAAAAGAGAGACTTAAACTAGTCTTACTGAAGGAGTCATCTGCAGATGGGTGGGGAATGAACACGAAAAGACGTCATGCGTGTGGAGAACTTAAGAAACAAAGGCACGTGCGCATCTGAGGAGACGAGCCTGACCTCGGTGGACGGAGGAGATCTCTGTTGAAGAGTTATAGGAAATAAGACTGAATAGGTGACACTGGGCCTATTAGTAGGACCCTGTAAAAGGACGGGTGAAAATAAATTTAAAATTAAATGTAAAGCAGTTCTGTCGCTTAATGACCAGTGTCACATTTCATTTTGTAAATGTGTGGTGGTTTCATTGCAGTGTCTGTGGTAATGAACTTAAGTGTGGAAAGAACAAACACAGTTCTAAGTATAAAGGATTCTGAGGAATTAAAATGAGGCAAATTTAACAACTCTACAGTATTAACTGTACTCATGTTAGACTGTGTAGAGCTCTGCTAAATATATCAGCATGGTAAATCTGTTGACAGTTTGAAGGAATAGATATGATTGAAGTATATTTTAAAAGTTAGAAAATTAAATTTAAAAAATGAGGAATGTATGCTGGTAAAATGTGGTTTGTGTTGGGGGGGAGGGGGGAGGGAATTACTCCTAGAAATTAAAACATACCTTTACTGCTTTAAACACCTATAGATTGTAAATTTGGCATTTACTTGTGAAAATTGGCATCTTAAGTAGAGCAAAATCAAGAAATAAACATAATCTTAGAGTAAAAGAAGATAAATATACATCCCGGCCCTGTAGTAGAAGTCTATATACTATTTGTGAAATAATCAGTCTTTATTTTGAAAATAGGTAGGAAAATGGATAACCATTTAGGGCTATTATTTCTATCTCTAAACCATAGTATTATTTTAACAAACTCAATACAAATTTGATTTATTTTGGCATACTAATTTTGGCCAAAAGCACAGTATCTAAAATATTTGAATATTCAAAAAACCCTGTAATAGCCCATAATAGTCATTGTCTAAGTGCTATAATAAGAAAGAGTTGATTGTTTTTGTTTTACATTTTTTTCTCAAATTTAGTATAATTTGGTTATTAAATGAACATGTGCCTTATTTTTTTCAAATTGGGAAAATAGGGACATGTTTTAAAGAGCTCTAGGCAAAGCTTGTATGTGCTGTAGGTGTGCCAAGAAGTGCACCTTGGTAATCTCACATGTCAAGGTAGAGTTAATTTTCATGGCTGTTTTTAACCCTACCTCTAAGATTTTAGGATGACATGTAGATCCTTTAAAAACAGAATATATAATCTTTATTTATAATCTTAAACTATATAAAAAGGACTTATTACCCTTCTTAATGAAGTATAACAATATATAACTAGAACATTTCATTTAATGTTTGTTAGTTATGATTTCTCACTTATATAAAATAGTCATATAGGTGGTAATATATGTATGCCCAAGAATTGCTTCAGAAAGGCAGGCATACATTTGACCAAGAAAACCCCTTGGAATAGAGTAGATAACCTATAATACGTTTTACATGCAGCCTCCAAATATTTATGGTTAGTAGAGCTAAAATTTAAATATGTCTAATATAAATGAGTAATTTAAAAATTATTATCTTTAATCATATAGGGTTCTTATATACAGCAGTATTTGATGTATATAACTCTATATTTCTATAGGAGCAAATATTTTCAGATCATTTGCTCATGTGTTGAAATATATTAGTATTTATTTACCATTATAATTAGTTATAAATTAGCCCTGGCTGGTGTGGCTCAGTGGATTGAGCACCAGCCTGTGAACCAAAACATCACTGGTTCGTTTCCTGGTCAGGGCACATCCCTGGGTTGCCGGCCAGGTGCAAGAGGACAGGCGTTCAATGTGTCTCTTGCTCATTGATGTTTGTTTTCCTTTCTCCTTTCCTTCCCCTCTCTCTAAAAATAAATAAATAAAATATTTTTTTAAAATAAAAATAAATTATGAGGTGTTTCCATCCTTAAAGGAAAAATATGTGCCAGCATCAAGGTAGTAATAGTGATAATATTCATCAATAAATAATTATACTAATAAAATGCACATTTTTTGAAGCAACAGATTCATTCTATGATAACTACAATCTCATGGCTTGCTCTTTCATCCCTTATTTGTGGGCTATTCAGCAAAACGTTACTTACAGTGATATTGTCAGGCATTCAAGAACCAGCCATTTTCTTTGGGTGTTCTAATGGAGCTGTATTTCAGCCCTAGAATTTGGGATATTAGAGGCTACATCAAACTGATACTAGAAAGTATAAGATAGGAGATACTTAGTATCTCAATCTTAGGATACCTCTGAATGGCCTTTGACTAGGCTTTTAATTTTTTTAAGTTTTACAAAATTATTCACGCAGTAAACTTAGATATTTTGTTTATTTCACCAGTTCTCTGTGTGGAAACAAAAAGAACATATAATGAATGGATAAGTAAGGGCTTCTGTGGTCACTTTCTTAGAAAATTATTTTAATCTATGGACAATAGAACAATATTCTTAGATGTACGACTTTATAATACTTTGAGAGGAAACAAAAAGCATATTTTACTGCAATAATCATTAAAATTATAATATTGAAGGATTTAATTGTTACAATTAACAAAAACTGACATTTTGTTGCTTTTCCTAGGCAATTAAGTTGGAGTATTCAAGATTGGTTAAATTGGCGCAAGAAGATACCCCCCCAGAAACAGATTACCGTCTGCATCATGTAGTGGTCTACTTCATCCAGAACCAGGCACCAAAGAAAATCATTGAGAAAACATTGCTAGAACAATTTGCAGACAGAAATTTGAGTTTTGATGAAAGGTAATTTTAAACATACAAAATACCTAATTCATATACTCAAGTTGTTCTTGCCTTTTATAGCTCCCAGTGCAACATTTGAATGTTTATTTTACACATACACAGACATTTCAATAAATAAAACACAAAATTAGACTTTGCTCAATTTGAACAGTTGTTTTGTAATTTAGCTACAGTTTATAGCCATGACTTTTAAAAGCTTGAACTTAAAATTATTTATATCATTTTAGTACATTTTAATTGTGAGACAGGGTACTGAACTAGGCAATATAATGATGTAAAGAAGAGTATACTATAATCACTGCCTTGACGGACTTAATGTTTTAAAGAAAAGACTTTCTCAACATTTACACTATGAATACTTTGAGTCAGGTAATTGGTTAAATTAATTTTGGTTTACCAAAAAAATGTCTTCTCTTAGAAGCTCCTATAAAACTATTCACTATTCTAATACTTAAAATTATTCTAATGTTAAAATTAAAACTATTCTAATGTTAAAATTTTACAGTTTAATTTAAAACGTGTATTGTTTTAAAAAGGTGGGTCTCTGTTAAAGATCAAAGTGTTGGAAGTAATTTTAGAATATGAAAACATTTATGCTGTCTTGGAGTTCACTGTAATCACATTTTAATTCTGAAATAAGTGATTATCCTTTTATGGCAGTTTCAAAAATACTGAATGAAAAATATGTTTAGCAGAGGAGAATGTGAGGAGAAACAACCATCTAGGATTAATCCTGCCTCACCATGGACTAAGTGAAATAGTGCAAGTAAATGGTTTTGAACAGTACCTGGTAGACAGTGAGTGCCCAGAGTGAGTGTCGGCTATTTCAGTTTTAATAGGGCGCATTGTCTATTTTGTTAAATATGATCACAAATAGCTCAGAAGTATAACTGATTGTGACCCTTATTATCTATTTGTTAACGCACTGTGTTCCAGTGAATATATGCTATTGAATTTGGAGAAGAGATTTGTAGAATAATCACATTTTTTCATTCTTTTGCAATTATTTGTCCTGGGGACTGCAAATAGTCAGTTTGTTTTGATAACCTAATTTCTGCTGTGCTTGAAAGAGAGACTAAGATGCACGTGATAACTAAATATATTTTGTGGGAATTTCTTTAGCGGTGATTTTGATCATAAAATTTATTGGAATGTTTCCATTCTTACCTAAAGTGATAGGCACATTTTGGATTCTTTTTACTATTTGCAAATAATGCCATTTGGGGGAAAATAAAATTTAATGTCTCCTCGAGCTTGCTAAATAAATATAAATTATTTTTTGAACAGATTTTTAACTATGCAATCTTTATTTATAGAATATAATTTACACACTATATATAAATGTAACATAGTAAATTTAACTTAGAATTACTGGGACTGTCTTTTACATACTTTGTAACTATCCAGCATTGGTCCCTAAACACGTTCTCACTTAAGTTACTTGGGAGTTGTTTCCTCAGTGACAGTGGATTTCATTTTCATGTGTTGGATAGTTTTGTCTTGTGTAACATACATTTTCCAGTTTTTATGGATTTTGCTTGTGATTTAGGAATATATTTCTCTTACTTAAAGGTGTCACAACATAATGAAAGTTGCTCAAGCCAAACTTGAAATGATAAAACCTGAAGAAGTGAATTTGGAGGAATATGAGGTAATGTGCTTTTGAGAGGCTGGACTGTAGACAGAGAAATTCTGTGGTTCCTTGATCGTCAGGTTCGCCCAGCGAAGCCCTGAGAAACTGAGGCATACAGTGGGGAAATAACCTACCAAGGTTTTTCTCAGCTAGCAGGTTAAACTTGGTTAACAGAACCTGTGTTCTTTTTCCCCCGGGTTTTCCTTTTTTTTGCTCAGTCCCTTCATCTCCCCAGCCTTGCCCCCTGCCCTGGGGCTGTCGGCCTGTTCTCTGTCTATGAGTCTTGTCTCTATTTCGCTTGTTAGTTCAGTTTAGAACTTGCATTCTTAAATGCTATCCTTTACTGAAGCCATGCTGTATATTTTTCTTCATTTGTTTCATCACATACTTATGGGATGTTAGAAATTTATTTTAATCCTTGAACCACACCTGTCTTTATCATTACTAGACGCTGTCATGCGTGTAAATGCGTGTAAGAGAGCACGCACAAGTACTCGTATTGGGCTTGCAGTAATTTTCTGCACAAAATTCTCTGTCTTAACCTTGACTTTAAAATTAATGTCGTTTTAAATTTACCAATTCAAATACTTAATATTTTTTAAACTTTAAATGTATACTATATATAATGTTTCATATATATGTATATTATTAAATGTAATGTTTATAATACATTATTCATACATATATTTAACTATAGAGTGTCTTTTTCACTTTATGAATCCAGTATATTTTCAGTTGCTTTCATGAGTGCTTCAGTTAATGTTTGGTTCCACTTAGTTATTTTAGATTCCCATAAACAATTGTGGCAATTCACCATATTATAACAGATAATATGACAGAAAGGTACAGAAAACATTCATTTTTTTATGAAAACCCTTAGCTAACCTGGAATACAAGGTAACTACTTTAATCTGCTAAAGAGGGCCTCAAAAAACAAAAACAAAAGCAAAATTACAGCAAGTGTATAGAATGCGGACACTGAAAGCTTTCCTCTTGTGACCAGGAGAAGACAAGGCTGCCTGCTTTCACTGCTTCTCCTCAGGATGGTACTGAAGGTTCAAGCAGGGCTAAGGCAACAAAATTAAGCAAAAAATAGAAGATTGGAAAAGAAGAAACAACGTTATTATTTTCAATTTTATACCAATATAATACAAACAAAATCTACAGATAAATTTA
The DNA here is from genome assembly GCF_022682495.2 of Desmodus rotundus. Lineage (NCBI taxonomy): Eukaryota > Metazoa > Chordata > Mammalia > Chiroptera > Phyllostomidae > Desmodus > Desmodus rotundus. Next base: position 60,062,015 of record NC_071388.1, on the reverse strand, counting down.
TTCAAACTAATAGGAGATCTTTGCAACATGCAAACCTATGTCAAATATCAATTTTATTCTTTTATACCAATAACAAATAATCAGAAAATAAATTTTAAAAAGTAACATCATTTACAATATCAGCCAAAACTGTGGAATACCTGGAAATAAATTTAACAAAAGATGTGCATGACTTTAGGAGACATTAAAGAAGACCTATATTAATGAATAATATGTAGTCCTGGCTGGTGTAGCTCAGTGGATTGAGCTCGGGCCTGCGAACCCAAGGGTCACTGGTTCGATTCCCAGTCAGGTTGCAGGCCAGGTCCCCAGTAGGGGGTTTGTGAGAGGCAACCACATATTAATGTTTCTCTCCCTCTCTTTCTCTCTTCCCTCCCTTCTAAAAATAAATAAATAAAATCTTTTTAAAAAATGAATAATATGTATCATGTTTGGAAAACTGGGTATTAAAAAGATGACAGGATTCCCCTAAATGGTTTATTGATTTACTGCAGTTTCTGTCAAACTTTTAGCAAGTTGTTTTAGGAAGCTTGATAGACTGAATCAAATTTTATGGAAATGCAATGATCTCAGTCTAGTCCTGACATTCTTGAAGAAGAACAAAGTAAGAAGGCTTATTTTACTAGAAATAAAGACATAATAACTATTATGTTTATAAAAATATTAACTTAAAGAGTAGGAAAACTAGAACAATAAAGCATAATAGATCAAGAACATAGCCCCAAATCAATGGACACATGACACGTGACACAGATGGCAAGCAAATTGGTTGCTAACTCTTCCCCGTTCCCAAAACTCAGGTTCCATGGGACTGAATTTTTAATTGTGATTTGATTCTGCAGTTCCTCCCCTGGGTTGCTTCATCAGACTGGATTCAGCATATTTTTATTCTACAAACTTGTTATATTTTTTTCTAACTGCAGAGCCATTAAATCTTACAGGTATTCACATAACATACTTTTGGATTTTGTTATATCTCACCATCTTTGTCTTACTCTAAGTTAAGGATCAGCAAACCTTGACCTGAAAACCAAATCCAGCTTACCATCTATTTTTATAAATAAAGTTTTATTGACACACAGCCATTTGTTTATGTGTGTTTTCACACAGCTGTCAGAGTTGAGTAATCTGTAAATCCTAAAACTTTTACTGTCTAGCCTTTTACAGAAAAAGTTTACTAACTCATAACTTCTGAGGCAATTCTAATGACAATAAAGTGGCAACTTGAATACTTTCCAAGGAATGCTAACTTTATATTTGCAAAACAAATTTTGCCTTTATTGTTATTAAGGTCTACTAACAGTGTAAAAATAATGCCTCAAAAACTTAAAAATTAAAGTGGTTTACATTCAGGGAGAATATAATTGGTCAATAACTGGTCTGTATGTTTCTTACTTTAATTTGCTTATAAAAATGTGTGTATAAGAGCTTTAATACTTTTATTATCAGTATATCTCTTAGGTTATTCCTATATTGTATTGCAGTTATGGTTTTCCTTGAATCAATTTTTATTAAGTTAAAAAATTATCATGATGATTTTTTTTGTTGTTTTCTGGAGTTCTAGGATGTCAGTTCTGAATTGTCTAGTCCTATTACTTGCCCTATCGCTGGCTTTTTGGAGGTAGGGCAGTGAAATGTGGAATGCATCAGTCCTTCTCACTATGACTCAGATGAATAGACTATTCACCGGCCGCATGTAAAATCAAATTTGTCTTTAATCCATTTTGAATTTATTCTTGTGTATGGTGTAAGTTGGTCCAGTTGCATTTTTGTTCCCGTATCTGTCCAACTTTACCAACACCTTTTGTTGAAGAGACTGTCTTTACCCCACTGTATATTCTTGCCTCCTTGGTCAAATATTAATTGACCATAAAGACGTGGGTTTATTTCTGGGCTCCCTTTTCTATTCCATTGATTTCTATATGCCTGTTCTTGTGCCACTGTATGCTGTGTTAATTATTATGGCCAGGTAGTATAGTTTGATATCAGGTAGTGTTTTTCCTCTAACTTTGTTTTTCTTTCTCAAGATTGCTGAGGCTTTTGGGGGTCTTCTGTGGTTCCATATAAATTTTTGGAATATTCATTCTAGATCTGTGAGCTATGCCATTGGTATTTTAATAGGAATTGCATTGTGAAACCATAAAAATCCTAGAAGAAAACATAGGCAGTAAAGTTTTGGACATTTCTCATAGCAGTATGTTTACTGGTATATCTCCTTGAGCAAAGGAAACAAAGGAAAAAATAAACAAATGGAACTACATCAAACTAAAAAGCTTTTGCACAGAAAAGCAAACCATCAACAAAACGAAAAGGGAACTCAGTGGGAGAACATATTTGCAAATAACAGATCTAATAAGGAGTTAATTTCCAAAAAGTTGAAAGAATTTACACAACTCAACACCAAAAAGACATCGCAATTTATAAAAAGGACAATGGACCTGAATAGACACTTCAAGGAAGACATACAGAGGTCCCACAGACATATGAAAAAATATTCAACATCACTAATCATCAGAGACATGCAAATTAAAACCACAGGGAGATATCACCTCATACCTGTCAGAATAGCTATCATCAATAAATCAACAAGTACTGACAAGAATGTGGAGAAAGAACCCTTTTGCACTGTTGGTGGGAGTGCAGACTAGTACAGCCACTGTGGAAATCAGTATGGAGTTTCATCAAAAAAATTAAAAATTGAACTGCCTTTTGACCCACCAATACCATTTCTGGGAATATATCCAAAGAAACCCGAAACACTAATTTCAAAGAATATATGTACCCCTAAGTTCATTGCAGCATTATTAACAATGGCAAAGATCTGGAAACAGCCCGTGTCCATCAGTAGATGAGCAGATAAAGAAGCAGTGGTACATTTACATGATGGAATACTATGTGTCCATTGAAAAGGAAATCTTACCTTTTGTGACAGCATGGATGGACCTGGAGGTTATTATGCTAAGTGAAATAAACCATTAAGAGAAAGACAAATACTATGTGATCTCACTTATATGTGGAATCTAATGAACGAAATAGAAACGGGAGCATGGATGCGTAGAACAGACTGACTCTTTGAGAGAGGAGAAGGGGTTGGGGTGCTGATAAAAGAAGGTGAAGGGATTAAGCAAAAAAAAAAAAATGTATATAACACCTAGAACACAACAGTGTGACGATAGCGAGAGGAAGAGGGGGTGAGGGTAGGTGGAGGTGGTTAAGGGGGGATAAATGGGGATGGAAAGAGACTTAGCTTTGAGTGATGAGTGCACGATGCAGTGTGCAGATGACTGGCATTTTGTTGAGTTGTACACTTGAAACATGTTTGGTTTTGTAAAACAATATCAACCCAATAAATTCAATTAAAACAATAAAAGAAAACACAAATTTGACAAAATTAAAGGTTAAATAAATTCATTATGATAAAACTTATTTTTAGTTTAAATTCTTCATCAAATAATAGTCTTCAAGCTTTGAGTTACATTAGAGTAGCTTTATTTACTTCCTACATTTAGTGTCATATAGATATATAAATATAATACAAGGTGGGGCAAAAGTAGGTTTAGAGTTATTCATATGGAAAATAACACAATAATTAAAACATAATAATACAAGAATAAACTCTGTGGTTTGTGTACTGTAAGCCTACTTTTACCCTACCCTGTATTTTCATTATATGCTTTTTATACTGAGGAATTTTAGAGCGAGAGATAACCAGATTGATTATCCTGCCTGTTGTCTTCTAATGCAATCTTTGTTGTTTAATTTTTCATCAATGTCTAATACTTTTTGTTTATTATTTTACTAATAAGTAAACCTGTTTGTCAGAAATCAAAGTCTTTTGGGTTTTTTTTTAAAGATTTATATTTATTTATTTTTAGAGAGGAGGGAAGGGAGGGAGAAAGAGAAGGAGGGAAACATCAATGTGTGGTTGCCTCTCGAGCATCCCCCTACTGGGGACCTGTCCCACAACCCAGACATGTGCCCTGCCTGGGAACCCAGCCAGTAACCCTTTGGTTTGCAGGCCAGCACTCAATCCACTGAGCCACACCAGCCAGGGCTGAAGTCTTTTCTAAGTTAACATTTATTGTATTTTTTCTCATGACTTTTAAAAATTATATTCATTGATTATGCTATTACCATTGTCCTGATTTTTCCCCCTTTACCTGCTACACCCAGCACCCCCCACTCACTCAGGCAGTCCCCCTAACATTGTTCATGTCCGTGGGTCATGTGTAAAAGTTGTTTGGCTTCTCCATTTCCTACACTGTACTGTACATCCCCATGGCTATTCTGTAACAACCTATTTGTACTTACCCCCTCTCCTCTTCACCCATTCCCCCACACTCCCCTCCCTGATTTAGCTCTAGTTTATCTTAATTTTGAACTCTTTGCTTCTATTAATTTATCAGAACTGTGTATTACTTTATGATGAGATTTCATTGTAGTTTTAATGTGTTCCTGTGTAAACCTTTAATACTTTCTTTCACCTACAGGATTGGCATCAGGATTACAGGAAATTCAGGGAAACAACTATGTATCTCATAAACGGGCTGGAAAATTTTCAGAAAGAAAGGTAAGGAAAAGTGGACACAGCTGAAAAGAAGAGCTTAATATTCAGATATGACCTTATCTATAGAAAAGATTTTGTTCACATTATATATTTTTCATAAATGTTTTATTTTAAAAGAGTTGTAGATTTCCCAGAAAAATTACACAGTTAATACAGAGAGTTTCATATACCCTACATACAATGTATTTTTTATTATAAATTAAATCTATGAGGTTGGTATCAGTATCTTTGTATCAGCTCTGAAATTCTACAGCGGAAGTTTCAGATGAGGTAGCATTGAATAGAAGCCTAGAAGTTTGCTGGACGTTGGAGGTGTGGGTAGCCGGCACATGGAGTTCTCTGTATTCCCTAACATCTCCCCACAGGCACCTGCCTTTTCACATTCCTTCTGGGTCCAGTCCGTGCCTCAGTTCAGAGATAATTTTTCCAGTCTATGTCTTGGCCTGAACTTTCCATGACTATAAAAAAATATAGCTGTAGAAAACTGATCTCTTCTGAACATTGTGACTGCAAACATTTTATATTGTTTTTTTTTTAATTTAAATTGCAAGTGGTTTAAAGGAACATCTACTTAAGCTATAATATTATTATTTACTATTTTAATTGTTACCAAGAAGAAAAGATGTATATTGATTTATTTACTCACTAGTTTGCATTTACTTATTTCTCTATATATTTCTTTATATCGTTTAACATGAACTTAACTTGACTAGTGATTTGTTTTAAAAAGTGCTGTATTTTAAATAGTGCCATATTACAAAGTAAAAGGTATATTGAATTCTTTCTTCCTTCCCTTCCCCTTTCCCTTCCCCCTCCTCTGTCTTTCCCTTTTCCCCACTAGGTGATGAAATTATTTTTTCTTAAATGATAACTTAGACCTTTACTTCCAGAGCTGCGATCTCCAACGTGGTGGCCACCGGCCATGTGTGAAAATTTAATTAAATTTTTTAAAACTAAGAATTTAGTTTCTCAGTCAGACTAGCCACATGGTGAATGTTCCGCAGCTCCATACAGTAACTACCATACTGGCCAAGAGACAAAGCGCCTCCTTCCTTACAGAGGTTCTCCAGGGCAGTGCCGCCCTGTACACTGGACAGTGCAAACGCTGTCACTCCCACAGTTCAAGTTATTACAAAAGTAAAAAGTAATATTAATACTTGGATGCAAATTATTAACGTCCTAGTTATTGTATAATTTATAACATAGTTCACTTCACATTGGCCATTGAAACAAACTATTTTGATAAGCTCTATTTTGTAAGTTATTATTTTGATCAAGGTTTTATTTCTTTAATAGGAATATTTAGATGGAATGGAGTGAAGGGGGTGAAATGGGACAACGGTAATAGCATAATCAATAAATATATTTTAAAAAGAATATTTAAACTCACATTAGGATTTCTCAGGTTTGTACTGATGTGAGAAAAGTATTAATATGATGCTACAATTCAATAGAGTGTCTAAGACCAAAATGCTATTGTTTAAAAAAAAAGAAAATAGGCTCCCCAGTGCAATACCTTTGTCGTGGCCACACAACTAACTAGAGGAGAAAAATTAAAATAGAGACCCCTGTATTTCTGGATAATGCAATGAAATCATTTAAGCACAAAAACTGTTACTCATTTATCTCATTCAGAATTAAAAAGGGGAAGCTGTCACTTTATAGCTGTCTGCATAGTGTCTATATTAGCTTTTTTTTGTGAACATCCATTAAAGGTCTTTAAAAAGATATAACTTGGAAATATGTTGAAATTTTATAATTTCCTTATCTCAGATATTTGTTCTATAGTCAGTATTCTAGTATAGCAAGTGTTAGTTAAATTGGCAGGATGGACTGGAAAGTCAGTAATGGCGACAAATAATATTTACAGAGTAATGTAAAAAGAAATGTTAATTTTGTCGCTTTAACTATAGCAGTTACCATAGCTAGCAACATGTAAAATATTGCCAGTAGGTTCTGTCAAATTTGGTTTTAATGAAAACATAATACTTTAAAGCCATGAATGGAATATTTATTGATAGGTCATTGTCAGTTCTATGAGTGGTAAAGTCAAGTCATGTTTTTAGTAACCATAATTTTACAGGAGTATAAGGAATATAAGTGAAGACAAAAAGGGAGTCCGCCAGGCTACCCAGTTTTCTCTTAAATAAGAACGTGGTAAATGGACTGCTGACTCTCACTCTGATTCATTTGAAAATATATTTATAAGACTTTAAAAGTATTTTATAAATAAAATATATTTTAAAACTTTGAAAGTTGATAAAATATGGAACATTTTGGGTGCCTCAGTAGAAAATTGGAACAAAGTCATGGTTTCAAGGCTCTTCTCAGAGAAGTGACTCAGGTCCAGGAGGCCAGATATGAATGTCATTCAGGGGAGACCTTTGTAACAGGAAACGTAATAGCTATGAAAGCGAAAGTAGATGTGCCAACAAACTATTTAGACTTCGTGGCATAAAATAACATTCAATATTGCTGTCACTTCTTTTTTCATAAATGAAACAAAAAATCTTTAGCTGAAATTGTGTCCATATTATTTCAAAATAAAGTTTCAAAATTTTGGATTTTCTCAAAAATAAATTCTGGAAGAAGCCAGTTTTAATAAATGTATAAAATAACCTATTTTTTCAAGACAGTTTCATGGGTATAATTTGATTTTTACAAATCATACAGCTGCATAATTCTACATTTAACCATTGGAGTATAGAATTGAATTATATCTGAACACATGAAGTTGAACAAAAAACAATGACACTGACTGAGTGTTCACCCTAGAGTTTTGTAACTTTTCACTTTTTAAGATCTTCCATTTTTATGAAAGTTATGATTGGACAAAGTAACACACTGGAGATACCTTAAAATATCTTTCACATTTTGGTTATAGAAATCTATATCTGTATGTATTTTTTCCTGTAGCATATTAGGAGAAAGGTAATTAGTTTAAAGGCAAATACAACACTCAAACATTTTTTCTCTCCTCCCTTTATGAATACTAGTTTGAACTTCATAATATCTGGACTTGATCATTATAACAAATTAATACTATTTGTATTAAGTACTATACAAAGCTCTACCCTTTCAGCCTTTTCTGTTGTTTCTTCTCATCCTATTAGGTTTCCCAGACTTAAAAGCATTCTTTCCCTTTTTTACTTCACCCATCTCCCTTAGAGATTCTTCTGCCTTTAAATTTTTCTCAGTGACTGGAACCGTGCCTGTGGCATAGAAAAGAAACCTGACCACATAGTCACTGAATGAACCAAATGATGTGATCAGAAAACAAAATAACACTCTGCCTTTCACACAAAAAAATGACATTATACTAAACAAGTAGTTTATTGGCTTTCATGTCAGTCTGAATTTTGAATCTAAGTGAAAGACATCAGGAAAATAAATGCCAAAGCAGACAAAAGGAACTACCTGAATTCATCAGTTATGACCTTTTCTCTCAGTTTTTTTTCTTTGTTTGTTTTGTTTTTTATATTTCACTTTTAAGACATAACTAACTATCTCCTGGGTTCAAATGCATCTATTTTTAAAACATGGTTCTTAGGCTTTACAATGCATCAGATGATAGCTTTTATTATAATGTTCTAGATAACCAAAATGTAAATATTTAAAATGTTTTATAATTACAGTTGACTTTTTATATGCAATACTAATGCTGTATGTTTCTTGTAATTTTCAAGTTATATAGATTCCTTGCTGTTCCTTATCTGTGCTTACCAGAATAACAAAGAACTCTTGTCCAAAGGCCCCTACAGAGGACATGATGAAGAGTTGATATCACATTATAGAAGGGAATGTTTACTAGTAAGTTGAATGCATATAATATTTGTTTTTTAATTTAATCTTTATTGTATTTTTCCCATTTCCATTCAGTCCTCTTACACCCCTTCCCCCGCCCCCGCCCAGCAATCACCACACTGTTGTCCATGTCCATGGGCCCTTTTTCCTTTTTGTTCAATCCTTCCACCCCCTAACCCGAACACCACTAGCCGACATCTGCTCTCCATCTGTGAGTCTGTTTCTGTTTTGCTTTTTGGTTCAGTTTGTTCAGTAGATTCCATATATGAGTGAAACCTTATGGTATCTGTCTTTCTCTGACTGGCTTATTTGTTTACTCCATCTTTTTTCTTACATTGAGCAAAGTACCCAGACAGATAGATGAGAGCGATTGACTCTATAAACTCTGATGGGGTAAGAATCACGATGATGTCTGTAATAGGCCTGCTCCCTTAAAATGAGAGAATACACTAAGTTCTTTATCTCGTCTTCTCCATGGAACCTAAGTATTACATATGATAAACCATAAATGTTCTTAAAATGAGATCAGAATGATTACATGTTTATGTCTAGATTTCTTCATCACTCTGCCACACCCTTTTCGAGGGAGAGGAGAGGCTACATAGAGCATGAGGGATTACTACGACCCCAGAAAAACAATGAGGCTCGTCCTGAGCTGTGCGGCCGGCAGTGGATTGGGTGTGCCTACGTCAGGGGGGCGTTGTGATCACGGTAGTGCGCAGGGGCACACTGCGTTTTTTAATTCAGTCATTAGTTTGTTCCTCAAATGTTTTTACTGTCTTTGTGCTGAAATATTGTTCTTATAAGCTGTTAAAAATCTTTGTGGGCTTTTTTTTGGCACCAGAAATGCACTATATTGGATGAGTAGAAAGGAAACTGTAGAGCTGTCAAAGCTGCCTGACTTCCATTTGTTCCAGCATCTTCTCTACACTCCTCTTCTTGCCTGTTGTACTTTTGCCGCAGTTGAAGTTCTTACCCTCTTGACTTCAACTACTACTTCCCAGTCTATCCTCCAGTACATAGCACTGCCAGGATTTTCTGAGAGCAAACCTGATCATGCCAAACTTAATGTTAAATTCAAAGATAATAATGATATGTCTTAGAATGCACAGGACAATGAGAGGAGAGGCGGGACAACTGTAACTGAACAGCAATAAAAAAAGAGAATGCATATTATAAAAATTATAGTATTGTAGATACTTCAAGACTTAACTTATTTAACCTTCATAACCACTATATAAGGAAGGTAATGGTATCATTTTTCAAATAGCGAAACTGAAGCTAAGAGATACTTATTTGCTCAGGATTAGATAATTAGTCGGTGGCCTTAGTTAGATTTTTAACATAAGCCTTTCACCTAACTAAAGATAAATTGCACAAGAATCATATAATCATAAAAATAATACAATTCTTGGATTTTAAATTCAGCTTAAAACTATGATGATTTTAAAATCATATTTATCATGCTATAAACATAAGATTTCAAACCTAAATCCTTAAATATTAGAGCTCTTTCTGTATTCCTTATCTGTCTCTTATATCTGTATTTCTTATCTTAAGAATTTCTATGTTCTACATTAGGGGGTCAGCACATTTGGCCTGCAGTCCAGCTTGTCACTTGTTTTTGTAAATAAAGTTTTATTAAGACACAGCCATGCTCAAAGGATCTGGAGAATATCATGCTAAGTGAAATAAGCCAGTCAGTGAAAGACAAATACCGCATGGTCTCACATATATATGGGATCTAATGAATGACATAAACTGATGAAAACAAAACAGAAACAGAAGCATGGATACATGGAACAGACTGACGGTTGCTGGAAGGGAAGGGGGACTGGATGAAAGATGGTGAAGGGACTAGTCGAAGAGCATTTATGCATGACCCGTATGACCCCTGGACACGGACCCCGATATGGAGAATGAGTGAAGGAGGGGAGGGCCTGGGGCTGGGTAGAGATGGGCAGAGGGAGAGAAAACAAAACCAGGACAATTTTAATAGCATAAACAATACAAAAATGCTCATTTATGTATTTTATATGGCTGCCTTTGTGGAACAATGGCAAGGTTGAGTAATTGCAACAGAAACAATATGGCCCTCAAAGCCTAAATATTTCCTATCCTGTCCTTCACAGAAAAAGCCCCCTGGTCCCTATACCACACTCAGCTCGTGAAAGGGCTCTGTATTGATCACTCGAGTGCGCCTGCATCTAGAGCAGTTGCTGGCACGTGGCATGAACTCAGTAGGAATTTTTTGAAGGGATAAATGAATTAATTGTTTGCCTTTATATCTTTATACCAAGGAATATAGCCCTTCTTATTCAGTTGACATTTATGGAGACGATAAAGAGGTTTTTTTAAATTAATATGGAGTTTGAATTTCTTTATTTTTAAATTACTTTCAGTGCTTATTAAATTTTAGTATTGGGGGAAGTTCATCCCTGGAAAATAAATAAAAATTGACCCCTATCATGATGATCAATATAAAATGAACATGAAGTTTAAAAACATGACAGTATTTTCCCCACTTCTTTTTTCTCTTATTTCTGTTATAGTTTCTTCCAAGAGATTTGCCTACTAGCTAGAACAGGCTGAGATTATTTTTTCTTGATTGCCATTTGTTCTAATACTGTTTGTGGACATATTTATTATGTTGTCTTCAGTATTTACAATTACAGGTATTTTTATTTCATTAAATAAGGAAACAAACCTGTTTTTTTTTCCTCATTTTATTAAGAAATTAAATGAGCAAGCAGCAGAACTGTTTGAATCTGGAGAGGACTGCGAAGTAAACAATGGTCTGATTATTATGAATGAGTTTATTGTCCCATTTTTGCCCTTGTTACTGGTGGATGAAATGGAAGAGAAAGATATACTTGCTGTGGAAGATATGAGAAATCGATGGTGTTCTTACCTTGGACAAGAAATGGAATGTAAGTTTAAACAATGGTAGTGGGCATCTGAGTTGGTTGGAATATAAAGCAGTTAGAAGTAAATGTTATATTTATTTGTATCATTTTTTATATTCAGTAATATTCACAGTATTCCCTTTTTTCTTATTTACAAATTAAGCTATGAATTCTACCATTGCCATTTATCTTTCATCTCTTCCCTCAAAATGGTCATTGTTTTATCTATTTTAAAATGAATCATCAACTGGCTACTTCACGTTTTATAAATCTTGTTGAAGATGGTAATTTTCTCGAACTGGCTCTCTATTTGTTACCTCTATTTGTATTTTGCAGCAAACCTCCAAGAGAAGCTGACAGATTTCCTGCCAAAACTGCTTGATTGTTCTACAGAGATTAAAGGTTTCCAGGAGCCACCGAAGATACCTCCCTATTCCACGCACGAACTGTGTGAGCGATTTGCCCAAATCATGTTGTCCCTCAGTCGAACTCCTGCTGATGGAAGATGAACAGCACACTCTTCCCTAAACACACTGTATAAACTTTTTTTTAGTTTTAACCCTTGCCTTCCTGTCACAGGAATTGCTTGTTGCTGCTATCATTTTTAACATTTTTTTATTTTAATGACTGCAAAATGCAAAATAACTATAAGATTTTAGCTGGACTGCAAACAATAAACCTGAGAATCGCATGGCGCTCGGACTGTGTTTTCATCAGCACTCGTGTATAATTACAGATCTGAGTGATTTCATCGTGGCGAAACCATGTTTTTGCCACTTTTATGTTACAGTATTACTTTGCTTTTATCTTTATCTACAGTTTCATTTAGTCTGGATCCTTCCATGACTACAGCCATTTAAGTGTTCAGCACTGTGTATGATACATCATATTTGGTAGCTTGTAAATGGAATTAAAGAATAAAGTTTTATTTATGGCTACCTATTTGTTTGTTAGCAGGTATATTATATATCAGTGTATTATTTTAGTTATAATATATAAATGAATTTTGGGGATTAAGATTGGTGATAAATAGATTAATACAAACTTTTGATTTTAATCAAATGTTAGCATATTAGATATTTACTAAATATCTGACACTTAAATATATATATATTTTTGACTAAGTTGTTAAACTTAATATGGCACCTAAACCTGTTTTGAATTCAAATCAGGGTTTCACTATAAAGTGAGTGGCTAAGCCAACCACACTGAAACTTTTAACCTTTTCTTAGATTAAACTTTTATTTTCTTATGTATTTACAAATAGTATAGCAAGGTGATTATTTCAAGAGGTACCAGAAAAAAAAATACTTGAATAAGGGCTATTTACTAGTGGAACTTGTAAGAACTGTGTACATGTGCACACACGCGATACACACAGGCGCGCGCACAGTCTTCACAACGGAGGCGGTGCTTTGCGTTGTGTAACCGTTCTGTTTTTGTGAATTGTACGCCACTGTAATTGAAAATGTTCTCTACTAATCAGTGCTGTGACACGAGGTTGACATTGTTTACCTAGAATTTATGAGTATCTTACCTGCTATTTTTACCTCCTTTTCAAAAAGGAAAAGGCTGTAGAACATTTTATAGATGGAACTTCTGTTTAAGATTGATGAAATAATATTGTGAATGAAAATCAATGCTTTAAAGGTAATCACATTACCAACAACCTATTTTTGAATTTATAAAAATTTCTTTATAAACAATACTTTGTTAGCATAGTAAAATATACCATTATTTTATGTGTATGTATGTTACAGCGTCGCCAAAAGTGCTCTTTATAAGTGCCTCTCACAAAAGATCCTGGATAAAGGAGGAAAAAGAAACTATTAAATTGTTATATGATGCTCCTTGTAAAGGTATCAATGTACTGCTAAGGTATTAATGACAAGGATTTGATACTATTTCCGTTGTAAATATAAATTTTGCATATCATAGCTATCAAAATGTGTTTTGGTTTAGATTTTATATTCTCTACTTGAGCAGAATTCATATTCTGCATTGGTTTTTAAGTTCTGTCAAAACTTTAGGGACTTTCTACGGATCATCAAAGCTTTTGTAAATCATCCTCAGTATTTGGTGACGTTCAGCCGGACCAGTAAGGTGGTTTGTGTTGTGTGTGCAGCGGACTCTGAGACACAAAGCGCTCACACACCACGTGGAAGTTACTCCTTTCACAGGCCACATCCAGAGAATTGTATGTGGCTCTTGTGCTGAAGGTAAGTTTCATTGTTGTATTTACCTTGTTTCTAAAAGCCAGTTCATTCATTCCTAGTAATGAACTGGAAGTTACAGAAGTAACCTTTTTCAAGACCTGGAGAAACCACTTGTTTTATATCAGCTTTAATCTAGTTTTAAGGTTTAGGTCAATAAAATGTCCTTATATTATTTACTGGGCTAAATATAACTTACAGGCAGTAATTTAAAACTTGGAACCTCATAAAACTGCTGTCTGTGGCATAAGTGACTTATTTTGATTACTATAGTTTTCCCTTCCTGCTCCCTAAAGATGATATTTTGAAATAATAGAAGGAGCAATTCAAATAGAACTTAAGACTTGTAGGAAATTTTAAACACAGGGCTTAGGGAGACTGTAGCCATGAGTGACCTATGAGACCCCACTGATACTTTTCAGATTCATTAAAATACTGTAATGACCATACCCAAATCAGTGGTTCTCAAAATGTAGTCTCAGACCAGCAGCTTCAGCAGCATCTGGAAACATGTTAGAACTGGAAATTTCCGAGTCCCACACCAGACTGCTGATACAGAAGCTCTTCAAGGGATCTATGTTTTATCAAGTCCTTCAGGCAATTTGGACGTCTGCTAAAGTTTGAGAACCGCAGCACTGAATAAAACTACGAACACTTTCCACATCTTACACTGATGCTATTTAATTTCCATTTACTTATGATCCTTTGTTTGTTGGAAGATTTTCTTATTTCCCTCACTTGTAATTTCAAAGAAGTGATTAAAAATTATTTTCCTTAGTTTAAATTTGAGACCAAGGTGGTTTCTCTCCCTGATTCTCTAGGTCAGTGTCTTTGTTTTATGATACAGAGTTGTTGATTTCTGCCTCTGGGTCCTCCAGTCCTTTTCCAAGAGTACAGTCACTCTGATGCTTGGGAGAAGCAAGGAGGGATACCCTTTAATGGAGGTAACCCTCCATTAAAAAAATATATATATATATATAAAATTACACTGATTAAATATCATTTCTGCCCATGATAACTTTATCCAAAGTACATGTATTAGTTTGCTAGGGCTGCCTTAACAAAACATTATAGACTGGCTTAAAAAGCAGAAATTTATTTCCTCACAGTTCTGGAGGCTGGAGGTCCAAGATGAAGGTGTTGACAGGTTTAGTTCTCTCCTGAGGCCTCTCCTTGGCTGGCAGAGCGCCCTCTCGCTCTGTCCTCACACGGCCCCTTCTCTGCACGCAAGCAGCCCTGGCGTCTCTTCCTCCTCCTGTGAGGACACCAGTGGTGCTGGATTAGAGCCCACCCTGATGACCTCATTTAACCCTGATTACCTCTTTAAAGGTTGTCCCTCCAATACAGTCACACTGTGGGTGACCGCTTCAACATACGAATTTGGTAGGCAGATAGGACACACAGTTTTGTCCATAACAGTATGTGAAGGCCCAGTTCACGTTTCTCCCTTTCAAAAACAAAAATTTGATTGTTAGCCTCTCTCCTTTAGCCTCAGGATTATAGTTCTGTTCTTATATCTGCTTTATTGTTTTCTTTAACTTCCACTTGATGCTAAAAACTCTATTAGAGTTATAGCATATCAATTAGACACTGCTGACAAAGCATTCACCTAATCAGTTCAGCGTGTTTTTATTGAACAGACCTTTGTCAAATGAATGCAGGAGTCCTTGTTGACTTGTCCGTGTTCATGTGTTTATTTCATTAGTTTTACTTAACATTATATCATGGATCTGTTTCTATTTTGCTAGTGTTTTTATTCTTACCTACTCCACATCCCTTTTCCATTCTCCACCTCACCCCCAGCCTGGAGGCACTACTGTTGACCCTAGTGGCCACACACTCCTCCATGTTTGGGTGATGTTACCCTATACAGTGAACAGACATAAGCAGTAGTGGGTTTTTTAGGTGGGGGGGGATGGATTGGGAGAAGAGAGTTACTGCTTTTACAAAAATGAGATGTCATCTATTTTATATATCCTTTCTCTTTACCCCTCCTGTAGTTTCTAGCCTCTAGTACTTTTTCTAAGTAGCTTTGATAGACGTGACTTATAATCAAATACTAATAAATAATACAACACTACTTAAATAAGGCATGATTGACGGAACTATGTACATAATTGCATATACACATGCACACACACCAGAATTTCAGAAATCCTCATTCATTCCATATACAGGTTTTCTCAATGACTATTTCAACCCCTCGCTGTTATTCTCAATCTCCCATTCAGTGCCAGCTCCAGTAAAAACAGGATGATGTCTTTGCTTTACTAAGAAAAGTGAGGACATTGGATAGGATCCCCCCATTCAACTTTTCTTCTTTGTACCTGTAAACTTACAGGCAATTATTAGTTAACCAGGATGTGGTAAGGGGATGGACATTATTGAAAATCCAATGTTATGCGGAGAATATAAATGTAATATAACATGAACTTATACTTTTAAATTACATCCTTTATTTTGAGACAATTGCTTTTCTACAAAATTAATTCAAAAAGTTCTCTTTTTTTTGCCTTGTACTAGCCTAAGGCCCGTACAACATCAATATTTGCCTTTTAGTGAGTGATCCTCTCGTTTTTTCAGTAATCTAGAGCTAGGCTAGTATTCTTTTTTTTTTATCATTGTTCAAGGCTAGAATTCTTCACCCTCGTCGTGCATCCAAAGCATGTAAGCAGTCCTGTCATGTGGGTTCTTAAAAGACTTTAAGGACATCTGGTAAGTGTTTCTCCGACTTGACCTGTGGCCCTACCCTGGGAGACTAGTTGAACCTAGCTAAAGCACTCAGGTGGAGAAACTTGCTTTTTCACCTCAGTCTGTATCACATGAAAAGGCAGGGGGGTTACTGATTGGCCCTCAGCCATAGAGCATACTTATTTTGGTACGTGCTTTTCTGTGTTTAATTGACTGGACTTCTCTCTCCTGAGTAGTTTAAGAGTGCAGGCTCTAGAACCGGAGTGCCTGGGTCCTGGATCTTGGTTCGGCGAGCTGCATGTGGACCTTGAGTGAGCTCGACCTTTCTGTGCCTGTTTCTCCATCTATGAAATAGAGTTACAGTATGACCCACTTTCCAGGATTCTTAAAAGATTAAATGGGTTTCTATATGTAAGACACTTAGGTAATCTCTGCCACATAGTGTTTAGTAATTGTCGGCCCTTTTTATACTTGTCACTTGGTTACTGTTGCTCCTGATTTTTAAAATCCCTGCCTTCCTGAGGCAGGCTTTTCTGAGCTACTCTAATTCCTACTTGCATTCCTTGTCATTTTCTTTCTGTTCCCTAAATATCACTGCTGTCAAGACCTCTTGTAACTCTTCACCTTTCCTGGGTGGGCATGTCTACTGCCTTGTCTTCCTGCCCTGCCTACATGCTGATTTGAAAATCTGTGTTTCTAAGCAAGCCTTCCCTGTGAAATCTAGGTCCATATATACTTCCAGTTGTTAGTTTAACATACATACAAACTTGGAAGTGCAAGTTTCACAGGCACTTCAAACTTACAGTCCAAACCTGAATTCATCACTTATTCCCAAGCCTGATTCTCATATATTCACTTGTTTATATAATAATCCAAAAGTGGGAAATTATCAATTCTTCTTTTATTTCCTATTGATTACCAATGTGAACAGGTCAATATTTGTTTCTTTTAATCCTTGCCTGAGGACATGTTTCCATTGATTTTTAGAGAGAGAGAGAAATAATCAATTGGTTGCTTCCCTATATGTCCCATCCAAGGACTAGAGCTGCATCCTAGGCATATGCCCTGACCAGGGATCAAACCAGCATCGTCCCATACCTTTCAATATATGGGACAAGGCTCCAACCAGCAGAGCCATGCAGCCAGGGCAACAGGTCAAACTTTTTAATACTTACTCATGTATCCCTTTAATTTCTACTGCTGATGAGGTCTCATCTTTAAACTTGCATGGTTGGATTTGGCCCCTAGTGCCTTCTATTTGACCTTATTCCTACAATCCATCTTCCACATGGTTAGCAGAATTATCTTTCAAAAAGTTTCTACATGTCTGTCTTCCATTGCTGGACTGAGCTTCTTTAGAGGAAGACAGTATCTCTTGTTTTTGTAACCCCCGATACCTTTTAAAATATTCAGTAACTTCATAGAGGTGAACTCTTGCAGGTTCTCCAGCCCTCCAGTCACCTTAGACCATTGTCCAATGTGATGGCCATGGCCCACATGTAGCTATTTTAGTTTAAACCAAATAAAATTACTTATGCTAGTCACACTTCAAATGCCCAATGGCAATGTGACTGCCGGCTATCCTATCAGACAATGTGTTTTAGAATATTTCCATTGTTGCAGAAAGTTCTGTTGGACAGAGATGCCCCAGCCCCTTACTGACAGGAGCATCTTCCTCTACTGATACCCGGGAGGGAACATTCACACACACGGTCCAGAGTGCTGACCTGAGCGCGCTGGCCTTCAGCATTTGTGTGTCTATCTTGACCCTGCCACGAACCACTTCACCGCATCAGATAGCACCTCCAGCAGCATGTGTCCAATCCGGGAAGCCTGCACCAGGTATTTCAACCGAGGAGACATGGTAGAGACTTTAGAAGGTAACCCAGAGATTCTGGCTGCAGGATGCAGCCACTCCTAGGGGTAGAGAAACAAAAGGTAACATAAGTTGGGGTTACCAGAAACTTGGAGCTCCAAGTCCCCATGGAGTTGTTGCTCAGTCTGAGGAAATCCACCACCTAACTTAACTGTTCTTCCTACCTTGGAGGGATGCAATGAAGATAGTTCTAGAAGTTCTTAAAGTAGTTGAAGACTGCAATCAACGGACACTATTAGATCAACACTGGTAGGACCAGCAGGCAAAGACTGAGAAGTAAATCTTGTTTCCCTACCAACTATCCTCTAGTAGAACTTCTTATTGGCAGAACCTAAACGGAATGCAGCAAAGGGGTCAAGAAAATGCAGTTTGCAGGGTCCCAGCACCAGCATCTCAGAGCTCCATTGGACAGAGGATAGAAAGGCGGACCTGAATTGGAGCTGCGAGACAATAGGTAAAGAACCAACACACTAGTTCCTCTCAAAGGTTTCTTTGTATCCAATATGTTAATCCCTAAAATGCTAAATATTCAGAAATATATTTGTAAACTATCTCTGGGACATCAAGAGTAAATGTGCTAGATTGAAATCTTGTTGCTCTTTTCTATCAAATGAGACATTTCTATGATGCTATGTAATGCTTTATTATTAAAATCAGCAGTGGAGAATGGGGATATAATATGAATCCATGCCTACCCACACAGTTTTCTGCATGCATGCCACATAATAATCTGCCAGGCAGTGTGAACATAAAACAAAATGTATGTAGTGACACAAAAGTAGTAATCTACCCAAATTCATCTGTCTACCCAGCAGCAGACCCAACACGTTTTGCTGGTGCCTCTAGACATCTTTCTATGCATGTGCGCATGTCCACACACACACAACTAGCACGTGAGTTTCATAAAGCAAAAATGCAATCAACACATATTTCAGGAAGTATGTATCAATCTACCTGTCTTGCTAGTCTACAGTATTTGATTATAAGGGAAGTTCATTCATGAACATACAGTGTAGGCTGCTGCTTATGTCTGTGTGTAGACTACATTTATTCTTTCATCTTTCTACTCAATTTCTAGATGTATAGTTTCCGAGTTACTGAGTATACAGATTTAAAATTTGGAGTTAAATTGTCCAACTATTTTACCAGAACGATGCCAGTGTACATTTCCACCACTAGTGTATGACAGTGTGTTTCTTCACAAGGTCAACAACATAGAATATTGTCAGTATTTTAATTGTTCAGTAAGAGCCAAAAGTTTATTGTATTATTTTTATTTTTGGTGAAAGTGAATATACTTCAAAACGGTAATGGCTGTTTCTCTTTATTGTATATTGTATACCTTCTTATGCTCTTTTCACTTTTTCTTGTGGGAGTTCATGTCTATAAGTTTGCTATGGTTCATGTTAGGAATCATTAATCTTTTATTACACACATTGCAAGTATTTTTTTTCTTCTGTCATTTTATTATTTATAATATTTCTTTATGACTTTTAAATTTTAATCAGATCTGTTGACCTGCTTTATAATATCTGCCTTTGATAACATGTTTAGGAAGAATTTTCCCTGTCCAAGATTATAAAAATATCCATATTTTCTTCTGATATTTTTATGATTGTTTTTATGTCAGTCTATAATGCAGTTGAAAATTATATTAAATAATTTAAGGGGTGAGGTAAAGAGTCACAAACTTCTGCCAAGATTATCTAGTTGTCTAATACCACTTACGGAAATAATAATTATTTTCCCTTACTGATCTAGACTGTGATCTCCACCAGATAATAAATTTTTATATTTGATATTATAAACACTCTATTCAGTTCCATTGTTTTGTCTATTCACTACCATTACTGATTTAATTACTATTGTTTTAACATTAATTTAAAATGTTTTATATGTAACATATATGTTTTCCCGTCTAAGTCAAGTGCTTACTCCCCAACACACCCTTAATACCTATTTTTTCCAGAATTTTCTGTACTTTTACAGATAAATTTTAGAAGTATTCAATTTTCACTCAAATAAAAATTCTACTGACATTTTTATTGCAATTACATTGGCTTACACAGATTGTTATTCAGAATAATTTTGGCATTTTTACATAATTCAATCTTATCTAAGAAGAATATTGCTTCTTTATTATATTAATATGTTCCATAGTAGAGTTTTAAAATTATTTTCATTTGTTTTTAATTCTAGGTATCTCCATGTGTTTTAATGGTTTTGTGGTGTTTATGAATGAGCTTTTTTCCCCCTTGAAAAAAATGTTTCCAATGGAATATTATTGATCTAGAACAGTAGCTGTGAAATTTTTGGTCTCAGGACCTCTTCACACTCAAAAATTATTGAGGACCTAAAGGAGCTTTTGTTTGGGGCAGTTACAACTATTGCTATTTGAAACTGTAAAAATATATTAATTTTAAAATGATAAAATATCAATATAACATTTATGTTAACAAAACTGATACATTTAAGTGAAAAATAGCAAAATTTTCTGCCTGGTCCTTATTTTGAAAGCTGGCGCTCTTAAATCGCAAGCCTAAGGTTTGAAAGGCAATGGAGTACTACTTATAATTGTCCCCACCACTCCCAATAATTATGAAAATTAGGCTCACACTTCCACACAACACACAATTTAAAATTTGGACTAACAATCATTAAAAATTGATTATTTAAGAAATATGTAAGAATCACTTTTCAAAGAAGCAATTTAATTTCTTAGAAAAATAAAAACTAAGTGCAACAGTTTGGAACCTTAGCATGCCTTCAATAGTCCTGGAAATTCCATCCAATAAGAAAGCTTCCTTTTTTGGTTGCACTTGCCACATCTCATGTTTGACAGTGTCTCCAGGGAGGTGACCTGGAGTGCTTCAACACCCCCAGGTATTGCAACTTCACACTATCCATTGTTCAAACGCTGGAAATAGTTGTTTCATATATTTTTATCCAGTTTTGTGGGCATTGATGGCGGGAAAGTTATTCTGATACCGTCTCTTTCATGATGGCTAAATCACAAAGTCTGTAAATCTTTTAGATGATAGCATAAGGGAGTATTCTTTAAGATCTTAAATTAATAATGGATTTCTTAACAGAAAAAGAATTCAACATAAAGGAAATTAAATGTGAACACATTAAGCTTTGTGTCCATTGGACGATTCCGTGGAGAGAGTGAAAAGACAAGGCAGTGCTGTAGGAGATCTTGCGGTGTGCAAGAGGACAAGGCGATAAAAACTAATGAAGACGGAGCGTAGGTGAGATGACCCCGATCTGATGGGCATCTCCCGCAAGTAGGTGTGAGAACAACTGGCGAAGCTGGGCGAGGCTTCCATTTGTGGATGAGTACGAAAGGACATGGGCACTATGGTGCTGCAGAAAATCCCAAGGGCTCAGGCAGTCTAACCCTCCAGGAAATTAAATGCTCAAAAACAAAACTATTCCAGAAGGCCCAAGATCATCCTGGGTAAAAAGCTGCTGGAAGTAGAATACAGGGAAGATGAACCTAACCCAAAACTAATCATCTAACCTACACAAATGTCTACTCCTCCTGGCGTTCGTACCACAGGGATTAGTATCAGTTTGGATACAGTGTCCAGCATATCGGAAATGCCTGATTGTGTTGTGGTCCCCAAAGCGCAGTCACCTCGGCAAAGGGCACAAGTCCCTTCAGGGGGAGGTTATGACTTAGAGTACGGATACTGCTGTTGCAGAATTAGGAACTTTCTCAAGGGGTCTATGTCTTCCCTTCATTCAAGTGGCTCTGGAGCTGCAAACTGACTTGAGTCTTAGAATTGGTTGAGGGGCTATGACTCTGCAATCTTTTCTTCCGATGTAAAAATGGACTTGAACAGGGGCTTCACAAAAAATATGTACAAATGATTGCTAAACAAGAAAAAGTGCTCAACCTCATTAGTAATCACGTAAATGCAATTAAAACCACTGTGAGATCCCACCAAATGCCCACAAGATTGGCAAAAAACACTTGGCACTATCAAATTTTGGTGAGGTGTGTATATAGGAACACACAAATTGTACTGTGGGGATATAAATACTGCAACCACTTGGGAAAAGCATTTGGCATTATTTTAAGACACTTTAATGAGCACATTATTTATTAATTCCTTAGTACTTTCCCGAATATCTAGGGACAAGTGTATCATGACGTTTGCACATACAAAAATGTCCTTTGAGGCATTGTTTACACTAGAAACAACCCAAATACCCATCAACAGTAAGCCTAAATTTGAGGATGTTCATATAATGGAATACTATACAGCAATAATAAATGACAGCCACATATATCAACATGGGTGAATCTTATAAAAATAATAGTGAAGTGAGATAAAAGTACATCTAGTATAATTCCATTTATTTAATCTTCAAGAAAAAATCCAGGTAAATTTTTTTAAAAAAGGATTGCTACATGTATAGGTCCAGATAATGGTAACTTCTAGAAGGAAGGAAAGATACATTATTGGAAGGGACATCTGCGTGGCCCCTGGACTTGCTTCCAATTTTATGTGGTTTGGCATGGTTTAATTTTCTGTATATATATATATATATATGTTTTCAGTTGAAGTTATAAGTGTGGAATATGAAACAGAATTGTCCCCCTAGAGACAAATTTAAGCATCATGAGCTATCAGATGCAGTTGAAGGCAAGGGAATGCACGAGATGTAATAGGATTATGTAGAGAGAAGAGAGGAGGTCCCAGGCCCAAGTTCTCAGGGGGATTCAAAGGTGCTGTGTTGGAGGGAAAACCAGCAAAGGAAATAAAGAGAAATATCAAAAGAAGTTGGAAAGGCTGGTGTCTTTTAGTCCAAGACAAGAATTTTTCTAAATGTAGGAAGTAGTCGTCTATGACAAATGCTTCTGAGTAAAATGAAGGCAAAGAGCTGGTTATCTTGACAAGGGTCCTTTCATTGGAGTGGTGGAAACAGAAGGCATGTTGGGAAGGCTTCAAAAATTCCACGGAGACTTAGATTTCCAACAACCTGGCTGACAATGCAGCTCGAAAATACTCCCCACAACAAAGAACTTACCATATTGGATAAAATACTGAAACAGTGTCAATGTATCCTTCAGCCTGGAAAGAAAGTGAGAAATAGCCTCAATGGCCAAGAATCAAGAAAGCCTGATTCCATGTTTATCAACTATGCCAAAAGGAAGACTGAACTACTTTTAGTCTCCCCATAAAAAAAACTATAGAATTGCTGGCATATATAAGAAAAAAATATTGAGATGACTAGCTTTAATTTTATTTATTGGCATTTGTCATATTTTTATGAATTTGCTATTTTCCTATTCTAAAATTAACTTTTCTACATAATTTCACATGGTTTTATGTAAAAGCTTCTCCTCTCGCTGTAACTGGATCTTTGGACCCATAAAACTTAATTCAGGCCAGGAAGCAGGAGAAAGAGCATTACATTGCATCTAGGACCCAGGCAAAAAGAAAAAGCGTCAGGAAAAAGGGAGAAAACCTACCCAGGGAGATGGTAAAGAAACTTGTCTTTCTCATCTTTTCCTCTGGAGGGAGTAATTGACAGTTACAAGCTGCTTATCTGGAGGTGGGGGTTTGTGGCTACGATTTACCGATTTACCTGGCGCGCATGTTCTGAAAAATCTCCAGAACTTTTCGCTGGCAGTAGCCACAGGTTGACAGTGACAGCGTTTCGATCTGGCAGCAGCAGCTTCAGACCCGAAGTGGATCAAACAACTTGCACCCAGAAATATAGGAAATAGAAAATGGAAAGTTTTGGCCATCAGAAACCTGGTTTTAAAAATGATTTCATATAAGCCATGACCAAGAAGTAAATATAAATATTTTCAGAAATCAGCATAAAAAATTCTTTCAAATGTTGATGCTTAGGAAAGAATTTGACTTGGTTTTGATGGCAGTTATGCAGGGAAGAGGAAGAATTTTAGAAAGGTAGAAGGATTCAATGTTTCTGTACATGTAGCCTTAAAATCTCTACAGTCTCTCTGTAATCCCACGTTGAGGTAGACAGAGAGAGCAGCCACCCAGATCCCCTTTCAAGGTGGGCAATTGGCAGGCCCTTCGGGGCTTGCCTCAGGACAGGAGGCTGCTTCACTCCAGGACAAGCCCTCCCTGGAAGTCCCAGATGGGGTCCCGCTGATGCGAGGAGTGAAGATCAGGCCACTGGACTGGCTTCGGCTTTGATGCTCAGAGTTGTCCTCTCTCGGTCAGCCCTAGTTTTCCCAGTTGCTTCCACAGATCTCCGGTCTGTCTGCACACCAACTCTGCCTCAACTGTGGTCTTCCAGAAAACCCAATCTGTGACCTTTATCCAATTAGATTTAATTAGGTTTCTCAAATAGATTGATGCAAAAATGGAACCAAATTTTCCTTCTAAGCAATTATCTCTTGTTATAGGTTAGTAAGTTGGTGTTCTGGGTAGTAAATACATATATTCTCAGTTTCATTAATCCAAATTAGATCATCTGGTTAATAATACCCAAAATGAAAACAGTTGAACTAGAGACTCTCTTAACATAAAAATTTACTAATAATTTTGTAAAATTTCTCTATGCCTTCACCAGTGTGTATATATTGGACATTTCTTTGATCGCTTTATTGATAATTTTTTAAATGCTTGTTGTTATGGAAGGGTAGTCACACTGAAAAACCTTGACTGTTGTGTGTCTTACAAATTTCCAGTAGGTGGTGCCATAACATTATATTTAGGGAATAGGTTTTATTTTATTTTTTAATATATAAAGTGGAAAAATAAGAAAAAGCTGATGTACTTGCTCAAGTATATTTTAAGATAGCACTATTATAAACACATTATTTATGATACGTTTCTTCAATAACCTCTTTACAAGAAGCTGAGTGAGCATTTTATTCGGCTTCCTCTAGAGTCCTGCAGCACCACACAGTCAAAAGAACAAGGTGGCCAAAGCGGGTCCCGAAAACAATTTCCCATAATCTTTTTTTTACTCTCAAGCCTAAGACATATGGAAAAAGGAACCGTTCTTGTCCTGGAAGTCACACCGGAATGCAGAACCTGTGATTGGAATCACAGTCTTTATTTTGAGGTCAAAGTTTACTTTTAGCTGCTCTTTTGAAATATCTATATTATAAATGATTGGCCTTGCTGAAAATCCAGCTGTTTTTGTTAAACGAATGTAGTCTTAATTTTTCTACCTTACATTTCAGTAATTCTTATGTTTGCTTTGGCAATCTAATACCTGTGCTAAGATAGTTTTAAATGAAAGCAGCAATTTTCAACCTTTTTTCATCTCAGGGCACACACAAACTAATTACTAAAATTTAATTACTAAAAAAATACATTTTTTGCTGATCTGACAAAAAATATGTATAACTTTGATTCATTCACACTGTATGGCTGTTGTTTCGTCTGTTGTCAGTTTTCTCTTTGACAGTCGTAGGGAGAAGAGGTCAGTGCCCCTGACTAAGTAGTCGAGTATTGCATGTTTTAAAAATTCTGTAGCACACCGGTTGAAAATCGCTGACTTAGAGGATAGTATGCTCTGTATGTAAAGAGGACTCTCAACTCTTCAGGTAACATTTTAGGTCTTACGTGTCTCTCCAGCTACATTATATACCCTTTGAAGATAGGGCACATGAATTAGTGGATTTTTTGGTTTTTGTTTTGTTTTTTGTAACCACCACAGTGCTTGCTTTAAACTATGTAAAATTATATAGCAAATGTTTGATAAATATATGTTAAGTAAATATGCTATTATGTACAGATAAATAATTAACTTCACCTTGAAATCTTTCTTTACTCCAGAGATTATGTAGCTACAATGTGATACCTATTATTCCGATAATTTAATGCTTGTGATACTTTAGTAGTAAATAATCTAAAGATGTATGTATGCTCTTCATGAGGCTGGTCTTTAATGGAATGATGTAAATCCATTTGAAAAGTTATAAATATTTTACTTATTTTTAAATATTAAAGCATTTTAAACTTTCTAATGTGTTCTGAAAATTAAGAAATTAGAAATAATTTTAAGTTAAAAGGATAGTTTTTGAAAACCACAGAGATACCTCATTTTATTCGAGGGAATGTTGAGCACCCAGGCCTTTGACAGGGCGGGAAGTGTGGCAGTCTCAGGAACTCTGGCAACAAGAACCCATTGACATTCCCTGGGACGGTGTCTCTTCGCTTTACCACTGAGTTCAGTGGTTTAATAGCCATTTCCTGAAGCGTCTGTAGGAGCTAAATTGTGATGGCCTCCAATGTATGGAAAGGATATTTCTCTCTGCGGGCCAAGATCCACTACCTGAGTTACTACGGGCTGAATTGTGCCCCTTAAAATTCTTATGTTGAAGCCCTAACACCCCAGAATCTCAGAATGTGACTATATTTCTAGGGTCATTAAATAAATCAGTTAAAATTGGGTGCTTAAGTTAGGCCTTAATTCAACATAACTGGTTATAAGAGGAAATTTGTACCCAGACATTCAGAGATGAAAGACTTGGTGAAGACACAGATAAGATGGCCACCTACAAGTCAAGGAGGGAGGCCTCAGAGGAAACCTGGCCTGTCAACACTTTAACCTTGGACTCTTCCAGAATTGTGAGAAAATAAATATCCTTTTTTTTTTTTTTTTTTTTTTAGCAAATCAGCCTGTGGTACTTTGTTATGGCAGCCCTAGCAAACTAATATATAAGTTAATGCTGGGATTATCCTTTTGGTGTCTTCCTTTGGTGCAAACGTTCTCAAATCACGCAGAGGTTGAGTCTGCAGACCTGATGCTAATCAAGGTGGTGTCTAGCAGTGCGCGGGGCTCAGTGTTCTCTTCTTCACATTTTATAAGCCTGGTGAAAAGTGACTCTACCTTGGTGGGGGGGGGGGGGCTCCACAAAATAGTTCAGAAACCCAAGGTGAAGAGCTAAAATTTTGAGTGGAGTTTTTATTTCTGGGGATGGTAAAACCAGTTACTTCAGAGCAATCTTCCCTGTTTAAAAAACAGCTGCACAGAATGAAGTATGTAGATCAATGTGAAGACACATATGAAAACTACCTAAGTAATGAGAATTGAGGATTTGTGCAAACTTGAACCCATGAAAGAATGAAAGCCAAAGTAGAAAAGCTCAGCATCAGGTACGGTTTTTATCTTCAGTGCATTTACCAGTCCTGATGAGACAACGTGGAACTGGCAGTGTTTTAGGCTGACTCGGAATGAGGGGATGAGATGGGGGGATTGGAGTTCAGGGCCCATATATAGAGACCTTGGGAAAAGCCTTGTGCTGGCACCTTGAATGCTTACATTCTAAGGACAAGAGTAAATACAAAAAGGCTCTCAGAGGAATTAAATCTACTCAGTTCTCAGAGCAGTAGTTTCTCAGAGGAAGAGGTATCACATAAGGAGAGATAGATTTAAAGTTCTTCAAAGAACTGAGTTCATTTGAAACAGAATGTGGCAAAGTTCAAGCCTGAGTACTCTCAAAAACAGTGATTTGGTAATTGAGAGAATTCTGATAGCTCTATGTGAACAATAAGCTAAATTGTAGGACAGATACTGTATTGGAGAGAACCAAAAAAAGCACTGAGAAGAGTTCACCTGGGGTCAGAACAAACTTAAAAGACTGGCATCAAAACTAGCCCACACCTGCGACTTCTGAACCAGACGGCACAGTACATAAACACTGTGGTTGAAAATTAGAACTAAACTGTAAAACGGCCACTTGAAGACTAGGCGAAGCAAACTCCTATAACTAGAGCTGTAAAGAAGAAGGTATGTCAAATCGGGTAGGAAAGATGGATACGTGAAACAGGCTGCTCCCACACCCACGGGTAGCAGGTAAGAAACAGGAGGGATATCTCAGCTGGGGAGATCACTCCTGAACAGTGGGGATCCCAGGTCCTGAGCACCAGCCTTAAGGGTCAGTCCTACCCACTGATGTGCCAACAGCAGTCAGGGCTCAACTATAACAGGAGGGTGCACACACAAGGGACACCCAACTCAGGTGACCAGGGAGACTGTGCCACAGGGCTCCATAGGACACTTAATACACAAGACCACACAGCCAAGACTGGGAGATTGTAGCAGCTAAATTGAGGAAACATGTCCCAAATTAAAGAAAAGAACACAGTTGCAGAAAAAGAACTAAATAAAATTGAAGCAAGAAATCAACCAGTTACACAGTTCAAATCAGTGGTTATAAGAATGCTCAATGAGCCCTGGCTGCTGTGGCTCAGGTGGTTGCAGCATCATCCCATGGACCAAAAGTCTGTGGGTTTGAATCCCGGTCAAGGTTCATACCCAGGTTGTGGGTTTGATCCCCAGTAAAGGCCTGTGTGGAAGGCAATCAATCAATGTCTCTCTCTCTCTCTCTCTCTCTCTCTCTCTCTCTCTCTCTCTCTCTCCAATGAAGAAATGTCCTTGGGTGAAGATTTAAAAAGAAAAAAAGGAATGCTCATTGAACTCTGATAACTTACACAAAGATACAGAAACCATAAAACAATTAGAAATAAGGAATACAGTAACTGAAATGAAGAATATATTAACTGGTGGTGGGAAAATGGAGACAACTGTATTTGAACATCAATTAAAAAGTTAAAAAAAATAATAGATGGAATTAACAGTACATTAGATGCAGCAGAGGACCGAATCAATGATTTAGAACACAAGGTAATAAAACACACCCAGTCAGAACATTAAAAGAAACAAGATTTTAAAAAATGGGAATAGTTTAATGGACTTCTGGACTTCTGGGGTAACATCAAGTGTAACAACATTCACATCATAAAGGGCAGCAGAAAGAGAAGACAGAGAGCAAGGGATTGAAAACCTAGTCGAAGGAATAATGACTGAAAACTTTCCTAATCTGGCTAAGGAAATAGACATAATCCAGGAAGTGCAGAGAGTTCCAACAAGATGAACCAAAAAAGGCGCACACTAAAACATAATAATTAAAATGCCAAAGGTAAGTTAAAGACAGAATCTTAAAAGCAGCAAGAGAAAAGCAGTTAATTATGTACAAAGGAAATTCCATAAAATTATCATCTGATTTCTCAACAGATGTAAGACAGCAGTGATAGGCATGAAATATTCAGAGTGATGAAAAGCAAAGACCTATAACCAAGCTTACTATACTCAGAAAAGCTAAGATCAGGAACAAGATGGGAATGTCCACTTTCACCTCTCTTAATCAACATGGTACTGAAAGTCTTAGCCATAGCAATCAGACAAAAAGAACTAAAGGACATCCAAATTGGAAAGGAAAGAGTAAAACTGTCTTTATTTGCAAATGACAAGATACTGTACATAGAGAACCACAAAGATGCCACAAAGAAGCTACTAGAACTGATAAATTAATTCAGTGAAGTAACAAGATACAAAATTAATATCCAGAAATCAGTTGCATTTTTATATGCCAATAATGAAATAACAGCAAGGGAAATTAGGAAAACAATTCCATTTAAAATTGCTTCAATAAGAATAAAATACCTAGGAATAAACCTAACCAAGGATGTAAAAGATCTGTACTCAGAAAATTCTAAGACACTGAAGAAAGAAATTGAAGAAGATACGAATAAGTGGAAGCACATACCATGTTCATGGACAGGAAGAATTAACATCATTGAAATGTCCATAGTACCCAAAGCAATCTATGGACTCAACACAATTCCTATCAAGATAACAATAGCATATTTCACAGAACTAGACCAAATATTTCAAAAGCATATATGGAACCACAAAATGCCCCACATAGCGATACTGATCCTGAGAGAGAAGAACAAAGTTGGAGGAATCATGCTGCCTGATATCAACTATACTTATAAGGCCATGGCAATCAAAACAGCATGGACCGGCATAAAAACAGACACATACATCAATGGAACAGAACAGGGAGCCCAGAAATAAACCCACACCTTTATAGTCAGTATCTGACAGAGGCAGCAAGCACATACAATGGGCTGATAGTTTATTCAATAAATGGTGTTGGAAAAAATTGGACATGCATGCATAAAAATGAAACTAGACCACCTTCTTACACCACACACAAGAATAAACTCAAAATGGATTAAAGACTTAAATATTAGACCCAAAACCATGAAAACTCTAGAAGAAAATATAGGCAATAAACTCTCGGACATTGCTTATAGCAACATTTTATCTGATATATGTCCCCAAACACGGAAACAAGGAAAAAAATTAACAAATGAGACTATATCAAAGTAAAAAGTTTTAGTAAAACAAAGGAGACCATCAACAAAATGAAAAGACAACCCACTGAATGGGAGAACATATTTGCCAATACATTCAATAAAGGGTTAATATCTTAAATTTATAAAGAGCTTTTAAAACTTAACACCAGAAAGACAAACAATCCAATCAAAAATGAGCAATGGACCTGAATAAACACTTCTCCAAAGGGGACATACAGATGGCCAATAGACATATGAAAAGATGTTCAACGTCATTAATCGTCAGAGAAATGCAAATTAAAACCACAATGAGATATCACCTCATTCCTGTCAGAACAGCTATCATCAATAAATCAACAAACAAGTGGTGGTGAGGCAGCGGAGAAAAGGGGACCCTTTTGCACTGTTGGTGGGAATGCAGACTGATGCAATCACTGTGGAAAGCAGTATGGAGTTTCATCAAAAAATTAAAAATGGATCTGCCTTTTGACCCAGTGATCCCTCTTCTGGACATATATATTGAAGAAACCCAACACTAATTAGAAAGAACATAAGCACCCTATGTTTATTGCAGTGGTATTTACAATGACCAAGATATGGAAGCAGCCCAAGTTGCTACCAATAGATAAGTGGATAAAACAACTATGGAACATTTACACAATGGAATATTACTTGGTCAAAAAAAGAAGAAAATTTTACCCTTTGCAACAGTGTGGATGAACTTGGAGAACATTATGCTAAGTGAAATAAGCCAGTCAGTGAAAGACAAATGCCATATGATTTCACTTATATGTGGAATCTAATGAACAAACTGAACTAACAAGCAAAATAGAGACAAATTCATAGATGGAGAGCAGGATGACAGCTAAGGGGCAGGGGGATATTAAGGGGTGGCTGGATTGAGCAAAATAAAAGGACTCATGGACATGGACAACAGTGTGGTGATTGCAGGGGGGATGGAGGTATAAAGGGTTAAATAGTAATGGAAAAAATACAGTAAAAAATAAACAATATAAGGGAAAAATGTCATTGGGATTTTGGTGGTGATAGCATTAAATCTGTATATTGCTTTGGGTAATATGGCCATTTTATTTTTTAATCTTTATTAAATATCTTTCTTTTGATTAACTGATCCTAAGATGTAAAAATAGTTCCTAAAACACTGGACTGTTTTAAGGAGGGGTATGTTACTCCTTTTTTTTCAGGTTATGTGGTTTGTGTTACTTCTGAATTACGTATCTAAAAAAATTAGCAAAATTGCTCAACATATTTTCTTTATATAACTTTAAAAGGTCCTAGATGATCTAGAAAGAATTTTAATTGTATTTTATTCTATGAGTAGAATAAAAATGTTACATGCTTCTGACAATGTTTATTATAGTGTTACCTTTAAAACTAAAAAAAAAGGGATTTGAACTCATAACAGAAATAGATTAATACATTAATATGGCCATTTTAACTATGTTGAGTCTTCCAATCAATGAACATGGAACATCCTTCCATTTCTTTGTGTCTTCTTCTATTTTTAAAAACAATATCTTGTGATTGTCAGTATATAGGTCCTTCACATTCTTTCTTAAGTATATTCCTAGGTATTTTATTCTTTTTGTTGGAATTGCAAAAGAAATTGTAGGTTTTTTTCATTTGTTTTTCGGAAATTTCATTGTTAGTATGTAGGAACTCAATGGATTTTGTATCCTACAACTCTATTTATTGTTTCTAGTAGTTTTTTGGTGTAGTCTTTAGGGTTTTCTAAAATAAGAATCATGTCGTCTGTAAAAAGTACTGCACGCTGATAGGACAGCTGTCACAATACAATCTAACAAAATTGTTTCAAATGAAGTTAAAGACAACTACACTATATCAGAGCCATCTCACGGAAAAAAACAAGTGAACTTTTTGGCCAAACCAATATCTGTCCAGTTTTACCAACACCATTTATTGAATAAACTATCTTTAGTCCATTGTATGTTTATGCCTTCTTTGTCAATTATTAATTTACCCTAAAGGTGGGGTTTATTTCTGTGCTCTCTATTCTATTCCATTTATCTATATTTATGTTTTTAACTGATTTATGGAATTAACTTTGTATCCTGCTATTTTACTGAATTTTACCTACTTCTAATCTACTGATTTCCAGTGCCCAAAAGTATACCTGACAAATAATTATTAAGTGCATTTCTTCTTTCCAACTCCTTTTCCACAACAAAGTGTTTCTTCAAATTCTAAAGCTTTTATAAAAGTAAAGTTGTAAAACTTAAAATAAGATTATTCTTTCAACACTATTGCAAGCTTCCATTTCACTTAAGTCTGTTTTGGAATGCCTAACTATTGCCAGTCTTGAGTAAATTATGGCTACAAGATCATAAATCAATTATGTGTCTAAAATCAGAAATCAATTTAAGCACAGAGACATTTCTTTAAAAGCTCACTCAGACACCATACCCAATATAAAGCAATCCTATAGATGTTTGAAACCGGTTTTCCCACATTTTATCACTACTTTTAACATAACATCTCTCAGCAAATTATAAAATTATCCTATAAAAAGGAAATAGTGGATAGTTTTCATTACTCAGTCCATGAACAAATGCTGGGTAATGTTGAGGGGACAGAAGTGAAGTATTCCCTTTGCTATAATAAATGACGAATTGCTTAATGACTGAGACCATATTCTATTTGCCTGTGAGTTTCCAGAAGTGCCTGGCATAGTCCCCTCTTCACAGACACCCGTACACACTCACACACTCAAACGAAGCTGAACTAAGCCAACTTAACAGGCAGGAGTCTCAAAATGAAATATGGCTCTCTGCTGTTAGGTCACCAAAATATAGATTAAAAAACTTATTAGTGCCTAGACGTGGAACAATAAATGTTCAGAGAGGTACAATTTTCCAAGCTAGCTATTTTCTCTGCTTATCCTGGCTCGGCATGTCAATCACTCTTTTGCATATAGACTCATTCACCAATCCTGTTTCAGGGGAAGCAGAACATGAACTTTTTTTTATAACATGGCTTCTGAGTGTTTAATCAGTGAGAATACACACACATGTAACACAAGATAATTTACATTACTATTAGTCTTAGGAACTCACCAAAGACAAAATACTAAAAAAATCTGTTCCTGCAAATGTTAGGTTTTTAATTTTTTTTTAAATGTAATTAAGATAAATATTAAATGAACCACTGAGAGGCAGTAGAGTCCCCAAAATTGTTCTTTCTTCCCATGAAAAGATAAGTTTTCATTTTCCTTTTGAATCCAGAGCATACTAATATTACACTAGGGAAGATAAAATAATCTGTGGTATCTCGTTCTTATGGCTCCTCTTTCTACACAACTAAAGAAAAAAAGCTATTTTGAAAAAGCCCCATGAAATTGAAAACTGTGGTGTTAAGAAAAATCATTTCATAGCAAAAACATAGAGTAAATGTTTATTATCATTGAGGACAGAAAAATGTGAATTTAACATTTGTTAAGGATCTTATTTGAGCCAAGCATGTGGTTTTAGCGAGTAATTTTGCTGGCACAAATTCAGTGTAAAAACTTGAAAGTAGGGATTAAATGACTCAGTTGTGAAGGTATAAGGCAGATTTGCACAACCAAACAAAATGAACTAAGTAAAACGTCCCAGTTGAACCACCAGGAAGAACTTTTTCGGTTCCTGCTCAGTCTGCAGGTGGTACCGTGCCGCCCGCTCTCAGACGGCCCCTGTGAAAGGAAAACCCAGAGGGGCACAGCAGGGGAAAAATAATTTTTTTCTCTTACAATGTTTTGCAAAATTGACTATAGAAAAACTGGCTGTACAAAAAATAACAAACAATCACAAGAGGTATTTAAAGACCAAAATACAAACAAAAATGTTACCAAATTTATAGTTAGTCTGTTCAAGCTGAGAGAAATAGCAGTTTGCTAACTTGATTTGCATATGTACAATGATCAAAGATCATCACACTTACATTTTGAAAAGTATTTCAACAGTCAGAGCTAGTGGCTTAGAGAAAGGGCTCACGGCTTCGCTTACTTTGAGACTAGTACTCTGCACGATGTTTCTGCTTTTTAAAGTGTATCTGAAGATGCAAATTGGTGTTTTTGCCAACAAATGTTATGTGAGGTGCTTAGTCAAATGGCAGCAAAGCAAGGTATCCATTTTGCTTTCTCAGCTGCTGCTTCTAGTCAAACTTTATTCCCACGTAAGTGAAGATTTGACCACATACATTTGGTTAGCTTTTTTCTATTTCAGTGCCAATAATGTGATGTTTTGCTTATTTGGCTGTTTTTTTAAATTTATTTTAATTAAGAAATAAAAATCTTTCTTAATATGTTTAACATAACCAGAGCCATATAAAACTAGACCTTGATATTAATTTTTCTCTAGAGGCTTTGTAAAGCTTCGAGAGCTATAAGTTAATCACTTTTATTTGCCAAAAGTGCTTTTATTGCCCCTATAACTATTTACTTTAAGGCTAGGGTCCAAATACCATCCAGAGTAACCAAGGTTTTGCCTGCAATGCATGCAAATGTAAAAGTAATTCTCTAAGATCTTCAAGATTCTGATCCTGCCAGAAAGTGACATTCTCTCTTACCGGTAAGTCTAAGAAAACACGAATGTTAGAGGAAGTGCCTGAGAGAACATTGTGGCATCGTTTCCATGAGAAGAATACTCCTTGTATATCAACAGTGAATTTATCACGCCTCATGAAGTAACATTTCTATTGAAACTGTGAAAACAACTGTACTGTAATAAAAAGGAACAAGACACATTAAAGGCATTTTGCCTAATATTTAACCATTCTAAGAAGTTCGGTCAAAAGCCTTTGATTTTTATAACATCTATTTCTTAAAATTTTGAAATTATGTTCTAGTTTACTTTGTAAATTAAGGTATTTATTTAGGACTTTTACTGAATTGTAAGGAGACCATTACCTGAGATATTATTTTTAAAATGTTCCAGTTTGTAATAGAACAGCCTTAAAACTGATAAATCAAGAAGAATGGTAAATGTTCTTATATTGTTAGTTAAGCACAATTCAATTTCTTTGTAGAGTCATTCAGTCTTAGGTAATTACTTTTTATTCTTTGAACTTGGGTGATAGATGAGTGTAAAGTCCTCCGCATTCATGTACACTAGGAGGCCCGGTAATCCTGTCTGAAAGGAAAGTTCTCCCAGGAGGAGGGCACCTATATGCCCAAGGCTGTTCCATTTACAGTCAGGTGTTTAGAACAGGTGGAAGCCTTGGCCAATGTAGCTCAGTTGGTTGGAGTGTTGTCTTGTAACTGAAAGGTTGCAGGTTTGATTCCAAGTCACGTGCAACCAATTGATGTTTCTCTTTTGCATCGAAGTTCTCTCTCCCATCCTCTCTCTCTAAAAAGCAATTTAAAAATGCCCTCAGGTGAGGATTAAAAAAGAAAAAGAATGGGTGGTAAACAACTATTATTCAACATAATGCTGGAAGTCCTAGACAGGGTAATCAGGTAAGAGAAAGAAATAAAAAGCATCCAAATTCAGAATAAAGATGTAAAACTGTCACTTTTTACAGATGACATGATTCTTTATATATAAAACCCTAAAGACTCCAACAAGAAACTACTAGGAACAATAAACATTTACAGTAAATTCGAAGTAAAGAAAAGTCAATGTACAAATTCCATTGCATTCCAATGTACTAACAATGAAATTTCAGAAAATCAAGTGGGAAGAAAACAATTTCTTTTGCAATTACAACAAAAAGAATAAAATACCTAGGAATAAACTTAACAAAGAATTTGAAGGACCTATACACTGAAAATTATAAGATATTGTTTTTTTAAAAAGAAATGTAAAGAGAGTCCATGTTCACGGATTGGAAAAATCAACACAGTTAAAATGGCCATATTACCCAAAGCAATATACAGATTTAGTGCAATCATCACCAAAATCCCAATAACATTTTTTAAAGAAATAGAACAAAAAAATTATAAGATTTGTATGAAACCACAAGATTGCAAATAGCCAAAGCATTCTAGTGAAAAAAGAATGAAGACAGGTATCACACTCCCTGATTTCAAATTATAGTACAAAATGACAATAATCAAAACAGCATGGTTTTGTCAGCAAAACAACACAGAGATCAATGGAAAAGAATTGAGGGACCAGAAATAAACCCGTGTATATGCGCAAATATCTTTGACAAAGGAACCAAAACCATACAATGGAAAAAATAATGCTTGCTCAGTAAGTGGTGCTGGGAAAAGTGGAAAGGCACATGCAACAGAATGAACTTAGGCTTCTGTTTTCCCCATCTACAAAATTAACTCAAAATGGATCAAAGACCTAAATGTAAGACCTGAAACAATAAATTACATAGAGGGAGACATAGGTACTAAATTTACGGACTGAAGTCTTACAGAGGATTTTGAGTTTGACCCGAAAAGGCAAGAGAAGTAAAAGCAAAAATAAATGCATGGAACTACATCAAACTAAAAAGCTTCTGCAAAGCAAAAGAAACTGCCAACAGAACAGTCAACCAACCAAATAGGAGAAGATATTTGAAAACAACTTTAAAAAGAAGTTACTATCCAAAATATATAAAGAACTCACATAACTCAACACCAAAAAACTCAAACAATCCAATTAAAAAATGGACTGAGGACCTGAACAAACACTTTTTTCAAGAAGGCACACAAACTGAACTAAGAGGCAAAATAAATACAGACTCAGAGAGCAGGCTGATTGCTCAGGGTTGGGGAGTTGTTTGTGGGGTGGAAGGATCAAGAAAAAAAAAAGATGGAGAAAAAGCTCATGAAAATGGACAACAGAGTGGTGATTGCAGGTGTGAGGGGGTGGGTGGAGGTGGAAGAGGGTATGGAGGGATAAATAGTAATGGAGAAAACACAATAAAATAAAAATAACTAAGAAGTGAGTTATAAAAAACAACTGAAGTGTGCTTTGATGGAAGATTGGATAAAGAAGGTGTGATATAGCCTTGGCCACTGTCGCTCAGTTGTTTGGAAAAGCAGAAACAACTTTTTAAGTATAGGACTGAAAGACTCTGGTAATTTTATTGTAACAACGAACAAAATAAGAATGGAGAAAAGTAAAGAACCCCAGTGGAGTTTCTTACAAATTAATTTTTTAATGGTTTGGTAAATGATTACCCTGAGAAAAAGAGCACATTCACGACAATGAGGTCACTGTCAAGTCTCTAGGGCCCTTTAATTTATCCTGTAAAATGTGTGTTACGATCGTCACCAGTTGGCCTACTTTAAGTCTAGAAACTGTTTATTTTTTTAATATATTTTATTGATTATGCTATTATACCTGTCCCATTTTTTTTCTGCCCTTTATTCCCCTTCACCCTGTACCCTCCTCCCACCATCATTCCCCCAACTTAGTTCATGTCCATGGGTCGTATATACAAGTTCTTTGGCTTCTCCATTTAGCATACTATTCTTAACCTACCCCTGTCTATTTTGTACTACAATTTATGGTTTTTATTCCCTGTACCTTTTCCCCCATTCTCCCCTCTTCCCCTCCCCACTGATAACCGTCATGTGATCTCCATTTCTGGGAATTTGTTCCTGTTCTAGTTGTTTGCTTAGTTCATTTTGGGGTGTTTTCTTTTTAGGTTTGGTTGTTGACAGTTGTGAGTTTGTTGTCACTTTACCATTCATATTTTGATTGTTTTCTATTTCTTAGGTAAGTCCCTTTAACATTTCATATAATAAGGGCTTGGTGCTGATGAACTCCTTTAACTTGACCTTATCTGGGAAGCACTTATCTGCCCTTCCATTCTAAATGATTGCTTTGCTGGATAGAGTAATCTTGGATGTAGGTCCTTGCCTTTCAAGACTACATATACTTCTTTCCAGCCCCTCCGTGCCTATAAGGTTTCTTTTGAGAAATCAGCTGATAGTCTTATGGGAACTCTTTTGTAGGTAACTGTCTCCTTTTCTCTTGCTCCTTTTAAGATTCTCTCCTTATCTTTAATCTTGTCTAATGTAATTATTATGTGCTTTGGTATTTGCTTCCTTGAGTCCAACTTCTTTGGGACTCTCTGAGCTTCCTGAACTTCCTGGAAGTCTACTTCCTTTGCCAGATTAATGAAGTTCTCCTTCACTATGTTTTCAAGTAAGTTTTCAATTTCTTGCTCTTCCTCTTCTTCTGGCATGCCTATGATTCGGACATTGGAACATTTAAACTTGTCCCAGAGGTTCCTAAGCCTCTCCTCATTTTTTTTAATTCTTGTTTCTTCATTCTGTTCTGGTTGAATGTTTATTTCTTCCTTCTGCTCCAAACCATTGATTTGAGTCCCAGTTTCCTTCTCATCACTGTTGGTTCCCTGTACATCTTCCTTTATTTTACTTTTCATAGCCTTCACTTTTTCCTCTAATTTGCAACCATACTTAACCATTTCTGTGAGCATCCTGATTAGCAGTGTTTTGAACTCTGCATCTGATAGGTTGGCTATCTCTTCATCACTTAGTTGTAATTTTTCTGGAGCTTTGATCTGTTCTTTCATTTGGGCCATATTTTTTTTGTCTCAGCCCACCTGTTACATAGTAAAGGGTGGAGGCTTAGGTATATGCCTGGGTGGGACAACCCAGGTAGCTGTATTGTGGCATTGTCTGTGGGGTAGGAGTCCAAGAGGGAACAGTGCCACTTGCTCAGCTCTCTGCCAGCTTTCAGTCACTTCCTCTGCTACCTACAAGAAAATTGGGCACCTCTGGTGCTGATTCCCAGGTGGGGGGGTTGTGTATGTTCTAGGACCCTGTGGGTCTCTCCAACGAACTCTCCTGTGAGGCTGTGAGTTTTTCCTGCTGCCTCAATCCCCACAGGTGCTTTCAATCAGAGGTTTTGAGGCTTTATTTCCTGGGGCTGGAACCCTGAGTTGTGTGGTCTGTCTAGCTCCCCAGTTGTTCCTCCCGGTTATCCACACACAAACGTAGGACTGCCTCCTCCGCCAGCCGCCACCTTGCCCACTGTGGTCCTCCATCTGCTGCCTTGCTGTGAGTCCTCCCCACCCTGGCTGCCCTCTCTGCCCCTCCTACCAGTCTGGATGAATGTTTCTTCTTTAACTCCTTGGTTATCAGACTTCCATACGGTTGGATTTTCTGGCAGTTCTGGTTGTTTTTTGTTTTTAATTTGTTATTGTCCTTCTTTTGGTTGTGCAAGGAGGCAACGTGTGTCTACCTATGCCTCCATTTTGGCTGGAAGTCCTAGAAACCCTTTATAATCAACTTATTGATGATTACTGTCGAAGTCTTTACATTTTCCATGACTGTTTCTATTTGTCCTAAAAAATACAAATGTACAGAAACATATATTTTCTATAACAGGGAAAAAGAGCATCACTTTTTGATTTGTCAACTCTTCTTATATCTTGAGTTTGGCAAACAGGACAGTTTTGAAATAATGGCATGATCACTAATATTGGGTTGGCCAAAAAGTTCATTTAGTTTTTTTTATCTGATGGCTCTAGTAGTGCTTAGTTGTCTTTAACTTCATTAGAAACAATTTTGTTAGACTGTATTGTGACAGCTGTCCTATCAGTGTGCATTTTTAAAAAAACATCAAAATTGCCATTTTTGGTACTGAAGATAGAAGAAAGTAAGCAACGTTTTCAGCATATTATGCTTTATTATTTCAAGAAAGGTAAAAACACAACTGAAATTTCAAAAAAAATGTGTGAATTGTATGGAAAAGGTACTGTGCCTAATCAAACGTGAAAAGCCATTTGCAAAGATTCTTGGCATTATTGACTTTTTGGCCAAATAATTCTTTGCTGTGGGGCTGTCTTACTCATTGGAAGATGTTTAGCAGCACTCCTGGCCTCTACCCACTAGAAGCCAACAGTGAGAGATAGCCAACATACTCAAAATATCCAAATCAGTAAAGTTATTGGTGAAAACAAAAATATGTCTTTTATTTTATGGAAAAAACCTAAATGGACTACTTGGCCAATCCAAATGCATACACAATTATTTTTAGCATCTCTCCATTTATAAAATATTAAAATTATTCATGTCTAGTAGTTTTCTGTGTGTAAAAGACACCTTGATAGTTGTGTTATTCTGGTTTCAAGTTGTCATACTTAAAAGGAGACATTATTCCATGAACTTTTAAAGATAATAAATGGTTATAGGAAACAGTTTTATTTTTGATTTGCACTGAAAGTAAATACAAATTACATTAGGAAATCTTGCCTTTACAGCAGTGAAATCTTGTGAAAAATTCATTCAAAAGCATGAAAAAAGCACCAAGAAAATCAGTAGGCTCTTGAGCGAGATTGTTTTGGTGATTATGAGAAACCTTTGCTGTACAAGGATAGAATGATGTAGTGCTGCTTGTCAACAGCAGTCTGCATTGAGAGATTAATTTTTCTTTGACCTATATGTTTTTCCTCTTTGTCATGTGTAAGCTTTCTTTGTCTAATAATTTTAATATATTCATATTTATCTTTAGACATACATAGTTAAAAGTTAATTTTTAGGTGATTTCAGAATGCAAACTGCGTTTTCCCCTCTCTGTAGCAAGTAATAGCTTGCTCAAAATAGCTAAGAAGGAGTCAACTTTTCTTCTCGCCCGAGACACAGGGAAGAAAGGACTTGACACAGGACGAGTCCAATGTAGCTTCTTGTCCAGGGAAAACTACATGCATGAGGTACTGAGTCAAGTGTAAGTTCCCTCTCCAAAGTGAACACTTATACTCCCGCTAATTGGGCAGGTAAGGAAACCATGAACTAAAAAATTGTAAGTTCTGCCTAGGTAAAATTTCTTAACTATTCATACTGTTTGAAGACAATGAGAATCAGAGGTTCCAGGTAAGTGTCTAGGAACATCCTCTGTTAACAAGCTAACAGTTAAGGAAAATGATTTACCTTAAATATCCCCCAGGGAAAGATTAAGAACACTCACTTAGTACAATTTTTGTGCACTAAATCACATAAACGTATGTCCTGTGAAATCAGACCAGCTGAAATACACTGAAATTGGCAAATAGGTTTAAGAAGGGTTAAAAAAACTTTGAAAATTTCAAACTTACTATTTGGAGACTATGTTAAATAGCCATATTTACCGTGAAAATATCCCGTAACGCTACTGCTAGGGTTATAAAACGGCAAGAGGAGGAGATGGGGTTTGTAATTAATTTGGCTGATGTAGTTGGGCATGCCTTATACATTTTGGTTCCTGTCCATCCCACAATACCACAGATACATATTTTACTATAAAAATGTGCCTAGTAGTTTCAACAAATCACTCAAAGTAGCCCAAGTTCTGTCAGAAGTTACAGTAAACAAATCACCCGTTTATGGTAATTTTTAGGATCTTAACATCCCTTGGGGGGAAATATGTTCCCCCCATATGTAATGAGGGAGTTGAAACCTAACTGAAGATTCTTTATAAGAATGATTGTTCTGCAGAAGAGCCAATTTAATGTGACTTGCTTTAATAGGGAATCTAAATGAGGCAACAAAAGGGCTGTTTGAAAAATTTTAATGCTTTAAAGAGAATGCTTTCTTTCTCATCTGTTACTACTTACTAGGCAAGGACTTATACAAATGGAAACAAATTGCTTTATTTCAAAAACCATCTTTTGAATAAACATACAACTCCAAAAAAGAAGCACTCAAATGAAATATCTCATGTATTTGAGTCAGGCCTCAGCCAAAGTGTCTTCCATAAATAAAAAAGGAAAAGAAAAGAAAATATGCTGAGAAGTAACATCAGCATGATGGCTAGAATAGTATGTTCCAGTTCTAATGACCCCACAGAAACACCAAGCTAACAACCAAACACAAAAGAAAATAATCTTCACAAGGATTCTGCAGTCCAGGTAAGAGTTAACAGCAATACAGTGAAGCACAGAAACAAATAACCAAACAAAAAAAGATGCGTTGAAAAGAGTAAGGAGTACTGTTTCACTTTACCTGTATCACCCCTCTTTGTGCAGAACCAGGAAAGATCCCCTTAGCCCATGAGCTGCCCCAAGAGGGAAGGGGGAGTGAGGTGAGCAAAGGCCTCACTGCAGTCTCTGGCCTGCTGGCAGACCCCATCACCCAAACCACCCGGAATCCCTGGCTGGGCTGACTGCTGAAGCGCCTTCCCTACCAAAGCCAGGCTGAGAAGACTGGGAGGGATGTCTTTTCTTCAAATGCACAGACATCAATGTGAGTCTAGGAGGGTCACAAGAATCAGGGAACAGTGACGCCACCGAAGGAACAAAATAAAACTCCACTAACTGACCCTAAAGAAATGGAAATCTACTACCTGACAAGGAATTCAAAGTACTTGTCTTAAAGAAGCTCAGTGAGATATGAGAGACGGAGACAGACAACTAAAGAGAATCAGGAAAATAATACGTAGAATAACTTTACATACAAAGGGGAAAAGTAACATATGAGGTAGACAAGAATTATCTATGCTGCTCAAAAATTTTATTTCTTTATATATTACAATATTGTACATGTATCAAATTGGTTTTCAAAGGCTATATGTCTGAGACATTCCTAAATTAGAGGCATTATATAGGATAAAAACAAATTTACAGTTCTTTGAGGAAAACAGTTAAATATTCAATAGTAAAATAAGTTTATCTTAAAGTATCTGGATTGTAAGCACTTACAGTATTAACTTGTAGTGTTTTAAATTCTAATTTAAAAACAGTTTTGCTGTTATACAGATAGGAAACTTCCTGGAAACATCTATGCTGGTGTTTTCATTTTTTAAGGTTGAGTCGGGAGCCTGGGAAAAACATGGACACTGTGAGGGATGCGAATAAAAACAGTAGGCCAGGGGAGGCTCTGATGACCACAGAGAATTGTCATGGGACATAAAATGTGTTTAATTGTCCTACCCTTGGGGAAAAAAATAGCATCCATAACTCACAGTAAGTTGACAAGGCATTGTAAAAAAACACACAATGTATTTGATCTTTAAATACAAATAATTATCTGTGTGGATACACATACAATATTTTCTAGTTTTGTCAACAAAAAAAACCACAAAGTGATTTATAATAACCAACTCAGGAGCAACAAGCATATTAAGTGTCCAGGCCATGAACTTGAAATAATATTTTAGAGTGAAAGAAACCAGAACTGCCCTGGCCAGCTGGTTGTCTCAACTTGTTAGACTCCTCCCAGAATGCTGAGGCTGAAGGTTTGATTCCCAGTCAGGGCACAGACTAGAATCACCTGATGAGTGCAGAAATAAGTGGAACAACAAATCTCTCACTCTCTCTGTCTCACCCTCTCTCTCTCCCTCCCTCCCTTTCTCCTCTCTTTCTCTAAAATTAATACATAAAAATAAAAATAAATAAAAAGAAACCATAAATTCTTTAAAAATGACTGATTCCAGTGCAAAAGTTGTACTAGCTGAGCTGAGAACACCCGGTCTTAAAGATAGTAGAGAAGCTGCCACATAGTACCAGGTCCTTACAGAAGGGCGCAGGGGCCAGCTTGAAGAAGCTCCCACTGGCCAAATATGGAACCATTTAAACTTTAATATGGAGGATTGCAATGGACTACAACCCATCAATTATGTTGAAAGCCATGGGTTCATAATATTTAAAAAGTAAACCAATAAACGAGTCACTTTCTGAAAATAACAGCGAAGCAATTCATTGTCTTAAAAACTATATAAAGGAAAAGAATAAGAATTT
This sequence comes from Desmodus rotundus, assembly GCF_022682495.2. Taxonomy (NCBI): domain Eukaryota; kingdom Metazoa; phylum Chordata; class Mammalia; order Chiroptera; family Phyllostomidae; genus Desmodus; species Desmodus rotundus. Next base: position 60,018,165 of record NC_071388.1, on the reverse strand, counting down.
ATCCTGACTTTCCCATATGAGCTGTGCTACTGGTCAACCTCCAAGTATGTAAGAGAAAAAGGCTCTTTATAAAATCATTACAACTAATAAGTGAAAAAGAAATGGTATAATTAGAATATTACCTTTTTAAAAACCCAGTGGGGTTAACAGGTCTAGGCATTAAGCATTCATGTTGGCTAGCAGAAAGAGAAAGAGAAAGAAAAAAAAAGACAGCATATGTCTTGTGATGCAAGAACACAGTCTCATCGGCAGTATGGCCAAAGAAAGAGACGGGACCTGATGTTACCGTACATCAGGTCCCATCAGATATATAGAGGTACAAGATATCAGATGTGTAATTTGAAACCAAATAAGTGTGACTGTTTCAATTGCATGAAAAAAGCCTAAAGCGTACAGCACTGATACTTTGTTACTCAAACTGTGGTTTTATGACCAGCAGGATGGGTATTACCTGGGAGCTTGTAGCAATCTAGATTATAAGACACCCCATAACTAGTGAGGCAGATTATGCATTTTAACAAATATATCAGGCCATTCACAAGCATATTAAAGTTTGAGAAATGCTGCACTATCCAGATGCCCTTTAACCTTGTTTAATGGATAGATGGATGGGACTATTAGATAAAAGCTAAGGAATATTTCAGTTTCAAAAGTTCAGAACAAGGTGATCAGCGTTTGCTTCTTTTCTTAAGCAACAGTTCATAATAGCTTAACTGAAGATTTTCATAAGGAATACTTAAGTTCCTAATCTATAGATATAAAATATAGACAAATATAGAAAACTAAAATCATAGAAAAGTTTTGCCCTGGCCAGGTGGCTCAGGTGGCTGGAGTGCTGTCCCACACACCAAAAGGTTGCAGGCTTGACCCCCAATTGGACTGCATGCAGGAGGCAATGGATCGATGTTTCTCTCGTATTGATGTTTCCCTCTCCTTTCCCCTTTCTCTAAAATCAATAAACATATCATTGGGTGAGGGTTAAGAAAACATATAAAACATTTATTTTTAAAACATAGAAAAGTTTTATATTTACTGAAAATCTAGTTTCAAAAACATGATTACATTAATCAGAGTCATATACAGTCAGAAAAAATTCATAGACATAAAACAGAGAGACAGAGACAAGGGGAGTGGGAATAAAAATACTCAAACAAATGATTGAAGGTAGAAAATATTGCCGTGAATGAGAAATAAAAACAGAATGGTGTGGGAGGGAGGAGGGAGAAAGAAAAAAAAACAGTTGATTAAATTTAGGAAAGAAATGGAAGGGAAATAGCCCAAATTATCTCAGAAATAAAACATATAGAGGTACCGTATTTTTTGGACCATAAGACACACCTAGGTTTTAGAGGAGGAAAATAGGAAAAAAATGTTTGAAGCAAAAAATGTGGTAAAATATTTAATAACATCCTTTAAAGCAGAAATCCTGTAGTGAGCCAGGTAAGCTACATTTTGACTATAAGACGTACCTCCATTTTCCTCCCAAATTTGCAGGGGGGGCGAGGGGGTGCATCTTATAGTATGAAAAATGTGGTACCCAGTTCATGGGCGCTGTCATGGCGGGCTTCCTAAAGAGCACTCCTGGCCCTGTGGGATCGGCTGTATGTGAGAGTCCTCAAAAGAGGCTAAGAATGTTGTACAAAGATTCTTGATGTTCTTAATCAAAGCCCTAAAAATGCATCATATAGAAAGTGTACAGAACAGATAACAAATAAGAAGCTGGATATGTTTAAAGTGGAACCAGATACTAAAAAATTAGAAGACCAACTTCAGGGCGGCCAGATTGAAGAGATGGTTCTTCAGGCTGCAAATGAATTAAGTCTGGTGAGAAAAATGATACAATGGAAACCACAGGAACCTTTAGTGGAAGAGCCTCCTGCCGACCAGTGGGTAATATTACCATCATCAAATGACGTGTGTATTTAAGGGAAACTAATATGATTAAATGTTCTCTTATACAAAATATGTTTCTCTATTATTGAAATCTTATATCAAGAAAACAGATTCAGATCATTTTTAGGAGACTTGTTAAGACTGATTATTATGGTAATAGTGACTTATGAATCAGTTTTTGTTAAAACATTCATTCAAATTATTTCAAAGATGATATTTTTAAAAATTGAGGTACTAGGAAGATTTGAAAGTTAACTGGAAAAATCCTTCTGTTTCAATGTACAAGCCATGTATTTGATGGGTGGAATATTATTAGTAGTATCTTCAACATATTTAATGTATTCTTTTTATTCTGAAGATACCAGAAAGGAACTTATTATTGCTTAAACAAATGTATAGGTCACTGAAGTGAAGTACTAAGAGTAAAAACCATTAAATTACAATTTATTGTACAGTTGAGAAAATTGATTTTGTATTTGAAAGAAAGATTTCCTATTTACAGTAGTAGTTGGAAATTTTTAAAAAATTTGGTCTCATTTAAGGAAGTTAGTTTTCTGGCCCTTAATCAAAGTACACCAGGATAGGGAGACAATTCCTGTAAAAGAAGAGAAATTAAGAGTTCCTAAAGTTAATGTGGTGTGTGGATAGGCTTATACTCAAAACATCGTAGTTGTGCAGTTAAACTTCCAAGTAGAACCACTAAGTAGTTTTCACTAAGATTCTAATATGAGTGTATCAAACAGAAGATAAAGCTGCTCAAGGAAAGAAGCAATTGGCAAATTTAAGGTTAAACAAAAATATAATTACTCTTCAGGTGTCCTCACCTTTTCTTTCTAGCCCTATACCATTCCTAAACCTTAGTTAAGTTCGCTATTTCTTACCTTCAAAGAGAGCACGGTCCAGGTTTCGAGTTGTGTTGCGCTATCACTGTGGCAAAGCAGAATCTTTCAGAATGAGAATGAAAATTGCATTTTCATTATCCTAATGAATTTCTCCCCTTGTAGAGCTGTAAATTGAATGCTAAATAAATAAGAAATGAAATGAAAAAAGGAAAATTTTTACAAGGCAGAATGGTGTAAAATGAAAATGTAACGAGGGGCATTGAGGAAAAGCAGAAATGACCAAGAGAATGAAAATGACATAGAGAAGCAAAAAAGGGTCAGAGAGAAAGTAATGGAAACAGAAGACAAGTATTAATATTCATATTGTCAGAGTCACTGAGAAAGGAAAACAATGGAACAGAGATAACATGAAAAATAGAGTCCAAGAAAAGTTTCCAGAAATAAAAAATAATCACCTGATTCTGCACATGGAAGAGGTTCACTGGGTAACTGGCAAAAATTAACTCAAAACAATTAAAGTATTTCTTTAGTAAAATAATTAGATTGTAAAGGTAAAGATAAAACCCTCAAGACCTCTAAGCAAAAAAGTTAAATAATTTACAGTCAAAATAATTTAACTGACATCAGACTTTTCAAAACCAAATGCAAAACAAAATAACTATGACTCTATATTTATAAAAATATTCAGTAGAAGGAAGTATAAAAATAAAGGATTATATGAAGGATAGCAACCTTTAAACAGTATAATAAATCATTTGTAATACATAATACCTTAGGAGAATATTTTTATTTTTCAGTGAACATAAGGGTGCATATATTTTTTAGAATTGGTGTTTTAGGTTGCCTTGAATGTATACCCGGAGATGGAATTGCTGGGCCATAAGACAGTTCTATTTTTGAGGCCCCTCCATACTGTTTTCTACAATGGCTGCACCAGTCTGCATTCCCACCAACAGTACGGGAGGAAAAAGGAGATTCATTTTTGTTTTTGTTTTTGTTTTAGGTATATTTGTGTATATTTATTTATTTATTTATTGCCATTTTTTTCCAATTTTTAAATTGTTTTATTGTTGTTCAATTACAGTTGACTGCATTTTCTCCCCACCCCTCTATTCCACCCCAGTCAAACCCACCTCCCTCCTCTGCTTCCACCCTCCCCCTTGGTTTTGTCCATGTGTCCTTTATAATACTTCCTGAAAACCCTTCTCCCCACTATCCCTTTCCCCCTCCCCTCTGGCTATTGTTAGATTGTTCTTAACTTCAATGTCTCTGGTTATATTTTGTTTGCTTTTTTTCTTCTGTTGATTATGTTCCTGTTAAAGGTAAGATCATAGGGTATTTGTCCCTCACTGCCTGGCTTATACCCTTTGTGACAGCATGGATGGAACTGGAGAGCATTATGCTAAGTGAAAAAGGAGATTCTTCACTCAGCAGCCCTACTTAAGGAATTCACTAGAGAATGAACTTCAACCAAGTGATGACTGGGAAATCTTCAGCAAAAAGATCAATGATGATTGCATTAAGATATATAAATGTACATTTAAGACTAAAACAATATGTACTAAAGGTGGAAGACTCAGGTACAAACATTATATACTGTGAAAAAGTAAAAATTAAGCAACTAAAAAAATGGAGTACAACAAAGAAAGAGAAAAAACAGAAAAAGCTCATGGCTGTATAGGCAATAGGTTGGCATAAAGGTATGCTTAGAATAGTATCAAACAGACAGTAAAAGCTTAGAGAAGAAAACAGGGAACTGAGGGTAGTTTCTTAAGGAATAAATACAAAGTAAAGTAACCACCAGAACAAAAATACAAACCTTCCTAGAGACAAATTATAAGTAAATTAGTAAATAAATAGAACACATAGAATATACATCTCAAAAAGACACATAGCAAATGCAAGAAAATATGCATAATTACAAAATATGACAATTGAGACCAAACATATTGTGCATATTAATAAATGTGAATGTACTTAACTCTGTTATTTATGAAAAGAATTATCAATTTGGTTCACAACATAAGGCCCATATATATGCTGTGTGCAAGAGACATCCCTAAAATCATTCAGAGAGGCTAAAAAATAGAATAATGGGCTTTACTTCCAGGAAAATGGAATAGACATACTTTTCCACTTTTCTCCCATCCCTGAGTACAACTAAAATTCCTGCACATTATGTATAAACAAAAGGTAAGAAGTGTCTGAAGGCTAGGAAGAAGCAGCAGACTGGGTAGGGCACTCAGACCTAAGAAAGCAATGGTGGTGCTTCCTTGGCTTTTCTTGTTGGCTCACATATCCCAGATGTGGAGCTGAAAACATCAGTAACAAAGGAAAGCCCAGGGGAACAGACAAAACATACAAAAAAACCTGCTGTCTTTAGCAAAAGGACCAGGAAAGGAGCAGTTTAGCAAGGCAGAAATGTACAGCGGACAATGGTGTAGAGTGGATAATAATGTAGAGTGGACAATAACCACTCTACTCCAGTCGACACAGAAGAAACTGCGGCTCACCTCCACCCACGCTAGAAAAGACAGGGGGAGCTTAGACTTGCACCCTCATGTGCTTTCCCATACATGGCAAAGACTATCAAAGAAACCAGGGGTAATTAGCCCATCACATATAATACAATTTACTCTGGGAGTTTCCTTTTTGAGAATACTGTTTGTTTTGGGGGCCTCCAAAATTCTAGACCTTCGCCTATTTTTACTTCTGGCCACCTCATGTAGTTGACCTTCACACTTAGATCTGTGGGACATGATAGACCCCTCTCATTTAGGGACTAGCCATTTTGGACCCTGCTGTTCTGACTCACCTTGATGGCCTCCACATTCCAAAATTACATGCAAAAATACATGAAGTCCCTAATTGGGCTTCAACTTTATTTACTTTCTCTTTTTAAAGTTGTTGAAACAATACCATTTTTACTAGACTACTTGTTGAAAGGTTTAAAAAAATCATGGAAAAGAAATAAAACATAATACTCAACACATGTTAAAAACCACTAACATTAAATATTTGAGAGTAATTTGCTTATGGAAGGGGAAACTTTACCCAAGCTACTGCAAATAACTTAAAATGATACTCCATAAAAATAGTACCAAAAATTGGGAATTAGAGTAAAATACTTACTTTCTGATCATGTAAGATTCCTCAAAAGATCCAGACACAGTATAATGTCTCTTCAGGAAAGGTTGTATTAAAAGATATTTTTTAAGTTCTCAGAAGAAAAATCAAAGTCATATTTTACATCTGATAAAATAAAATATATCCTGAATTTGAAAAGCAATACTACATATTTTTACCATCTATTCAATTATGAGATGACTTTGGGATAAGAGCTTTATAAAAATAAAAACTCACTGCTTTACAATTTCTTGGATATGACACCAAAAGCATAAGCAACAAAAGAAAAAATAGACAAATTGGACTTCTTTAAATTTAAAAGTTTTTTTGCATCAAAAAGCAATATTAACATAGTAAAAAGGCAACCTACAGAATGGGAAAAATATTTGCAAATAATTTATCTGGTAGGAGATTAATATCCAGAATATGTAGAGAATTTCTAAAACTCAACAGAAATTTTTAAAAACCTGATTCAAAAATGGCCACAGGACTTGAATTGACATTTCTCCATAGAAGCTATACAAATGGTCAATACGCACATGAAAAGAAGCTCAATATCACTAATCATTAGGAAAAATGCAAATCAAAACTATAACACGATATCCTCTTGTATACCTTAGGATGGCTGCTATTTAAAACAAAAAGAGAAAATAACAATGTAGATGAGGAGGTGTAGAAAGTGGAAACAGGTATATTGTTAATGGGACTGTAAAATTGCTGTAAAATGGTACAGCTGCTGTAGAAAACAGTATACACTTCCTCAGAAAATTAAAAATAGAATCATCATATCATACAGCAATTCCACCCCAGAATATATACTCAGAAGAATCAAAAGCAGGGCCTCGAAGAGATTTTTCTAATATATTTTATTGATCATGCTATTGCAGTTGTCCCATTTTTTTCCCCTCTTTATTTCCCTCTGCCCTGTACCTCCCTTCCACCATCATTCCCCCACCTTAGTTCATGTCCATGGATCATATATATAAGTTCTTTGGCCTCTCTATTTACCATGCCATTCTAAACCTACCCCTGTCTATTTTGTACCTACAATTTATACTTTTTATTCCCTGTAATTTTCCCCCCATTCTCCCCCTCCCTGTCCCTACTGATAACCCTCCATGTCATATCTATTTCTGTGAATCTGTTCCTGTTCTAGTTGTTTGCTTAGTCTGTTTTTTTTTTTTTTAGGTTCAATTGTTGATAGTTGTGAGTTTTTTTTGTCCTTTTGCTGTTCATATTTTTTATTTTCTTTTTCTTTGATAAGTCCCTTTAACATTTTATATAATAAGGGCTTGGTGATGATGAACTCCTTTAACTTGACCTTATCTGGGAAGCATTTTATCTGTCTTTCTATTCTAAATGATAACTTTGCTGGATAATTTTGGATGTAGGCCCTTGCCTTTCAGGACTTCAAATACTTCTTTCCAGCCCTTCCTTGCCTGCAAGGTTTCTGTTGAGAAATCAGCTCATAGTCTTATGAGAACTCCTTTGAAGGTAACTATCTCCTTTTTTCTTGCTGCTTTTAAGATTCTCTCCTTATCCTTAATCTTGGGCAATTTAATTATGATGTGTCTTGGAGTGCTCTTCCTTGGGTCCAATTTCTTTGGGACTTTCTGAGCTTCCTGGAAGCCTATTTCCTTTGACAGTTTAGGGAAGTTCTCCTTCATTATGTTTTCAAGTAAGTTTTCAATTTCTTACTCCTCTCTTCTTCTGGCACCTCTATGATTCGGATATTGGAATGTTAAAAGTTGTCCCGCAGGTTTCTAAACCTCTCCTCATTTTTTTGAATTCTTGTTTCTTCATTCTGTTCTACTTGAATGTTTATTTCTTCTTCTGCACCAAACCATTGATTTGAGTCCCAGTTTCCTTCTCATCACTGTTGGTTCCCTTTTTCCTTCTTATGTTCCGTTTTATTTCCTTTATTTCATTTTTCATTGCCTTCACTTTTTCCTCTATTTTTCAACCATACTCAACCATTTCTGTGAGAATTCTGATTATCAGTGTTTTGAACTCTGCATCTGATAGGTTAGATATCTCTTCATCACTTAGTTGTATTTTTCCTGGAGTTTAATCTGTCTTTCATTTGAGTCATATTTTTTGTCTTGAAGCACCTGTTGCACAGTAAATGGCGGAGCCTTAGTTATTTGCCAGGGTTGGGCAACCCATTTCCCTGCATTGTGGAGCTGTGCGTGGGGGATGGGTCTGAGAAGGAACAATGCCACTTGCTCAGCACTTGGCTGGCTATCAGGCACTTCCTCTGCTACCCACAAGCAAATTGGGCCCTTCTGGTGCTGGTTTCCAAGTGGGTAGTTTTGTGTACATTCTAGGACCCTGTGAGTCTCTCCAACAAATTTTCCTGTGAGGCTGGGAGTTTCTCCTGCCCCCTCAACCCCCCACAGATTTTTTCAGTCAGAGGTTTTGAGGCTTTATTTCCCTACACTGGAGGCCTGGGTTGCAAGGTACATCTCACTCCCCAGTTTTTCCTCCCAGTTTATCTGTACATATGTGGGACTACCTGCTTTGCCAGCTGCTACCTTGCCCGCCCTGGTCCTCCAGTCACTGGCTTGCCCCAAGTCCTCTCCCCCCCGGCTGCCCATCTCCACCCCTCCTATTAGTCTGGATGAATGTTTCTTCTTTAACTCCTTGGTTGTCAGACTTCCATATAGTTTAATTTTCTGGCAGCTCTGGTTATTTTTTGTTTTAAAATTTGTTGTCCTTCTTTTGGTTGTGCAAGGAGGCAAAGTGTATCTACCTATGCCTCAATCTTGGCCAGAAGTCTCTTCTTGGATTTTTGGAATAGTTCAAGAAGTATTGGGGTTAGCTCTTCCCTAAATGTTTGGTAAAATTTTCCTATGAAGCTATCCAGTCCAGGGTTTTTGTGTGCTGGGTTGGGAGATTTTTTTAGTACTATTTCAACCTCACTAGTTGTTGTTGGTCTATTCTGGCTTTCTGCTTCTTCTTGATTCAGTTTTGGAAGATTGCTTGTTTCTAAAAATTTCTCCATTTTCCCCAGGTTGTCCAATTTCTTGGCACATAGTTGTTCATAGTAATTTCTTACAGTCTTTTGTATTTCTGTGGTATAGGTTGTAACTTCTCCTATTTCATTTCTGACTTTATTTATTTGGATCCTCTCTCCTTTTTTCTTGATGAATCTTGTTAATGGTTTGTCAATTTAATTTATCTTTTCAAAGAACCAACTCCTGGATTTATGGATCCTTTGAATTGTTCTTTTAGTCTCTATGTCCTTTAATTCTGCTCTGATCTTGAATATTTCCTTCCTTCAACTCAATCTGGGCTTTGTTTGTTGTTGTTCCTCTAGTTCTTATAGGTTTAGGGTTAGGTTGTTTATTTGAAATTTTTCTATTTTCTTTAGGTAGGCTTGTATTGCTCTGAACTTCCCTCTTAGTACTGCCTTCACTGCATCCCATGGGTTTTGGCTTGTTTTGTGCTCATTTTCATTTGTTTCCAGATACTTTTTGATTTCTTCCTTGATGTCATTGTGAACCTATTCATTCTTTAATAACATGTTATTTAGTTTCCATGTATTTGAATGTTTTGGGTTTTTTTTTCTTGAGGTTTATTTCTAGTTTCAAACCACTGTGATCTCAGCACATTTGATATGATTTCAATTTCTTGAATTTGTTCAGGCTTGTTTTGTGTTCTATTATGTGGTCTATCTTTGAAAATGTTCCATGTGCATTTGAAAAGAATGTATCTTTTGCTTCTTTGTGGTGAAATGTTCTGTACATATCAATTAAGTCCATTTGATTTAGAGTGTCATTCAATCAACAATAATCCTTGTTGATCCTTTGTTTGGAAGATCTATCCATTGTTGAATGTGAGGTGTTAAAATCCCCTATGATCACTGTGTTGTTGTCAATATCTTTCCTGAAGACCTCCAATATTTTCTTTACATATATATATAGGTCTTCCTATGTTGGGTGCATATATGTTTACAAGGATTATATCCTACTGTTGAACTATTCCTTTTAGTATTATGTAGTGACTATCTTTGTCCCTTTTTATGGCTTGTATTTTGAAGTTTATTTTGTCATATATAAGTATTGAAACCCCAGCTTTCTTTTTTGTGACCATTTGCTTGGAATATTTTTTCCCATCCTTTCACTTTCAACCTGTGTAGATCTTTTGTTCTGAGGTGGTCTCTTTTAGACAGCATAAATGTGGGTTGTGTTTTCTTATCCATTTAGCTACCCTATGTCTTTTGATTGGAACATTTAATTCATTTACATTTAAGGTTATTATTGATAGGTACTTATTCATTGCCATTTTTTTTTCTGTTCCTGTGTCTCTCTGTTTGTCTCTCTCTGTCTCTTCACTGTTGATAGCAGTCCCTTTAGCATCTCTTGCAGTGCTGGCTTGATAGAGATGTATTCTTTTAGCCTTCTTTTGTCTGTGAAACTTTTTGTTTCACCTTCCATTTTAAATGAGAACCTTGCTGGTTAAAGTAGTCTTGGTTGTAGGTCCTTGCTTTTCACTACCTGGAATATTTCATGCGAACCCCTTCTGGATCATAGTAATGAGCCAATGAGTAATCAGGTGATAGCTTTATTGAATCTCCCTTGTATGCCGCTAGCTTTTTCTCCCTTGCTACCTTTAAAATTCTCTGTCTTTAAAATTTTGCCATTTTAATTATGATGTGTCTTGGAGTAGTCCTCTTTGGGTTCATCTTGATTGGGACTCTCTGTGCTTTCTGAACTCGTGTGACTTTTTCCCTCACAGTGTTAAGGAAGTTTTGTGTCATTATTTTTTTCAAACAGGTTTTTGACCCCTTGTTCCTTTTCTTCTCCTTCTGATATTCCCACAAAGTGAATATTGTTACATTTCATGTTGTCCTGACTCTCCCTTAAACTATCCTTGGTCTTTTTGAGGATTTTTTTGTTTTGTTGCTGTGACTGGGTATTTCTTTTTTCCTTGTCTTCCAGCTTATTGATTCAGTCCTCTGCTTCATCTAGCCTGCTTTTAGTTCCTTCTAGTGTATTTTTCATTTCAGATGTTGTTTTCTTCATTTCTTCCTGGTTCTTATTCATAGTTTCTATGTCCTTTTTTCATGCTGCTGTAGTTCCAACTATATAATATCCTATATTCCAGGATATAGTTCACTCCCCAGATGAGTGTCATGGCCCGATAAAGCATATCCAAAAATTCTGTCATAGAGAAATGAGTGATAAAACATGGTCAGGCCATGGGGACAAAAAGAGTCACAAGTTGTCACTACAGAACATGGAGCGAAAATGACAGATAAACCATCCTGACGCTCCATTTTGGTACTTTTCCAGTGGGTTTCTCAGATGAGGAAGAGGGTAGAGAAGAAGGAGGAGGGTGGAGTGGAGTGGGAATAAGAAAACATATGGAGTCCATGCAACTTAGATAACTTTTGTTGTGAGGACACCAACCTCTTAAACTGGGAGCTGGACCCTCAGCATAATGGGAGTAAAATATTTGGTGAGGGGATGTTTGCAACTACACATGTAACTAAAAAGGATGTTTTATAATTTTTTTTTATAAATGCATTAAAAGATTTAGTTTTAGAATGAACTACTCCACTGGACAACAGACTGACCTGGGCATGGCCCCCAAAGAGTACTGCATTCTGAGGCTGTGAGGATATTTTTCTGATACAAGATTGTTTCAGGTAATAGAAATGAATAAGACATAAAAAGGGTCTGTTCCAGGTCTGTCCAGGTTTAGCACTCAGAGTCCTATACCCTGAGAAACCCCTCAGTCCTGAGCAAATGGGGATGGTTGGTTAGCTCAGGAAGCAACCACCACACCTCCAGGACTCCTCAGTGAAGGGGATCCTAAAGGCGGTGTTCCGATTTTAGTTGGTAAATTGCATTAGGGAAGAGGAATTAATCAGAAGAATATGGGTTACGAAGAAAAGGGACTCAAGTAAATGACCAAAAAATCAAGGTTGCAGAAATCTGTGACTACACCGAGCCTTTTAATTTACCCACTGGTAGGTGGCTTGGGCCCTGAGAAGCCTCATGCTTGTAGTAAAATGGTTAGTTGATTTTAAAGCAGTCTTTAAATATGATCCTGTTGCCGAAAAGAGTAACAAAGATAGAAGGAACCAAAGAAGGTGCAGTTGTCAGATCAAATTCCAAAAACTGGCTGGCACATTCCTGTGTGATGGCAGAGGAAATTTTGGCTGTGAAAGCAGTGAGTTTTATTAAAATGTCCAAAAATATTGTGCCTAGTGTGATTAATTTTACTGTTAGATTAGCTTCCTCTCTAGAACTGTCCCTGGAGAAGTATTAGTCACTATTAAATAAAGCCCTGCTGCCCCTCCTCTGTGACCTCTCCCCTGTAGCCTCTCCCCTGTAGTCATGACATGGGGCAGCTCACATGACCGACAGCCTGTGCTGGCATTCATGCACTGTCAAGAGTTCATCCAAAATTGAAAGCCACAAATTTGTGATAACACCAATTAAGCCCATGTCAGCACTTGGCAATCCAAGAAGAAAGGATTGTTCCATGGGCCCTGGGTTGAGGATCGGCAGTGGTGATGAGAAAGGGCTTGATAAATGACTGGGAAGGAGGTAAAAAAGTGGGTCCACAGGGTCCAGGCTGGAGAGTGAAGGCCATGAGGGAGCTGAGGAAACAGGAGTGTGGGTAACAGTCAAGGCCACAATGAGATGGAACAGCAAGTAAAATGGGTCAAAAGTGAACAAAGGATGGGATGTCCAAGTTCAAGGTTTCAGAGCTTAAAAAAAAAAAATTACAATTAATTAAAGGTCCCAAATATTGGCAGGAAAATGAGTTGCTAAAATTGAGTGAAGAACACTGTCATTGAAGTAGATGACTGAAGAAATTCCTGAGGGGTTAATGGGGTCACTGAATTTTGCCCAGAATTATGTCAAAAGGCACAGTGAGTCATGAAGAACTCCATGGGATTTGGGGAACCGCCAAGACATGTATATTCACTGTGGTTCACAAGTCTAAGAGAACACTTAGCTTTGTGTTAGGGAGAAAAAGGACAGATACTTGGAACCCAAATCTGAGGGCTATTGTGACCTACATGGTATAATATGCAGTACTCAGAAAAATGCATTAAGTATCATAAACACTGAAATAATTATTGCAGCTCACTGTGCAAGATTTCCTGGCTTTGGTGTGATTGAGCAAATGCCTCAGGGACAGGACAGCCAAAGAATCACTTCACTGCTGAAATGTCAGCAAATCTCATCTTGAAGTAAAGCCATTCACTTCAACTCCAGGATAAAAGGAACTTTATGGAAGCGGGGGGATGACCAAGTGATCACCCTATGAACAGCTAGGAAGCAAAAGGCAGAAGTATCATCATTTGTCTGTGTGTGCATGTGTGCACATGTGTGAGTGTGTGGTGGTGTTGTTCTACACCTGTCAACACAATTAGGGGTGGGATGAGAAGCAAATTTATTTTATTTCAACTTGACTCGTTCAACTTTCAGCCTGGTCATGACTGGATGTCCATGTAGGGGATTCTTCTCAAGTTTTCTATCATTTGCCTTGCTCATATCTCCCATTACACCTTCAGTGTAAATATTAACCAAAAACTGAAGACATTGAAAGGAAACTTTTTCCAGAAACTGAGAATCACTATAACTAGTTTTGAGAAGGTTGTCTTAATAAGAATAGCAAACATATTCTTTGTGCCAACCTCTGTTCCTAGTCATCAATTTATCTAATCCTCACAGTAAATTTATGAAGTAGACATTATCATTACTCTCATTATATCAATCTAGAAACCAGGCATGATGAAATTAAGTAATGCCTTTGAGATGAAACCTTGATTTGAACCTGAGTAGTTGGGCTCCAAGGTCCCACTAATCAGTGGCCTTCAAAGGTGGCCCCCAAACCAGCAGAGCAGCAGCAGCAGTCACACCTGGGATTTTGTTGGATATTCAAGTTCCTGTACACCACATTAGGTCTACTGGATCAGAAGCTTTGGAAGACGGGTCTAAGAATTATCATTTTGTTGAGCTCTCCAGGGGACCCTAATCCAGGCTTAATTTGAGACCGCAGCCTCATACCACCCTGCTCTGAAGCAACTATGTGCTAACATATAATGATACATAGCTAGCAAAGGTCATGTTGATCATTTCTCCATCCATATCCAGGGTCAGAATAACTGTTGTTGCAGAATTTCTAGATTATACTTTTACCCTTAGGACCTAAATTCTACTAAAAGGAATTCACTTAAAAACCCATAACAGAGTAATGTTTGTGTTACAAGATGTCAGTGTTGGGGCTAAAGCAGAAAAACTACACTTCCTCTTATCTTGCACGGTTTCTACAACTGCCCATTTTCTATTTCAATTAGAAGGGTTATGTCCAACAGGCAGTGTGTTTTAAATCACAGAGTTTGGCCCAGGTGAAAAGTCACCCAACTTCTTCATCATGGCAATTTCTGACACCCAAATCCATGTGGCAGGACAACTGCAGTGTAACTCAATGACACTCTACCAGATCATTTCAAATTGTGCATCTCTACCACTGTGATCCTCCATCACTTTCATTGTTTCCACAGTGTCTTTCCACACCAAATTAAGAAATAAAATGTCATTGCATCTAGCTAAGGTCCTACATATATTTTTTGTTTGTTTGTTCAAATAATGTATTTGCATGAAGAGGCTGAGGGGAAGTAAAGCAGCATGTTAACAGTGTCTGTCTCTGGCAAGTGGGATTATGGGAGTATTTTTTCTTTTTACACTTTTATATCTTATGTCTTTACTTCTTTTCTGAACTGTAGACTCATACCTAACTCCCCGCTCAACACTTACTTAAATGATTGATAAGCAATTCAAATATACTATGTAAAAAAATAACCATTTAATTCCTAGCCCATCTCAACAAAATCCTTTCCCTTTCTTTCCCATCTCAGTTAAACACAAAAGAACACAAAAATTCATCTTACAAGAGGCAAATGCTTGAGCCAAATCTTGTCTTCATTTTCATTTCTTTTTTTCTCACTATTATCCAATCTGACAGAAATCTTGTCTTGCCAAATATATCCAGAAGGGGAGTAATTCTCATTAACACAACCAAACAACCAAACTTCAGAAGGTGGTAGGTGATCCAGCCTACCACCTTCTCTCACATGGATCATTGTGGTTGGTCCTTGGTGGTCCCCCGTTTCCGTCTTTGTCCCCTACCAAAATCTATAGTCCAAGAGTAGCCAGGGTGACCCTTTTAAAATGAGTCAGATCATGTTGTTCTACTGATCAAAACTTTACAGTGGTTTTCAAGGAATGTAGAATCTGAGATCTGACTTTAGCTGATTATAATTAGTACATTAGCTTGTCACTGTTTCACAGATGTAGGCAGAAGGCACAAGACTCCTGGGTTCAAACAAAGATCTCATTTCTCATAGTCTGGCAAGCAACATGAAGCATATTTGCATCAGTTTCTCGTATCTTCAAGTTCCGTGAGGGGGTGATTTTTCGTAGGTATAATGGGTTGCATTACAGAGAGGAACACTGTTCAAGAAACCCACCACTTTATAGCAAGCATTAAGCAAACCCATTCTTTGTCTAGGAGAGAGATATCACTTCATTCATCAAGGTTGCTCATTATAAATAGGACTCTGAGAACTAGCCTGGGTAAAGAGGGGTCAGGGCCTTGCATTCTTGGCAAACTTAGCAAAATATGTGGGAGTGCAAGAAATTCATGGAAGACAATTTCTCTCGACAATAACTTCCCATGTTGATCAAAATAAAAGCCAAGGTCTTCACAATGATCTGCAAGGCCCTGCACGATCTGCATTGCTCCACTCCCATAGCTTTCTGTCCTTATCTCCCATTACTCTACTGATCACTCCCTCCACTGTAGCCACACCGGCTTCTGCGCTGTTCCTCACACATGCCGTGATCCGACTTAGGACTCCTGGACTTAACTCTTCTTCTGCTTAAAATTCTCTTCCCTCAGATATTCCCAGGACCTTGCTCAAACGTCACCTTCTCAGTGAGGCCTTTTCTGACCACCATTTTCAAAACTTCTAACCCCAAATCTGCTGGCATCCCATATCCCCCTTTCTAGTTTATTTTTCTGCTTTGTACTTATCACTATCTGACATACTGTATGTAATATATGCATGCACGTTACATGTATTACATGTGTATATTACATGTGTTACATGTACATATTACATAATATACATCTAGAAGTACGTCTCTCATCCAAAAGTAAAGGGACTATATCTGTTCACTGCTGAATTACCACTGTCCAAACCAGTAGCACAGCTCACAGTAGGTGCTCAATAAATGTTTGTTGAATAAATTAATGCTTTTTTCTTCTCAATTTTTCTAAAATAATCACTCTTATAATCATGAAAAATGTTACTTTCACAGGCAAGAGTTTCCTGAATGCTGCCAGTTGTTTATACACACAAAAAACTCAGACCCCAGACACGTCCCTGGCTGAAGTGAGAATAGCTAATAATAGTCAAACTTATCAAGCATTTACGATATCTTGGGCACTTTATTTTCTCAACATTTTTTAAGGCATTATCCTTGTTTTACCTATGACAAAACGGAGGCTCAGTTAAGTAACTTGTCCAAGACCACAGAGCTTATCAGCAGCGAAGTTACGGTCGTGGATGCGGGCAGAGCTGGAAAAGGAGATAAAGAGGGCACCTGCTTGAGGCTTCATGCTTTGGCATTCTTTCCTCAACATTTTCTAAGTTCCCCTCAAGTGCCTGGGACCAACAGGATCCCACGGTGCTATCTGGACAGATGCCTGAGCCCAGACTGACAATGAGAAAGTTCTAAATCCCATTCTCTCTCTTCCAAATGCCCCCCAACTCTCCACCCTGCACTGGAGTCACCCAGATCCTGAGGAACTTCAGCACTCACACGTATAGTTCCCAGGAAAATGGCCCAGATGCGGGTTTTGGGACAATAGCTAAGCAAGTAGCTCACTCCCACTGATTAGTACAGTATTGCCTTCATGGGATCATGCGAGACTGGGCCACCAGAATGGCTAACTTGGGTGACTTACTCCACTCACAGGACAAGTCCCAGGCTAGTGGCTACTGAAGGTTCACTGCCAACACTTGGCCTTGAGCCACATGTGTGAGCCCTTCCATTGTCTCTTGCCTGTGTTTCAACCATCCGAGAGTGGTGGGGGCAGGGTCTTGTACCCAGTGTGCCTCCACTGCTGGTACTCAGAGCTGCTCCACCACCCCTTTCCCCAGGGTTCACATTTTGCATCCAGCATTCTCCAGGGGCTCTAGAGACTATAGCTCCTAATGCCAGTGGGCCGTCTCCTCATCGTTCTCACTGACTCTGACTGGTGTGGTGATAGTGTTCTCTCCTGGTCAGTTTTAATCCATGATGGATAAGGAATAGCAACGCCTGTGCAAACAGGATCATTCTTTTTGACCTTCCCTGGGTACTCTCTTCCCTCTCCCGGTGGAGACAGTATGGGGAAGGCACAGGTGGGGCCCACACTGAAAGGGACCATATTCTCAGAGTGCAGTCATTGCAACTTGACAAGTTAAGGAGAAAATGTGGTTGGATGATGTGTTGGTTCAGTTTATACCATAAAACATCATTCAGTAAATTTAACATTAACAGAAAATGAATTGTTGTTCTCACATTTTGTGCACACTCTGGGTAAGACTTGTATTTGCAGTCATCATAAATACATAAACAGAACAGAGTGATAACATTTGAGAGTCATCGACCCAATATTTATGAAGTCACAATAAAGGATGCAGCATCAAAACTAATAATGATGTGAGCAGCAATTAAATAAAGGATTTTTGGAAACTGAAAAAGCAAGATGATCTCCATTATTTCAATACAAACAAGTCCCAAAGTTCCATGGCATTGTAACAATAGGGCTGTTACCTTTTTCTCATGGTGAGTGAATAGACGTGAACAGATGGTTCCCAGAACTGAGTAAGCAAAGATGTTGCCTGAACACAATAAAAAACCTTCTGGGGACAATATTGTAGTCAATATTCAAGCAAAATAGCACAACCTAGCCACTCTCCTCTCTGTCTTCTGTCACTCTTCTTTAATATATTTGTCAAAAACATGTTTTATTTTGGTATTACCACTGCCGGCTTCTCTGTTGAGATTTCCACAATATTAAATAGTATGATTGCTATTTTGTTACTCTGTACACCTGCCCCTGTAAAATCCCCTCCCAACTTCAAACGGACAGCAGTTTACCTCCTGATACTTAGATCCCAGATGGGCAGCAACTTTCAATGTGTCCCTCCATGACCTTTTTCCTTTATCCCACACTGTTTAGCAGCCCTTTCTCTTCCCCATGTTCTCATTCTGCAAACAAAAAATTAAATCAGAAACAGAAATTTCATTACTTTCTAAATCCCCTAAGCCTGTTTTTCTCAAAGTGTAATCTTCAGGCTGCCTTAATCAAAACCATTAGAAGGCTTTAAAACTCCTGGTTCTGCCCTGACTGGGGCAGCTCGGGTACTAGGGCCTTGTCCTGCACAACATAAGATCGCTGGTTTGACTCCAGCTCAGTCTCAGCCTGGGCTGTGGGTTCGGTCCCCAACTGGGGCATGTATCTCACATTGACGATTTTCTCCCTCCCTGCCTCTCTCTCTAAAAACAAATAAAATCTTTTCCAAAATGCTGGTTTCTAGACCCCACCCAGGATCTACTGAATCAGCCCTTTTGGAATATGGCTCAGGTTACACACTTTTTTAATAATCCTCCCTTGATGATATGTTTATTGATTTTAGAGAGAGAGAGGAAGGGAGAGAGAGCAAGAGAGTGAAACATACGTGCCCTGACCAGGGATCGAACCTGCAACGTTTCGGTGTATGGGACGACCCACCAACCACCTGAGTCACCCGGGCAAGTCCCAGATCACACACTTTTGACCAACTCAGGTTAATTCTTTTAAATGCTAAGACTGGAGACCACCAACATAATCACTAGGGGGAAAAATAGTGAAACATCCACTAATGCTGCCAAACTTTATGATATATAGAGTCAAATATCAAAGCCACTACAACTATCCAAAGTGGCTCCCCCTGATAACACAAAGTTAGCTGACAAATGCAATTACGCTAAACACAGTGCGTGCTTATGCCATAACGTCACACGTGAAGTCTGTGTGCACACTGCAATCCAGAAAGTCTTCGACTCTCCTGCTGTCCAGTTTCTATATCCTTCAACAGACACCTTGGGAACTCCTGTCCTGGCTCCTCCAGCCTTCCCCATCCGAGGCTTCATCTCTTTCGGGGTCACACTTTGTTTATACCTTTTGTTATAGTAGTGATCACACTGTGTTTTTAATTGTTAATTCATGAGACTATCATCGCTCCCAAACTATAAAGTTCTTCAGATTTACTGTTATATTTCCAACAATTTATTACTACATTTGTACCATACTAAGTGTTCAATATTGTTAAATTCATGAATGAACAAGAAAACCAAGAGCCACAGATTGATTTTACAAAGTTTTAAATGGAGCACTTTAAATCATTTAAATGCTGCTTCAGAATTAAAAATGTCATTTGAATCTCCCCCTAAATTTTATTGATTTCCTTATGATAAACATGTGCCATGTTCAAAGTCAGAGGAGATTTAATGCAGGTCAGATCTTCTGTCATAATCTTTTATAAGTAACATTGACAATGAGGAGATAGTGCAATGTTGTTGTAAAGAAGGTTAAAAATATACACTTGATGTCATTTAGTATTTGGTCTTCCAAGAACTAAAACTAGCCACTCATGGCATTTTACCTTAACAGCTGCTCTCTCAACCTGTTCAGTTGAGCTATTTGTGAAACATTCCAGTTTATTCCTTCAAAGTGATGTGAGCAGGAGTAGGATTTCTTTGTTGAGAGCATTTCAGGTTAGACCACAGAGGGGCAGTTGTCTGTGGAAATCAGATGCCTGATGGGGTCAGCTGGAGGGGCCACGGCTGGGTGAAGAGAACTGTCTGATCTCCTAGGACTTCTCCTCATGCTGACCTCCCTTCCCTGTGCTGCTGAGGACTCCTGGGGTAGCTACCTGTTTCCCCTCCCCCAACGGCTCATTCCTCCCCTTGAGTCCATTCTTTCCCCAAGTTCCACCACAGCAGGCATCTTTCCCTGAACAGCATTTTGGTTTCAGGTATGTTAAAAATAAAGATGCCCTTTTAAATAAAACATTCTATAAGACTATCAAAGAAAAAAAACTAAATTGAAGGAACACCAAAAACTTAAAACAATTGACTTTTTCCCCCTATGGAGTTAATGCTCTCTGAATTCACTGAATCATTCCATAAAACACTTTCTTCAGAAAAATTCAAATCATCATCTTTCAGAGTCAATATTGGCTTTGGGAGGAAATCCTGACACTGACCAAAGCAATTGTCCCTCAACCAGTTCTTCATGCCTCACATTCCATAGTTAGAGGCTGATTTGTTGGTTTAACATTTGTAGACCTGTTTACTTACTTAAACATTGCTAGGCTTGGCTGGGTGGCTCAGTTGGTTAGAGCATCCTCCCGTATGCTAAAAGGTTGTGGGTTTGCTCCCATCAGGGCAAATACCTAGGTTACAGGTTCAGTCCTCAGTTAGGACATGTACAGGAGGCAATCGGTCCATGATTCTCTCTCACATCGATGTTTCTGTCTCTCTTCTCTCTTCCCCTCTCTCTCTCTTCTCTCCCTCTAAATTCAATAAACATATCCTCAAGTGAAGATTAAAAAAAATTTTACTCATAGATGGAGAACAGGATAACAGCTGGCAGCAGGGAGGTTAGGGTGTGGAAGGATTGAGCAAAAAGGAAAAAGGACTCATGGACATGGGCAACAGTGTGGTGATTGTTGAGAAGAGAGGGTTATAAAGGGACTAAATGGTAATCAGAAAAAAATACAATAAAAACTAAATTTAAAAAATATACAGAATTGTATGTGAATACTTGGAACAGAATATTATAACTTGTTTTAAAATCCTCCAAATGAAATCTTTACATTGGTTTAAAAATTATTTTGTTAAAAAATAAAAATGCTACATATAAAACAAAAAAAAAATCTCTACTAGTGTTATATATTATGACCTAACAGGGACACCTCATGGCGATGACATTAGGACATTTGTTTCTGAGATTAAAGACATTGGTGATGGTGAGGGGAGTGAGTAGAGGATGGGGAGCAGGACTGAACTGGCGTACCAGAGGTTATCTAGGCTGCCTGGAGTTAGAGAATTAAAAATCTTCAACCCTATTTCATTACCTAACACTTCCCACTGTCCAGTCCCACTCAAAGATTATGCAAAAAGCACAGCTTTTCACCATATGTTCTTCCACCCCCTTGGCTGGCAATAGCCTCCAAATATCAAAGTGTATTTGGTATTCTCTAAGATCTTAATGCTCTTGAAAGATATTTTTATTAATTGCAGCCCATGAGTCCATGTGGGATCAGAGACATGAAGTCATGCTGGGCACTCTGAGTGAATTCAGATACTATTCACAAAAACAATAAAAATGAGGGGGAAAGATAATGATGTACTACCAGTATGATAATTGAACTTTTTATGTTACGAACTGTACACAGGTACAAGTTTTCCCACAGAAATAATTCTACCAATCATTAAATCCCACAAGCTGAGACAGGATGTATGATTCAGTTTCATTTTTACCACATTGTTACTCGTTCCATTAAAGACTCCAGTGTAAATGATTGAATTGTTCACACTTCCCTAGTCCTATTATCTGAAATACATTCACGAATTAGGACCTTGACATTTTATTATGCTGCCCCTCTTAATCCTTTTGATTGTTCCTAATCTCTCTTCCAACCCCCTGGCACAGCACAAAATTCCTTCTTTCTGCCTCTACATCATCAGGGCTAGTACTTTAATATTCTTTACTATTTATGCAGTATCTGACAAAAAAAGTGGGCTATGGTTAAAATTACATTCCTCTGAAACAGTTTTAAAATGCTGTCCATAGAATTTAATTAGGCAAATAAGTACTTGAAATATAAATGAAAGCTACAGAAACTTATGGTATAGTAAGAAATTCACAATCTAGGAAATAATAACCTAGTGAGAGAGGAAGACAAGGCCACAAAGCCTTTGAAGAGGAACAAAATGCCACAGGAGCACCCAAGGAGGAAGGTGCTATTTTGGTCTAAAAGGAAAAGGGAAGTCCTCTGAAGAAGGGTGATGGTAGTTTATTGAAATCACCACTGGTTTTGAACATCACTGCTTTGGATAATTATAAAAAATATATAGGAACTAAAATTTTTGCTCCATAAAAATTTTAATAAAATATTAAATGTCAGGCAGAGAGATTACTTTTAAAATACTAAATTAAAACTAATTTATTTTTTCTATGTCCTGACCTCTGTTTATAACAGATATCAACTTTCTGACAGTATTCAATTTAAATGCCAGTGAGGGGTAAGTTAAAAGCTATATATTGTACAAGTAAACCTTGTATACTTACACAGCCCAGCAGCTTTGAAAAGACTGTCCCAATGTCAAAGAGAAGTGTTAAAGCAGTTGGGTGTCTTAGAAATGCCAGATGGAGATCCTAAATGGCAGAGGAGTAAGTGGAAATTACACTAACTTCCTCCCAGGACCAACCTGGAAATACAACTAAATTGTAGAGAAGTCATTCTGAATAACCAACTGAACACTAGCTTGAGAGAAGCCTTATAACCAAGGACAGACAGAAGAAACCACTTCACCACAACTAGACTGGTAGGAGTGCAGAGACAGCATGAGAGGGCTGGCCCGGCTCCCATGAACAGCAGCTGAAGTTCCAGAGGGATATTTCAGCAGCCAGGGGGTCCCCCTGAGAAGTGTGGGGTCTAAACCCCAAGCTGGGCTCACCAACCTAGAACACCAGAGCCAGAAAATAACCCAGATAACATCCATCTGTGAAAAGCAGCAGGGTTTCTGTCTGCCAGGGAGAGACTATTGGAGAGGGAGAAGCCTCTTAAAGGGCCAATGCACAAAAATTCATTTGCAGCCACTTATCCTAGGCTCTGGCAAAGGGAGGGCAGAGTAGACCACAGGTGCTTGAGGATAGTCTAACGTTGGTGGATCTGGGGAGAGAACTGAAGGAACAGCTACCAGGATCTCTGTACTCAGTCACTCCCCATACACAGAAGCCATCTTGCTTAGGCAGACCACTCATCTCCAAGTGGCATCTGCCTGAGGAGAAGCAATAACCCCATCCACATGAATTACTCTGCCCAACCTTGTGGTGCTTCAGCCAGGCTGCTAATTACAGCTTGAGGCTATATACTGATTAGTTTAACAACTAAGTCACAAAATACAAAGAAGTAGCCAAAATGTGAAGACAAAGAAACAGAACCCAAACGAAAAAACAAGAGAATTCTCCAGAAGAACTAGATAAATTGAGGCAAGCAATTTATCAGAGGGAGAGTTTAGAGTAATAATTTTAAGAATACTCAACAGCATGAAAAAAGACACAGAAACCACAAAAATGGACCAGTCAAAATAAAGAATGTAATAGCTGCAATAACTAATACACTGGAAGGACTAAACAGTAGGATAGATGAAGCAGAGGATCAAATCAGTGATTTGGAAGACAAGATAGAAAGAATCAGCCAAGCAGAGCAGCTAAAAGAAAAAACAATAAAAAAAAAAATGACGAGAGCTTAAGAAATGTTTTGGACAACATGAGGCATCACAATATCTCATCATGGGAATACCAGAATTGAGAAGAGAGAGAACAAGGCATCAAGAACTCATTTGAAGAAATGTAAATAGGTTAAATGCTCCAACCAAAAGACATAGGGTAGCTGAATGGATAAGAAAACAAGATCCAGCCACAGCAATCAGACAAGAAAAAGAAATAAAAGGCATCCAAATGGGGAAGGAGAAAATGAAACTGTCACTGTTTGCAGATGACATGATAGTGTACATGGAAAATCCTATAGACTCCACCAAAAAACTATTTGACCTAATAAATGAATTTGGCAAAACAGCTGGATACAAAGTCAATACTAAGAAATCAAAGGCATTCCTGTATACCAACAATGAAACATCTGAAACAGAAATCAGGAAAAAAATCCCACTTGATATAGCAACAAGAATAATCAAGTACCTAGGAATAAACCTAACTAAGGAGGTAAAAGACCTGTACTCAGAAAACTACACAACACTGAAGAAAGAAATTAAGGAAGACACAAACAAATGGAAGCATGTACCATGCTCATGGATTGGAAGAATTAAAATCATCAAAATGGCCATACTACCCAAAGCAATTTATAGGTTCAATGCAATCCCTATTAAAGTACCTATGACATATTTCACAGATATAGAACAAACATTTCAGGAATTTATATGGAACCATAAACGACCCCGAATAGCTGCAGCAATTTTGAGAAAAAAGAACAAAGCAGGAAGGATCACAATACCTGATATCAAACTGTATTACAAGGCCACTGTAATCAAAACAGCCTGGTAATGGCATAAAAACAGGCACATAGACCAATGGAACAGAACAGAGAGCCCAGAAATAAACCCAAGTCTTTATGGTCAATTAATATTTGGCAAAGGAGGCAGGAGCATAAAATGGAGCAAAAATAGCCTCTTCAACAGATGTTGTTGGGAGATCTGGACAGCTACATGCAAAAAAATGAAACTCGATCACCAACTTACACCATACACAAAAATAAATTCAAGATGGATAAAACACTTAAATATAAGTCATAACACCAAAAAAGTCCTAGAGGAAAACATTGGCAGGAAGATATCAGACATTCCATGCAGCAACATCCTCACAGACACGTCCCCTAAAGCAAGGGACATAAAGGAAAGAATAAATAAATGGGACCTCATCAAAATAAAAAGCTTCTGCAGGGCTAAAGAAAAGAGCATTAGAATACAAAGAGAACCAA
Organism: Desmodus rotundus; assembly: GCF_022682495.2. Classification (NCBI taxonomy): domain Eukaryota; kingdom Metazoa; phylum Chordata; class Mammalia; order Chiroptera; family Phyllostomidae; genus Desmodus; species Desmodus rotundus. Next base: position 59,993,457 of record NC_071388.1, on the reverse strand, counting down.
CAGTATGGGAAAACATATTTGCCAATGATACCTCAGACAAGGGCCTGATCTCTAAAATATAAAGAACTCACACAACTCTACTCCAGGAAGACAAACAGCCCAATTAAAAAATGGGCAAAGGACTTGAACAGACACTTCTCCAAGGAAGACATACAGAGGGCCCAGAGACATATGAAAAGATGCTCAGCATCACTAGCCATCAGAGAGATGCAAATTAAAACCACAATGAGGTACCATCTCACACCGGTTAGAGTGGCCAACATAAACAAATCCACAAACAAATGTTGGAGAGGATGCGGAGAAAAGGGAACCCTAGTGCACTGTTGGTGGGAATGCAGACTGGTGAGGCCACTGTGGAAAACAGTATGGAATTTCCTCAGAAAAGTAAAAATGGAACTGCCCTTTGACCCAGCAATTCTGCTGCTGGGATTATACCCTAAGAATCCTGAAACACCCATCCAAAAGAACCTATGCACCCCAATGTTCATAGCAGCACAATTTACAATAGCCAAGTACTGGAAGCAACCTAAGTGCCCATCAGCAAATGAGTGGATCAAAAAACTATGGTATATTTACACAATGGAATTCTATGCAGCAGAGAGAAAGAAGGAGCTTATACCCTTTGCAATGGCATGGATGGAACTGGAGAGCATTATGCTAAGTGAAATAAGCCAGGCGGTGAGGGACAAATACCATATGATCTCACCTTTAACTGGAACATAATCAACAAAAGAAAAAAGCAAACAAAATATAACCAGAGACATTGAAATTAAGAACATTGTAACAATAGCCAGAGGGGAGTGGGGAGGGGATAGTGGGGAGAGGGGTCTATCGTAGCTACTACAAAGGACACAAAGACAAAATCAAGGGGGAGGGTAGAGGTGGGGGAGGGAGATGGGACTGGCTGGGGTGGGGTGGAGGGAAGGGGAGAAAATGCAGACAATTGTAACTGAATAAAAATAAATAATTTTTTTAAAAAAGTAAACAAGATCCATATATGTGCTGCCTCCAAGAGACACATTTCAGATAGAAAGATACATACACAGGCTAAAAGTAAAGGGATGGAAAAAGATATTTCACGCAAATGGAGAGGAAAAAAACTGGGGTAGCAGTACTTATATCCAACAAAATAGACTTGAAAACTAAGGCTACAGTAAGAGACAAAGAAGGACACCATATAATGATAAAGGGAACAATACAACAAGAAGATTTAACCCTAGTAAACATGTACACACCAAATATAGGAGTACCTAAATATGTGAGGCAAATCTTGGTGGATGTAAAGGCAGGGATCAACAGAAATACAGTCAGAATCAAGGATTTTAACACCCCATTGACTTCAATCGATACATCTTCCAGACAGAAAATCAACAAGGAAACAGCAGCCTTAAATGACACACTAGATCAAATGGATTTAATTGACATCTTCAGAGCATTCCACCTCAAAGAGGCACAATATACATACTTTTCAAGTGCACGTGGATTGTTTTCTAGGATAGACCACATGTTAGGTCACAAATCAAGTCTCACTAAATTTAAGAAGATTGAAATCATATCAAACATCTTCTCTGACCACAATACTATAAACTATAAATCAATCACAAGAACACCTGAAAACACGGAAAGATATGGGAGCTAAATAACATGTTATTAAACAATGAATAGGTCAATAATGAGATCAGGGAAGAAGTCAAAAGATATCTTGAAACAAATGAAAGTCATGACACAACAACCCCAAATCTGTGGGACTCAGGGAAAGCAGTCCTGAGAGGGAAACTCATAGCATCACAGGCCTATCTAAGAAAAAGAGAGAGAGAAAGAGAGAGAGGGAGAGAGAGAGAGGAAGCTCAGCCAAACAATTAAACTTCACACTTAAAGGAACTTGAAAAAGAACAACAAAAAAGCCCAAAATGAGAAGGAAGAAAATATTAAAGATCAAAGCAGAAATAAACAAAATAGAGTCTAAAAAATACTATACAAAAGATCCCTGAATCCAAGAGTTGTTTCTTTGAAAAGATAAGCAAGATTAGTGGAACTTTAACCAGACTCATCAAGAAAAGAAGGAAAGGGCCCAAATAAATAAAATCAGAAATGAAAGAGGAGAAATAACAGCTGACACCAAAGAAATACGAAGGATTGTAGAAAATACTATGAATAACTATAAGCCAACAAACTGGGCAACCTGCACGAAGTGAACAAATTCCTACAAACAATCTTCTAAAAATAAATCAGGAAGAATCAGAAAAATTGAATAGACAGATTACACCCAGTGAAATTGAAGCAGTAATCAAAAAACTCCCAACAAACAAAAGCCCTGGACCAGATGGCTTCACAGGTGAATTTTGCAAAACATTCTGAGAACTAAAAACTCACCTTCTCACACTATTTCATAAAATTCAAGAGGGGGGGAAAGATCCCAAACTCATTTTATGAGGCCAGCATTATCCTAATTCCCAAACCAGATAAAGACACTACAAAGAAAGATAATTATAGGCCAATATCTCTGATGAACACAGACGCTAGAAAATATTAGCAAACCGAACACAGCAATGCAACAAAAAGATCACACACAATAATCAAGTGGGATTTATTCTGGGGATGTAAGATTGGTACAACATTTATAAAACAATGAATGTGATTTACCACATAAACAAAATGAAGGATAAAAACCACATGATTATATCAATAAATAGAGAAAAACACTTGATAAAATCCAGCACCCATTTATGGTAAAAACTCTCAGCAAAGTGGGGAAAGAGGAAATACACCTCAACATAATAAAGGTCATATATGACAAACCCACTGCCAGCATCATACTCAATGGGCAAAAGCTACAAGTGTTCCCCTTGAGATCACGAAGAAGACAGTGATGACTGCTTTCACTTCTCTTATTCAACATAATAGTGGAAGTCTCTTATTCAAACTGAACTAATTAGCAATCAGACACGAAGAAGAAATAAACATCCAAATCAGAAAGGAAGAAGTAAAACTACCACTATTTGCAGATGACAAGTTATTGTACATAGAAAACCCCAAAGATTCCACCAAGAAACTACTAGAACTGATAAATGAAACCAGCAAAGTAACAAAGTACAAAATTAATGTCCAGAAATCAGTTGCACTCTTATATACCAATAATGAAATAACAGAAATGGAAATGAAGAAAACAATCCCATTCACAATGGCTACAGAAAGAATAAAATACCTAGGAATAAACCTAACTAAGGATTTAAAAGACCTGTACTCAGAAAATTCTAGGATACTGAATTAAGAAACTGAAGAAGATACAAATAAGTGGAACCACATACCATGTTCATGGATAGGAAGAATTAACATCATTGAAATGTCCATTCTACCCATAGCAATCTATACATTCAATGCAATTCCTTTCAAGATTCCAATGACATATTTCACAGAACTAGAACAGATATTTCAAAAATGTATATGGAGCCACAAAAGTCCCCACATAGCAACAGTGATCCTGAGTAAGAAGAACAAAGTTGGAGGAATCATGCTGCCTCATATGAAACTATACTTATAAGGCCATAGTAATCAAACAGCATGGTACTGCCATAAAAACAGACACATAGATCAATGGAACAGAACAGGAAGCCCAGAAATAAACCCACACCTTTATAGTCAATTAGTATTCAACAGAGAAAGCAAACACATACAATGAGCTAAAGATAGCTTATTCAATAAATGGTGTTGGGAAAATTGGACAGATACATGCAGAAAAATGAAATTAGACCACCTTCTTATGTCACACACAGGAATAAATTCAAAATGGATCAAAGACTTGATCATTGTTAGACCTGAAACCATAAAAATCATAGAAGAAAATACAGGCAGCAAAATCTCAGACATTGTAACTATATTTTATCAGATATATCTCCCCAGGCAAGGGAAACAAAACTAAAAATGGGACTACATCAAACTGAACAAGTTTTTCACAGCAAAGGAAAGCATCAACAAAATAAAAAAACAACCTACAGAATGAGAGAACATATTTACTGATACATCTGATAAAGGGTTAATATCCAAAATTTATAAAGAACTTACAAAACTCAACATGCACATACACACACACACAACTCAATTTAAAAATGGGCAAAGGACCTAGATAAACGCTTATCCAAAGAGGACATACTGATGGACAATAGGCATATGAAAAGATGCTCAATGTCACTAATCATCAGAGAAATGAAAATTTAAACCACAATGAGATATCATCTCACACTTGTCAGAATGGCCATCATCAATAAATCAACAAACAAGTGTTGGTGAGGATGCGGAGAAAGGGGAACCCTCATGCATGTTGGTGGGAATGCAGATTTTGCAGCCACTGTGGAAAGCAGTATGGAGAGACATCAAAAAATTAGAAATCAATCTGCCTTTTGCCCCAGTGATCCCACTTCTGGTATATATGGAACCACACTCATGGAATATATCCAAAGGAACACAAAACACTAATTCAAAAGAACACAAGCACCCCTATATTCATTGAGCATTATTTACAATCGCCAAGACATGGAAGCAGCCCATCAGTAGATGAGTGGATAAAACAACTATGGGACATTTATACAATGGACTACTACTCAGCTGTAGAAAAAAGGCAAGTTTTACCCTTTGCAATAGTATAGATGGACCTGGAGAAGATTTTGCTAAGTGAAATAAGCCAGTCAGAAAAGACAAATACCATTTGATTTCACACATATGTAGAATCTAATGAACAAACTGAACTAAGAAGGAAAACGGGGGCAGACTCACAGGTGGAGAGCAGATAACAGTTAGTGGGGGAGTAGGTGAGCAGAGGTTAGGAGGTAGAGGAACTGAGCAAAAAGGAAAAAAGACTCATATGCATGGACAACAGTGTGGTGATTGCTGGGGGTAGGGAGATGTAAGGGGACTAAATAGCATTGGGGAAAATACAATAAAGATTAAATTGAAAAACATTTTTAAAAGAAGGAAAGGCAGTATGTATATGGGTTTTGCCAACAGAGAGACCTAGTTCAAATCCTAGCTCTGCCACTTGTTAATCTGATGACCTTTGTTTTTTGTGCTCCAATTTATTAGTTCTTTTCTCCTGATTTAAAAAAAAAAATGTCACATAGACTTCTGGTGTAAACACCTAAGTACTGAAACTCAGCTCCTGAAAATAAAATCACTCATTACAAATGATTTTGTTAATATATTTTATTACATAATCACTTTCCTCCTCTCTTTCATTATGTTATATAAACTGTAATTATATGCACAGGTAGACTGGCTTATTATCCAAGTATAAAATTTTTACTAGTACATTTCTCACTTGTTCATGGATAATAAGTAACATTAGAGCATTAGCCTTGGAAACAAGGGTAGTGAAGGAATTGGTGCTGGGTCTAAGGGCTGGAAGAGAGAAGAAGAGCTATGGGAAGCCTTGGGGGAAGCAGCAAGGAAAACTTTCCATAGGTCACCTAAGGGTTTTTTTTGAGCCCATATTTTTCCTAGAGATTTCCTTTACACACCTGCCAAATTTTAAGCTGCTCTCCATATGCTAGTGTTCTTGATTTATGTGCCTATTATTTCCCTCTTCAAGGGCTTTCATTATTTATGATCTTATGACACCACAGGAACCTCAGCAGTGATTGTCACTACCCACATGGCACTCTGCCAGCAAATGAAGTTCGACCCCCCGCTGAGTTTACCCTGGCACCCAGCTACCTGGTGGCAGAGCCCAGTCTTAACTCAGATTTTCACTGGACACTCTAACTTCAAGCTAGTGCGGTGTCCTTCCTCACTCTTCTTAATATGGCAATATCACCCACTTTATCTGGGGCAAAATGTCAGTTGCTTCACAGGCACTCTCTTAAATGCCCAGAACCTCAATGCAAGCTAGGAAAGAGTGTGCTTACTTTACAAATGAGGAAATACCAAGGCTCAGAGAGACTAAGACTTGCCCTAAATCACAGTTAGTGAACACCATAGCCAAGAGGCAAACCCGGGTACATCATTTGAAGTACATCTCAAACACCATTTCCAAACCAATGTCACCTTTGTAGTCTTGCTCTCCATTAAAACACTTAGCCCTCTGTCTGTGTCTCCTATCTGGAATAAAGACTGCTAACATGCTCCCTTCTCCACCCACCATTTCACTGTAAAGTCCTTAAAACCTGTGGTTGGTTTACTCTATTTTTCCTACAATTCCTAATACTGTAAGAGCTCAGACATATTTTAAGTGATTAGCACCACCTATCAAAAAGCCATCCCAGCCCTGGCGGGTGTAGCTCAGTGGATTGAGCATGGGTCTGTGAACCAAAAGGTTACCAGTTCAATTCCCAGTCTAGGGCACATACCTGGGGTCCTTGGTAGGGGGCGCTTGAGAGAAAACCACACACTGACATTTCTCTCCCTCTCTTTCTCCTTCCCTTCCCCTCTCTAAAAATAAATAAATAAAATCTTAAAAAAAAAAAAAAGCCATCCCAAAGAAACCAAAGCCTGGCCTGTGACTCCAGCACTTCACCCCTGTTGGAAATTAGTAAACATAGGATGCATCCAAATCAGTTGCATGTTCAGACTTCCATAGGAAGCGAACAGGTAGCCTCCTTTTCATTTCCCAGTGAAGTTAAAAAAAAAACAAAATAATGATTTACATTTCCTTTGATGCCCACCATAATCAAAGTCTTCGAGGTGGACCTTCTACATAAGAAGGCAAGAGCCAGTATGACTAGGCATTAGCAGAAACTTCTAGATGGTGATATTTTCTAATCCTAATATTTGATAAACAAGATTAAAGTAATTTATGGTGTTAAAAGTTCATTTATTGCCTTGGGGCCCTCTCAACCTTCACCAGATCAGTTCTGTCTCTTCTGTAGCTCAAATTGAAATACTGATCAGGGTTGATTTCTCTCTGGATTTAATTTTCATGTTTTTCTGCCACTAATGTTCATTGGTGTCTACTGTTTTTCCTGGGAGCTCAGAGCAGGAGTACACAAAGCCTCAGAGTTGACCATAGTTCATCATTTGAACACCCCTTTGCAAGGGGAGTAAATAGACTCAAGCTAACATGTAGCATCATCAATCATACAGTTTCAAAAAATATTTTATTTATATTTTAGAGAAGGGGAGGGAGAGAGAAAGTGAGGGAGGAAAACATCAATGTGTGGTTGCCTCTCTAGTGCCCTCTACCAGGGACCTGGACTGCAACCCAGGCATGTGCCCTAGACTGGAACCAAACTGGAGACCCTTTGATTCACAGATTGACACTCAACCACTGAGCCACACCAGCCAGGGCTCAAATATGTTTTTTAAAAATATGAGATATTTTCATTCTTTCTTAGAGAAATAAGGGCACAGAACAGACAGCTTAATCCTTCATTAGTCAAATGCATTTAAGGATGGAAATATATATAGATATAGATATATAGATATGTATGTATACATTTCTATCCATTGTTTTATAATTCTTAGGCATCAGAAACTCCGGGTAATCTCTTTTGATGGGCTGACATTTGGGCTGTCATTCACTGTCTCAGCAGAGCAGGCCATCAGGATGAATTTCTAGTCTCTATTAAATGAAGATGTGATGAAGTCTAAAAATCTGGAGAAACATTTAGCACTACTGTTTCATAAATGTCAGGATGTGCCCAATCCTCTCTCTGGAAATAATACAGGTGCAAATCTCATCAATGGCTATTTTTGTCTGTGTCGGTGCCAGGAACATGTAAGCTCTCATTCACTTGGACAATTCTCTTGGAGAGAAGGAAACTAACTTCGAATGGTTTAGTAATTTCCTGAAAGGAGTATCTGTCAATCAGTCTCAGGTTTTAGACAAATACATGTATCGTTACTTCCTTGTTCAATGGGCAGAACCCTCTTCCCCTGGAAATCTAAAAGGCTGACTCCCTTAGATCCTTCGAGCCTTTCCTAGAAATCACCTCCCCGATGGGGTCTTCCCCCACTACCCTGCTTAAAAAGCCCTTCTTCCTACCACCATCTCTCTGCCTTCCTGTTTGCTTTCCTCCAAAGCACTTATTACCAGTTGAAAAATACATATTTTACTACTTTATTTATATCTTCTCTGACTCCTTTAATTGCAAGCTCCATAGGGTACAATTTCTTCTGCTGTATCCCCAGTGCCTAGAATAGTGGTTTTAGCAGATATAGGTACTCAATAAGTATTTATTGAGTGATTGAGTGATGAATAAGTAATTGACGCTAGGAATCTTATTACAAGTAAAGTCGTAAACTTAGAGATGTCAAGCAATAAGAGCTTTTACTACAATTTTTATGGGCCAGAATTTGTCTTCAGAATAATCACATACTCTTTTTAAAAATGTGTATACACCTTCAGGCTACACACTTAGGGAGCAGTAAAGAAACAGAATGTTTCAGGAGTGAAAACAAGGCTTTTGAAACTTATCCTTTCTTTTTAATTATTATTATCTCTCAAGCTGGAGGGGATGACTCGAACATCAAATACACAAATACATGGTGCTTTCTGGGCTGAAGATTAAGAGGAGAAGCACCCAGCTGAGATCCAGGAAGAGTTGCATTTCTGTGGAAATGCCAGAAAAATAACTGAAGGCTGCAGAGGAAGTCCCTCTACAGTTCTGTGCCTGAGTCTCCCGGGGTGTAAAGCCCTTTGTTTCTCTGTAGGGAAAGGAGAGGCTGTGAGAGTACAAGAAAAGAGTGAAAGAAAATCAATTTGAAAAATACAAATATTATATATTATTACTAAGTTTTAAACTTATTGATGATAAAGTTACGTACATTTTAATACCTTGTACGGAACACAATTTAGGAAAATGTTAAACCATATTGAATACAAAATGTTTAAAAACATTTGGATAGATATGCTTTCATTGACTTTGTCTTGAAAAGAAAATGGAAAAGGCAGTTTTGACTTCCCTATGGTTGGATTTTATGAAAATAAGTGATCTGATCTACAAGTATAAGAAGAATTTAACACCATCAAAATGAATGGTAAATTAACTTGGCTATTAATTTAAGATGTAGTCCACTATTTTAACTTGGTCATAATCCAATTATATAGTATCTATCTGTCTATTTATCCATCTATTCATCTATCCATCCCTGAATATAAATAACTTCAGAATTATAACTTGCAGTATATTTATGTCAAGAGACGTAAGAACTGACAATTCTAATAAATACGTTCATGTTGCTATGCCATGGTGGAAATTTCAGCCCACCCTTTGGCAGACAAATATTTTGGGTTTCCTGTCTTCAGTGGAATGACTAGCTCTGAGAAACCTCAAAATGTGCTGGGGAATTAAGAGCCTTGCCTTCCAGTTTGGTTCCGTTACTAACAAACTAGTGCATGTGGTTTTGGCTCACGTATATTTCCTGGGACTCGGTTTCCTTCTGTGTAAAAGGAAGAGGATGAATTAGATTATCATAGAAACATCAGAAAATGTTAAAATCAAAGGAGCTTTGGGGATCATTTAGTCTAACATGTCTGCGTTATAAAAGAAACAACTTCTGAAATGTCTATTAAATATGATAATTCTGTTACTAGTCTTTCCAGCCAGATATTTTTAATAGTAATTTTTCAATCCTTCCCCCCAAAAGTGAAATTAAGCTTTAAAAAATACATGATAAAAGATATTGTACACATAAATAAGATGTGTCAGGAGTAAATTTCTCACCTGTGATTGACAATGTTATTCTCAATCATTACCCCAATTTGAAATGTTTTTCACTTGCCTAAGAATGTGAAGTGGGTGTATATTAAAATGTAAATATATATCATGGCATTCCATTAATTCTTCTTGGGAAGCAAGAAATGATGAAAAAACATATTGAGCCTCTACTATTTGGGAAGCATTTTACATTAATTATCTTATTTAGCCCTTAAACCAATGGTAACTCTTATCATTTCCATTTTCATAAATTCAGAATCAAGAGAGTTAAATAATTTGTCTTAAAACATATTACTTACTAAGCAAGTGAGTTGCAAAACTGGGGTTCAATCTCAAGTTTTGTGGCCTCAAAACTTAGGAACTTTTCATTATTTCACATGGCTTGACTAAACAGAAAAATATCTTTCATAATTTTTCAGCTACGTAAGATGAAAAACCACACAAGAACTCCATGACTTGACAATGTACAGAAAGAGAACTGAATGCTTGGGTCAAGATGAAGGAGTTCCTCAATCAGATATCTCTTCTTCCACACCAAAATAGAAATAATGAATAAAATGTTTTTTAAACATTTAAAGGCACAGGACCACACTCCAAGATAGGAAGTGAAAATATTCATGTTGCAGAAGCCGAGGGAACACAGAGCGACAGAGATTAAAGTAATGCAATCCAGCTGCAGCTGTAACCGTGTATACGGACTAGACATGGACCTTCAGGGGGCACTGTAGGTATGGAAGTCAAATCTGCCACACACATCAGGGAACATGTGAGCCCAGGGGGCAGGACCACACTGCCTGCCCATTCGTAAGAGTTGAAATAGCTTTACCCACTCACACACAGTTACAACTAGAAGTATTCCATTTGTTTGAGCACAGAAAAATTACATGAGGTCTGGACCCATATTGATACATAACTGCCACAGTTGCTGAAACAACAGTCAATAAAAATTTAGTATCTATTCTGGATGACAACCGTGAATAAAATAAAACAGATGAATTTTTTCTAGTTATTTATAAATACGAAATCCAGCATCAAGCTCAGTAGAAAAACACTAGATGATAACTGACTTCTAGTTAACATCTAGCTAACACACTTAGACAAATAAGGAAGAAAAAAGAAAAGGGAAAAAATGTACAGTATATGACTTGAAGAGGCAAACGTAACATTACTTGCAGAAGATAGCATTGTAGAAATCAAAAATCCGAGCAACTTAAAGTCAAAACCATTCCAAACCATACGAAGTCTGGTACAAACATAAACAGCCCTCAGTAAAAAACCACAGCTACTTAAAAAGTATAATGTAGAAGAATATATATAAAATACTCAAGAATAATATAACTACATAATGATTAGCAAGAAAAATGAAAAAGTTCTAAAAAGAAAACCTTCATATGCTTCTAAGAGAAAAAGAAAACAACTGATTAAAAGAAAAACTACCTGTTTTTAATATAAAATTTATAGCATAAGGTTATTAATTATCCCACATTAATCTACAAATCTAAAGCATCCCAAGAAAAATATAAGCTACTTCTTTTTAATCAAACAGATTCAAAAGTTTCTATGAGGAAACAAACAAGCAGCAGAAATCACTCAGTCATAATGCTCGTGTTGCCAACTGAACGGTGTCCCCCGGACTCGCAGGCATGGGGCTGAGGGCCCAACCCCATTACTTGCAACTGTATGTGGAGATGGGCCTTGAAAGAGGTCATTAGTTTAAGATGAGGCCCTTAGCATGGGCCTTAACCCAAATCTGACCGGTGTTTTTATAAAAAGAGATTAGGACAACACAGACACACCAGGAGGCTGATGCACAGGCAAACGTCCAAGTGAGGACAGAGCAAGAAGGTGAGCACCTGTAAGTCAGAGGGAGGCTCAGGAGAAGCCAAACCTGCCAACACTTTGGTCTTGGACCTCAGGCCTCTAGAATTGTTAGAAAATAAATTGCTGTTGTTAAAGCCACCAACTCTATGCTATTTTGTCACGGCAGCCCTAGCAGACTGATACAATTTAGTGTGGCCCCATTGACACACAGCCCCTCCCAGTTATTAACATTCATTGTATAAATATTCATTGAAAAACTAATGAGTCATATACTGCTATTTCAGTACACAATGTTTTCTCCTGCACAGTATTTAGGATGGGACAAACAGTTGCTTAAGCAATTTAATAATCTTGCATATGGAGAAGTCTGGAGCCACAGGGAGCCCAGAATTGGCTCCACAGCAAAACAAAGTCATCAAGAACTCAGCCTATTTATATCCTCCAGTTCAGCCATCTTCCGTTTACAGGCTTTTGTCTCCCAGCTATTGTGACTTGTTGAAACAATTCGGCTACAGAGTTTCATGCATGACTGAATCACACCAGCATCACAAATAACTCTGCAAGAAGGGAGAGCAAACCTCACAGAGAAAGCACCAAGAAATGCTTTCCCAAACCCCACAGCTGACTTCTTTTCACTCTTGGTGAATATTAAGGTGACATACACACGCATCCATTCATTCTACACAAAGTTACTGAGTGTAAGTACCAGGCAAATACTCTTCATAGGAGTTAGGGACTTCATTATGTTAACAATAATAATTGATGGTGTTAATAAATGGCCCTGAACGTTGAAAACAATCATAAACTGTTTAGTTGAGGAGAGCTACTTGCTTGAGTTACTATGGTACCCACCCAAGAGTATTCTACACACTGAAAATCCTGTTAAAATAACAGTACTTTGTTAAACTGGGAAATAATCCAACCCACAGTATTTTCATCCTAGTCTTCTCAGTTACCACATATAAATAAATCAAAATGTTTATTGCACATTGTCTAGATACACATCTAGGTGACATAAGGGACATAAAAAGATTTCCTTTGTACAGATCCTTTTAGTTTTATTAGGGAAATAAGACCTCCATTCAAAAGAAAACATGAACAAGAATGAAATATTGGTATATCAAGTAATATTTACATTAAATTATCATTGCGATTAGTTGTCAGTTTCCCAAACTTTCACACCTGTTCCTTTAATCTGTGATTCCCTTCCTTTCTCTCCCTCTCTTCTTTCTTATTCTTTGAAGCTCAGATCAAGGGTTAGCTCTTATACAAAACTTTGCCTAACCACCCCTACCTTCTTTGTGTACCCTCTGCACCATACTTCAACAGCATGTTATAAATTCTCGCACCTATTTGTTTGCATGCTTGTCCCATCAAAGATTATACTCATTCAACTTAATGTACTTGGAGCCTAGTCCAATGCTGAAAACAGAAGAGATCAACCAAAAAAGTGAATAAAAGAATGAGAATTTGACTATTTACAAAGAAGACAAAATGTAATATTTTAAGGACCAAAAGAATTAGAGAAGCTCGGGAGTCATTGGAGATCCCTTCATGGTGAAGGAATAAACTTGATGTAAAAGAATGCTTACTCTAAAAGAAAAATATTTGGCTGTGTGCTCTCTTTGAACTAACTTTAAGTTGTTTGCAGTGAGAAATAAAGCCAATAGACTTTCTTGTTCCTGGGCTAAAGAATTTGAGGACTGAGTATATCATCCTGTTTCTGTGCTAAACACACCTGCAACTGGGCAAAAGCAATTTAGCTACTTGCTACAGGAAATACTTGCTCTGGAAGATAAATCTATGAACCAACCAAAACAGCTTACTTAGGAAGACTATCAGTTCACTTCAAGACCTGCTCCTGATCACGTCCACATAACCAAAGCTCAAACCCTGTTTTTGCTTTGGAATGTCTACCTTAAAATCACTAAAAGCCCCATTTACTTTCTCCTGGAAATTCCCTCTTCAGAGACCTTGCTGAGAAATCTACCACGCTGGTGTTCTCCCTTACTGTATTAAGTCTAATGAATTCATATTTGCTTGATCAACACATTTGACTAGCGGTCCTTGATGGAGTTAAAGGTCAATAGCAGCCCTAAAATGATTTGACATATACCCCAACTTTGAAGGACAATATAGCTGAGGTGGGAAAGCTAATCTTGAGTTATTTATCTTAGATTTTATTCTTTTCCCCAAATATGAGGAGGCATGAAGCTAACATAAAAACACAGCATTCGTACTCATTTTAAGTGACATCTAAAGTTATGAATCTTTTCACTTGCCTCTTCTTTTAAAAGAATATTTCCTCATATCCTCATATTCTTAATTTTATTGAATGGTGTTACCTGAAAAATAATCATTTACTTTACTTTAACAGCTTTGTTAGGGCCTGAGTATTTATTATGGAAAAATCTACATTTTCAATGAAAGAATTCCTTAAAACATAAGCCCATGCTTCCTTTTTAAAGTGTGTTCACCTAATGAATGTCCATGAAAAGAATATACTGTCACTATTCTATTCTGAGATATTGTTTGTAGAAAATTTATATTTTAGTTATTTTATTATATTAAGTTATAGCTAGTTGTTATCAACTCTGAAACCTGTAGTATATATTGAATGAATAAAACAAAAATGAAAAAAATAGCAATAAGAAAATAGTATTTGGTAAGTGAATAAATGTATAAATGAATGGATATAAATTGACATAATTCCAGGAATCCACACTTAGCTGTTAAGTATTTAATGAATACTTTGCCATTTTAAAAGTGACTGCCAGTAATTGTTTATCTTTAAAAGACTTGTCTCCACCTTTATGTGCTATTTTAATCACTATTCTTTTTATTTGTCACTTTCATCATTTTCTTTCAGTGTTACATATTTGCTTCACTTTGTAGTTTATTTCATCCATAAAGATATTATAGAGAAATTTTTTTATTAACTCCACATTGCTAGTTTTTTATTGAGCTTATTTCTTATGCCTAGCATAACTTTGACCTCTTACTTACCCCTTAGTGCAAATTTCTTCACATCTTCAGAGTTCATTATTTATTTAAGTGAAAAAAGTAGAATAATTAAAACATAGCATAAAACAATAAAGTGAAAAATGTATTATTTTTAGAAAGTAGTTTGTAGTAAGTGATATAAAAATTTTTAAGTGAAATGTATATCTATATAGATAAAATAAATATAATATAAAAATTTAAAGGAAATAGACTAAATAAGGAGAAAGTGATAAAGACATTAAAGACAAATGAAAGATTCCATTTAAGTAAATTAATTTTGTTGGCATAAATCATTAGACATAGTTTGACATAAAATCATTTAAATAAAGTAGTTTTCAGTTATATGTTTTGATCAATATTATATGAGAGACTAGAACACTGTCTGGCATATAGTAGAGGTTTAATACAGGTTTCTTCAAATACATCTAAACAAACTTACCAAAAATGATGGTATTAAAATTTTCTGCCCTCAGCAAATGTAAATATTTTAAAAGATTTCAAAAGGCCGTGGGCTTCTAGAGTAATGTCTCATTAAGAGAACAGCTGTCACTGTTTTTAGTAAGAGATTCCTTTTACAATGACACAACCAAAATTATTAGGTTATATGTCTTCTCATATTCAACGCCAGCCTGACCATTTTCAGTGATGGAGCATAGGCTTTCAAAGGTACCCTCCCTCTGCAGACCACCAAAGGTCACAAGGCTTTTGTCTACCGCAGCAGTTAGGGCCATTTAGAAAGTTGACGTGTCCCAGCACCTCAGAGGGAGTTCTCCCACAGGTAATGGACTTAGTCTAAGCAAGTCCGATTTCAATTTAATCCAGCAATCATTTCTAAGTCTGAACTGTGTGCAACGCGTTGGGGCAGGCACTGAGAGGCTATAGAGACCAGAAGACACAAAGGATGACCCAAGGGACTTGCTCTCGAGGAGCTGGTCTTCAAATAAAAGAATAGGAGACACAAATAACTGTGACTGAAGGTAAAATGACATATGCATACAAGTGGAGATGAAAGCAGTGTGATAGGGAGACATGGGGAGAAGCTATGATTTCTAAGTGAGACTAAAAAGTCTTCAGTATTTCCTGGTGATGATTAAGTAATAGGTCAAGTAGCCCTGAATTGTGAGGAAAGATAGAAGATATTTTAGGCTGAACAGAGGCAATGATGTCTAAAAATGCATGGCTTGGTAAGAGTTGGTGAAGATTACAGAATATGGAGGACTATAATGGAAAGAAAAACTTAAAAGGTGTCGGGGACCAGATGTGAAAGCCTTGAATAACATGCTAAGGAGTTTGCATTCACACCCACCTGTCCCACCTACATGGTCTAAGAGTAGCCAAGATGTTACCTGTGCTAGAATCACTTCAATAAGATCACACCCTCCAGGATTCATTTACTACTTAATACATTTTCATAACATTGATTCTTGATTGTTCACTCTTGTGCTTTTAGGTGAAAAACAAACAAAACAAATTGTATTGAATTCAGCTTTAATATTCTATACCTTTAATTTCATTACCAGAACTAAGCTTTTCTTCTACTTACTGAGCCACTGGCAAATCAAACAATATTTGGTTGACAATTCCCCCATCTCAGCCCTGTGCAAGAAATCTATACATTTCTCATGAAAATTATATAGTACTTTATGGTTTGCTACCCATTTTCAAATACACATGACTGTCACATAATGTAACATTGATTGTGTCCTTGTAATTTGGCAAGCATTGGCCAAGCTCTTTATATACAATGTTATTGCCCTCATTTAAAAGTGAGAATATTATGGCTTACAGACCTTAAGAGTCAGGAACAAGGCCATGGAACTAATATGTAGAAATAAAACCAGGGCTGACCCTAGAATTTCTACCTTAACCATTATGCTGTATTATTTTCTAAACACACACACACACACCAGAAAACTAGTTAGGACATTTTAATAAAGATAAGAAAACAGTTTTGCAAATTAATGACTTTGTAAATATAATTCTACTAAACTTCTTACTTCATTCAGACTGTCACTGAGCTGATCTCGCTGGGTCAATTTATCCAACATTGTCAAAAATGCATCATGTAATCTTCATTTGTATTTTTTAAGGCTTTTTGAAAGGCAGGAACAGTTTATTTATTTTATTTATTTATATATTTATTTATTTTAGAGAGAGAGGAAAGGAGGGAGAGAGGGACAGAAACATCAGTGTGTGAGACAAACAATATATGAGAGAAACATCAATTGGTTGCCTCTCTCATGCCCCCAACTTTGGACCTGGCCCGCAGCCCAGGCATGTGCCCTGACTGGGAATCAAACCCATGACCTTTCAGATAGCAGGCCAGCGCTCAATCTACTGAGCCATACCATTCAGGGCTGTAATCTTCATTTATTTGAAGTTATGTGTTGAACTTTCTGCATTTAAGGATAAATAGTTGCAAATGGACTGACATTTAAGGAACTCCTTTGAAATCTAAACATATTTCATTATTTTGGATTTTAGAATTCTAAATATGTTTCATCATTTTAATACAAAACAAAATTCTCAAAAGGATAATTTCTACTGGCTGTTATAAATTAGCTTGGAGGAGGTGGGATCTTATGTCATAGATGAGTGGGCAGTCTGCATGGTGTGCCTTCTGAACTCTGTCAGTAGCGTGCTTCTGTTCCTTTCGTACCACCTACAGCAGCACCGTGGGGCTTTCCTAGCCCCTGCTCTCCCAGAAGGAGCAACATCTTCCTGCTGTGTTACTGGTTGGGTCTATAACTGCCCTCATTAAGTAGGGCACTGCTGGCTGAAGGAAAAATGAAGCCTTATAGAAAACACAGGAGTACTATTAAATTGAATTTAAAGGAACATTTTATTAGAAAACGATTAAAGTCCTCCTCCTGTTTGTTAATGAAATATCATTTTGATGCCATACATAATAGAACTACACAAGAAATTCTAGAAGCAAACTACTAGCTTGGTAAGATTCCATTTGAGAAAAGAGCGAAATACCCTTTTAAGAAGCTTTGTCATCAGAAATTAATTCTAAAAATCTCATGGTTATAAGACTTTATATAACAACAGAAAATATGAAAAAATATCCAGGATGGAAAACCAGGTAGTAATAGTTTTGCAATTAAGTGAAAATTATTAGCTCAAAGCAAGTGACCTGTTCCCCCTTAGAGAACAAATTTGTCTTCCCAAGAGAACAAGCAGTTGGAGCCATTGAAGATCAAAAAGAAAAGGAGAAAAATACATTACATATAAAATATTTTTATCCTGGGGGCAAATAAAAGTGGTTTTCTATGACAAAAATAATATGAGCCAAAATAACTTTAATTGTCATTTGGGGAATCATGATTGACTGTGTAACAGAATTAAACATGTTCTGCAGATAATTGAATAGGCCTCAAAAACTCAGTAAATAAAAATGAGCAATGATTATGATGACAACTTATCTAACCTTTTTTCTTTTAACCTTATCCAAGATGGCAGAGGAGTAAGTAGAAATTACACTAACCTCCCAGGACCAGTCTGGAATTACCACTAAATTGTAGAAAAATCATCCTGAACACTAACTGGAGAGAAACCTTATAACCAAGGACACAGAAGAAAAAACTATGTGACTATGAGACTGGTGGGAAGTGCAGAGAACGTGCAAGAGGGCGGGCTGGGCTCCCACAGTCAGAGACCGAAGTTCCAGAGGGATATTTCAGCAACCAGGATGTTCCCCCTGAGATGTGTGGAGTCTACACAACAAAATGGGATCCCCAGCATACAGCACCAGAGCTGGAAAAGAGCCCAGATAACACCCAGCTGTGAAAAGCAGCAGGGTTTCTGTCTGCCATGGAGCTATGACTGGAGATACAGAGAGCCTCTTAAAGGGCCAATGCACAAAATTTCATTTGCAGCCACTTATCCTGGGCTCTGGCAGAGGAAGGGCAGAGTGGAATATAGGAGTCCCTTCAGGAGGGTATGGGGTTGGTGGCTCTGGGGAGAGAACTAAAGGAACAGCTGCCAGGATCCCTGTGCTGAGTCATTCCACATACTGCCAAAGCTCTCTTTCTCAGGCAGAGCACTCCTCTCCAAGTGGCATCAGCCTGAGGGGAAGCAATAGCCCTGCCACAGGAATTACTCTGTCCCACCCTGTGGTGTTTAAGCCCAGCTGCTGATTACAGCTTGAAGCTCTATCACTGATCAGTTTAAGGCAGAAAATACAAAGAAGCAACCAAAATTGGAAGACCAAAAAAACAGACCCCAAATGAAAGAGCAAGAGAACTCTCCAGAAGAACTAGATGAAATGGAGGCAAGCAATTTATCAGGTAATTTAGAGTAATGATTATGAGGATACTCAAGAGCAGAAAAAAGACACAGAAACTGAAAAAGGACCAGTCAGAAATAAAGAATACAATATCTGAAATAAATAATACACTGGAAGGAATAAAGAGTAGGTTAGATGAAGCAGAGGATCAAATCTGTGATTTTGAAGAAAAGGTAGAAAACACCCAGGAAGAGCAGCAAAATAGAAAAAGAATTTTTAAAAAATTGAGGAGAGCTTAGGAAACCTTTGGGACAACATGAAGCGTAACAGCATCTGCATCATGTGCATACCAGAAAGAAAAGACAGCAAGCAAGGCATCAAGAACCTATTTGAAGAAATAATGACTGAAAACTTCCCTAATCTGGTGAAGGAAAAAGACACACAAGTCCAGGAAGCTCAGAGAGTCCCAAGCAAGTTGAACTCAAAGAGGCCTACACCAAGACACACCATAATTAAAATGCCAAGGCTTAAAGCAAAGAGAGAATCCTAAAAGCCACAAGAGAAAGGCAGGTAGTTGCGGATAAGGGAGCACCAATCTCGGACACTGCTCAGATATATCTCCCCAGGCAGAGGAAACAAAAGAAAAACAAATGGGACCACCTCAAACTAAAAAGTTTTTGCACAGAAATGGAAATCATCAACAAAATAAGACAACCCACAGAACGGAAGATTATATTCACCAATATACCTGATAAAGTTTTAATATCCAAAATGCAGAGATGGAGAACAAGATGACAGCTAGTGGGGTGGGGGATGTTAGGAGGTGGAGAGATTGAGCAAAAATGAAAGAGGACTCATGGACATGGACAACAGTGTGGTGATTGCTGGGGGTGGAGGTGAGTATAGGAAGACTCAATGGTAATGGAAAATATACAATAAAGATTAAATTAAAAAAAGAATTAATTAAAGAAAACAATGTGTTCTCTAACAGAAAAGAGGGTTTGTTTCAAAAAATTATTTAGCATACTATATAAATATATTTATTATAAGTTATAGGCCTATATGTTCTGGCAAATACTAGCATGCAAGTTCAAGCAAATTATTTGAGAAATCTTACTTTACTTACTTTACTTAGCACTAGGAAAATCAAATGATTATGTTTCTGATGAAAATGACTGCTTCAGGGGGCCGGTGCCTGGCGTGAGGTTTGTGGCTGCTGGCTGTGTAGGGGCCATGCCAGCTGTGTGGGGGCCACGCCACCTGGCCCCTGAGTTTCTGGGTCCAGCACCCCGGCTGCAGTGCCAGTGCCCCGCGCCCGCGCCTGCACGGTGAACCTCGCAGACATTGTGTGGCACAGGCTCCTGAGGAAGAGGTGGATGCTCACCATAGTCTTTGGGCTCTCGCTCATCTACTTCCTCACCAGCACCTTTAAGCAGGAGGAGAGGGCAGTGAGAGATGGAATCTACTCCAGGTTCAAGACCATGATCAGCCCTTTCTGTGGAAAGTGCAGTTTAACTTGAGCAATAGCAGTCGGCCCAGCAACCAGTGCTTTCATTCAAGGGAAGCACCTCATCACGGGATGAGCTAGGACACGTTTATGAGGGGGAGGATTTGTTGCTGATTGCTGCTGTAAGGTCAACGTCCAGGGCACCAAGCAGTAGTGCTGTGATGGCTGCTTGTCCAACGGCTGCTGCAGGCTTAGGAGCACTGCGTTTCCTGCTGCCAGCAGCTCAACAAGCAACTTCTAGAGCAGCTCCCCAACCTGGCAGCTGTGGCATCCCAGAACCTCTACATGGCAGTTGAAGATTGCTTTGAATTGTGTTTGGCTAAGTGCAGGACCTCATCCCAGACCGTGAAGCCTGAGAACACCTATAGGGATCCCATAGCAAAGTATTGCTTCAGAGACAGCCTTCCTGAGCTCTTCTGGCGAGATGGCCGCAGAAGATTTGCCAAGCACACATGACTGAAGCACTTCAAGCCAGGCCTCAGCGGTCACCAGTCCCTCAGAAGAAGAGGGAGTTGTCATGAGGAAACCTTGGCTCTGACCACTTTTTGGCTTTGACCACTTCTTGGCTTGTACTCTTTGGCTCATTCCCTGCTGGGCTTTACCAGATGGGACTAATCTGTAAAGCAGCTTGGAAACACCAGCGGGTCACATTTGAAAAAGACAACTGCAGGCAACCTTGTGGAGGGGGTGGCGCTTTTGGTGCCTCCACCATTGCAGCTGCTTGGGGACTTGTGGTCATTCACAATGCTCATCAGGGCCCTTCACTGTGAAGTTATTTATTGGATTGCTTTGGAGTAGTGGGAAAATTATAATGTTTTGTGTGGGAAAATGCCTTGCCTTGATAGTTGAATATATTCGACATTGTGGTGTTATTGTTGATTGCTTGTGTTCTTGAGTTTCATGAATTATATCATCCCTTCACCCAGATAAAATGTTTGATCTCTTAGAACGTGCATGTTCTCTCAAAGTAGTTACTTTGGTTTTGTTTTAACAGCATCCTCAGGAGTGGGCCCTGAACCCCTTGTGCTGACATCTAAAATTGTCTAAAATCTCAAAGATACCATTCCATTCCAATCTAGTATCAAACTTCTAGCAGCTGGCACCAAGAGCCCTCAAATTTTTTTCCTGGGGGTGTTTGGCGTACTTACATACCTATGTACGAGCATCATTTTTACGAGAGATTCTGACTTATTTTTCTGGAGGATTTCGTTCTTGTTTCCTGTGATGACTGGTCTACTCAGTGGTGGTCCGGGGGGAAGCCTCCTCAGGAAAATCACTGGCAGCCTCCTCTCCTTCCCTGTCATGGAATCCCTGTGTTAAGGTGATTCCTCAAAGGCTGAAAGTGGTCACCCTTCATTGCTTTCAGCTTCAGGAGCTATAACAGATATAGATTAATTTTCCCTGTGATTTGAGAAGAAGAAAATCCAAGTTTCAAGCAAAGAGTTGTAAGAGACCTAACATCGACCCTCAGTGGGGTGAGTGAATGAACGCTGGACATGCAGGTTGCTGGTCCACGTGCCAGGCATGCCCCATGCTTCTAGCACAACAGCAAATCTCTCTGGGCCAGGCTCAAGAGTATTTGGTCTTCAGATCAAGACATGCCCCTTGAATAGTACCACTCTTTGCTCTCAGGAGTTCCATTAATGCACAACTCTTTCCTGGAATCCCCCACTGACCCCAGGATTGGACAAGGTCTTTTTTACTTTTTTGGTTGTTCAAGTTGTTGACCTTGGAGCAGAGCACTAGTTTTACAATCTGTCTTCAATATATTTTTTTCCAATGGAGTTTTTTTCTTTGGGTCATACTTACCTTTCAGTGTGTTTCTGCAGTATGTAGTAGTCATTTCCCTTAACTTCCTCCTATTACATCTTATACTTACCTTCCCAAAGTAGTTCATCCCCATAAATAAGTTCTTAGAGGATAAACTGTGTGTCTGGCAATTGTTTTTAAATGTTAGATCCCAAGAAATGTGTTAAGCTTGCAATGAAATTTTTGGGTTCTCTGTATATTCATTGGTGTTAAATCAAACTTTGTATGTGAAAGAAATGTGCATGTCAGAATGAAAAGCAAAACAAAACCACTGCTTTACATTTTCTTTTTTTAAGTGTACTTTATTGATTATGCTATTATAGTTGTCCCAATTTTTTCCTCCCCTTTATCCCCCCTCCTCCCTGCACACCCCCACCCTCCAGCATCACCCCCACCTTACTTCATGTTCATGGGTTGTACATATAAGTTCTTTGACTTCTCTACTGCCTATACTATTCTTAACCTCCCCCTGTCTATTTTATGCCCACCAATTATACTTCTTATTCCCTGTACTTCCCCCCCCCGCCATTCTTCCCCTCCACCTCCCCAGTGATAACCCTTCATGTGATCTCCATTTCTGTGATTCTGTTCCTATTCTAGTTGCTTGCCTAGTTTGTTTTTGTTTTGTTTTTTAGGTTCAGTTGTTGATAGTTGTGAGTTTGTCATTTTGCCATTCATAGTTTTTTATCTTCTTCTATTTCTTAGATAAGTCCCTTTAAGATTTCATATAATAAGGGCTTGACAATGATGAACTCCTTTAACTTGACCTTATCTGGGACACACTTTATCTGCCCTTCCATTCTAAATGATAGCTTTGCTGGATAGAGTAATCTCAGATGTAGGTTCTTGCCTTTCATGACTCAAGATACTTCTTTCCAGCCCCTTGTTGCCTACAACTTTTCTTTTGAGAAATCAGTCTTATGGGAACTCCTTTGCAGGTAACATCCTCCTTTCCTCTTGCTGCTTTTAAGATTCTCTCCTTGTCTTTAATCTTGGGTAACTTAATTACGATGTGCTTTGGTGTGTTCCTTCTTGGGTCCAATATTCTTTGGAACTCTCTGGACTTCCTGGGCTTCCTGGACTTCCTGGAAGTCTATTTCCTTCACCAGATTGGGGAAGTTTTCCTTCATTATTTGTTTAAATATGTTTTCAATTTCTTGCTCTTCCTCTTTTTTTTTTGAATTCTTGTTTCTTCATTCTGTTCCAGTTGGATGATTATTTCTTCCTTTTGTTCCAAACCATCGATTTGAGTCCCTGTTCCTTCCCTTCACTGTTGATTCACTGTATATTTTCCTTTATTTCACTTTGTATAGCCTTCATTTCTTCCTTCATTTTGCAACTGAACTCAATCAATTTTGTGGGCATCCTGATTACCAGTGTGTTGAACTCCACATCTGACAGGTTGTCTATCTCCTCATTGCTTAGTTCTTTTTCTGGAGTTTTGATCTGTTCTTTCATTTGGACCATATTTCTCTGTCTCAGTGCACCTGTTATGTTGTAAGGTGTGGAACCTTAGGTATTTTCCAGGGTGGGGCAACCCCCTTTGCTGCCTTGTGGCACTGTCTGTGGGGGAGGGGTCAGAGAGGGAACAATGCCACTCCATTGCTCTGCTCCAGCCCCACTTTCCATCACTTCCCTTGACTCTCACAAGTGGATTGTGCCCTTTCAGGTGCTGATTCCCAGGTGGGTGGGTTTGTGTACCTTCTAGAATCCCGTGGGCCTCTCCAACAAACTCTCCTGTGAGATTGGGAGTTTCTCCCACCTTCGCAACCCCCATAGTATTTTACAGCTAGAGGTTCTGAGTCTTTAGTTTTCCATTCCACCAACCTCTGCCTTTCCTGCCCCAGTCCACCCGCTGCCTTGCCACTGGTCTTCTCTGTCCCCAGCTGCCTGTCTCCACTCCTTCTGCTGGTCTGGATTAATGTTTCTTTTAACTTCTTGGTTGTCAGAGTTCCATGTAGTTTGATTTTCTGGCAGTTCTGATTTTTTATTGTTTTTAAATTGGTTGTTATCCTTCTTTTGGTTGTGAGAGGAAGCAAAATGTTTCTACCTACACTTCCATCTTAGATGGAACTCTACTGTACATTTTCAATAAAATAAAAAACATGGTATGGAATCAACAAACTATTATTTTTGAAATATTAAGTTGTAAAAAATAAAAATTGTCATTATTTGTTTTCCATTATTTAATACACTTTCAACTTTCTCCTCTTCTAAATATCCTTTTTATGCCCTTTTACTTCCCTTTATTTCTTTACTCTGATTCACACAGTATCAAAGGATGATGATGGTCAAAAACATATGAATATAGATAAAATAGTAAACTCATAACATTGAAACCCTGTTCTGAGCCAGGTACTTTGTACATTAACCCTCATATATTTGCCCTTTCAACCTCTGAGGAAAAGTTATCATTTCCTACTTCCTAAGAGATGTGTTTTAAATAACTTCCTTCCTAGAGTATATACTTACATTTCATTACACTTAGTTTACATCTCTTTCTCTATTAGTCTAAGTCCCTTGAGAGCAAGACCCTCTAAACACCGTTGGATCCTCATTGTATCACAGAACACCCCAGCTCTGAGGGACCAGCTCAATGCTTGGGACTGAACAAGCGGGTGGCCTCAGTGTCACATTGCCTAACCACTGCTATAGAAGAAGGTTATATGTTCAGGAGTGGGCGTAAACACAGAAGTGAAAGGCTAAAGGTGAGTCTAAAAACATTGTAGTGTAGGTGAGGATTATTTACACCTCAGGCAGTGTGTCCAGAAATAAAATATGGTTGTCTTCTGGTTTCTAAACCTTATAAAAATGGTACCATAGACTAAATGGCTTCCTACATTTTGTTATTGAGAAATGCCCATGTTGACACCTGCAGCTTCTAGTTCATTATTGTAAACTATTGTATAACATTGTATTGTATCAATAGGACACAATTTATCCTTCTTCCTGCTGCTAGACATTTAGATTATTTACTATTTACTATTTTTTAAACTATTAAACAATGCTGAATCTTATATAAATTCCCCTAAACATGTGCTGTATTTTCTGAAGGAACTATACCTAGAAATAAAGTTGCAAGGTCATTAGACATAAGCAAATTTAACTTTACTAGATAGCTCCTGTGGTACGTAGGATACTAGTCCCTCAAAAAGGTCATGTCCTAATCCCCAAAATGTGTGAACATATTAGTTTTCACGCAAAGGGGAATTAAGGTTGCTAATCAACTGACCTTGAGATAAAGAGATTATTCTGGATTATCCAGGGAAGGCCCAAGATCATCACAAGAATCTTTATAAGTGCAAGAGGGAGGCCAGCTGGTGAGAGGAACAACCAGAGAGATGGCAGTGTGAAAAGGACTCAGCTCAATGTTTCTCATCTGAAGATGGAGGAAGGGTCCAGGGAATACAGACTGCCTCCAGAAAACAGGAAAAATAAGGAAATACACCCTTTCTTAGAGGCCCCAGAAAGGAACCCAGCCCTGCTGACACCTTGATTTTAACCAGAGAGACTCATTTCAGACTTCTGACCTCTAGAACTGTGAGAAAATAAATTTGTGTTGTTTTAATCTATTTAATTTGTGGTAATTTGTTACAGAGCAATTGAAATTTAATACAGGTTCATATTGCAAACAAATGTGAGCTCATATTAATTTATAAACTGTTGACATAAGAACATCAAAATTGTGCAGAATTTTAATAAAAGTTTATTTGAGCCAGAGAATATAACTGGAACAAAGACTGAGGTAAAAACTTTGGAGAATAACAGTTTCCAATTTCTTTGCATTTGACACTAAGGAGGGAAGATAAGTAAGATTACACGTAGGTGGAGGAATGGACTTAGATTAAAGGGTAGTTAAATTTATGTGCTGTCTTGCGTACTTCAGGAGTCTGAAAGGGGTCTTTTCAAAAGTGTGTTAATCTAGATGCACAGAAACAAAGGACAAGGCTTGCTGAAGGCAAAGACAAGCCTGTTAATAAGGAAGTTATGTGCCTGGGGTGTGATCTGCCAGTTAGGAGTTTATGACCAGATCACCCTGTGAGTTTACTTTCCATAGAACCTCTTTTTTCATCCACAAAACCAACTAGCAGTATGTATAATACCTTAGATTTATTGTTTGTGCATGGTTTTAGGAAAGAATAGAACCATGTTTTCCAATATGAATAACTACTCGATATAATTTATTGCATCATTTCTCTACTTTATGTAATGCCAATTATATTATTATACCAAATTTCCACATTTAGCTGGATCTGTTTCTTAGTCTTTGTTCTATTCCCTTGTCCTTTTTATCTACCCTGCTATACTAACCATGTTATATTGATTACTGTTGTTTTATAATTCTACCATTTATAACTTACTATTGTTTTATAGTTTTACCTTATTCTTCAAAGTTGTTTTAGCAACTCTTAGCATTTTGTTCTTTCATATAAAGATTTTCAGATTCTCTCTTCAAATATTTCTTCTCTGATTTTCTAATATTTTTTCTTCTCCTCTATCTCTTCTAGAAGCGTCTCAATTCATTTTCCATCTCTTACAACTACTCTATTTCTAGTTTTATTTAATTGCTTTCTCTATGTTTTGCTGTAGTGTTTAACACCCTCAGCAATTTCTTCCAGTTAATTAATTAATTAATTAATTAGTTTCCTTTCTAGAGTTTCTCTCATTGCTGACTTACAGAAGATGGGGGCAGGGGGCAGTGAATGCTCCAGAATCCCAACTAGCAGTCAAGCTGATTCTTCTAGAAAGCAGCATTGTACATAGTAATCTTTTAAAAATGATATTAGTATTCATGGGCATTCAGGAATGCCATGGGTTAAAGAGAATTTTGAGAGCTAGAGTGGAAACTTACCCACTATATAGAACATTTGGTTCTAAGGAAAAATGTGCCCTAGGTCCCAAACAAGGGACTTCAAAATGAATTTTTAAAAAGAGTCATTTCTTAAGGTGAGAACTGCTATTATAAACACACACTCACATAAACACCAGGTGAATTTTGTTAATATGTGCTCCATGATCTTAACTCTGTGTACTTGTAAATAGATTTAACAGTGGCCTCCTAAATCGTCTATTATCCTAATGACATCAACAAAAATGTTTAGTTTTCTGAAAGCCAAGTCTGAAGTCTAAAGATTTTCTTTGGCATTAAAGAAGAACTATAATACTAAAAAATGCAAATAGTCAGAAGCCATACTGAAGAGAATTACCTAAACGATTTTATAAGGGTTTCTGTAGCTATTCCCTTAATTATTAAGCCAATGAACATTAAACCAAATGCATCCCCCTTCCATACCACCACAGCTTTTTCATATGCCAAAATTTTAAACACTGTATCACTGGCCTTTAAAGTGTGTTTTAAGGGGCATATTAATGATATACTCAAAAGTACTACAGTAAGCATCTTCCCCCAGGGATGCTCGAAGAAAAATTATCAATTAAAGAAAGATCATCTTTGGAATCTATTCACCTTGGCATTTTTGATACTTTTTTTTTCCATTTAGATAATCCTCTTTCTCCAACTCAAATATTAGCCACTTTTTGAACAGTATTATGCCCTTCTATATTTCAACAGAATTCCTCCTCAATGCCCTAAATTAGTGCCTCCGTCCCTCTATAAACTTCACACTTCCACAGTAACTCATTGCAAAGTAGTTACAAGAAACTAATTCATAAAATACGACCTAGCATTAACAAAAACATAATGAGCCACTTAGGAGAATTTTGTTATAAATTTTTTTTGGATAGAATATCAAAATAAAGGAATATATTTCTAACCATGGATTATCTAACAGTATTATAGATGATAAATATGATAAATGATAAGTGACAAACTTATTGCCCTATCACATTAAGAATCATGCATATAATATTTAACCTGGTGTCCAAGAGCATATGGAATCCTTAAATGCAAATTAAATATTCTCCACTTTTATGAGTTTGACTAATTTGGATACTTCATATAAGGGGAATCACACAGTATTTGCTCTTCTGTGACATTTATTTTACTTAGCTAACATCCTCCAGGATCATCCACATTGTGGCAAATAGCAGAATTTTCTTCTATTTTTTAGACCGAATAATAATTTCTCCACATCCTCACCAACACTTTGCCCAGAATTGTAAGATAATACATTTGTATTGTATCAAACCATTGGGTTTGTGATCATTTGTTACAGCAGCTGTAGGAAACTAGCACAGCGGAGATGTGAATCTTCCCTGGTCCAGTCACGTTCTCCTTCCCTTTTGTTGGTCTGTTGGTATGGCTTCCAGCTCCTCTATCATGGTCAGCACTGGTCCTATCCCAGCTGGGATAAGCACCTATCCCAGAATTCCTGTTTTTCCTCCTCAGATCTTTAACCCTCATTGCAGAAAATGTTCATTCTTTCTCTTATCAGTCTTATAGTCTATATGCCCATATCTCTAACTTTTTCTTTTGTTTGCATCTGTATAATAAAACTGCCCTCCTTCAATTGTATTCTCAGCAAAATGTTGGATGCAGATGGCTCATTTCTGAGGTGAAGGATCCTTATTTCCTATTTTTTATACTCTGTTGTTGCTCTTTCCCTGTGACTTACTTTGGGGGAAAAAACATTCAAAGGTTAATCACCACCTGAAAAACCATTTCCTGAGATGCTGACATCAGGGGCTCTGTGGTAGGTGTGTGTCCCACAATCAGACACCCTCTCTAATGAGAACAGCCTAGTACTGTGAAAGGGTCTCATTCACTTTGTGTGTGGGCCGCACCCAAGAGACTTGAATGAGAAAGCAAATGTTTGTCAAGGGATTTCCAGGACTGTGGCATGCTGAGATTTCAGCAAGTTTGTGAAAGAGGGAAAGATACTGAGAACTTGAAAAAAAAACTACATACAAGTTACAGGAGCAAAAGACCACAAAAAAAATAGTGGCAGATGGAGCCTGGAACAAAAGAACTACAAGACATTCATTTGGGGATACGGGAAGGAAAAGTCCAAAGGAGGGGAAGATGGGGACAGAAACAGTCCTACGACCAATGTTGTAGACGTGCCTACTGTATCAACATTTATTCAAACCATCTAAGCTTCTCTAACTTCTCTATGCTGACCAATTTTCCTATTCACAAGCAGAATATCTTAAAACTGAGGGTTAGTCGGTGGCTCAACCCAGAAGGAAATTCCTGCATAATTTTTTGTCAACAGGTTAATATTTCTTCTCCAGTCTAGTACATAGTATAGTCATTTAAGTAATAAATCTTAATAATTCTTGAAAAAGGAAGGAAAGCATAACTCAAGTTAAAATACAAGTGGCAAAATAAACATGAGTTAAGCTGCTTTTCTATATACAGCTGAAATTTTAGAGGTAGAGTTTGTTATTTTTGGGTTAGCACATATCATGTCAGGAGGTCTTAATTTTGGCAAGAAAGAAAGCTGATGGAAAGAAAGTTTCTCTGGCTAACAAAAATCCTTTTTTAAGGACTCATGGAAGATATCCATTACAGAGAATTGAGAAATCCATGAGGAAAAAGAAACATTAAAAGATACTATTTTTGTTCTGGCTCTCATGTTTTCTTTTCTCTCTTAACAGAAATAAAATCAAGGATTTCTTACTTCATAGGTCAATGAATCTGTGCAGGCTCACAGATGTATGTTTTGCTCCTGTAGTCTCAGGCAAAAGTAACTGGCCCTCACATTTAAGATGTATGAATAATACATGCTCAAAGACTTAGTACTTTAAGTGTTGGAAAATTAAGGTAAACATTTGGTGAGTTTTCATTGAAAACATTAAAGTATTTTTTCCAGGTGTTACTTTTCCACAAGAAGTCTGAAGACTATATTTTAGAGGAGTACTCTTATTTACATGACTTCTTTGAACGTATAAATTTTTGCTTCTAACAAACTACATTAGAAAGCATATATTAGTTATTTTCCCAAACGTGATCTATGACAATCTAACAATAATCACTTAACATTTTCTTCCTCCTTTAAAATCAACCTAGCTATTTAAAACCAACCTATTGACTCACATTCTGTCTTGAGAATACTAGCTTTCATTAACTAGAATTCCTGGCTAGTCCCATATTGAAAGCTCTATTCCAGAAAAAATTGGTTTTTTAATTACTCTCAGAAGAGTTTAAAGAATTAAATAAATAGCTCAAAGCTGACCTGTATCAAGGATACAATCCAGGAAAAAATGCTGAGACAGGTGGCAGAGCTTAATAAAAATACAGCACGGTAGCAAGCTCAACCTGTGATCTTTGACCAACCTCACTAGGAAACTAACCAGTGAAACTGGGTCAGGTAATATAGTGCAAGAGGTCTCTGACCAGCAGGGGCAGCATCACCCAGGAACTTAAAAATACAAATTCACAGGCTCCAGCCTAACCTACAGAATCAGAACCTCTGGGATAGGCCCCAGAAATCTGTGTTTGAGTAGCCCCCTAGTTGAGTCTGACCATTATGACACATTCTAAACTTTGAGAACGTCTAGAATAGAGTTACTGAAGTCATGGCCACTGATCTGACCCGGTAGAAGCTGCTCACCTTCCCACACAGAGGCAAGGTAACACACTAAGCATGAAATACATCACAGAAAGCCTAGCTGTGTCCTGCTGCTGTCTCCACTTGAAGAACGGCCATGAGCAAGTCACCTCTACCTAACCCTTAGGTTTTCTGTCTTTAACATAGAAAATATGATTTTCAGAAATCAAATTTGGAGCATTTATATTTTTTGTTAAAACATTTTATATAATTATGCCATAATTTTCATAACCATAGACTACACCCATCTTCAACATTTAAGAAGAGAATCCAGAAATGCAGAATGAGTAACTCAGTTTCATGATAAAGTAAAACTTTAACAAACCTCACATTCTTCTATATGATCCATGTGATATATACATTATATACATATATATCTCATATATGAAGTACATTAGACTTTTTGTTATAGAAGTATGGACAAAAAGGAAGGGGTTCTATGCAAAAGAACCTCACTGGGTCACCTGGTCATAAATTTCTAACTGGGAAGGTCATGGCCAGTAGTCCTGCTCCAGGCATATAACTTCTTTAATGAAAGGTTTTAAGTTTGTCTTGTCCATTGTTCTTGTGCGTCCAGATTAACACACCTTTGAAATACCCCTCCATGGGAGTATTAACCCTCCAGAGAGCACAAAATCTTGTTACCCACCCTGTAATCCAATCCTCACCTTGCTTTCTCCAATCTTTCTACTTTCCCTCCTTAATTTCAAATGCATAAAAGAAGCTGCAAAACTGTTACTCTCTGGAACATTTGACATCTTGTTCTCTAGCATATGTCATTAGTTTGGCTGAAATCAACTCAAAAATTCTCTACATACTTAGATGTTTCTTACAGAAGTCACATACAGCTGACTACAAAGTTAATTCTTTGCAATATTTACAAAAATCCTTTCTAAAAATTCTTAAGAAACATCCACAGATATTATTAATACAATTGATGGTTGCAGATTTTGTATTTGCCTACTTGCTGAAGTTTATTTGTAACTCCAAAATCAATACTTGTAGCATTATCTCGATCATCAAAAATATGTGCAGAGCAATGAAAAATTTGAGTTGCCTGACCCACACATTCATTCCCAACTGAGGTCAAAAAAAAATCACTGCCTTTTTGTTATGGCTCTTTGTTGATGATACTGGTACAGAAAATCACCCCCGCGCCCGCCCCTAGAGGTCTTGTTACTCTATGGTTCTTTTTGCCCACTACAGGTAAGAGTTGTGGCTCTCAATGCCAGAGTTTGATAAAAGGAAAGGAATTATTTATTCAAAAATTATACAGGTTCAGAATAATGGCGGAATGTCACCATTAAATCCCAAAGTCCCTTTAAAAAACCCACAAACCACACACACAGTCCTGCCTCCCTTTGCCAAACAAGGCCAGTCAGGGACGCTGTATCTCAGGAAAAGAAAATAGAAGTCGGTAGCTCGGCTAGGCTCCCATTCTTAATCCAAAACCATGTGGCACTTCTTCAAGGTGGGCCAGGGAATCCTGCATCCTTTCAAACCACGTGGCTAAGAGAGAGAGCTCAGCACAGCTGTTACATCGTGCTTTCCTGCTTTCTAAGTTGCTTGGATAAGAGAGCCCCCTCTGTGCTCCCAAACCCCGTGGTAAAAAGCCCCAGCATGGCTTCCACACCGGGGTTTACATCCCAGCACAGATCTTCCTCCATAACCCCATTCCAACTCCTCCCACACTGGGTTACACCTGCCAATAGTCTGGTTTCTTCTTCCTTTCTAAAATGCCATTGCTAGTCCAGGCAAGCGTGGCCCCGTGACTCAGGAGCTGCCTCCAAGCCACTCTTGTAGGCTCAGGATGCCCCTCCGGCTAAATCACATCAAGGATTACAGTCACTCTCATCTCCCTGTCTTTGTGCAGGCACAGGTTTTAATATTAATAAAACAAAGGCCAAGTTCTTTAGATATGCAAAGTAGCTCTCAATGGCCCTGCTATGCTTCCCTCATTCCCCAAGTGATAGCTATGAGAGTTTTCTCCATCTTGAGGGACCTTCAGCTCAACACCCCATTACAGTTTTGCTATTACAATGGCAGCCAGCAGTGTTCCTAAGTGCAAGAAGGTTGTGACGTGTCTTATAAAGAAAATACACATTAGCTAAGCTGCTGTCAAGTATGAGTTACAGTGCTATTAGCCATGATTTCAGTGTTAATTAACCAAATATATACATATTTTACATATATATATATGACACACACACATAAAACAAGGGTACATATTGATTGGTTGACAAAAATATTGTGACCAGAATTGCAGGAACCTAACCCTGTTTTTCTCATAGAAGCTATGGTTCAATATTTTCTAATTCAATCCTTGTGGACTTTATAGAATATAACTACTGCACACAAATAATGAGAATTGACTGTACTTAAAAGTCTAAAGCCAAAAGAAAACTAAAAACAAAGCTGATGAAATAAACCTTTAATAGCAAACAAGGTTTTGAGGACAGTATGTCTGTGTGTATATATGTGTGTGTGTGTAAACACATATATAATTATATATAAAATATATATAATCTTTCAAAATTTATGTATTATATATTACATATATAATCTTTCAAAAATTGTTAAAGGAAGGATTCTTTTTTAAAAGATTTTATTTATTTTTAGAAAGAGAGGAAGGGTGGGAAAAAGAGAGGGTAAGAACATCGATGTGAGAGAGAAACATCGATCATTTGCCTCTTGCACACGCCCCGACTGGGGACTAAACCCCTAGCCCACACATATGTCTGACTGGGAATCGAACCAGCAACCTTTCACTTTGCAGATGATGCCCAACCAACTGAACCACACAGATAAGGGTGAAAGGGATCTTGCTAAAGGTGGAAGGCAGGACATATCAAGTCTAAGACTTATGATGTTTATTTTTAAACTGTTCAACTTCCTATCTAATTTGGATATATAAATATATTGAATGAAACTAGAGTATTTGCCAAGGTAAACTGAAAGCTAACTTGTTTATGTCCATTTTGTCAAAGAATACAAATACCAGACCGATCACTGGGTAGTGACACATGCAATATACAGACACTGTATCATAGAAATGTCCTTGAAACCTGTATGATCCTATTAACCAATGTCCCCACAATGAATGTAATTGTAAAAACATTAATACATGATTGAGTTTAAAATGCATAATGCTTTCTACCAACAAACATCAGCACATTCTGTTATATGCTTACCAGCAAGGCAGAGTCTGTGATTAAGATTAAATAATTCCAATAAGTAGCATGATCTTTGTTTCTTGTAAAGAGTTTTTATTGTATTTTTTTCCATTACCATTTACCTCCCTTATACCCTCTTCCACCTCTATCCACCCTCTCCCCCCAGCAATCACCACCCTGTTATCCATCTCCATGAGTCCTTTTTCATTTTTGCTTGATCCCTCCAGCCCCACCTCACACTCCAGAGCTGTCAGCCTGCTCTCTATGAGTTTGTCTGTATTTTGCTTGTTAGTTCAGTGTGTTCATTAGATTTCACATATGAGTGAAATGATATGACATTTATCTTTTTCTGGCTGACTTATTTCATTTAGCATAATGTCCTCTAGCTCCCATGCTGTCACAAAGGGTAAACTTTTTTCTTTTTTTACAGCTGAGTAGTTTTCCGTTGTGTAAATATACTATGTTGTTTTATCTACCCACCTACTGATGGACACTTGGGCTGCTTCCAAATCTTGGCAACTGTAAATTACTGTGCAATGAAAATAAGGGTGCATATACTCTTTTGAATTAGTGCTTTGGGTTTCTTCATATAAATTTCCAGAAGTGGAATCACTGGGTCATAAGGCAGCTCCATTTTTAATTTTTTGAGGTAGCTCCATACTGCTTTCCACAGAGTCTGCACCAGGCTGCATTCCCAGCAACATGCACAAGGGTCCCCTTTCTCCACATCCTCACCACCCTGTGTTGTTTATTGATTTATAGCCATTTTGACCAGTGTGCGGTGATATCTTCTTGTGATTTTAATTTGCATTTCTCTGACGATTAGTGATGGTGAGCATCTTTTCATGTGTCTGTTGGCCATTTGTATGTCTTCTTTGGAGAAGTGTCTATTCAGATCCTTTGCCCATTTAATTGGATTGTTGGGTTTTTTATGTTGAGTTTTATAAATTCTGGAATGTATTTTATAACTTCTGGAGGATCTTTTAGATAGTCTAGTTACTATACCTCAAAGTATTTTGTCTAGTGTTTTGTATATTTTTGAATATTTGTATTATCAGAAATGGAAAAAAGTTACAATTACCTATGAATTAACTAATTATATAACAAGCATTATTGAAAGCTAACATGTGCCAGGCACTGTGCTGGGTACCAGAGATACAATGGAAAACAAGATAAACACATTTCTGTGCTCAAAGGACTCAGGCCAGAAAGCAGACAGTAGCAGGGTGAAGGTAAGCTTCCCCAGAAGTATGACTTTAACCTGAGACTTGAAGATGTGATCATTAATTTTATGATCACACGGAACCGGGCTCCATGACCAAGTGCAGTCTCCAGAGTGCATGCTTTTACCATGACTCCTTCACTGCACCACAGGGCCGGGGGGAGACAACGAGGAAGTGGTAAAGAGAAACACCAGATCAGCCCTGATAAAAGATTGGGCTGTTTCCATCAGCCAAAGAAAAATTTAAAGCAGAGGAGTGACAGGACCAGATTTTTGTCTTAAGCAGTAATGAAATAATTGCAGGGAGGAAAATGGAATACAGGCAGAAAGACAGGTGATTTTTTAAAATTATAAGAGAAAGTTTATTTAGAAAGTTACAGGTGTAGCAGGAGAGAGTCCGCTGAGCTGCATAGGCTCAGGAAACAACTTACAGAAGCAAACGAAGGGCCCTCGGAGCTTAGGAGAGAGACAGGCAAAGGTAA
This sequence comes from Desmodus rotundus, assembly GCF_022682495.2. Taxonomy (NCBI): domain Eukaryota; kingdom Metazoa; phylum Chordata; class Mammalia; order Chiroptera; family Phyllostomidae; genus Desmodus; species Desmodus rotundus. Next base: position 59,958,049 of record NC_071388.1, on the reverse strand, counting down.
CACGCCTGGGGGAAGGGACGGGGGACACGAAAGGTGCAGGCAGGGCTCGAGGGAGGCAGAGTGCACCAAGACAGGTGATTTTTGCTCTGATAAAAGAGTTTCTCTTTTAACCACTTTACTTTATTGACATAGCATCCAAATGTGTAGAAAATGTGTATAAGCATTTATTTGAGCCAAACTAATGACATATGCTAGGGAGCAAGATCTCAAATGCTTTAGTGAGTAACAGTTTTACAGCTTCTTTTATGCATTTGAAATTAAGGAAGATTGCATGAAGGTGGGAGAAAACAAGATGGGGATTGAATTGCAGGATAGATAAGATTATGTGCTCTGTTGAGGGTGGTTAGGGCTTTTCAAAGGTGTGTTACCTAGATGCACAGAGACAATGGACAGGCCAAATATATAAGCCTTTTGCTAAACAAGTTGTGTGCCTGGGGCATGAATACCCACCCTGACCTGCCCAGTTAGGAATTTATGATCAGATCACCCCGCAAGGTTGCTTTCCACAGAACCTCAGTTTTTTGTCCACAATGTGAACATCTAAGAATAGTTTAAATTACTCTAGAAAATATTGAAAGCAAAAACTCCAAACAATAGAAACAGTTTTAACATAATTTCTTCTTAAAAGGATAATAAAGATGCCACCCCTTCAGTTATCTCGGGAGGTAATCCCAAGAATGTTCAGAAAGGATCCTGGTCACTTACAGAGCAAAGGTAGGGAAACACTGAATGTGAAGTGTGTGGAGAGAGGAGACACGCAGCAGGGTGGCGGGGGCTGACTCTGGCTCAGGAGGTCATCAGAGGATGACAGAAGATGAAGTAGGTGGTAAGAAATAGAAAGAGAAAAAAAAGACATCATGAAATAAAACGATGGTGTAGATATGATAAGCCAATAGTGTGAGTGGGATAAGCCCACTAAAATCAATCTTCTATTTGGAAATTTAAATATCAGAATATCACTATTGTCTACTGCTCCAGGGAGTGTTCTAAAGGCCACACACGTAGTATTGGGGACTTTGGAATAGCAATTTGCCAAGGGAAAGTTTAGCTTCTTAGACTCAGCATACGATGATTAAGCACAGGAAATCAAATAATGGGTTAATGCCAAACTCTACATGAGCATTAAGTATAGACTATTTAATGAGTCTAAAAAGCTCTATACTTTTTATTTTTAAAAGCATAAAGGAGTTGTCCAGTTCAATAAATTCTCCATATGTAGTTAATGATGTCAAATGTTCTATTATGGAAAAAGCATCACAATAATCAATCCTTTACTTAAAACATTAAAAAGAATCCATAACAAAGCCTTTTTTAGTAGAAAAAGTCACAATAAGTATGTGTCTAAACTGCTGCCAGTTTTGTTTCTGTTTTTAAAGGCTGCTAGTTAAAATTCAACTGATAAAAGTAGGAAATTCTTGCCAAGGCTTTAATTTGATTTATAGTAATGCCCCTTGAGCGATGATGTGTTGACATCCAGGATCCCTCAAGAAGGATAACTGAGAAGACATTTAGTGGCCTTGGAAGAACTTTTTGGAGGATTGTGTGGCTAATTGCCCTGAGGAGACATACGTCAGCTTCAACTGAGCTCCCCTTAAAGGTTCTCATATAAGCACAAAATCTAAACTTCATTTAGTTCAATGCCCTCCAATTCCTGGGTTTCTGTTACTGATTTTGTGTCTACTGATGTTCATGTATAAATCTCTGTAGTTTTTCAACAGCTTATTGACAGAAAGAAGCACACAGGTGCTGAGCTCAGACTCCCACCTCTTCAGGACTTCACCTTGGATTTTGGCTTATGTGTTAAACCTCACGAAATTTTATACATGAACAAAAAACACGGGTCCCAAGTAAAGCAGTGTGACTGTCAAGTCTGTCTCATTTAAAACACGTTCTTTAAGCCCTGACCTGTGTGACCCAGTTGGGTGTCGACCCACAAACGGAAAGTTTTCCAGTTTGATTCCTGGTCAAGGCACATGCCTAGGTTGCAGGTTCAGTCCCTGGTCGGGGTGCAGAAGGCAACCAAATCAGAGTGTGGAAGGCAACCAATTGATGTTTCTCCCTCACATTGGTGTTGTTCTCTATTTCTCACTCCCTTCCCCTCTCTCTAAAATAAAATTAAGAAAAAAAACCCACATTATTTGAGCCAAAGCAACATGTATTGAGAATTGACTTTAAAATTTACTCAAATAATGTGTGTGTGTAGTTTAATTTTTAATTTCTTTTTTCTTTCAAATGTAGTTTTTGCATAATCTTTGGCTGTTCTGTATGAATTAAAATTGGCTGTTTTTTCTTCTCTTTCCATCACTATTCCAGCCTTCTTGGGACTAGCTTTGTTACATAAAAAAGAATTCACTTTACTTTTTCTTCTATCCTTGATCTATATCTCTGAAGTTGTCCATTTAGACTTTGGGCCAATAACTGATTAATTGATAGGGAAGCTAGTTCAAAAAATATTGATTATAGGTCACATTGACTTGGGTGACTCTCACAGAATATGGTAAAAGGAAGCTAAGTATGGAAAATTCTTGTTTTCTGCTAAAGTAATTGAAACCTTTTAACAATGAGTTTTTCATTTCCATCTATGAAATTTGGCTTAAATAAAATGTCTTTCTTTGATATACTACTTTTAAAAATTATTTTATTTTTAAAACAGAACATAATCCCAATAGAAAGAGGCAAGAATATGGGCAGACAATTCAAAGAGGAGGAAATAAACTTTAAACATATAAAAAGATGTTCAGTTTCATGATGATATGAGAAATGTACTATAACATACAAGGAAATGCTTTTTCTCATCCATCTGGCAAAGGTTTAAAAGTTAACTATTACACTATTTTGACAAAGAGATAAGGAAAGATATACTACAATATATGAGTATAGTTGGTAATGGTATAAATTAGTTCAACTTTAAAAGTCAAATTGACAATATTTGTCAATTTAAAATACAAATATCCTCTGCACTAAAATTTTTAGTGTAGAAATCCAATAATACATGCATGAAGATGTATGTATACAGTGATTTATTGTAGCATCCAGCCATTGGGATAATATGCAGCTATTAATAAGGGAGAGAAATGGAAAGTGATGTGAAACCAATTCAAAATTACATTAACTTGTAAAAGGAAGACATAGTACAGCATGGAGAGTGTGCGTAAAAGAAATCGGAGCTGTATACACACACACGTTAGATCTATGCAGGTACAGAGTGTGAGAAACTGGCAAAATGAATTGCCTCTGAAGAGGACTGGCAAACTGAGGGACTAGAAGGCCGAAGTGAAATGGAAATTCACTTTTCATGGTGTATCTTTTTGTACTGTGGGATTTTTTTTTTTAACTATGGATTTTTGTATTTTTTCAAATAGTACTTTTAAAAAAATTGTATTTTTGCACTGGGTTTGCTACCAGAAGACAGGTTTTGTGAAAACCACCACTAAATCAAAGCCAAAATGGGAAAGGAAAAGACTCATAACAACACCGTCTTCATTGGACATGTAGATTCTGACAAGTCTACCACTACTGGCCATCTCTATAAATATAGTGGGATTGACCAGAGAATTGCTGAAAAACTTGAAAAGATGGCTGCTGAGAGGAGGAAGGGCTTTCTCAAGGAGGGCTGGGTCTTAGATAAACTGAATGCTGACCATGAGTGTGGTATCACCCCTGACACTTCCCTGTGGAAACTCAAGACCAGCAAGTGTGTGACCATCATTGATGTCCCAGGTCACAGAGACTTTATCAAAAACATGATCATAAGCACATCTCAGGCTGACTGTGCTGTCCTGATTGTTGCTGCTGGTGTTAGTGAGTTTGAAGCAGGTATCTCCAAGGATTGGCAGATCCATGAGCATGCCCTTCTGGCTTACACACTGTGTGTGAAACAGCAGATTGCTGGTGTTAACAAAGTGGGTTCAACTGGGCCACCCTACAGCCAGAGGCAATACAAGGAAATTGTTAAAGAACTCAGCACCTACATTAAGAAAATTGGCTACAACCCTGACACAGTGACATCTGTGCCAGTTTCTGGTTGAAAGGGTGACAACATGCTAGAACCAAGTGCTAACATGCCTTGGTTCAAGGATGGAAAGTCACCCATAAAGATGGCAGTGCCAGTGGAACCATGCTGCTTGAAGCTCTGGATTGCATCCTACCACCAACCCATCCAACTGACAAGCCCCTGTATCTGCCCCTCCCGGGTGTCTACCAAATTGGTAGCATTGGGACTTTCCCTGTGGGCTGAGTGGAGACTGGTGTTCTCAAACCTGGCACCATGGTCCCTTTTGCTCCAGTCAGGTTACAACTAAAGAAAATTCTGTTGAAATGCACCATGAAGCTTTGAGTAAAGCTCTTCCTGGGGACAATGTGGGCTTCAATGTCAAAAACATGTCTGCCAAAGATGTTCATTGTGGCAATGTGGCTGGTGACAGCAAAAAGGACCCACCAATGAAAACAGCTGGCTTCACAGCTCAGGTGATTATCCTGAACCATCCGGCCAAATCAGTGCTGGACGTGCACCTGTGCTGGACTGTCACACAGCTCACATTGCTTGCAAATTTGCTGAGCTGGAGAAGACTGATCATCATTCTGGGGAAAAGCTGGAAGATGGCCCAAAGATTTTGAAACCTGGTGATACTGCCATTGTTGATATGGTTCCTGGGAAGCCCATGTACATCAAGAGCTTCTCTGACTATCCTCTTCTAGGCCACTTTGCTGTTCGTGACACAAGACAGACAGGTGGTGTGGGTGTCATCAGAGCAGTGGACAAGAAGGCAGCAGGAGCTGGCAAAGTCACCAAGTCTGCCCAGAATACCATCCCTACTACCTGCCACCATGGTCTTAACCAGTGGTGGAAGAGTGGCCTCAGAATTGTTTGTCTCAGCTGGCCTTTTAAGTTCAATTGTAAAGGACTGGTTAATGATTACAATGCATCATAAAAACTTCAGAAGGAAAGGAGACTGTTTTGTGGACCATTTGTGTGTATGTGTGTGTGTGTGTGGCAGTTTTTAAGACATTAGTTTTTAAAATGGAAATAACTTGACCAAAAATCTGTCACAGAATTTGGAAGGCCATTAAAACAAAGTTTAAGGAGAAAGAAATAATAATAATACAAAATTTTTTAATAAACAAAAAATAAGAAAGTATGTTCTCAGCTACATGAAGGCACATAACAAATGTCAATACGTATGGGGTTCTGTGTACCTGCTTTAACCTTGATGAAAATGGAATAAAGCCCTTTTTAAAATGAATAATATTACTGATCTTAAGTTGCAACTTCATGATACTACACTTGATTGAAAATGGTTAATTTAGACAACCCTTTGTCTACATGGCAAAACGTGTTTATTATACTCCTGTGCTTTCCAAATCAACCCATACATATTCAGAAATTAATATCCTCTTGTAGCCACTCATACCCAGATGGTCCTAACTGCCTGTCCCGTTTCCTTTTTCTCTTTTGTGCTATCCTCATTCTCTCTCCCTTAGACATAGGGGTTCACCAGCTCATTCTGTAAAGAGCCAGATAGGAAATATTTTCGACTTTGTGGGCCAAGATGGAAAATCAAGGATTAATATCCATGTGCATATATACCAAAAGAGAGAACAAACTTCTGGAATTTTTTGTAATAAAATTAAAAACATAATAAGAATTGAGAAAAATGTAATATGGATCTTCTAGTGAGAAGAATAGAATTCTTCTTGAAAAGATAACATTTTTCTTAATTAGGGTTCAAAGTCAGTATTTTCTATCATTAAATTGATTGAAAATTGTTATCTGCAAAAACCTGTCTTATCTCTTGGGCCCAACAGAAAAAGGGGGTGAGTCAGATTTGGCCCAAGGGTTGTGTCTTTTCCGTCCTTATCTGCCTGATGAGAGTTCCCAGGCACCCAGGGAACCCTGTTCTGTGCTCAACCTTCGGAGAAGCCTGGCAACTCCTCCTCCTAACCCCATCTGAACAGAATGATCACTTCACCACTCCTGTAGTTTGCTCACACTTCCATTCTTGAATGGATGACATTTTATAATATTTATTAGTATTAAATGTCTCTTACTTTCTTATATCTAATTTACCTGTCCCTGGTCTTTAGAACATGCTAAAACATCATAGGAACTCAATAATTTTTGTTAAAATAAGCTTTCATCAATTTTGATGGTAATATAAAAGAGTGCACCATCCACTCATTTAATACCTGTGGTGCCAATAATTTCTTAAACTTGTATTTTGGATTCAAATAATTAGGCTTACCCTTCAGTGCCAGCATCTTCAGTCATTCAATCAAGAGTTCTCCCATTTGACTGAGATGCCTAGACTTTTGCAAGCACTTTGTAGTTAAAGGCTGAAACTTGTTCACAAACATGATCTCAAAGGCCAGCTCTCCATGATGAGAAATTATACACACACACACACTCACACACACACAATGCCTACAGGAAGAACTTAAGCTTACATACCCCAGTACTACTATATAATTTACTCCAAACCCAGGGCAGGCATGGAGGATGAGGTGTGGAGAAGAGGTCAAGAATAAGTCTTTTTAGCCCTGGCTGGTGTAGTTCAGTGGATTGAGCACTGGCCTGCGAACCAAAGAGTCAGTAGTTCAGTTCCTAATCAGGGTATATGCCTGGGTTGTGGGCCAGTTCCCCTGTAGGAGGCAACCACACATTGATGTTTCTCTCCTTCTCTTTCTCCTTCCCTTCCCCTCTCTCTAAAAAGAAATAAATAAAATCTTTTTAAAAAAGAATAAATCTTTTAAAATAATTCATCCACTGTCAACAAAAAAGTTGGTACTCATTGGCACAAGTAAAAATTTTTGTTATTGCTATTGCTTTCTTCTTGGGTTCCAGGAAGAACTTTTTACCAAATATTATAGTTTGTGCCTCCATATAGATCTAGTCTCTATTGTGTGTAATTCTGAGACTGTGGCATGTCAAAGCATTTCCCTTCAGTTGTAGGTTTCTGAGTGCTAGCCTACAATAAAATAGCCCACAGTAAAACTTCAAGTGAGTATATTTTCTGATATTGACCACTATAAAGAATTCTATGGCTTTATCTTTGATGTACTTTTTCCTAGTATTTACTTACTTATTCTTCAGCTGAGTTCACATATTACTTCCTGTGGGAAGTTTCCTCTGACCTCACCCAAAGCAACCAAGCCTCTTATTAGGGGCTGTCTTAGCTCTCTCTATATGTTCTTCATAGTACTCACGGAAGTTCATATTATATATTTGAGTAATCTGGCTGTCACGGATGAGAATAAGTCTACCAAGACATGATCTGCTTGGGGAGGAAAGGTGGCTGATCTCTCAAAGGAGAAGGCCTGAGAGCCTTTTCCTCAATGGGCTTTTATTGGGTTCAATTTGCACAGGAATACAGGTAAAGCTCATTAATCATTGTCAGGCAGTAAGGATCAAACAACAGATAACATACAGAGAACTCTGAAGGCTTATTCTGAGTAGGAGTCAGTTAGCTAAAGGGCTATAAGACTTTGGGAAACAAACTCATTTCAGGCTTGGACCCTTATCATTTAAATTGAGGGTATTAGCAAAGCAGGTTTCACAGGATTTTATGCATTCTTTCTTAGGCCTGATCGCCCCAGGGAATCTGCCCTTTCCAGCACAGGGCTGCACCGCCCTCTGTCATTGTTTCAGGCTTAAGTCAGGCAGGGGAAGTCAGGCAGCTAAGAGATTAGGAGACTTCTTGCAGACAAAATGAAGACTCAGGCTCTGTCAAAGCCAAGGGGCAAGGGTCCATCACCCCCTTGTTCTATAGCCCCCAAGTCCTTCCCTGAGGGCCTTTTTCGTGACCATGCCTGTCTTAGGTCCTCCCTTCCTTGAGGAATCTTACCTGTCATTGTCTAACTGGTCAGGCTCCAGGACAAGCAAGGTAAAGTAAAGTGGGCAGAGGTGGCGCCCCTGCCAGGGAGATAAGCTTTGTTTCCTTAGTGGCTTATGGTCCCAAGGTCTCTCACTCAGCCTTAGCCATGGGGGGTTACAGCTTCTGAAACCAAGCAGGGCAGTTCCCAACAAGTAATTATTCAATCGATGTGCCTTATTTATAAGGTCTGTAAAGGCAGAACTCATGTCCATTGTCCTCATTGTGTCTTAACACCTACGTAGTGCCTAAGATGTGTATACATTCACCCAATACTTGTCGAATGAATGAATGAATGAAGATAGAATGAGGTCGATGGTCCATTTTGCTATTGGTTCCTAAGGAGGACCACGACTGCTGAAATTGTTTATATCAGACATCTGAATCATTAGAGGACAGAGTTAAGACTGTTTAAAACAAAACAAAACAGGGATTCCGGATTCAACTCATTTATTTTACTGAAAAGACAAAGACCCAGACACTCAGAGAAGTTACATAACTTGCCTGGGATCCCACAAGAAGTACTGACAGAGTTTGGAATTTCTATTTTCACCATTAAGCCAGTGAGATCTTATCATACCACCCACCCTTCTGCAAGGTTTCCGACATGACTCATGGTCTCAAACCTCCACACCCGGCTTACATGTCACGGCCTTGACTGTCCGTGCATCTACACCAGCCCAGACTCGAACATAGCTACTCAGCTTATGTGCTGTGCTTAACATTTCCTCACTGTGAGCTTCTCAGTGACTCAATTTCAATTTTTGAAAGGGAAAGCATAAATTGGGTCCAACTCCGGTCCACACAGCTGTGCTCTGAGGGAGGAGTGCATCGCAGAGTACCATAGGGGTTCTGAATAGAAAGAACACTTTTAAGGTGCTCATGTGGGAGAGACTGTAGATATACGAGAACTGCATAGGCAATTTTCCTAAGGCCAAAGTGCGTAAGGGCACGTGCACACACACACACACAGACGCCATATGTTATTATGCCCTTTGCATTGTCTATTCTTTAATCTATCAAAAGTGTAAATAAAAAATTTAAAAATATATAGCCCCATCATGTCCAATGCATCCAATAATAGATAAACAAAATTTATGAGATGCATCTCACATTGGGGCTGCCAGGCGCATAGTAAATGGGTATTTGATAACATGCCCACTTCCATAAAAGCATTGTTTTGCCATTGATTCATGACACTTTAAAAATAATTGATAACAGCTAATTGTTACTGATGGCTCAGCTAACTAAAACAGACTGGCTCTAAATAGAAACCTGGAAGGAAGAATACATGGTGACTAAAACCCACTGAACCATGGATTTCACTACAAGTTTGGTCTGCATATTCAGTTCTCCAGTTGGTGCTTATCATACCTCCTAAATGAAACTAAAACCGTCAAAGGGAGTTTTTACTCAGTTACATTATGAAACCTTAGAAACCCGATTCACAGTTCCCATTAAAGAAAACAATTTCTGTGACATTACCTGCATAGACTGTTTCCTGTAGCTCAGCCAGCAAGACTCAAACTCAATCTGGCCACATTTCTTGGGATTTTGAGTTCCAGTACAAGGCTTCCAAATAATGTTATTAATGGTGAGTCAGCTCAGAATGTACTGTGGGACAGACCACATAGAAACTTAAGCACAGGAAAGAGCTGAAGCAAGAAAGCGGACCCGAGGCAGAGTGTAGCCGGCACAGTTGAAGACAGGCCTGGAGTGAAACAGTCTCTCCTGACCCGCCTGCCATATTAATTCCTTCAACCTATTCCTCAGTCTTTTTTCTAAAACAAAATCTAACCAGAATTCATTTCTGTTGCTGATATCATTTTAATAAAAGTTTATCAGTCTTTTGTTAGACTTTCTTTTCTTTTAAAATCTCCTCAAAAAATTGTTCCCCCCCCAAAAAATACATTTTAATAGTCTTTTTTAGTTACAGCTCTTAATTTAAGTTGTCTTTTCTATTAATAATCTCCCTAATCTAATTCCTTTCTGGGATTTAATGGCCGAAACCCTGCATAGTTTGAAATTATTCCTTTACCAATGCTATGTGTTTCTTCTAAAGTGGTTTCTGCCTTTAAAAAAATATATTTGTTGGGAATGTGTCTTTGCCCTACTCTTGTCAAGATTCTTTTCTTTTTCTCTTATGATTTTCTGTTTCTTCATATGTGCAAGCAGTTGTGATATAGTCCAAAACCCTAAAGTCCTAAGAACATAATAATCAAAACAAAAATCCCATAGCTAATCTGCTGTGCGTAAATGGTGGGAGCAGCCTCTAGTTCCCTCACAAAGCCATCAGCCGTTAATTTGGGGCATTTGTACATTCCAAGTGTCTTACTTTGGGTTAATCAATAAAATGTTGACAGAGTATTTAAACTCATTTCAAATTGACTAATGGACCCAAAGTAGTCAAGGGCTACTGACCAAAAACAAAACTTCTAATTTCTCCAAGTATATCCCTGAGCAATATCTGTTAATATAAACACATTTCTCTGTAGTTCTTTTTCCTTAAATATATGCTAAATACTGCAATGATTATTTCATAAATGTTTTGTTTTTAAAGCGCTGTATTTCCGAATGCACAGATTATTCCACAGTAAAGAAAATAGTGTCTTCATTGAAAGTCTTTAATACGTGCACAGCACAGTTTTAAAGTGCTTTAGTTTGTTGTGAGAAACACTTCATGGGTCTCTCACACTGTATGTGTCTTGCTAAGTAGGCCAATAATGCAAGGCTTTATCAGCCCTTTACTCAAGCTATTTCTCAGGGTTGTATGCAGCAAGTGGCCCTGAGAAATAAGGTAATGCCTCCCATTGGGACCGAAAGTAGGCCCACATACTGCCTTCTATAAAAGAGGTGGATTTCCCAAAGTTAAGGTTCCTCGGCTGCAACACAAACCCCCTGTGTGCATAGCATCTAAGTGGACCCCCTGCACTACCCTCCAGGGACCGGATGTAAACCCGATGCTCATGCTGCCTGCTGCCCCGTCAATAGAGAAGTCTTTTGTCTCCGACCCAGGAGCCTCATGTGTTCTGCAGACAGCCATGAAATAATTATTATGTAACCTACTAGCTTTTAAGTAGGGTAAAATCAAATCCCAGCCTCTAGTATGTGTGTGTGTGTATGTGTGTAATTTAACCTCAAAACAATTTATGAAGTAAATACTACTCTAGGCCCTTTTTGTAGGTAAGGAAATTAAGATACGCAAAAGGAGTTCCATCATTTATCCAGTCTCACAGCTCATAAGGGTTGCTGCTAGAATTTGAACCCAGGTAATTTGTCCAAGGTTCATGCTTTTAACCACTATGATTTTTTATCACTTCAGAAGATATATTTCATTTTTCTTTTATATTTTCAAAGACCTTAATTCCTTATTCTTTTAACCATACAAACAATATTAAAATTCACTAATATGTTTACCTAAAGCAATGTTGCCAATATAATGAAACAGAAGGACATATATGTACAATTTTTTCTATGAAATTATTTCCAGAATTTTCCATTTTTTATCAAATAGTTACAAAAGAAGACTACATAGCAAAATTGTTCCTTTCTCTAGACCTATATAGCCTATCTTATTCATTCTTCCAGACAAAGCTCAAGTGCTATCCCCCCCGCAAGACTTCCCTAAATAGCTAAATATTTCTCCCAACTGTACAGCATTTTGTCTCTGGCTGGAACTCAGCACAGCAGTCCTTGCTTTCTCCTCATCCAGGTGTAGATCGCTTTGAGACAGGCAGTTTCTGCTTACGATTACCTTTTCCCCCTCACAACTTAGAGCGTGATGCCTTGCAATTGGTGTTAATAATAAGTAGAGTTAAGGAATTATCTTTAGTATCTGATAAAAAATAGTTTCAATAGTAAAATATAAGATAAAAGTTTTAAGGTTTTTTGCTAAGAATATTTGGGTCATATTCAGACATTCAGATTTTAAAATCTCACTTATGACTGCCTAACAGCCGAATGAATAAATTATAAAAAAATTTAATGAACTATTGTATATTGTATATCATTCCAATATATTTTTGGCATTAGTTGAATGCTCCGACATGTGGGGGTGAGAAATGTATATCTTGATCATGTTTTCCCACTTGGTGGCACAGGGTGACTGTCACGGGGCGAATTCTTATCACATCACATCTGTTCTGCCATAGAGCCTCCATCCGGCCTTCTTCTCTCCTGTCTCCTCCTCTCCACAGCCCATTCTGCTACCAGATGAGTCTTCCTAATGTCCTACTTTCTCCACACACTGATTCTGCTCAAAAGCTTTCAGTGACTCCCCATGGACCATAATATAAATCAGAACTCCCTGGGAGCCTGGTACTCAATTCAAATTTAACCCCAATATACCTTATGACACCCACTGCCTACCTTTTCTACATGAAAACATTTCTTCAGTCAAATTGATCTACTCCCTATCTCACACGTATACCTTGCATTTCTCGTGGTACAGAACACACTTCCTTTTTTATACATTTAGATCTTACCCATTCTTCCAGAACAAAATCTAAGGCATGTCTGCCATGTTGTTTTTTTTAACACTCTCATCAGGAATATTGCCTCCATCTTAATTCCCGCCCCCCTGGTGACATGATGAATTTATCTTTCATGTCATCTCTCTTTACCTGAGGTACAACTGTGATGTATATCAAAATGCTTTTCTTCCCTGAATGACATCTTCAAAGACAACCTCAAGGACCATTCCAATAATGTTCACATTGCTTGAAATATTTCAGGGGCTCTTCTCTGGTAACCACAGCCCCAGCTATGCTGGAAAGTCAACCGCTTTATTTTACAACCTCTTCTGCTTTTTATAAAAAGGAAAAATAAATTACCAACCTGATTATCCATCCTCTTTCCCCAAATCAGCATCTGATAATTTGGGTTTTTTTTTTTTAAGAAAACGTTTTCAAAGGGAAAAAATTAGCCATTATTGAAGACATGTTTTAAAACATGCATTTTAAATTCTACTCCTTGCCATGACTTAAAAACGTAGGCAGGTCTGCAGCCATGCACTTTAGTAACTAGGAGTGCAGATCACCCTGCAGAGTCCATTAGAGTTCATTTGCATCACTTTAGGCAATGGCTTAGGCAATGGTTTTTCCCATCAAAAGAACCATTTTTCTAACTGGCATGACATGAAAAAGTGAAACATTTTGTAATATTTCAGAAATTGTGCAATAATCGGAGAGCATACTTTGCTGCCTAAAGTTGTGGACAAATGTAGTTGCAGCTCCTTCTTCTTGGCCAAAAGAGCAGTGGAGATTTATTCTATGGAAGGAATTACTGTTAATTTCCTCAGTGTTCTGCCACTTCCAAAGGCAACATAAGGGCTCTGTGGTCAGCTTGGTTAAATATATTACACGTTATACTTCTGTGTATTTACACATGTAACGCCGCTGTCAAGAACATCTTCAGACAGAAAATTAATGATGGCACATCTGCATTAAATAAAACCTAACTTCATTGTCTTTCTCAGAAGGGCTGTGGGAAGATAATATGCTTTCGCTGTAATTTCCATTTCATTCCATTTTGTGGAAACTGGGGCCCTTCCAGTCTTTAAATGATCTCTAACTCTACAGAAGCCAAAAATACAATAAGCTAACAAGACTTCTAGCAAGCTTACTGCATTTTCCATAAAATTTTGTTGAATAAAATCTAGCAAAAATCACTGTTGTATAACTGAAACTAATATGACATTGTATGTCAACAGTTACTAATGTAGCAAAAATTATGTTGGATTACTTCTGATTTTTCTGAAGAAAATGTTAATTTTATATATCATTTCATTTTAATTAATTTATTTAGGTAACTATAGAAAGAGCTTTAATGAAAAGTTTTGTTATGATTCCTGCATCTTATGTTTTCAATATTACTGGTATGAAGAAATTATAATAACATTTATAAATAATTTATAAATCATTAAGGAAGCTCACAGTTTTTGACATGTTTGTTTGACATGGTTTATTCAGAGCTTGCCCTGTCTCTCTCTATTCCCCTTCCTACTCATTTCTACATTGCATGTGCCTGATATTATATTATGTATCCCCTTATTTTATCTGCTGACAGTTGGTGTGCCTCTCTCTTCCTAGGCCATAAGCTCCGTGATGGCAGGTGTTTTATTTTTGCACCATGGCATTCCTAGCACCGAGAGCAATGCATGTAGGTCCCAGTATTTACTACATGCATGGATGATGTGCTTAATGTACAGCAAGTCCTAATTGACATAAAGCTGCACATCACATGAGAAATTGGATTATAATCTTATAATAAAGACTCATAACCGAGTGTCCCTAAAATTTTATGGAAACATTTGTGTATATCCATTTCATGATTTTCGTAAGAGTTTCTGAATGACATGTAACACCCAAGACAACAGGGTTAAAGCTATAGAGAAAACAAGAGGGAGTGTCAGCTATGCCACGAAACATCTGGAATTGAGACAGGAGGAAGAACCTACCAAAGGGGCCCTGCAAGACAGAGAAGAGAGCATGGTTGTTCGCTCTCCTCAATGTTCCCCAGTGACTCTTTCCTGGAGACAGGACCAGACAGGAAACAGCATCGTGTCATAGACACGAGAGCATAATTTCCTGTGCTCAGGTAAGTTCTTTTCATTTATCTGTCTTTGATACATGCATCTAACAAACACTGAAAATAGCTGATACTTTATGAAGTCCCAAATCCTCAACTTTCAGAATCTTAAAAATTAGTTTACGTGAACTATTTCTCTGTTTCACAACACACTAGAGTTCACTTAGTGTTTTCTGGGACTTCTGACCTTATGTCTTTAAAGACTGAAATTTGTTTTGGCTAATATGTTACCATAGGAGTCTTAGAAAATGTTAACAAGGAAAATGATTCATAAAATGTCAGTTTAAAAACAAATTTGTAATCTTATTCAAGCAATAAATACCAAAAAAAACCTGATTTGACCCTAAGAAAACAAGTTATCCATTCAAACACTTTATTAAGCAAATTAAAGCATCACCTTACCTCCATTCAAACCAAAATTTACACATTTTCAACAAGAACACAAACTTACATATCAGTTCATAAAACAAGATGTTAACCCAATGAAACCACAAAAAACATTATGGCTTTCTTAGGTGAAGTCCCTATTCGTGGCTTAGGCCAACATTCTGACCTGAATCTCAGAGTGTGAGTCTGATCGTGGGTCTGCAGGGCCTTGAATGCAGGCATCATATTTCAATCATCTTTTTTACAACTTCCGTGTCTAGGACACAGAGGGGCTCCCTGGGTGTTGAATTAATGAGTAAATGCCTCTAAGTCATGAGCTTTTTAAAATCTAACACACTGTTAAAGCTAATTCCCTCAAGTATTTTTGTTGCTAAAACAAATGCTGTAAAACAGGATGCAGAGTGGGACTTGAACATATGTTGACACCTTTTTCCTTCCCAAAGCATTGATATCATTTAATTCAGTTAAACATTTCTACATTTAAATTTACTCAGTACACACTGAACCCATGCTCAGATAAGAATAGGGCCTGGTTTATTCAAGTGTTATCTCATTCCCTTCACCAACAGTTTCACCGGATTTGTTTCTTTTTGTTTGTTTGCTTTTTCCTTGTTTGCTTTTTCCTTTCCCTTGTAATGTTGTTTAATTGTATATTTGGGCTAGTAACATAAGCTCCTCAAGTTAGCTTTAAAAAACAAAGATGCCTTTATTTCATCTTTTATTTGCCTAATAAGTAGGACAGCCTTCCTGCTTGGTTGATTAAACACTTCAACAATGTTATCGAGGACCCAATATTTTCCATCGGTCCAGAGGGAAATCATCAGTGCCACCTGAGCGACACAGCAAGGGCACCTACAAATGCTGTCTGCAAGCATGACAGTTTTGAGAAGAGATAAATGGCACATAATTATTTGTACTCTTCTCTCTCTGGTATTTTCAATAAAATATTTGTTTAGGAACAAAAATGTATAATACCTATTAGGTATACACTTGGGTCTTTGTAGAAGACAAGGAAAATATGTGTTTTAAGGAAAACAAATTACTTTTATGAGCCAATCTATTAAATTATTATTTGTTCCATTTAAAATTTAGAAATATATTTTTGGAACAACATTTTTTGTTAATCAAAATAAATAATGGCTATATTGTGCAAGTATAGTCACCATTTCATAATAACTGAATAAAAGAATTGAGAAAAGCTATAAATATGGTCATAAATGACTTTAGACAACCTTTTAAGTCTTCATTATTATTTCTCACACTAGGAATCTGGTCTTAAAGATGTGCCGGAAAAGATTTTTTTTCTAATAGTGAGAAGAAAAGACATCATCTTAGATCCATTACCTGGTGAAGGCAACAACAGTCCTTGGGACGTGAATAAAGGGATGTAAGTCATTCTGCTGGAAGCTCCGGTACTCATTCAGTAATCTTTGTGTTAGACACCAAAAACAGTGAAACCACAATCCTCAAGACAATATTTAGCAATGGCAATGAGCATAAAAAGAAATACTGCAAAGTTTTTAAAAATCTTTTTCCTCTCTGCTTTTCTATTTTGATGAAGATCATTGTAGGTTATGAGAAGTATATAAGCCTTGGCAGGTAGCTCAGTTAGTAAGAGTGTTGTCCTACCATGCCAAGGTTGTGGGTTTGATCCCCAGTTAGGGAACATACAAGAATCAACTAGTGAATACATAAATAAGCTGAACAACAAATCAATGTTTCTCTCTCTTTCTCTCTCAAAAATCAATTTTAAAAATGTTTATTATCATTTTTTATTGTTGTTCAATTACAGTTGTTCCCCCATATTTTTTTTTAAAGAAGTATAGAGGCTAGTGAGAGGAATAGAAAGTGAGATAATAGAAAGTGTGAGAAGAGCTGATTTCTATGGAAGTGACTGGGGTTCTAAGCTGAATGGGGTTTCTGATCTACCATACTGCATCACTTCTGGTTGAATCAAATTCACATTTACTAAGCACCACAAAATGTTTGTGGCAGACTTCTTTTGCCCACATTCCAACACAGGAAAGTATGAAAAGTGAGTTAAACGTTTGGTTTAACCTGAAAGCCTTAATAGTCCATTTAAATGCACAGAAAGATGCATGAACATTCATACAAATATATGAACTTCAGTTGTATGTTTTTTATTTGTTTTTTACAAATCTGTTTCTACTCCAAACAAGAAAAAATACATAGTAACTTTTTTCTGATATAATAAAAGACTTTTCCTCTCCCCTCTGTTTTCTTCTCTCTCAATCTCTCTCTCTCTCTCAAACAATCTGATTTTACAAAAAAGCTGAACTGGAATTTAGTTGGTATGAGAAGAAAATAGACAAATAATACCATAAATTTAAAGGGTGCTATTGGAAAAAAATGTCTTGTATAAACAAACAGAATGCTGCATGGAACAAGTTGGGCAATTTAGCTTTTTTTCTTTCTAAAACATAAAAGATGTCAGAGTGAGCAAATCAGTAAATCATCCTTAGAAACTGAACCACAGTGAAAATCAACATAAGTATTCACAATATAAGTTCCCTTTTAAATAAAAATTTTAGAGAAAGTTTATACCAAATTTTAGACAGAATTTTTTAAAATTATATTTTCCTGATTATGTTATTACAGTTCTGATTTTCTCCCTTTGCCCCCTGCCACCCAGCACCCCCCACTCCCTCAGGCAAAACCCTCACCATTGTTCATTCCCATGGGTCATGCATATTAATCCTTTGGCTATTCCATTTCCTTTACTGTACTTTACAGCCTCATGGCTATTCTGTAGCTACCCGTTTGTATGTCTTAATCCCCTCACCTCTTCAACCACTGTCCTTTGCCCCATTCCCATCTGGCAACCATCAAAACGCTCTCTGTATCCATGATTCTGTCTGTTCTTGTTTTCTTTGTTTTTTAGATTCGACTGTTGATAGGTGTGTATTTTTGCCATTTTTTTGCTCATAGTTTTGATCTTTTTCTTAAATAAATCCTTTAACATTTCATATAATAATGGTTTGATGAGATGAACTCCTTTAGTCTTTCTTTTCTGGGAAGCTCTTTACTACATTTTGATTCTAAATGATACCTTTGCTGGGTAGAGCAATCTTGGCCATAGGTCCCTGCTTTTCATGACTTTAAATATTTCTTGCCAATGTTTTCAAGCCTGAAAAGTATTTTTTTTCTAATTGAACCTCTTTGGGGAAAAAATATTGTTCAATTATAGTTGTCCCACTTCCCCTCCTTCCCATTGCTCTCCCCTGCCTCTCCCACCCCCACCCCCTGCTCCCACAGTCTATCTCCACATGATTGTCCATGCCCATGGGTCCTTATACATGTTCCTTGACTTGCTCCTTCCTCTTCATTCCCCCACCCCTCTGGTCATTGTCAGTTTGTTCTTTATTTCTGTCTCTGATTCTATATTCATTTGTTTGTTTTGTTGACTAGCTTCCACTTATAGGTAAGATTATATGGCATTTGTCTTTCATCGCCTGGCTTATTTCACTTAGCTTAATGCTCTCCATCCAGTTCTATCCATGCTGTCGCAAAGGGTGGAAGCTCCTTCTTTCTTTCTGCTGCATAGTGTACCATTGTGTAAGTGTACCACAGATTTGTGATCTACTCATTTACTGATGGGCTCTTACATTGTTTCCAGCACTTGGCTATTGTAAATAATGCTGCTATGAACATTGGGGTGCATAGGTTCTTTTGAATTGGTGTTTCAGAATTCATAGGGTATAATCCCAGCAGTGGAAGTGCTGGGTCAAAAGGCAGTTCCATTTTTCAACTTTCTAGGAAATTCCATGCTGTTTTCACAGTGGCTGCACCAGTCTGCATTCCCACAATGTACTAGGGTTCCCTTCTCTCCACAACCTTGCCAGCATTTGTTGTTTGTTGATTTGTTAATTGATGGCCATTCTGACCAGTGTGAGGTGATATCTCATTATGGTTTTAAATTGCATGTTTCTGATGACTAGTGATGCTGAGCATCCTTTCTTATGTCTATGGGCCCTCTGTATGTCCTCCTGGAAGAGTATCTGATCAGGTCCTTTGCCAATTTTTTAATTGGATTATTTGTCTTCCTGGTGTGGAGTCATGTAAGTTCTTTATATATTTTGGAGATTAAATCTTTGTCTAGGTATCATTGGCAAATATGTTTTCCCATACGGTTGGTTCCCTTTTCATTTGGTTGATGCTTTCTTTCACCATGCAGGAACTTTTTAGTTTGATGTAGTCCCCTTTGTTTATTTTTTCCTTTATATCCCTTGCCCAAGGGAATATATCAGTGAAAATTTACTGCATGGGATATCTGAAATTTTCCTGCCTATGTTTTCCTCTAGGACTTTTATGGTGTCATGACTTATATTTAAGTCTTTTATCCATCTTGAGTTTATTTTGGTGTATAGTGTAAGTTGGGGGTCTAGTTTAATTTTTTTTGTATGTACCTGTCCAGATCTCCCAATACCATTTATTGAAGAGGCTATTTTTACTCCATTTTATTGTCCTGCCCCCTTTATTGAATATTAATTGCCCATAGAGACATGGGTTTATCACTAGCCTCTCTGTTCTGTTCCCTTAATCTATGTGTCTGTTGTTATGCCAGTACCAGACTGTTTTGATTATTGTAGCCTTGTAATATAGTTTGATAACAGTTATTGTGATCTCTCCTGATTTGTACTTCCTCAAAATTGCTGAGGCTACTTGGGGTCATTTATGGTTCCATATAAATTTTTGAAATATTAGTTCTATATCTGTGAAATATGTCATTGGCATTTTGATAGAGATTGCATTGAATCTATAGATTGCTTTGGGTAGTATGGACATTTTAATGATGTTAATTTTTCTAGTCCATGAACATGGTATATGCCCCCATTTATTTGTGTCTTTCTTAATTTCTTTCTTCAGTGTTCTGTAGTTTTCTGAATACAGGTCTTTTACCTCCTTGGTTAAGTTTATTCCTTTAGTACTTTATTTTTCTTGTTGTTATAGTAAATGTGATATTTTTCCTAATTTCTGTTTCTGATATCTCACTGTTAGTGTACAAAAATGCCTTAGATTTCTGAATATTGACTTTGTATAATTATCTTTGAAAGTAATTAAAATAAGAAAATAAAATTTATATTTAACTTCATGTTTTATAATTGAAAGTGAAGCAGTAATCAAAAACTCCCAATAAACAAAAGTCCTGGACTGGATGGCTTCACATGGGAATTTTACCAAACATTTTAAAAACTAACACCTATCCTTCTTAAACTATTCCAAAAAATTCAAGAGGAGAAAAGACTCCCAAGCTCATTTTATGAGGCCAGCAATACCACAGTTCTAAAACCAGATAAAGACACTACAAAAAAAAGAGAGAAAATTATAGACCAATATCCCTGATGAATATACATGCTAAAATTCTCAACAAAATATTAGCAAACTGGATCCAGCAATACATTCAAAAGAGTACACACTATGATGAAGTGAGATTTATTCCAATGATGCAAGAGTTGTACAACATTTGCAAATCAGTGAATTGATACACCACATTAAAAAGGTGGATAAAAATCACATGATCATATCAATAGATTCAGAAAAAGCATTTGATAAAATCCAGCACCCATTGATGATTAAAAAAAAAAACTCTCAGCAAAGTGAAACTAGAGAAAACATAACTCAATATAATAAGTCATATATGACACACCCACAGCCAACATCATGTCAACAGGCAAAAACTAATAGCATTTCCCTCAAGATCAGGAAAAAGACAAGAGATGTCTGCTTTCACCACTCTTATTAAGCATAGTACTGGAAATCTTAGCCACAGTAATCAGAAAAGAAGAAATAATAAAAGGCATCCAAATTGGAAAGGAGGAGGTAAAACTGTCCTTATAGCAGATGACATGATACTGTATACAGAGAACCCTAAAGACTCCATCAAAAAACTACAAAAACTGATAAATGAATTCAGTAAAGTAGCAGGATACAAAAGAAATATCCAGAGATCAGTTGCATTTTTTTAAAGACTTCTTTCCTTCCTTCTTCCTTCCTTCCTCTCTTTCTTTCTTTCTTCATTTATTTATTTTTAGAGAGGGGAAAGGAGGGAGAAAGAGAGGGAGAAAAACATCAATGTGTGGTTGCCTGTCATGCACCCCTTACTGCGGACCTGGCCTGCAACCCAGGCATGTGCCCTAGACTTGGAATCAAACTGGCGACCCTTTGGTTCACAGGCTGACACTCAATCCACTGAGCCATACCAGTCAGGGCAAGAAATCAGTTGCATTTTTATACATCAATAATGAACTGTCAGAAAGGGAAACTAAGAAAACAATCTCATTTAAAATTGCATTAAAAAAGTAAAATACTTAGGAATAAATTTAACGAAGGAAGTAAAAGACCTGTACTTGGAGAATTGTAAGACATTGAAGAAAGAATGAAAAAGATACAAATAAGTAGAAGCATATACCATATTCATGGCTAGGAAGAATTAACATCATTAAAATATCCATACTACTTGCCCTGGTGGGGTGTTTTTGTTACTCAGAGCATCGTCCCATATACTGAGAGGTCACGGGTTATTCCTGATCAGGGTGCATGCCTAGGTTATAGGCCAGTTCCCAGTTGGGCATTTGCAAGAGGCAGTTAGTCAATGTTTCTCTCTAACATTGATGTTTCTCACCCTCTCTTTCTGCCTCCCTTCCCTTCTCTCTAAAGATAAATAAAATCTTTTAAAAATAAAATAAAATACAATGCACCTGAGATTGTTTTAATCATGTATGATAAAGCAGACAGACATGGGAATGACTATGATGAGGGGAGAATCCTCACCCTCCAGATCCCTAGAAACAGGAACATGGCACACCACATAGGGGCCACATGGGGAGGCACTACTGTCGACCAAGAGGGGCAGAAGGAGGAGGAAAAAAACAAGGCAGGAACATTGTTGTGTTTTTTGTGGAATGGACAAGGTAGGGTAAGGATGGTGAAGCAGGTTGAAGATTGTCTGGTTTGAACAATTCCAACAGGCTCTGGCTGTAGGGGCTGTCCTAAGTTGTCTGGTACCTGGCCCTGGGTTGATTAGGGTAGGGGAATGATGGCCTGGAGTGTAAAAGCCTGTTAGAGGAGAGGTAGGAGAGGCTCTCCATTGATTAGTTTACATAAGAAAGATGGACTCCCAGATGGAGGGTTTGCTATCTCTAGGAATAAATGAAGCCTGGGTGGGGACTGAGGGGGGGTCTCTCCCAGGTTAGTGAGCATCGAGAACACAGAAAATAAGAAAATAAGGCTTATGATCAGTTTGTTTTCTATTAGTCCCCAACCATACACCCAGCGTGAGTACCAACATTTCTACATAGATCAGGGATGATAATCTAGGTAGAGACAGAGTGACTAGGATTCTCAATTTATTTGTATGATAATCAAGTAGTTCAAATAAAATGAGGATTTATTGAAACACTATAAACTCTCTCAGAAAAATGAAGTACAGTGGGCCTCTGGGGAATAGGAGCTGGGATCTAGGAACCACTGAAGACGGAAGAAATCAATCTCTTTCTCTCTCTCTCTCTCTCTCTGAACCTGGCTGAAAAGGACTACTCTAGGCCCAGCTCTGTAGAACCATTTAATTCATAGGCCCTACATTGATTTGACTACAGACTGTGTCTCAGAAAACAGGTTTGGTTACAAGCTAGCCAACAGATGAACACCCAGGGGGACAGGCGTCAATCCCTAGTCCGGCTCACTGTGGGGAAAGGCAATGACATGATACAAACATGACTCTCACCCCTTCAGCAAGGGGTGAGTGTGGAGCATGGCACCGATAGAAATGGAGAGTGGTGACAGGTACCCTAAAACTATCAACTACTATTGTATTCAATTCGCTACAATAGAAAATACAGTACAAAAGAGGTATTGTATTCAATTGCCTCTGTTATCTAAGTGGTTTAATTTTTCTTGGCCTTTAAGAAATTGTTAAATGTCTGACAGGACATTTGACTATTTATCCAGGGAGGAAGATGGTAGTAATGAATATAGCTCACTGAATATTCCCTTTCTCTGCCTTCTAGTTACATGGCATTGTAGCACTTTCTGGCTCCCAGTAGTTGTTGAAGCCATGTACCCATTCTGGTCAATGAGCTGACCGCAGAAACGGTGCGTGCCACACCTGGCTGATTATTACTCGGTGTGGCATCCAGTGAGCTCTCTTTTCCCTGCCAGGGCAGCACCCTAACAGTGTCTGTTCTATCAGCTGGGTCCTAAAGTAAGGACAACACTGAATGACATGAGTTCTAGCAAGAACCAAATTCACTCCAATGCTTTAAAACAGAACTAAATGACCTAGTGACTTTAATGTTGTCAGTGATGACTCCCCAGTATGTCGAAGTATTGTAGCAGAAAAGCAGGTGTGGTTGAGGACATCTGTGTACTTCACTAGGGTCAGACCTGATGGCTGCGAAAGTCTCTTTCAGGTATAAAAGTGTTCTTTATCTCACTTGACAATGAACCTCATAGAATACCAAGTTCTCTTCCCAGAGTTCTCAGATCTTACAGGATTTTTTTGAGGCTTAGCCACAGACCTCAAATTAAGAAGGCCTGAGTTAGGACACTTTTTGGTTTCATTGCTAGTTAGTTGATGCCTAAAGGCTAGGCAGGATGCCCTGGGACATCAGACATGTCGGCCTCAGCAAGCAGTGCCAGGAAGAATGGAGGGGAAGCTCAGTCTTACAGCCAAGGCTGTTTATTCTCTCTCCCAGATGGCCATGGGGTGAGAACAGCACTTTCCTAGAATTAAGAGGCCTGGGCTCTAGTCCAGACTTTAGTATTACGAACTGTATCCTGAGTCAAGTATCTTCTTCCACTTTGGGTTCTGCACCTCAACAAGAAATGGGCAGTTTGAACAGATGATCAAGTTCCTTGAATAGGATATTAGGACAGGACAGGGCTTAAAGTCATGTGTTTAGAGCAGAGGAAGGTCAAAGCTACACATGTGGGTTACATTTTCAATTATTATTTGTTTAATTTAAATAAGAACTAATGTCTCGTGCTTAAATATTTAAACAGTACAAAGAATTACATAGTTAAAAAAATTATTCCTCCTTCCCTGCTTTCCACACTGTGGATTCCTTGGCCTGGAGACTCCCAGAGATATGCACACACTATTAACCCTCCCACTTTCAAACCACAAATAGTAGCAAGATATGATATGGGTGTTAATTTCCTCCTTGTTTAAACAGGATATCACAGAGTACATTTCATACGCATCTGCTTCATTCTTTTTAATGGCCACACTGTGTTCTATTACATAGATATGAATAATGAGTAAAGGTATCCCCCTGTTACTAGACATGTGCGTTTACAAAAAGGTTACTAACCTTTTCCAACTAGGACCAATGCTTTTACACATGAGCCTCATGGAGGGGAGAATACTTGGTTTTCTAGGGATTTGTGGATTCTTCAAAAAACAAGTAAAGAGGAGAAACAGTATGCTTTGCCTAGGAAGTTAGACTAAGTTCTCTTTTAAAGAACTATTTAATCTATTGCCTCAGACAATGAGATTTTTCTCTTTTTTAGCAAAACATGATCATTTTTATAAGACAAAATGTATCACGAATCTTTAATGATCATACACGGTTCCAAGACTCTCTTTGGGAAGCTGCTCATTGTTCTGACTCCAGCCTGCCACTGATGGGCTGTTTTCAGCAAGTTGTACTGTTTGACAGGAAACAAATAACAAACAAGTTCTCCCAAAAATGTCAACCAGACTTTATAAAAGAATGTATAACCACATGGTATCTCAGCCCAAAATATGTTGGCGCAATTTGTAAAGAAAACAAGGATTTCATCATTTTCTCCCTTGGAAAAAATGCAACGAATAGTTTTGTTAATCCAAAGCAACACCTTCCAACAAATAAACTAAAATTCATAGGCTATCTAATTTTAAATTGTTGGACCAAGAAGTCAACGTGGCTAAAGAAAAGCACCCTGTGTGGTCAATTTTTTTCTCTGACTAATTTTGTTCACATCTTACAGCTTAAACAAACAACATACTACAGAGACTAAAATTCCAAAAGATTGTGTTGGTAAGAAGAAATACACAGCATAGCATATTCCCTTGCTTAAGAGATTGTGGGAGGAGACAGGGGCACAAGGCAATGCACAATTTGTTGTAGATCTGTAACTTCAATATTCTCAGAACCTGCCAGCTTGTGTTTATAAATTACATCAAATTTACATAATTGTTTAGATTTCATTGGCTCTAGACAAGTTTGCACAGGACATGTATTTCATGTATCTTCAATAACATGCCTCTCCCAACTGGACAACCACCCACAGGGGACGCCCACCCACAACTCAGGAAGATTTCCTTGAGTTACCAAGGGATGCCTCCCATATATTCAGATACGTCCTTCTCTAGCCTATTATTACTGTCTGTTCTGCCTGAGATAGGATGGAGCAGAGGATTCAACTGTGCCAGTCCTGGCTCCGCACACTCCATACCAGAAATGAAGCCAGTCCTTCAGGATTCCAAGCCCTCACGGCGCCCTCAGAAGTTGGAAGAGTGCCTCATTCACACAGCGTTTCCTCCAAAACATCTCACTAAGCTCTGGTTTGGACCTAGTCACCTGAGCACCACACCATCTCCTCACATGCACTGATCTGACAGATACCAGGCTGTCTTCCCCACACTGGAACTGTTCCATCTCTGAAGTACACATGCAAAATCTTTCTCTCCAACCAGATGCCCTCTTGCTGACAACTATTCATCAGAACTATTCGAAGTAGTCAGAATCCTAGTTCAGGATAGGTGGGGACCACCCCCTACCACACATGTGCCCCCTTTTTCAATTTGCCCTTCTAAATCCTCTCAACCACCACGTTATATATCAGAATGTGCCTCTATTTCACTCTTAACAATTACCATGATCCTGTGAAGTATTTTAATACATGTCTGCAATAAATTAAGGAATTTTTCTAAATGTACAAAATTATTTATACAACCAAAATAATTGTCTTCTAGAACTTCCAGGTTTTTAAACATTCATGTGTCAGTTATTCTCTCAATTGTTGTTTCCTAGCACACTAATTCCTTTATAGTCTTTATTATGGTTTTCACAATAGTCTTATACTCCAGATTCTTAGAGTATTTTGATTCCAAAAAATCTCAGCAGTTAAATCTTTCATTGGTGACTTCTCACTGCATGAAATGCCACAGCATGAAGGAATACTGCTATAAAATTTTAAGTCACCATCTACTGGGAAACGTTTGGCCTTCAGATATGTGCCTATGTTCTCACATATGTTGACAAAATACTTTGAGCAGTAGTTTTATTCTGTTTTTCCTTTTTTCAATTATTTTTCTAGTCTGGCTATAAGGCTTCTTCTATCTTCCATCTTGTTTAAATTATTTACTCTCCTCAGTGGAATGGAAACTATTTTTTGTTGTTGTTGGGTTACCATAACTAAAGCCTTAAGGCCTCTCTCAAGTCTTACATCTTTTAAATGAATCTCGGCCAACGATGACTTCAGGATTACATTTCTCAAATTCAGGAGGTGGGAAAGATGTGGCTGCATATAAATACTATACATGACAAACAGAATCTGTCCACTGGTGTTCTCCACACCTCCTCCTAACAGATTCATTCTGTCTCATGGGTCATGAGGACACTCCACCAGAGGTGATAAATGTCCTGAATTCTGCCACATATGCCAAACATTTTTTCACTGGCAATCTCTAGGATCACATGACCTATCTAGGCCAACTTCTACATCAACTGGGAGGAGAATATCTACTCATATGGCATATTTCCAAGCTCATGTGATAGCAACGATTAAATCCAGCGGTACAGGAAAAGTATGTGCTTTGCAGCCCCTTGGCTGGACAAGACCTAAATTCGTGGCCCTTCAATATATTTATTCTTGTCAAGCCTGGGTAATTCCTAGTGAAGTCATTCTGAAGCAAGATTTTAAAATTATTTCTCTCTCCCCCCTCTCTCTCTTTCTCAGGGTGTGTGTCTTTGGTGCCTGCTTTAAATCTGTTAAAATTAAGTAAAAGCAAAGTATGAAATATAGCTCATGGAAATATATGTATTGAAAGAAAGAGAGGAAGAGGAGGAGAAAAAGAAAGAATAGCTATACTCTAACTGGTAAATAGATATCTAAAATTCAGACGATATTAAGAAATAATATTAATCTTAGGAAAAATGTTTAAATTTTTTGGTTGACTGTTTTATTTTTTATTTTTCAATAACAGTTGACATTTCATTTTTTTAATATTAGTTTCAAGTGTAAAACTTAGCAGTTAGAAATTTATATAATTTACGAAGTGATCCCCCTGATAAATCCAGAATCCATGTGACACCAACAGAGTTATTACAATATTGTCGACTGTGTTTCCTATGCTGTACTTTCCATCCCCATGGCTGTATTATTTTTTTAACTTTTAATTGAATTTATTGGGGTATCACTGGTTAATAAACCTGTATAGGTTTCAGGTGTACAATTCTATAGCACATAATCTGTACACTGTACTGTGTGTTCACCACCCCAAGTCAAGTCTCCTTCCATCACCATTTAATCCCCTGCGCCCTCTTCTACCTCCCCAACCTCCTCTCCCGCTGGTGATCACCATACTGTTGTCTGTGTTTGAGGGGTTTTTTCTTTTGCTTAATCTTTTCACCATTTTCACGCAACCTCCCAAATCTCCTTCCCTCTGACAGCTATCAGTCTATTTTCTATGTCTGTTTCATTTTTTGTTAGTTTATTTTGCTTATTAGATTCCACATATGAGTAAAAAAATATGGTACTTATATTTCTCCAATTGCCTTATTTCACTTAGCATAATACTCTCCAGGTCCATTCATGCTGTGGCAAATAGTAAGATTTCCTTCTTTTTATGGCTGAGTAGTATTCCATTGTATAAATGTGCCATAGCTTTTTAATTTATGTTTTATTTTTAAGTATATTTTATTATGTTATTACAGTTGTCTCAGTTATTCCCCCTTTGCTCCCCTCTGCCCAGTACCAACCTTCCCTTCAGCAATAACCTCCTTAGTTCATGTCCACAGGTCATATGTATATATTCTTTGGCTTCTCCATTTCCTACACTATTCTTAATATTCCCCTCTCTATTTTGTATTCAGTTATGCTTTTAAATCCCTGTACCTTTTCTCCCATTCTTCTCCTTCCTCCTCCCAGCTGATAGCACTCTAAAAGATCTCCATACCTATGATTCTGCTCCTGTTATGATTGTTTGCTTAGTTTTTTTGTTTGTTTTTAGATTCAGTTGTTGATAATTGTAAATTTGCTGCTTTTTTAATGTTCATTGTTTTTATCTTCTTCTTTTTCTTAAATAAGTCCCTTTAACATTTCACGTAATAATGGCTTGGTGATGATGAACTCCTTTAGCTCTACCTTGTCTGGGAAGCACTATATCTGTCCTTCCATTGTAAATGATGGCTTTGCTGGATAATCTAGGTTGTAGGTCCCTGCTTTTCATCACTTTGAATACTTTTTGCCAGTCCCTTCTTGCCTGCAAAGTTTCTTTTGAAAAATCAGCTGATACTCTTATGGGAACTCTTGTTGGTAACTCTCTACTTCTCTCTTGCTGCTTTTAAGATTCGCTCTTTATCTTGAACCTTTGGAAATTTAATTATGATGTGTCTTGGTTCTCTTTGGGTCCAACTTGTTTGGGACTCTCTGTGCTTCCTGGACTTGTATGTCTATTTCCTTTGCCATATTAGAGATGTTTTCTTTCATTATTTTTTCAAATGTTTTCAATTTCTTGCTCTTCCTCTTCTCTGTCTTTCACCCCTATGATTAGCATGTTGGCAGTTTGGAGATGTCCCAGAGTCTTCTTATACTCTCCTCATTTTTTAAAATTCTTGTTTCCTCTTTCTGTTCTGGTTGAATGTTCATTTCTTCCTTATGTTCCAAATCATTGATTTGAATCCCAACTTCCATCCTTTCACTGTTGGTTCCCTGTAGATTTTTCTTATTTCACTTAGTGTAACCTTCATTTCTTCCTTTATGTCGTTGCCATACTCAGTGAGTTCTTTGAGCATCCTGATCACCAGTGTTTTGAACTCTGCATCTGATAGGTTGGCTATCAGTTTTGTTTAGTTCTTTTACTGGGGTTTTTTTTCTGTTACTTCATTTGGGCCATATTTCTTTGTCTCCCCAATTTGGCAGCGTCCCTGTGTTTGTTTCTGTGTATTAGGTCGAACTGCTTTGACTCCCTGTCTTAGTAGCAAGGCCTATTGTCAAAAAGGCACCTGAAAATTGTGTGGGCAGAGCCTTAGGTAATTGCCAAGGTGGGGCAACCCACTTCACTGCTTTGTGGCTCTGTGTGTGGGGAGGGCTCAGAGAGGGGACTGTGCTGCTGCCTGGCTTCTGGAAGTTTGCCCAGCACTTGCCTCATTTCCAGTCACTTCACCTACTCCCCATATAGACCCGCGTCCTTCCGGCTATTGCCCTGGTGTTGAATCCCAGAGTGGGTGGGTTTGCACACGTGTTAAGATCATGTGGACCCTTTTATCAGAGCCTCAATATCCAGCAGTTTCCCTCACTGCCCCACTCCCACTGCTTTCTACAGCGAGAAGTTATGGAGATTTGTCTTCCTGGTGCTGGAACCCTGGGCTGTATGGTCTGGCTGGCTTGGGGCCGGGATTGCTCACTACAAATGTATCCCTCCTGAGTTTATCCACCATACATGAATGTGAGGCCACCCATGCCTGTTCTACTGCCACAGTCTCTCCACACCACTTGGATGTCTCCAGCTGTGTCCCAGGAGTGGGCTATCCCTCCCAGGAGTTGGGGGCGGGAGTGGTGGGCTGTACCTGCAGTTCCTGAAACAACAGCTTTAACATGTGCATTACCTACTAGGGTTATTAACTATTTACTAAAATTTTCCAACTCTTGAGTCACCTAACAAGCTGAGTCTCATGAGGAGACTAACCCTTGGATAAGGGACTGCCCAAGACCACTAACTCTTCTACAAATGGCCTGTACTCAATAGCTGACTAAGGCAGTTACAAAGCATCATGTCAGTTACCGTCTCTCTAAAGAACGTCTTTAACATTTCTTCCAAGGCAGGTCTACTGGCACCAATTTCCATTTTTTGTTTGTCTGAAGAAAAATCTTTATTTCTTTTTCACTTTTGAAGGATTTCCCAGGGGGCAGGTTGTGGTTCACAATTTCTAGGTTGATAGATTTCTTCTCTCGACACTTTAAATATTCGCTCCTAAAGTCTAATGTAATTCTTATTTTGTTCCTCCATAATGAGGTGTTTCTCCCTCTGGTTTCTTTTGGGATTTTTTTTCTTTATCTTTTATTTTTGTCGTTTGAAAATGATACACCTAGGTGTAGGTTTTTGAGAGCATTTATCCTGCTGAATATTCTCTGAACTTCCTGAATTGACGGTTTGGTGTCTGACATTAGTTTGGGGAAATTCTCGGTCATTGTTTTACATCTCTCTTCTGTTCCTTTCTCTCTTTCTTCTCCTGCTGATATTCCCGCTATACGTACTTTCTCACTTTTTTAAGTTGTCCTACAATTCTTGGATACGCTGTTCTGATTTTTCATTCTATGTTCTCCTTGCTTTTCAGTTTTGAAGGTTTCTGTTGAGATAGCTTCAAACTCACAGATTTTTCCTTTGGCCATGTTGAGTCTACTAATAAACCCATTGAAGCCCTTCTTTGTTTTGTTTACAGTATTTTTTATCTTCAGCATTTCTTTTTGGTTCTTTCTCAGAATGTTCATCTCTCTGTTTACATTGCCCTCATCTGCTCTTTCATACTGTCCTTTTTTATCCATTAGAACCCTTAGCATATTAATCATAGTTTTATAAAATTCCTGGTCTGATAATTTCAACATTTCTACCAATTTGAGTCTGGCTCTGATGCTTGCTCTGTGTCTTTAAGTTGTGCCTTCTGCCTTTCAGTTTGTCTTTTCTCGATAGCCAGACATAATGTGCTGGGCAAAAGAAAATGCTACAAGTAGGCCTTTACTAATGTGGTGAAGAGGGAGGGGACACATTCTCTTATCCTATGATTATGTCTCAGTCTTTTAGTGAGCCTGTGACTCTGGACTATGAACTTCTCATTTGTTTCTCAGTTGCTCCTGCCCCCTGAGCTGGGACAAGCTAGAATGGGCTGCATTTGGGCATTTCCCTTCCCCCAGATCAGTTAGGCTCTGATAAAACCCCCAAAGATTAAGCTCTGGGCAACTAGTTTTTCCTGAGGGCAGAACTTACTAAGACAACAGAACTACTCTTGTGTGTTTATAAATTACTCATTTTCCCCTCCCCCTGCCAGAAGCCCAAGACACACTTTTCAAGTTTGTTGCTGTGAAGGTTTATACAATCCTCAAAACTTAGGCCTGAGGCAGGAGCTAGAGATAAAGATTAAGAAATCATTAGTCTGATTCATAGATATGGATTAACTATAAAGTTAAGGAAATACTTAGAAAGAACATAACCATATCCTCTTAGACATTATGCCAGATGAAATTATCAACTTGTTCAAAATATCACAACTTGTTTGAATCACAGCTAAGACTAAAATTCCCAGTTTTTATCCTCATAATTATGTGTTTAAACGTAGGTTCTAGATCTTAAAACTCTTTACATTACCAGAAGGGAGCTCAATAAATATTTACATAGCAAAAATAAAATTTCTTAAATTACAAAAACACTTTTTCCATGAAAAAGGACATCTCATCAACAAACATGCCTCCTGTTTTATCTAAAGAGGCAAATTTTAGTTAAACCAGCAAAATGGCAAAAGAGCAGGAAAACCCTGTAATAATAATTTTTTTCAGCTTTCTTTAAATTGTGTGTGTGTTACGTGTATATAGGTGGCCCTTCCTAAGACATTTTCATATCTTAAAGCCTTTAAGGTAAACATCTAATTTATAATTTCTCAAATTAAAATAATCCATTCCCAAAGAAAAAGCAGTGTCTTAAGTACCACTGATCTCATCACAGGCTCATAATTATACACAAAATGTGACTAACATTTATGCTTAAGAGATGTCACCCAGTATACAACAAATTACTCTGCAAAACAAACAAACTGTTCTTTATCTCCAGGTACCAGGGTGTTTTGAGTTGAATGGCAGGGTCAGGTCAAAAAGTGGCAACACAAAGGCAACGCGGGTAATCCTGAGTCGGAGTTTCCGTGGCCAGACTGAGTCAGGCAGAACTGTTCATCCATTCCAAGGAGCACAGCCAAGTGTTAATACAAAGGGATTTAAGGAGTGAGTGTTGGATCACAGGCAGCAAACCAGGCAAGAAGTTAGAAACCAAGAACAGGAATGGATCAGGAAATGGAGTGCCCCAGAAAGGAAGAAATAAAAGCATGAACTCCAGGATCCATGGTCGCAGTCATATTTGGTGCTAGCCATGCTAAATCACAGATGTGCTATCAGCTGAATTAATGTCTCAGAGCACAGTCACAGTAGAAATGTAAAAAAAAAAAAAACAGAACAATCCTACTTTAAAAAAAATCAGGTCTCTTAAAAATCTAGGAAAATGATTTAGTTGGCAGCCATATGGACCACTTCTTCCCCACCCACTCCCAAGAAAAGGAACATTTTAAATAGTCATTGTGAAATTAAATCTTGTAAGAATTAATTTGGCCAAGTTGGATGCTTTCCCTCACTCTGTACAGAGGATATGCCCTCATGTGCCCTTTTTCTTGTACAACAAAGCTCTCGGAATTTTATCTTTTTATTGCCACATGTGCAGTAACTCAAAAATAAATTCTCAGTTAAAGATTATAGAAGACACTCTAGAAGTTTTCATAACATGTCATCATTTTCAACTTTTTTTTACCTCAGTAAAACTATTTTTTTATTGCATATGCTATTACAGTTGCTGCTTTTTCTCACTGTGCCCACCTCCACCCAGCCCCAAGTTCTTGATAATTAATAGCAATAAAATGCAAATGTTTGACCAGATGGAATTGAGGATGAAAATGTCAAACTCACACTCCTGAGTTATTAATACAAAAGTCAAAATAGAACAAAATTTTGTTTGACCTGAGGTAAAACTTTGAAGTTCTGTATAACTCCACGACTGCTCATCTTTCTCTTACTATTAGCAGTGTCAAAATAAAAGACAAGCACTTAACAAGTCATTTTCTCTCTTTCTTTTATTGCTAAAAATCCTCTTTATTTGTTTATATTTGTTCACTGTAGTTTCCAATTCAAAGATTTTTAGTATTTTACACTTCGGTTTTTCTTAAATCAAAATCTCTTACAGTCCACATGTATATGTATTGCAATATTTTTTCCTCGTAAGCTGTCACTAATTTGAATATTTTGCTTAGAACTGAATTAAAATAGAGCATAGAAACGTGCAACAATCTTACAAGAGAATGATTTCAATAAGGCAAACCTAGACCAGCTAACAAACCCTAAATTTTACTGCAGAGATCCTGCTAATGTATACGTTTTAATCTGACAGTAAGGACAGTAGATTGAGAACATACATTTACTTTGCTTCCCTGGATTCCATTAAAATCATATCAAAGAGCTGTTTAAAAAAGCATATTACCCAAGGACAACGGGAAAAGGAAAGAAAATCACAGTCTCAAAATTTCAGAAGCTGGTATTGACTGGTGTGGCTAAGTTGGTTGGGTGTCATCTCGCAAAGTGAAAGGTCACCAGTTCAATTCCAGGTCAGGGCACATGCCTAGGTTTCAGGTTCAGTCCCTGGCCGGGGCATGTGTGAGAGGCAACCGATCAATGTTTCTTTCTTACATCGATGTTTCTCTCCTTTTCTTTTCCTCTCCTTTCCCCTCTCATTAAAAAAAAATAATAATTCATTGCTTCTTGGCCTTGTGGCTAAGATCAAGTGTAGTGTCTGTTCTTATCAGTTTAATATCTGATATGTCCTCTATCCGAGGACATTATATTAAATGGATTTTTGGAGCTGGGAGATGGAATAGGAGCTTGCTCCACCCACTCTGGACATCAGCCTGGTATTGCAGTACTTCCTGGAACGGTGCACCAAATAAATAAATAAATAAATAAATAAATAAATAAATAAATAATTCAGAAGCTGTACGAGGGGAGACACAAAAAATCCCAGAATTTATTTATAAAAATTGTGTGTTTATTCTTACATGTTTAAACTTCAGTCACCCTCAGAGTACTCTCCATATATATAATACACCTACCAAGATGTTTTTTCCACTGTTCAAAACTGCTTTTGAACTCTTCAGTTTTGATGCCCTTTAGCATTTCTGCTATTTTTTTTCACCTCTTCCACATCAGCAAAACATTTCCCTCTGAGGACTTTTTTCATCTGGGGAAACAGAAAAAGTCACTCAGGGTGAGATCAGGTGAATAGGGAGGGTGGGGCATGGAGTCATGCTGTTTCCGGTCAAAAACTGCTGAGCAGTCAGAGCAGTGTGGGCAGGTGTGCTCGTAAATCACCCATCATGAAATGGACAAACACATTGAGAGTCTTAAAAAAAAAAAAAAATTTCACTGAAGCCGAACACAGCCTCTCACAACAATGCCAGCTAGTACACTGATACAGATGGGCTCCTAGTACACTCATGTAGCTGGGGAAGCCAACAGAAGATAATTCTGGTTTTTTGGGTCCCCCCTCATAAGAAAGATGAGTAAGTGCGGACTGACTTAGCAGAAGCAAAACTTAATTCTAAAAGCTAAATTTTAAGGCAGGTAGGGAAAGCAAGGAAATAAAATCCATATTGAAAACCCTTAAAAGCATAGGAATTGAGGATAGCAGGTACCTCTATGTGGGAAAGATAGGGCAAAAACTGGGTGATTAAGTTAGACACCAGGTCCATTAGATGTAGTTAAACAATTGTCCTCTCCCCCTAGAGGCTAGAGGTTTATTCCCAGAAGAGACAGCCTGCATAGATGAAAGTTAAAAGTGGCTACTGGAAACATCACTTAACCTTCCTCTCACTTGATGCCTAAAATACTGACAGGCAGACTTTTTCACTAAAACAGAAAGTTGGATACCCACTCTCTTAGAATCTGCTCAGCCTCTTCTTCCATCCCCAACGCTACAGATAAAAATAATGACCCTGAGTTTCCCCAGTGAAACGACCCACCCAGGATATTGAACAGTAGCCCACAGTCAAGCACTCCTTCTGTTTCAGAGCTGCACCCTGTACCATGAGGAACACTCAGGATGAAGTCCGACATCACAGAATAAGACCAAACAAGCAGATGAAAGGCAACAGATTATTCGAGTAGACGAAAAAGAAATCAAGCAAACAAAAAATGGTTACCTACTTTTTAAAAAAGAATAGGATGCCTGAAAAAGAAACGTCTTGGAAATTAAAACTATGGTAAGTATTGAGAAAACAAAGTCTAGGAAATATCCCAGAAATTAGAATAGAAAGATTAAAAGCTTGAAAAATAAAAGAAAAAAGTAAGAAATGAGAAAGTTAGGATTAGCCCCAGAGGTCTGATATCTAAATAGTAAAAGCTCCTGAGAAGGAGAAAATAGAGAGAAAAGTATCATTGCTGACGCAATTGGAGAAAATTTCCAAGAAATGAAAGATATGAATTTTTTTCAGATTGATAATATACCCAGTATAGTGAGTAAAATGGCCATCATAAACTTTCAGGATGCTGAAAACAAATAGAAACCCTAAAAGCTTCCAGATAAAAAAATGTAAAATTCATATACTCTTCCAATTATTAGTGTCATGCAACAAATCTCCCCAAACTTACTGGCTTAAAAAAACAATTTTATTATGCTCTTTGATTTTGTAGGTCATAAAATTGGCCAGGGCACAGTAGAAATGTCTTGTTTTTGTCATAACATCTGCAACTTCAGCTGGGAAGACTCAACAGTTAGAGATAACTCAGACAAGGGATTGGAATCATCTGAAGTCTCGCTCACTCACATATTTAGCATTTGATGCTGACTGTCAGCAGGAATCTCAGCTGGGGCTGTTGACAGAAGCTTTCCCTGTGGCTTCTCCATTTGCTCTGGGTTTCCTTAGATAATGGTGTCTAGGGTAGTGAGACTCTTTAAATTTTTTTCTTTATTGATTTTGAGAGAGAGAGAGAGAGATCAATCTGTTGTTCCACTTGTTTATAGATTTGTTAGTTGATTCTTATATGTGCCCTGGCCAGGAATAGAACCCACAACCTTGGCATATCAGGAGGATGCCCTGGCCAACTGAGCCACCCAGAGAGGGGTAGGGTGGTCAGACTCTTACACTGCAACTGGGGTTCCACAAACGAGTGTCCCCATAAACAAGGTGGAAGCAGCATTGCTTTTTCTAACCTTGCTTCAAAGTTCCCACAATATCACTTCTACCACATTTCATTAATTATAAGCAACTCTCTAGCCATCCCAGTTTAAGGGAAAGGCACATCCATGGCAATGGGAGGGTGAAAAGGTCACACTATCAAAGAGCATGTTAGATGAAAGATATTTGGCAGCCACTTTTGAAAATATAATCTACCATACCACAAAATAAGAAATTTGAATAATGGCTCAAAAGCCAGACTGGAAGCTGGATGACAATGGAATGATGCAATCGAAAGGTAAAGGGAAATAAATTTCAACCTGGAATTCTATTTGCAAGCAAACTATCAATAATGGGCAAGTGAACAAGACATTTTCAGACATACACCATCTCGAGCATTTGCGATTTTCCATGCATTCTTTCTCAAAAAAGTCACCGAAGGACACATTCCAAAAAGAAACCAAGAAAGAAGATGTGTGCTCCAGGAACAGAAACCAGGAGGCCCAACACAATGCAGAGGCAGAGGAAATCCCAGAGGAAGGTAAGGAGAGAGCTCAGGATGACAGCTATGTACTGTCTCACAAAGATGGGATCAATAGAATACATGATGCCTGTACTGAGAAATCTCCACAATAGGCAGCAGTTTGGTATTAAAATGACAATATGTACCCTGACCAGGATGGCTCAGCTGATAGGTGTCATCTTGCAAAGTGAAATGACACCAGTTCAATTCCCGGTCTGGGCACATGCCTGGGTTGCAGGTTTGGTCCTGGTCGGGGTGTGTGCAAGAGGCAACCAGCTGATGTTTCTCTCTCACACTGATGTTTCTCTCCTTCTCTTTCTCCTTCCTTATCCTCTACTCTGAAAATAAATAATAAAATATTTTTAAAAAACAACATATATATGGAAAATGAAGGAAAGAGGTAAAAGGCAAGATAATTACTAACTTTGGGAAGTATATAAAATTGTGCAGGAACATAGTCACAGGCTAAAACATCGCTCAGCTATGAATAGTATTTACATACTCATGAACACATTTAGGAAAACGTAAGTTGTTCTCACAACACGATTAAGTTAACAAGGATAGTGTAGGGGATGGGAAACTTCTCTTTGTCCGTGGTAAGAAGTTAATAGAAAATGTCTAAATGAACAATCCTGAGGAAGCAATGTAAAAATATCATTTAAAAATGTGAAGAGAATCACTAAAAATTTATAGAGATTGTGCCTGTGGAACGGGAAGAGGGACACAGAGCACTACTGCTTTTATAATAAGACTTGTAGGAACAATTTTACTTGCAGATGTAATATTGCCAAAAATAAACAGGAACGATCAGGCAGAGAAATTTATCAAGTAGTTAGATGTCTCCGGAAATTCCCAGTATTTGAAATGGTTGCTGCCGGTGGTGGCGGTGTTATGGTGTGGTAGATGAGGCTGGTTTTTGGTAGGTGGACTTTTCATACTAATTGGGCTGCACATTGGGTCACCCCATTCCTGAGCCTCACCCCTGAGATTTTCACTAATGGTCCAGAGTGTGACTGGTCCTAGGTATCTTTCTAAAGCTCCCGGGCGGAGAACCAGAGCACTAGAGGAGAGTCAGCAAGATTTTTCTGTCAGGAGCCAGATTATTAATTTACACTTTGTTAGCCACATGCATTCTCTATCACGTAGTCTTCTTTGTTTTTGTTTTTTGTAGGGTTTTTTTTTTTTTTTTGGCTTTACAATCCTTTAAAAGTGTAAAAACCAGGCTTAGCTCATGAGGCGTAGAAAACAGTCTGTGGGCCAGATCTGGCCAGCAGGCAGCCCATTGCTCACCGTTCCACTAGAGGTTCCTACCCTGTTACCCGGCAGCCTAGTACCCTTTGCTTCCCTATCCATGCAGATTTCAATTAAACATTGTATATTCACAACATACATTTGTTGTCCTTTCCTACTCATTAAGTTGGCAGTAAAGGATACGAAAAGGTGAGAAAAACGGGGAGATGGCAGCAGACAAGAAATGTCCATGATCATTGAGAAACAAAAATAAATAACAAATAGATGGAAACCGGTACCTGATGAAGTGAAGTGGGGAGAGCTAATATGTGGGCAGCACCTGAGGGGATTGCAAATGTGAATTGAGCCTAATTGCCCTCTGGGACCCCATAAAGCCTCAGGACTTGAAAGCCAAAGGCACAGTGAATACCTGGGCTAAAGCTACACACTGGTAGGGAGAGGGAGCCTATTTCAGAGCAGTTCCAGCTACAGACCTTACACCTTCCCTTAAAACGCCAAGGCAGAGGAAGGATTACAAGATTCTTCACCGTGACAACTGAACAGCTCAAGAGAAAAATACCGCCGTACCTCCTGTAATAAGAAAACCACCTTGCTGCCTTATTATCCTATAGTAAAGTCTACCAGTCAACAAACTGCTTATGCACAGCAATTTCACTTGCTCCTTAGAGCCTCCTTCTAAATAAGAGTTGGGAGTTGAGCATTGCCAGGTATTAGAAAAAAGTCTCTAATATACGAACCAGCCAAAAATCACAGGAAATGATGCCCAGAGAAAATAGAGTACATGCTAAGAGCACAAGAAAACTTCCAAAAATACATCACTAATGTCCTCAAAAAATAGAGAATACATTGTAATCACAAAGCAATAATAAAAGGCTATTTAAAAGGAACTAAGTAAGGACTTTAGAATAATTAAACATAAAATAACTAAAATAAAATTTCAACAGGAATTTTGGAAGATAAACTTGTGGAAATCTCTCAGAAAACTAGAACAAAAGAACAGGTGGAAAAAATTTTAAAGTTAGGGGATCAGTATAGAAAGCTAAACATCTTAAATAATAGAAGTTCCAAAGTGAGACAATAGAGAAAACGAAATAGAAAAGAATCCTTATAGAAACATTGTAAGACAGTTCCCAGAACTAAACGACAAACTTCTCCAGACTGAAAGGGTTTCTCTCACGCATGGTAAAATGTATAAACAGCACCATACCACATCACAAGGAAATTTTTGAACCCTAGGATATAAAAAAGGAAAGATCCATAAGAGTTTCAGAAAGAGAAAAATGCTCATTGAACAGATGAATGAAAAATCAAATAGCATTACTTTTCAGCAGCAAAAGTACAATGTGGGGGAGTGGAAAATATAGAGCGATGCCACTAACATTCTCAGTGAAGATGGTTTTCATTTTAGAATTTCCATCCCACCAATCTGTCCTTCCAATGTGGGAGTTGAACATGTATTTGAAAACACTCAAAATGTTTACGTCCCACGCGGTATTTTAAAAAAAGCTTTAGAGTTTGCTATACCAAGAGAAGGAAGATGTGAGATACAGAAAACAGGAAACCCTGTGAAGGAAAGAATAGAGAAAATTCCAGAACGACCGCCACGCTGCAGTAGCCTACAGAGCAAATAGGAACGATTAGAGCAGGTCAGCAGAGTCGGTGAGGGGCGGGCAGACAGTGCTCCCAGGCAAGCCAGCCCTGCATTTGGATACGCAGGAAATAATACACTGAGCAGCAGATACATAGGAAACAAAGCAAATGACAAAACATTTAGGAAAAAATAAATAAATGATAATCATAGACCATCACTTGGCACAGCAGAGAATTCCAAAGAAATAATAATGCAAAATTTAGTTTCAACTTAACCAGATTCTAATATAATTACAGTGGAAGGTTAAGTAGGAGAATTACTCAGAGAGGGACTGTGTAAGAAAGCTGAACCATTTTTGTTTAACAAAAACAATATCAAAGATGGTATCTGAAATTGATAAAAAAGATAAAGTTTATTTTTACAGATGAGCATATTGTTCAGAAATGGAGTGCTACATACCAAAAGAGTTAAAATTATAAAAATGCATGGCGTCTAGATAGCAGGTGAGGGTAGAGCAAAAATATCTTTAGTAAAAAATATATTACTTTAACAAGAAAACTGTATATAAAAATTTCTAATCACCAATAGTTTAAAACTCTTTGTAAGGATACATTTTAACGGGATTAAAATAGAGTTAAGTTTTAAGAACTCAAATCAGAAAACTATAAGTAGTTTTCCGTGTGTATATTCTAACTATAAGCATTTCTGAGTTTATTTTTGTAGTAAATGTTCAAGTTATATAGTTAGTAAAAAAACATCAGAAAGAGAACAGTATGCACTGGAGGATATACATTTTTAAAAAAACACGCATGCACATATATTTATTTGATGGATGTCTCTGTTAGGATGCAGCTGGGATTGGGAAGAGTGTTTAACACGAGAAAGAGCTGGAGTGTGCAGATCACAAATGACGGGAAAACTTGCTTTTCTCTATACACCTCTTTATATATTTCTTATTTAAGAAATATTCTTATGAACTAATTGGGTTTATGTTAAAGTAAGGTAAGTTTGGTCATGGTGGGGAAAATCTAATACGTAAATTTTTACCATTTACAACATTACATACAAAGAGCACAGATATTTACATGCATCTCATAGTCCTGACAGAAGATACACAGGAAGAAGGGCAGTTTGCTTCGTGGAGATGTAAACTAAGGGTTTCTTCTGGCATATGTGGGGTTTACAGCCATGTACGATCTGGAGTCCGGGATTCATTTAAGTCACTTGGGCTGGAGATAGAGCAAGTGCTGCTGCTGAGGCGGTGAGGTTACCCAGGGAAAGTGTAGAGTGAAAAGAGAAGGGAGTTGGGGGGAAAGCACCAGCAAATTAAGGAACAACACAGGAAAAGAGATTGAGATGAAGGTAAGTAAGGAATGTGTCCAAACAGTACCTTCTGCAGACACAGAGCTTTCTGAGGAAAGCTGTGCTGCTTAAGGGACAGTCACGACTGGCAGTGCTTACCTCCATTGGCCCCCAAATCCTCTCCCCTCCACAGCTGGTTCGTTCACCATGGGCACCGGACATCTCTCTCTCTATCATCATTTATCCATCTACTTTCTATGTATTCTTGAGAGAGAAAGAGAGAGAAGAAAGAGCCATGAATTTCAGAAGAGGATATGAGGAGGAATTAGTGAGATGAAATATATTAGAGAAGACTATGAAAATAAAAGGCAGAACATCGGCACAGAGAAGAGCCAATTGGTAAAAAGGGAAAATATAAAATCAGAAATATCAACCTCCTTAAAGAAGAGTGTCAACTTTAATGACGGCACAATTATGAGGAAATTGTAAACTCACATAACATGTTGAAATCCCTTCTATACTGTTATTTTTTAAAACCCTGAATTTATGACCTGGCTAACTAAACAAAGATCTCTGGTGAGCGAAACACTCTCACTGAAGTAAAGTTTCACATATGATTATATTCGACACCCCTCGGTTCTGTGTCGTGACATATTACACTGTATTAGCCTTCCACTCCAGGTAAAAATATAACGTCTTAAAATTGTTCTGCCTTAACAGGCACGTCTGACTTGCTCACATGAGGTTCCTGACACATACCTTAGATAACTGTGGAAAGTCAGAAATATGGCTAGTGTAAGAGACACTGATCGTTTATGAATTTTTCTCACTGCTAATTATGTCAGATACAATGGTTTTAAAAATAAACCTCTGCTATTTTGAGGCTTTGCTTTGTTTTTTTAGTCTTAAACCACATGGTTTGTTCTGTACACACCAGAGAAACTTCAGCATGATTTCTGCCATCTGGAACAGAAGTCCCTCTAATGTTTTCCCTCCTCAGGGGTTCAAATAATCTTTTCTGATCATCTTCACACAAAATAAAATATGGAGGCTTGTTCAGGGTTCACCAGTGGAAAACTGAGAAGACCCCCAGAGAGGAAATGAATTAATAGTGGATCTCCAGTATGAATCTGCAAAGTCCCTTTCGCCATGAAAGATAACATACTCGAAGGTTCCAGGGCTTAGGATGAGGACATCCTTGGGCGCCTGCCACAGCTGGTGAGGAGGTAAAACAACTGGAAAGGAAGTCATATACCGTGGTGGGGGTATAAATTGGTAAACGCTTTGGACAATGGCTAGCAACTTCAAAAGCCAAACAACTATTAACTGTGACCCAGGAATACCCCCCTAGACATAGACCCAGCATAGTAGATACATACGTTTACTGAAAGATACTGAACAAAATTTCACATCAGTACCATTTATAATAGATCCAAACTGTAATGTATCAAGTGCTAGTCAAAGTTTTTTTATTTTTATTTGTTTTATTTTATACCTTTATTAAAATTAATTTTGCTACTTTATTGTTACAGATGAGATTTCTTTATAAAAATTGAGTACCATACTTATGACTTGTGCATTTGTTTTTAGAAACTCTTCCTCATTTCCCACCAAAAAATGACATCGCTGACAACCAATTAAAGGGACAAGAGATTTACCATTTATGTCAGTGTTGCTGGGGCTAAGGCAGGTCCTGTCTGAGGTTCCTCACTCCAAATTCCTTCCCCGCACCTCTTCTCCCGTAGATGGATGAATAGATGATATGAGAGAGGATGAGAGAGACAGAGACAGAGACTGTTGAGATAGCATAAATGAAAGGGTTGCAGCCTGAGAACCATCAAGGATTACTTCTCATTATCTAAACAGCCTGTCTGGTACTGGGGGATGGGGTGGAGGGCTGTGTTGGATTACAGATTCCTATAGAGATGTAATGAGTTTCAAGAGGTTGTGAGACACCATTACCACTTCTCAATGTCTTAACGGTTAATCCAAAATGTACTAAAATACTCTTGAGTAGAAATTCTCTAGTTCTGCAGCTTTCATAAGGAGGGATTTCTCCAAGATGAGTCTCTTGCTTGGCCCTTACATGGAAACCCCCAGGTCGAGTGAATTTACCCAACTGATGAATTTGGGATAAAACACCAGGCAGGTTTAGCTAGCTCCTCTCTTCCCCTTCCTTTTGAGAGTGAGCGCGAAGATTCACATTCTGAGTCTGCCTCGAAGCTAGAGGAACATGCATCTGTGTGGGGAGGCCAGCAGTTTTGGGGTTGCTGGTGGCTGTGACTCTTCTGTAGTCTCACCTGAACTCAGCCAGAAAAGTTAAGAATTAAGTCCCTAATTCTGGGGCTCAGCAGATCCACTCTTACCAACATCCAATAGTGATGAAGCTAATATTTTGATTTTCTATAGGCCTAGAATTTTTGTTTCTCACCCATTTTTTAAAGAACACTGGCAGAAAAAGAAACTTGCTCTTTATTTTGCCCTTCGAATGCCAATGAAAGTTAAAATATTGTTGCTATTGTAATGTATTTTCATTTGCTGGCGTTAGGGTCCCCAAAATACATGTTTAATTCTAAGCCCTTTTCTTTGTCCCTGAATCCTTGCTGCGCATGAAACAATTATAATGGTCTTCAGGGCCCAAGATTTAACTCACATTCTTTATGTAGAATGTAAATTCAACTCCCACATTCTTATGGGGCCACTATTTGGAAAAGATATGTGCTAGAATTGGGAAATAGAAGGAGTTGTGTTAACACGATGCTTGTATCTTAGACACTTTTTTTTTTTTTTTTTTTTGCAGAAGGAGGAGAATTTATTTTGGTTTGACTTTGGCTCACAATCTTGTCTTCTTTTTTGTGTTGGGGTTATATGAAGCACCTTCAATCCCACAACAAATCAGGGCAACTCAGAGATAGCTTTCTTGGCTGGAGGACCCTTTGTTTTCTCCTGCTCCCTTGCTTTCTCCTTGTACATCAGGATCATTTTCAGGATGGCAGATCTCTTGCCCAACATCATCCTGAGAGAGTCGGAGTAGTTGAAAGTCTCCCCAGAGCCACTGGAAACCTCCTTGATTAATTTCTTTAGTTCCAGCTGGGTCTTGGGTACCCCAGGTTTCTCAAGCATTCGCTTCAGAGACGTGATATCGATATCTCCATTTTCATTCAGGTCAAACTCCATGTATTTCTTCTTGAAGGCTTCCAGTTTGGAGGGCAGATCCTCATCACTGCTGTACTTGGGGTCATCCAGGAATTGCTGCAGAAAAAGCCCTCTTCGACACCTTTTATTAAATGTCTTTATGGAAACTTATTTCAGGTTCTGATGTCCGCAATGTGAATGGAAAAACAACCTCAGGGACTTGCTGGTTGTTCTTGTTTAAACATGGAAACTAGATACTTTTTCTCACTTTTATATCCCAATATATCATACAAAGATTTAGATTTCTCATTTTAATTAGGTTGTAATTTTACATTTCTTTTAATATTAGCTGATTGTGGAGTGAGCTATCTAATCATTATAAACCGTTATAACATCATTATTTAAATGAAGGAGAATTAAAAACAAAAACAAACAACCAAGCAAACAAAAACCATCCAGGTCTTTTGCATTGAGAAACTGTCACCAGGCCTTTCTTTTTTTAATTAAGCTGTAACTGACATGCGAGACTGTAAGTTTCAGGTGTATGACGTAACGATTTACTGTACGAGTATATTGGAAAGTGATCTCCACAATGTCTAGTTAACATCAGTCACCACATACAGCTGCAACTTAATTTTCTTGTGATAACTTTTAACATCTACTCTCATAGCAATTTTCAGATATACAATACAACACCATTAACTGTAGTCAGCATGCTATACATGACATCTCTAGGATTTATTTATTTTCTAACCGGACGTTTGTACCTTTTGCCACCTTAACCCATTTTACCCAACCCTCCCCCCACCTGTCCTCACCCCCACACCCACCTCCGGCAACCACCAATCTGCTTTCTGTCTCTATGAGTTCAATTTTTGTCGTTGTTTTCATATTCCACAAACAAGTGAGCTTATATATTTGTCTTTTCTGTTTGATTTATTGCATGTAGCATAATGCCCTCGAAGCCTATGCGCGTTGTAAGAAATGGCAAGATCTCCTTTTATTTATGGCCGAGTACTATTTCATCGTACATATGTACCTCACTTTGTTTATTTATCCACTAATGAACACTTAGGTTGTTTCTAATGTCTTAGGC
This sequence comes from Desmodus rotundus, assembly GCF_022682495.2. Lineage (NCBI taxonomy): Eukaryota > Metazoa > Chordata > Mammalia > Chiroptera > Phyllostomidae > Desmodus > Desmodus rotundus. The sequence continues at coordinate 59,913,105 of NC_071388.1, read as the reverse complement.
ATTTCAAATACTATTGTAATGAACATGGTATTGTAGATATTTTTTCAAGTTAGTATTTTTATTTCCTTCAGGTAAATCACCAGAAATGGAATTGCTAGTTATGGTAGCCTATTTTTAATTTTTTGAGGACTGTCCATACTGTTTTCCATGGTGACTATACCAGTTTACATTCCCACCAACAGTGTGTAAGGGTGCCGTTTTCTCCTCATCCTCACTAGCACCTGCTATTTCTTGTCTTTTGATGATAGCCATTTGAACAGGTGTGAGGTCGTATCTCAGTGTGGTTTTGATTTGCATTTTCCTGATAATAAGTAATGCTGAGCAACTTTTTATGTACCTGTTATCATTCTGTGTGTCTTCTTTAGAAAAATTTCTACTCAGATCCTCTGCTTACTGTTTAAGCAGATTGTTCTTTGGCTGTTGAGTTGTATGAGTTCTTAAATATTTTGGATATTAACCCCTTATCATATTATGTTTGCAAATAGTTTCTTATCTGCAATATAATTTGCAAATTTCTTGTTCTTTCAATAGGATTTCTTTTCATTTTATTGATGGTTCCTTTGATGTGCAGAGATTGTTTTAATTTTACATAGCCCACATGTTTATTTTTGCTTTTCTTGCTTTTGGTATTGGAGTCAAAAAGTCATCACCAAAATCTACTGTCTATGTTTTCTTCTAGTTTTATGGATTTGGTTCTTACATTCAAGTCTTGAGTCCATTTTGAACTGATTTTTCTATATGATATGAGATAGTTGTCAAGTTTTATCTTTTGCATGTAGCTGTCCAATTGTTCTAAACTATTTATTGAAGAAATCATCCTCAGCATCCTATATTCTTGGCTGCCTTTTTATAAATTAACTGACCATATATGTGTGGGTTTATTTCTGGGCTCTCCATTCCATTCCATTTATCTATGTGTCTATTTTAATTACTATAGCTTTGTAATATAGTTTGAAGTCAGAAAGTGGATGCCTATAGATTTGTTTTTCCTTCTCAAGATTACTTGAGCTATTCCAGTGTCTTCTGTGGTTCCATATGAATATTAGGATTATTTGCCTTATTTCTGTGAAAAATACCATTTATATTTGATAAGGATTGTATTGAATCTGTAAATTTCTTGGCTAGTATGGATATTTTGACAATAATTCTTCCAGCATGTAATGTCTTTCCATTTATCTGTGTCTTCTTCCATTTCTTTCTTTAATGTTTTATCTCCTTGGTTGTTTATTCCTAGATGTTTTATTCTTTTTGATGCAATTGTAAATGGAATTGTTTTCTTAATTTCTCATTCTGAAAGTTTGCTATTAGTGTATAGAAATGCAACTGATTTTTTGTACATTGATTTTGTATCCTGTTACTTTACTAAACTTATTGGTTCTAACTGTTTTTGGTGAATCTTCAGGTTTTCTATATACAATATGTCATCACAAATAGTGACAGTTTTACTTCTTCCTTCCCATCTGGATGCCTTTGATTTCTTTTCTTGCCTAATTGCTCTGACCAGGACTTCTTTTTTTTCTTTTTAATTGTTGTTCAAGTACAGTTGTCCCAATACCCCCACCGCCATCTGCCCCTCCCCCCACCGCCTCATTGCTCTCAGGACTTCTAATACTATTGTGAATAAAAGTGGCAAAAGTGGGCATCCTTGTCTTGTTTCTGATCTTAGAGGAAAAGCTTTCCACGTATGGCCTTTATTAGGCATTTCCCTCTGTACCCTCTTTGTTGAGAGTTTTTGTCATAATGGATGTTAAATTTTCTCAAATGCCTTGTCTACATATACTTAGATGATCATACATTTTTTATCCTTCATTTGGTTAATGTGGTGTATCACAATGATTTTGCAGATATTAAAGAATTCTTTGCATTCCTAGAATTATCTTACATGATCATGGTGTATGATTGTTATAATGTAATATTGAATTCAGTTTGCTAATATTTTGTTGAAGATTTTTTTCATCTATGTTCATCAAGATTATTAGTCTATAATTTTCTTTTTTTGTAGTTTCCTCATCTTGTTTTAGTACCTGGGTGATGTTAGCCTCATAAAATGTGTTTGGAAGTGTTCCCTTGTCTTCTGTGTTTTGGAAAGAGTTGAGAAAAATTGATGTTCTTTTTTAAATGTCTGGTAGAATTTACCCGTAAAGATATCTGGTCCTGGACTTCGTTGGAAGGCTTTTTACTACTGATTCTATCTCCTTACTACTAATCAGTCTGTTCATATTTTTCTGTTTTTTTCATGGGTCAGTCTTGGTGGGTTGTATGTTTCTAGGAATTTATCCATTTCTTCTAGGTTGCCTAATTTGTGGTGTATAAGTGTTCATACTATACTCCAAATGACATTTGTACTCCTGTGGTATCAGTTGTTTTCTCACTGATTTTTCTGTCTGGATGCCCTACCCATTGCTGAAAGTGAGATAGCAAGTTCCTATTATTTATTGTATTGTTGTATATTTTTCTCTTTAGGTTATTAATATTTGCTTTATATATTTAGGTGCTGTTATGTTTGGTGTACAAACATTTACGAATATTATATCTTCTTGTTGGATTGACCCCATTATCATTATAGAATTACTTCTTTGCCTCTTTTTACAGTCTTTGTCTTAAAGTCTGTTTTTCTGATACAAGTATAGCTAGCTATCTCAACTATCTTTTGGTTTCCAATGTCATGTGATATTTTTTCCACACCCTCCCTTTTACACTGTGTGTGTCTTCACATCTGAAGTGTGTCTCTTGTAGGCAGTATATAGATAAGTCTTGTTTTTTTAATCCATTCAAACATTCTCTCTGTTTTTAATCCTCACCCAAAGATACGTTTATTGATTTTTAGAGAAAGAGGGAGGGAGGGAGAGAGAAAGAGAAACATCGATGTGAGAGAGAGATATCAATTTGTTTTCTCCCATATGCACCCTGACCAGGACTGAACCCACAAGCCAGGCATGTGCCCTGACTGGGAATTGAACCTGTGACCTTTAACATGTGGGACAACACTTCAATCATCTGAGCCACTGTGGCCAGGGCAGTCATTCTGTATTGATGGAGAATTTGGTCCATTTATATTTGAGATGATGATTGATAAACGTGTTCTTATTGCAATTTTGTTAATTGTTTTCTGGCTGTTCTGTAATTCCTTTTTTTTCTTCTTCTTCTTTTGTTCTATTTGTGATATGATGATTTCTGTCATGGTATGCTCTGATTCCTTTCTTTTCTTTTGTGTATCTACTATAGGTTTTTGCTTTGTGGTTAGCATGAGGAGTACAAGAAAATATGATCACAATAATCTATTTTAAGTTTATTAAAACTTAACTTTAAATGTTTTCTAAAGTTCTGTATTTTTATTCCCTCCCCAATATTTTATGTGTTCGATATTACAATTTGCATCTTCTTTTGTCTTTTAACCTTCATAGTAACTTTACAAGTAATTAGCCCACCACCTTTACAAAATTAGATTATTCTGAATCTTGGTATACATTTGCCTTTCCTAGTGAAATTTATGCTTTCATGTTTTTCTATTAGTAATTAGGTCTCTTTTGATTCAGCCTCAACAAGTCCCTTTAACATTTCTTGTAAGGCTAGTCCAGTGGTGATGGATATTTTTAGTTTTTGCCAGTCTGGAAAACACTTTATCTCCCAATTCTGGACAACTTTGCTGAATACAGTATTCTTGATCAGCACTTTTTCTTTCAGCACTTTGAATATATTGCGCCACCCCCTTCTGGCATGCAAAGTTTCTGCTGAAAGATCTGCTGATAGGGTGTTCCCTTCTACTCAACAAGTTGTTTTTCTCTTGCTGTTTCTAGATTCTCTCCTTGTTTTTACATTTTGACATTTTAATTACAATATGTCTTGGTGTGGGTTTAGGTTCATCTCATTTGGAACTCTCTGGGATTCCAGGACCTGATGTGTGTTTTCTTTTCCAGCTTAGGGAATTTTTCAGACATTATTTCTTTAAATACATTTTCCTCACTATTCTCTCTTCTCCTTCTGGGGTCCTTATAATGCAAATGTTGATGTGCTTGATGCTGTCCAATGAGTCTTCTAAGCTATCTTCAGTCTTTTTTGTTCTCTTTTTTCCTGCTCTGTGGATGCGTTCTACTTCCTGTCTTTGAGCTCACTGATTTTTTTGTTTTTGTTTGCTGCGGAACCCCTCTACTGTATTTTTCATTTATTGTATTCTTCATCCCTGTGACTTCTACTTGATACTTTCTTATTTTCTGTCTCTTTCTTGAGAGTTCTCCTTGTTTATCCTTTCTTCTCCTGAGCTCAGTTACCAACTTCATGACTGTTATTTTAAACTCTTTATTAGGTAAATCACTTATATCTGACTCACTAAAGGCTCCTTCTGACATTTGTTCTTGTTCTTTTGTTTGGAATGTATTCCTACTTTTTTTTCCTTGACTCTCTGTGTTGATTTCTATGCGTAAACCAGCCACTTCTCCCAGTCTTAAAGGAGTGACCTCATGTAGGAGATGAACCTTATTGTTCAATTTTGTCCTAGCTTTTGGTTGTGTCTCACGCCTTTGAATTTTCTAGTAGCCTACTGTATTCTTAGTGACTCCCAGTAGTTGGGGGTGAGTCAAGACCTGTCAGTTTTCCAAAGAGGAGGATCTCAGTCAGCATGTAGATTCAGGCTGATTGGAAGTCAGACCCTTATGCAGTACCTTTTAAAGTGTACAAATACAGCTCTTTCAGGAAGACTGGGAGATGGGCATTTCTGTCTGCTCCCCCTGCACTGAACCCTGGGGTGATAACCAGCTAATAACTGTTTCTTTGTTTGCTGCAATTCTGTTATACCCATGAACACAAGCCCCATTGGCCACTAAAGCCAGGCTCTTGATGGATGTGGCTTCTGGGCAGCAGCCACAAGAGCTGGAGGACCAGTTGTGCGTACAAGCTCTTTTCTCAGACACCAGTGATCCAGGATGGGGCAGAGGGAGATCAAGCATATCATCCATTCTCCAAGATTTCTGGAGAGAATTAAAGTTAGGCCTTAGACATAATTTAGTTAGAAGCCTGCTCTACAAGCTGAAATTATGAAGAGAAGCTAATAGGCCTCTTTCAGAGAAAGACTGGGCATTGCAGTCAGCTGCCTCTCTTCTGTGCTCTTGGATGTAGCTGGTTAAGAACTCTTTATCTGTTTGTTACATTTTGTGGGACCTGCAAACATAAGCCCTGCTGGCCATCAGAGCCTGGTGATAAAGGGGTGTCCCCTGGGCAGCAGCCACAAAAACTGGGGCACCAGTAAGTACATAAGCTCCTTCCTGGGAGAAATCAGTGATCTGGAGTGAGGCAGAGGAAAAGTGTCAAGATGATGCCTGCTGGCCTACATCTTTGCAGAACTTGTAGCAGGCCCCTAGTTGTGTGTTAAATTAGATACCTGCCACTCAGGCCAAAGCTTTAAGATAAGCATAAATAGACCTCTTTCACAGAAACACTGGGCAAGTTCCAGCTCTTTGCTCTCTGCCCTAGTAAGTAGCCAGGTGAGTTCCTATAAGCTTTTTAAGAACAGTTTCTGTTTGCTATAGCCTTGTGGGTCTTGTGGACAAAAGTCCTATTGGCTTTCAAAGCTCAATGTTTTGTGGGCTTGCCCATCAGGGGAGGGTCTTAAATGTTGGGGTGCCAGATATGGGGTTCAACCCTTTGTTCCTCTGGGAGAAGCTCAATGAAGCTCCCTCATGATTGTGAATCACCACACTGGGCGTGGGGTTTACGGTGAGATTTTTATCTCTACTTCTCCTACCTGTTGGTATGGATTTTTGTTCATCTACATTTGGGCTCCTTTCAGCAGAAATTGTTCTATATGTATCTGTAGACTTGGTTTGTGCAGAAGGCGATTCCAGGATCCTCCTATGTTGCTATCCTGAACAGGGACTCCAGCAACAGGCTTTTTAATCTTCAGTTAATAATTGTGAAATAAATATGCTGACAGAGTGATAATGAGTGAGCAATAATGAACTTTCATGTCTTTGGGCTTCTGGTGGTCCCAGAAGTGAAGCATCACAATTGTAAGAAAACTCTAAGAATATAACATATTGTGTCTATCAGTGGTGCCTCCAAATGAGACTTGGTCTCTGCATCTGACAATTAGGTACAGGTCCTTCCAAGGGCCCGGAACTCTATGTGAACTTTGGCAACTACTAAGGATCCCATGAGCTTCATTCTCTGCCAAGTCACTGGGCCTGTAAAAGAGGGGATTAAACGTTAGTCAAAGAGATTTGAAACCCAGGAAGTAAGAGAGATCATGAGAGAAATCCTAGCTGCTCTGATGATTTCAAATCTCTTAGCCTGGCTGAACTGCATCTTAGGGAACAGAGAGAACGTATGTCTGTAATTACTGAACCACTGTGGGTAATCAACAGGAAACCACGGAAAATAGGAAAGGTGCCAGGAGACTGTAGAATGGAAAATGTTGCTCCAGTTTTCAGAAAGGGAAAAAGGTAGGTTTATTGAATTACAGATCAGAGAGCTTGACAGAAGTCCTAAAAGAGATCATTTTTTAAAGGACTACATGAACACTTAAAAAAGGAAGCAGTAAAGATGAGAATTAGAATGGTTTCATCAAGAACAAGTAACTGCAACTAACATCACTTCTTGGCTTTTAAAAGTATTACTAAATTGGCAAATGAAGAAAAGGACAGATTTCAACAAGTTATTAGTAGATTGTTTCATGATAGCATTACGTACACGATGGGGGTAGGCTGGACACTAGAACAATGGGCTGTAAGTAATTGAATGATGATACCACCACCTAAATGGAGTAGATTTACCTAGCTATGGGCAGTAGTTCTTTCTTCTTGGCTTTATCCTCAATAGTTTTCTATGATTTTGACAAAAATCAATAGCCTGTTGTTCTCATAAGATTTCAGATGAAAGCTACAAATCCTTACGTATCTATCTATCTACCTTTGAGAGAGACAGTAATGACTTTACTACTTGTATTCATATAGATCATGCCATATTGAGTAAATCCAACTTTCTCTAGCCGTAACTGTGGGCCAAGATGACAGTGCATGAGCCAAAGCGCGTACTCATGTAATCAACACTGGAGAGGTAGAAAGACTACTTTGAGATGGTTTACCCCCCAAAATCTTCCCTGAGGAGATCCTCATGTTAGATGCCCACAGATAGACCCAATCAAATATTGTCATTGGGAAGAACAAATGTTATAATAAAGGATAAATTTATTTTTAATTTTTTTGCTTAAAAAATAATTTTGTATTTTTCTAAGATTACAGCTATAAATAATTTTCATTTTTTGGTAAGCAATAACATTTCATAAACAAATATACATAAGTGTCTTCCTTAAACACAGCCTAAGAACATTTTTCTTTGTAGGTGGTCAAGCACATTCGCCATTAGTTTCTCTAAGTGCCCAAGGTGCTGAAAACTGAACCACAGCTAGTACTGAACATATTTTCTTCTACTATATTCCACATAAATGGGATTTTTTCTTTAAAATGTTGATTTTTATTGTTTATTTTTCAAGGTTTATTGTGGAAAAATTGACAAATAAAATTATAATATATTTAAAATACATAATATGATAATTTGACATATGTATACATTGTAAAAGGATCCCATAATCAAAGAATAAATTTAATTTCTATAGTTTGAGAATCTAGTCCTTATTAGCCTTGTTATTTTAAAAGCAGTATAACCCATAATGACGGATCCTGCACCCCTAGCAATGTCAAAGAGACTGGCTTTTTACATGCTTATCAAATTTAAGGATCCTACACAGCTAGAACAGTGGTTAATGTGATGTACTACAGAATAAAGACTCTTTAAAAAGCAACATATTGGAATAATGAGCCAAATTGAACAAAATGAGTTTAAAAGAGGAAATTAAAATTATTTTTTGAGCTTCTATTTCAAATCAGGTACTTTAGATTCACAATTTCATTTAACAGGAACAAATATTAAGCTTTACACTAGAATCAAAGGGCAGATTTAAAATGAGGCTAATGAACTTAAGTTTCAGAGCAACTTACTTGCATGGACCCCTTCCAAAGCTCCATGTAGGGCAACAGTGACAGGGCTGCCAAATAAAATGCAGGATGCCCAATTCAATTAGCGTTTCAGAGAAATAATAATCTTTTAGTTGAAGTATGTCCCAAAGGTCGCGCGTCCTATATTTTTATTTGCTAAGTAAACCCTATGCACGGAGACATCAGCAGCCTCAGACTGGGGTCGTGCTCGCTTCCCTTGTGGTGGTCCGCAGAGGAGGCTGACAGGCTGCCAGCCCCAACCCTCCGCATCCACCAGGCCCAGCTGCAACCCTGTCCTGGGGGACGGCACATCGTCCCCCTCTGACTCAAAGAAGGATACAAATGAGATTCTACCCAGCTCCCCTCTGGAGGGTCAACGCCAGATTTCATGGTACTTCACCACTCCCACCTCCAAGCTACTGCTGGGGCTGGGACAGGACACAGCTGCTCCCAAGAAATATGCAGATTGAGATCAAAGGGCTACCATCCTCTGAGGATCTGCCCTTGAAAGTAATGCCATCTGAGCAAAGAAATAAAGTTGAAGTTATGTATGTGGCATTACCAGTAGTGAGAAGGGAAGGTGAAAAAAGCTTTCTAAACCATCAAAAATTGAACATAAATTTTGACCCATCATTCTAAAGAAAGACTGAATTATTTTTCTATTCTCTCCATTAAAAAGGTAAAACTGTAATCCCCTCTTCCCATTGTCCCCACCCCACTCCCCCCTGGCTATTGTTAGATTGTTCTTAACTTCAATGTCTCTGGTTATATTTTGTTTGCTTTTTTCTTCTATTGATTATGTTCCAGTTAAAGGTGAGATCAAAATCAAGGGGGAGGGTGGAGGTGGGGAAGGGAGCTGGGTTCAGCTGGGGTTGGGTGGAGGGATGGGGAGAAAATGCATACAACTGTAATTGAATAACAATAAAAATTTAAAAAAATAAATGAGAAAGTATGTGCATGCAAAGGCTGTACAAAAATGATCAATGTAGCATTATTTGGGATTTCACACACACACACACACACACACACACAAAAGGTAAAACTGCAAGGATAAGATGAGGCAACCGAAGAAAGTACAACCAAAAAATGTAGGGTGGGGATGGAGGCTGGGAATAAGTAGTTTAGACTTGTGTCAGGAGTTAGTTTATTAAAATAAAAATATTATTTTCTAGATTTGTGATGTTTATAACAGGAGTAGCCATGGTTTATATATTTGTAGATGATTGTAATTGTTTCTAATATTAAGAACCAAAGACATGGAGATAAGGAGCAGACTGGCAGTGACCAGAGGGGAAGGGAAGAGGGATAAACAGGGGAAAGATGGGGAAAGGTCCAGTCAAAGAACATGTATAAAGGACCCATGGACATGGACAACAGGGTGGGGATTGACTATGGGAGCTGGGGGTGGGCAGGGCAGGGGACAGCAACAGGAGAAAAAGTGGGACAACTGTAACTGAACAACAATAAAAACAAATGAAAAAATAAATATTAACTTTTATATATAATCTTTATTCATAATTTATGCTTTATATTAAAAGCCCCTCAAAACTGTATCAGCACTTAACCCCATAAAACCTGGGTCAGTGCCTGAATAAAATAAACTAATAGAATAAAATTTAAAACTACATCCAATGAAAAGAATGAACAAAGTAAAATGGAGGAAACCAATGTTTCTGAGAGCATTATGTTTTAGGTTCAAGGCTAATAATAATTACATCAGTGCTAGTACATTTATTAAGAGCTTTCTGTATTCCAAGTGCTGTGTAAAGAGCTCAACCTACATCATTCCATTTAATCACAATGAATCTAGGAGAAAGGCATCTACAAGTATATTCCCCATGGTGAAAAGAAACTTAGGCTCAAAAATACCAAAATAATTTGCTCAGGTTATATATTTATTAATTGCTAAAGATAAAATCCAAACACAGATCACGAAAACAATCTTCCTCTTCCCCTTTCTCCTCATTTCTCTTCCTTTCTTTTACTTTAGAAATCATGTTTTTCTGGGTCAATGAATACTGTAATTTAAGTGAATGATAAAAGACCAGATGAGTATTTAACATTTTTATTAGGCATGTACTGTGTAAAATAACTCCAAAGTTACCTGAAGTCCAAAAGTATTCAGAGGGGCATTTAAATATCTTTCACTTCACTATTATGCAGAGAAGCCATTATCCACTTTGAAACTCTGGGGTTTTATTGTTCGCTGGGGATGGATACCCTCACCACCATGTTTTGATGAGAGATGGCCTGTCTGAAAGCGGAACCGGCACAGAGCATAGTGAGCCAAAACGGGGGTGAGTCCAGCTCCCAGTGGAGTCCTCCAGGCCCATTCAGCTAAGTGAGATGAAAACCAGGTTATTTGCCTGTGCTGGGTTGGACTGAGTTTTCTGTCATTAACCTCCAAAAGAAACTTGACAGGTACAAGCTTCCAGAGGGGGAAGTGCCTATTCTGGAGTCAGTAGTTTTTGTAACCAATTAGATAGAGTAATGCTAGCTATTTAAAAAAAAAAATTCTGCAAATCCTACTAAAACTTAGAAAGGCCAAGTCTGTCCGAGATTTGGTTCAAGTCAACAAAAGCAAATCCTGCAAGTTAACCCTGCTCATTCTTCCCTCCCTTGCTCTCCCCTCCACACGTGTTTATACTTGGACCATGATGGTGGCCTCAGCAACGCACATACCTTCTCCGCAAAAGCATCTGATGCAGAAGGAGAGGAAGGGCTGCCAGTAGGACTGGGTGAAGGTGAAAATGAGGGCAGCCACCTTTGGGATCACCAGGACGATGAGAGCAAAGGAAAGGAACAAGGCTGAAGTAAATCCAGAAACATTTTCCTGCATTATTGATATGATAATGTGGTTTTTATCTTTCATTTTATTTATCTGGTCAATCACATTTATTGATTTGAAAATGTTGTACCAACCTTGCATTCCTGGAATAAGTCCCACTTCATCATGGTGTATGCTTTTTCTGATGCATTGCTGTATTTGGTTTGCTAACATTATATTGAGAATTTTAGCATCATTTATGTTCATCAGGAATATTGACCCATAGATTTTTTTAATAGATCCAGCACCCATTTATGATAAACTCTCAGCAATAAGGGAATAAAGGGAACATACCTAAACAAAATAAAGGCCATATATGACAAACCCTGCCAACTTCATACTCAATGAGCATAAACTACAGCCTTCCCTTTAAGACTGGGAACAAGACAGGGATGTCGCTTTTACCTCTCTTATTCAACATTATAGTGGAATTCCTAGCCACAACAATCAGAAAAGAAGAAGAAATAAAATCATCCAAATTGGGAGGGAAGAAGTAAAGCTACAATTATTTGCAGATGACATGATATTGTATATAGAAAACCCCAAAGATTCCACCAAAAAACTACTAGAAATGATAAACAAATTCAGCAAAGTAGCAGATACAAAATTAATATCCAGAAATCAGTTGCATTTTTATATACCAATAATGAACTAACAGAAAGGGAAATTAAGAAAACAATCCCATTACAATTGCAATAAAAAGAATAAAGCACCTAGGAATAAACCTAATCAAGGATGTAAAGGACCTGTACTCTGAAAATTATGACACCAAAGAAAGAAATTGAAGAAGATACAAACAAGTTGAGGCACATACCATGTTTTCATGGATAGGAAGAATTAACATCATTAAAATGTCCATACTGCCCAAAGCAATCTATAGGCTCAATGCAACTCCTATCAAGATTCCAGAGATATATTTCACAGAACTAGAACAAATATTTCAAAAATGTATATGAGACCACAAAAGTCCCCACATAGCAAGAGTGATCCAAGAGAGAAGAATAAAGTTGGAGGAATCGTGCTGCCTGATATGAAACTATTCTTATAAGGCTATAGTAACACAAACAGCCTGGTACTGGCATAAAAACAGGCACATAGATCAATGGAATAGAATAGAAAGTCCAAAAATAAACCGACACCTTTATAGTCAATTAATATTTGACAGAGGAAGCAAGTACATGCAATGGGCTAAAGATAGTTTATTCAATAAATGGTGTTGGGAAAATTGGACAGATACATGCAGAAAAATGAAACTAAACCACCTTCTTACACCACACACAATAATAAATTAAAATGGATTAAGACTTAAATGTTAGATATGAAGTCATGAAACATAGGAGAGAACATCAGCAGCAAAATCTCAGACATTGCTTATAGCAATATTTTATCAAATATATTGTTCCAGGCAAGGGAAACAAAAGAAAAAATAAACAAATGGGACTACATCAAACAGTTTTTGCAGAGCAATGGAAAACATCAACAAAATAAAAAAGACACCCCACAGAATGGGAGAACATATTTGCCGGTACATCTTATAAGGAGTTAATATCCAAAATTTATAAAGAACTTAAAAACTCAATACCAAAAAAATGAACAATCCAATAAAAAAATGGGCAAAGGACCTGAATAGACATTTCTCCAAAGAGGACATACCTATGGCCAATAGACATATGAAAAGATGCTCAACGTCACTAATCATCAGAGAAATGCAAATTACAACTGAAATGAAATACCATCTCACACCTGTCAGAATGGCCATCATCAATAAATCAACAAACAAGTGTTGGTGAGGATGCGGAGAAAGGGGAGCCCTCATGCATGTTGGTGGGAATGCAGATTTTGCAGCCACTGTGGAAAGCAGTGTGGAGAGACATCAAAAAATTAGAAATCAATCTGCCTTTTAACCCAGTGATCCCACTTCTGGAATATATGCAAAGGAACACAAAACACTAATTCGAAAAGAACGTAAGCACCCCTATGTTCATTGCAGCATTTATAATTGCTTCCAAGATATGGAAGCAGCCTAGTGTCCTTCAGTAGACGAGTGGATAAAACAACTATGGGATCTTTACACAATTAAATACTACTCAGCTGTAAAAAAGAAGAAAATTTTACTCTTTGTGACAGTATGGGTGGAACTGGGGAACATTATGCTACCGTATTTTTGGACCATAAAACGCACCTAGGTTTTAAAGGAGGAAAATAGGGAAAAAAATTTTGAAGCAAAATATGTGGTAAAATATTTAATAACATAAATAACATAATATTTCACCAATGTAAATGTAAGCTACATTCGAACTATAAGATGCACCCCCATTTTCCTCCCAAATTTGTTAGGAAAAAGTGCATCTTATAGTCCAAAAAATATGGTAAGTGAAATAAGCCAGTCAGAGAAAGGCAAAATAACATATGATTTCACTCATGTGGAACCTAATGAATAAGCTGAACTAACAAGGAAAATAGAGACAGATTCATAGATAACGAGCAGGATGACAGCTAGTGGGTGGCGGGAGGTTAGAGGGTAGAGGGGTTAAACAAAAAGGAAAGAAGACTCGTGGACATGACCAACAGTGTGGTGATTGTGTGGGGGGTTGTATAAGGGGACTTAATGGTAATGGGAAAAAAAGTACAATAAAAAAATTTTAACAAACAAAAAATAATGAAACATTTAAAAATAAATCTGGAAGCAAATATTTCCAAATAGGAAAATAAGAGATCAATGAGAAGGAATATCAGGGAGAAAATGGCATGAATTTTTTTTTAATATTAGAAGAACTAGAAGATTCTACAGAACTTACATGGAATAAATTAACAAATAAACCACAGATCAGAAAATTATGGAAAGAGACAACTTCAACTGACAAAAACTTTGTAGTCACAATGTCTATGGAGTAGATGCTATGAGATCAACTTTTTTTCATTATATTTTTAATTGAGTTTATTGGAGTGACATTGATTCATAAAATTATATAGGTTTCACATGTACAGTTCTATAATATCTCATCTATACGTTGTATTGTGTTTTCACCAGCCCAAGTCGAATCTTCTTCCAATACCATTTATCCCCCTTTATCCTCTTCTAACTCTCCCTACCCCTTTTTCCCTCTGCTAATCACCATAGCATTGTTGTGTCTCTAAGGCTTTTGGGTTTTTGTTTTTGTTTTTTGCTTAGTCCCTTCACCTTTTACACCCAGCTCTCCAGTGCCCCTCCCCTCTGACAGCTTCGTCTGTTCTCTGTATCTATGAGCCTGTTTCTATCTTGTTTGTTAGTTTATTGTGCTCATCAGATTCCTCATATAAGTGAAATCATATGGTACTTGTCTTTCTCTGACTGGCTTATTTCACTTAGCATAATGCTCTCCCCATGTCCATCCATGCTGCCCCCAAAGGTAAGATTTTCTTCTTCTTTTTTTATAGCTGAGTAGCATTCCATTGTGTAATGTGCCACAGTTTTTTTACCCAGTCATCTACTGATGGGCACTTGGGCTATGAACTCATCTTGAAGAGAGGACTTCACAGTTTTAAGAGGTACTAAGTAATAATAATAACATGTCTACCTTATATAAAAACTGGAGTATTAGTTTGAGATGAGTATATTTCAATTAATTGGCAATTTTAAAGTAGTTACCATTTTTTGATGAAGATACACAATTTAAAAAGAAATGGAAGCAATAAAGGCAAAGTGAGGCCAGCAAGAAGAAAGGGGGGGTTGCAGTGCTCCAGGCCAGGTGATGCCATAGACTGGGGATCCCTGGCTGAAAAAGAGCAAGAGGAAGACATTTCACTCTGTGGTCTGACCTCTTCAATGTTTAACTCAAACATTTTCTTTTGAGTTCTGTCAAATGTCACACCAAAAGTGCCATGGTCAGGGGCTAGGTCTTTCATTCCTTAACATTGAAGTGCTCAAGTGACTAGGTGCCTGGGAGCAACAAAGGTTTAAAATTGATGTGTCAGGAAGGATTCTGTCATCCCAAGATCCTTTCCCTGATATATATGCCCTATACTCTCTGCTCTCCTTGAGAGTGGGAGAGACTGCGACTATGACCAATGTCACATGTAATTCAGTTACTTTATATAAAAAAGACGAAGGGATTCTGCAGATGCAGTAAAACACCAAAATCAGTTTTATTTCATTTTATCAAAAGGGAGATTATCCTTTGTGGGCGTGACCTAACCCAAGGAGCCTTTAAAGGGATTGGGCTCTTCCTGAAGGACGGGATGAAAGGGTAAGAGCGTGAGATGGCTGTGTGTCAGGACATGAGAATGGCATCCGAGAGCTATGAGTGGCCCCCAAGACATAGCCAGCAAGAAAACTGGGACCTCTGTGCTGCAACCACAAGGGACTGAGATCTGCCAGCAACCTGAGTGATGCTGGAAGCAAATGATTCCCTGATCAAGCTTCTGAGTTCAGCCCTTGTGATTTCAACCCTTCGTAGAGAATCTAACTACAACGTGCCAGATGCCTGACCTATGGGTTCTGATATAATAGATCTGTGTTGTTTTAATCAGCTAAATTTGAGGTAATTTCTTATACAGCAATAGAAAACTGATACAGTTGGGAAATTGAGTTGCTACTATATCTTAAAAAAAATTTTTTTTATGGCACTAGGCTGCTTCTACATTCCAGCCATCAGGACCTGAGCCTGATTCAGACATATTGAGGCTGCATAATTAGAGTTTATTTAAAATACATCGACTTTTGATTATCTTTGAGAATAATGTGTATTCTGTTGCTTTTGGATGGAATATTCTGTAAATATCTGCTAAGTCTATCAGGTCTATACATGTTATTTAAGGACAATTTTTCTTTATTGTTTCTATTTGAATGATCTTAACCATTGATGAAATTGGGATATTAAAGTTCCCTACTATTATTTATTGCTGTCTATTTCTCCATTTAAGCCTGTTAATCTTTGCTTAGGTGCTCCTATTTTGGATGCACAAATATATACAAATGTATATCTCCCATTGAATTGACCTCCTTTATCATTATATAATAAACTTCTTTTTCTTATATGACAGTCTCCGTCTAAAGCCTATTTTATCTGGTATAAGCATAGCTACCCCAGCTTTCTATGGATTTCCATTTGCATAGAAAATATTTTTTTATCTCTTTACTTTCAGTCTGTGCATGTTCTTACATCTGAAGTGAGTATCTTGTAGGTAGCACATAGGTGAGTCTTGTTCTTGTTTTCATTTTTTTAAGTCCACTCAGACACTTCTGTCTTTTGATTACAGAAAATAATCCCTTTACTTTTACAGTAAGCTTGGATAACTATGGACTTACTGCCATTTTGTAATCGCTTTCCGGCTGTTTGCAATTCTTTTGTTCCTTTCTTTCTTCTCGTGCTCTCTTTATGATTTGGCCAATTTTCTGTAGTGGCCTATTTATATTCATTTCTCTTTTCTGCTGTGGACCTATTACAGGTTTTTGCTTTGTGGTTATGATGAGGCTTACATAAAATAATTTATAAGAGTCTATTTTAAGTTGATAACAACTTAAGCTCAAATGAATTCTTAAAGTTCTGTGTTTAGACTCCCCCCACACATTTGATTTTTTGTTGTCTCTATTTACATCTTTTTATCTTGTGTACCCATTAACAAATTATTGTCGTCATAGTTGCTTTTACTACTCTTGTTTCTTAATCTTCATACCATCTCTGCCAGTGATGAACTTAACACCTTTACATTAGATTAGTCTAAACTTTCTGAATATTTACCTTACTGGTGATATTTATACTTTTGCATGTTTTCCTATTACTGCTTAAGTTCCTTTTTACAGTTCTTTTTTATTGAATTTATTGGAGTGACAGTGGTTAATAAAACTATATAGGTTTCAGGTGTACAATTCTATAGCACATCATCTGAATATTGCATTGTGTGTTCACCACCCCAAATCACCTTGAACATGTCTTGTAAGGCCAACCTAGTTGTGATGAATTCCTTTAACTTTTACTTGTCTGGAAAACACTTTATTTGTCTTTCCGTTCTAAACAACTTTGCTGTGTAGTTTTGCTTTGACTGTCAGCATTTTTCTTTTAGCGCTTTGAGCATATTGTGCCACACCTCCTTGTGGCCTGCAAAGTTTGTGCTAAAAGATCTGCTGTTAGCCTTCTGGGAGTTCCCTTGTACACAACTAGCTGTGGGTTTTTTCTTGCTACTTGTAATGTTGTCTCCTTTTGTTTACCTTTTGGCATTTTAATTATAATATGTTTTGGTTGGGTCTCATTTGGATGCATCTTATTTGGAACTCTGGGTGTTCTAGATCCGGATGTCTCTTTCCTTTCCCGGGTTAGGGAACTTTTCAGCCATCATTTCTTCATATGATTTTCTGCTACTAACTTTGTCATTCTTCTTTTTCTAGGACCTCTATAATGCAAATACTAGTCTGCTTCAGATTGTTCCGCAAGTCCCTTAAGCTAGCTCCGCTCTTTTTTACTGTTTTCTGTTTTGTTTCTTTGCTTCTCTGTTTGAGTTGCTCTCCCTATTTTTGAGTTTTCTAAATCTTTCTTCTGCTTCATCCAGTCTGTTGTCGAACCCCTCTATTGTGTTTTGCAATTCAGTTATTGTGTTCTCCACCAAGTCTGTGAGTTCTGGCTGGTGCTTCCCTATAATTTCTACCTCTTTCTTGAAATTCTCACTTCATTCAGGCATTGAGCTTTTTTTACAAATCTTCCATTTCTTGTAGTTTCCCCTTTGTGCTGGTTTCTATGCATCAGATAAAAAAAGCCACCTCTCGCAGTCTTGAAGGAATGGCCTCTTGTGGAAGGTAAACACGATTGTACAACCCAGCCCTAGTTTTTTTTTGTCTCTTGAATCATTATAATTATCCAAGCAGCTTACTTTATTCTTGGTGGCTCCCAGTATTCGAGGGTGTGCCAAGACCTGTCAGTGTCCTGTAGGGGAGGATCTTCTTCAGCACCTAGATTTAGGCTGATTGGAAGCCAACTGCCAGACAATGGCTTTTAAAGTGTACAAATAATCCTTTTTCGGACAAGACAGGAGATGAGCATTTCTGTCTGCACCTTCTGTAATGAGCCCTGGGGCGATAGCCAATTAAGAATCGTTTCTTGGCTTGCCACCATGCCAGCGAACCAGTGAACACCAGAGCCAGACTGTCAAGTGATGTATCCTCTGGGTGGCACACACAAAAACTGGTCTACCCAGTGTGCCGCAGTTCCCTCCTCAGAGACACCAGTGACCTGGTGTGGGCAGAAGGAGAGCGCAGAGAAGGCTGCCAGCACCCCTCATCTGTGGAGAGGGTTGCAGTCAGCCCCTGAACGTGTGTTTAATTAGATACCTACCCCTCAGACAAAACTTTAAGATAAGCAAAGAGTCCCCTTTCACAGAAAACTAGGGGTGCATCTTAGTCTGTTCTCTCTGTACAATATCCTGGAGGACTCTCTTCGTTTGTTACAGTCCTGTGGGACCTTTGAACATAAACTCAATAGCCAACAGAGACATGTAATCAAGGGGTGTCCCTGGGCAGCAGCCAAAAATATCAGGGTGCCAGATATGTAAACAAGCTCCTTTCTAAGAGATACTGGCTACCTGGAACAAGGCAGAAGGAGTACAAAGATGGTACCTGTCAGCCTCAGCAGTCTTGGGAGAGTGTTTCAGTAAGTCCCTAGATATTTGTTAAATTGTATGACTGTCCCTCTGGCTTAAGCTTTAAAATAAGCAAATAGGCCTTTTTCACAGAAAGACTGGGTGAGTTTCAGCTGCCCCTGTTCTGTAACCTAGAGCAGGAGTCCCCAGCCACCGGCCAGGAACTGTGTGGCCTATTAGGAACCGGGCCTCGAGGTAAGCCCACCTGAGCTTCATCTCCTGCCACCCCCAACCCTGGTGCCGGAAAGGCTGGGGACTAGTGCACTGGAGAGAGTCACCAGGGGACTTTGCAGGAGCTTTTCAAGAATTGTTTCTAGGTTTGCTATTGCCATGTGTGTCTTGTGGACACTAGTCCACCGGCTTTCAAAACTAGATATTTTGGGGGCTTGCCTCTCAGGTGCAGGTCTTAAAAGTGGGATGCTAGATGTGGGGTTCAAATTATTTGCTCCTCAGGAAGAGTTGTGCATTTCCTCCTCATCACAGATTTCCATGTTAAGGATGGAGTTTACAGCAAGATTGTCTCCGATTCTCCTCCCCAGATTGCTGTGGGGTTTTTTTTGTTTGTTTGTTTTTCTTATGTGCCTGATGTGTAGGAGTAACTTAGCTAGTTTTGGGATTTTTTTCACAGAAAATTGTTTTGTATGTAGCTGTGGATTTGGTGTGTTCAAGGGACAAGGTAAAGTTAGAGAATCTTCCTACATTACCATGTTGAACTGTAAGCTCTGTGACTGGTATTTTTGACCTTTGAAGCCCTTTAGTCCTGCTTCTATTGATTCTGCTTGTTTCCTCTCTTGGCGTCTTATTCCCAGGGAGCCTAATTATCTCTTACACTGTTCATTGTACTTGCAAACTTATTTAAGGAATATTTTGAGACTGAAAGGTTTTTTTCCTGCAGATATTTGTCTTTGCTTCTGTACTACTGCCAGGGGTCCCTTATGTATGTTCCAAGCTTGAAATTCTTTCTCTTGTGTTATGATCTCAGGCTGCAAGGTTATGTGAGGGCTATTCTACAACTCTTCTGATTTACTCTAAGAGCGAGGCTGGAGTCCAAATTATTTTGTAAAGAATCTGCTATACTCCAACTTCAATCAACATTTCATTTCTATCCCTTTCACGAAAGAGGCCTTCAAATTGAAAATTTAAATGTGTCTAAGTCACAAAATCCCTCAGGACAAAAAGCAGCTCATGAATTTTCTTATTAGTCTCAGTTCCTGCTTTCCTTTTGGTTTTTGGCCAGTATTGCTTTACTGTATTGTCAGATCTTTATAGCTCTTTAAAAGAATTGTTTCAATAATTTATTTGAGCTTTTTATTTTTTCAATAATAGGTTTGGTCCAAATAACCAAGCCTGCCCATACTGGAGACTAAAAGTCTTCTCATTTCAAGCCTCAAAATTTGTAAAGCCATAGGAAAATTGATGTTAATATATAGTAGCCTCATAATATTGCTATTAAAATAGAGAATTGGGATATTATGTAAAATAGATTGAAGTCAATGATGGCCTATGTGCTAGAATTGTTATTTTTCATTGAGATTTAGCTGAAAACAGGAAGCAGGTGTGGCCAAAATCTGTGGAGAAAGTTTTTATTTTTTTGTTTGTATGTGTGTGTATGTGTTTCGTTGAGTTGAGAAACTAAGGATACTCTGCCAAAATATTAAAACAAGAGTGACTAAAATGCAGGTGTTACTTAATAGATTTTTCTTCCTACCCACTTTCCCTTACACTTTAACCCATGACTTTCTTTAAATTCCCAGAAAATTGATGTTTTTAGGTAAAGAAGGATTTACTTACAAATGTTAATTTTTCTCCTGAATTTGTTCTTGTTGCTATGAAAAGTTTCTAGCCAAGTCATGAATTTTACATACTCACACAATGGGAAGAAAACTGATAAAACTTGTTTAACACTTTGCAGGTAAAAAAAATTCCTGAATGTTGGGTTTCATAGAAACATGGCTAAGGAGGGCCCTAAGCTTCATGCAGCCACTTAGACGGGGCAGACAGTTGTGCACAGAGTCGGGGGGCTGAGTAGATGGTGCAGAAGGAGACCCATTAAGTGATTTCCCACTACCTCATCAGTTTTTAGGTCTGTAAAGAGTGATGGATTCAATCTGGGATTCTTTGATTTAAACTAGAGAAGGACGGAAGAGAAATATGTTGAGAAATAAATGCTGAGCTGTTGTTTTAACTTCACTGCATAATTCTATTGGCAAGAGCAAAAGAGAGCTCTTTGGCTATTTTCCTCTCAAAAAACAATGTTAAAATTGTATAAACAATATATGTGAAAAGGTCAGGGAAATATGTTTGCAACAATGTACTTTTCAATTTTTTTTTTAAATCTACACAAACTCTCAGTGTTTCTGTGAGGACTGGGTTAACCATTTCTGAGACACAGACCTATTGATTATTGTTTCATTCATTTGTTTCTTCTGAGCTGTGGGTGTATAGCAATTTCTATTAGACTATATAAACCCTATGTTGTGCACCATCTCTAAAATTCCACCCATCCATCCATCTTCAACACACTTTGGACAAACCACTAATTTGGCATTTCCCAAAGCAAGAGGTCTGCAGACACACCGCCATGACATTCTTAGATTTCACCTTGAGGGAAATTTCACTCATTCCTCTCATACCTAGGAGCATCCAATCTCCTGGGGATTAACTTATTGAGAGTGATTCCTTGAAAGATAATAATATTGGATACTGTTTTTTAAATGCTTTGTGCACACCAAGCATTATACTAAGTGCATTATTTTTCAGTATCTCTAATTATGGAAGGTAGGAATTATGATGATCACAATTTTACAGATTTAAAAAAAAAAAAAAACAACGCAAGGTTCAGAGAGGCTATTCGACAAGCACCACAGAAGCTAATAACTTGTTTCAGCTCACAAATGAGCAAGAATTCAAGTCCTAGTTTCTATAACAGAAGTGCAGAAGAGGTGCTTAAGATAAAGCAAAGAAGAAAACAAAAGCAAAAAAAAAAAATCCTTAACTTCCTCATGTGTCATCTGCATGGATGTAAGCAGCCCTGGCATGTCTGGTTAGAGATTTTTTTGTTTTGCTATTAGCCAGAGGCTTGTAGTGAGGTCAGTTCTTGTTACAGTAGTGGTTAATTGTATTCTCATTCAATATATCCATCTCCCCTTTTGAAGTGCCCCTGTGGGAGGACTATACCTCTATGCTTCCTTGAAATCAGGCATGGCCCTGTGACTTCTCTTGACCAGAAATGTGAGCAGAAATGATAGGGACAGAACCTTGAAGAGGTAGTTCACGATCTTCTGTGACTCTTACTCACTGCTGTTAGTCTCACAACAACTGTGGTAGGGACTGCTCCTTAAGGTTGAGCATCAGAGCAGAGAGGACATGGCACACACCTGCAAAGGTGTGATGGGCAAGTAATGTCAGGGAGAAAGAGTTCCTTGTTATAACCACTAAGCTTGGGAGTCATTTGTTATCATTGGTTTTTCAAGTGTTGATTTCTTCATCTATAAAATGGGATGATAATACCTGTTTGGGAGAATAACCTAAGAAAATGGATTTAAAGGGTTGGACACATCGGCTTGTGTGATACCTAGTAGTTATTATTCCCCACTTTTGTGTTGAACCTTTAATTTATCTAAACAACTAAGTAATCAGATATATCCGAGCTTTCTTATTTCTGGGGTGGACTTCCCCCCTAACACAATAAAGATACCATCCCCATGTAAAATCTGGCAGCAAAAAAACTTTTTTGTACTTCAAAATAATAATAGCAAAAACATTGGTCCATTTCTCAAACATTAATAAGCATTATATATCATGTACTGTGTTTAGTGCTTCAGACACACACATACACAGATTTAGCCTTTTTACCTAAAGGGCAGATAACATAGTGGTGTTATTAAACTATGGTGGTAATTGAAAGCTTTGCAGTTATATTACTTTCCAGTAGAATAATTCTAACCATCTAGGTACTACCTCTAAGTAGCAACCTAGTTGGGTCTGCTACAATGGATAAATACAATATGTTAGTAATTAATAGCAGCACTGATGTTAAATAATCATGCTAATATTTTTAAGTGATCATTTTCAAAAACATAATCCAGTTCTACCACCACATCTTACCTACAAATTTCTTCCATTCAAAGTAGAAAGGTTAAACTTAAATGCAACTCAAATCTAAGGGCACCAAGTTCCTCTCCACTAAATTAATGAATTGATTATAATTTGCTGTTTTAAGTAACATGGCAGTGGGCACATTCATCATCATCCTTAGATGGACATTTCTTTGCCTGCAGGGACCATATTTTTTGGTTTTTGCCACTCAGACATAGTATAAAGTGCACTTCTGTCCCATCAGAAGCCATAGACTTGGAGCAAATGGGCCCCTTAACATGCCATGTGAGTTGACCAAACCGGGTGCCTGTGGGAAGGAGAGAGCACCACCAGTGAGACCCGGGAACCCAGGTACAGCACCCCAGTTCGTGGCTCCTAAGAAACCAAAATTATTTATTAAAATAAAAGTATTAATTAGGAGCCCGCTATGAACCCAACACCCTGGTTTATAGAAAGTGTATAGAGAGTGCCACAGATACGGAGGCACAGCCTCTGACCTCAGAGAATTGAGTAAACTGCTCTCTGAGCAAACACTCAATTGTAACCCTTTGTTGAGAACTGGGGGGGGGAAGGCAAACTGGTTCCCTGGGGCCTTGGAAAGGTTTACCGTGCAATGCCACGTTTTCTGTTGCAGAAACCAGTAACAAAGTTCCCTGCCAGTCCAAACCGGCATCACTAAATTATTTTAAATGTATGCTTTTTGCCCAATTCCCTGCCAGCATTACCTTGTTAGTAAAAGATCCACTGCAGCCACTGGCAAGCTTTTTAAAATCAAATAAAATGAAGGAATTGTTTGGGGTATAAAGCTTTTGCTGACAGGTTCTCTCTACAAGATAAATAAGTCAAATGAAATACATAACCAAAAAAAAATGTGTGCTTTCTCTCATTTGAACAAATGTTTAACTAATTATCTGCAGATGTGCAGGAAAACCTGTACAAAATGAAAATTCACTCACTTGCTACCACTTTAAATATGTATGCATCCTATGGCTCTCTTTTTGCATATTAAAGAATGTGATAAGTTAATATTTGACTTAAAAAATATCTCCAAATAAAATGCTATTAAAAACGCTGTATGAACCAAAATGTACGTTTTAGCAGCCCATTCCTTAACCACTATTAGCCTCAATGGAGTGAAACTGAACTGCCGGATTTGAAATAATCAGCACACTCAGGCCTCAGTAGACTTTCTGACTATACACAGAGGCAGTAGTTGTAAAGAATGTCTCTCTGCACAGAGAGGGGCCTGCTGGGACTTGCATGGGGTGGCGACAGTGGCGATCTTTAAGCAGGGAAGAAGGGTTGGATTCTGGATGGTTGTAATTTTTGCCTTATATGCCTGTGTTGCATACATTTTCAATAATGAATGTGTGTTGGTTTTAAGATTAGAAAAAATAAATATGATTTTAAATTATAGGTAAAATTAATTAGGTATTTGTGAGGGAAAATGTTTCACCTCATTTTCCCTACCCATGACCTCCTTATTTTGCTTCTGAAAGGGCTGTTTTTAGCTCATCTCCCACCAAACACTAAAACGTGTCTGAATTTTTAAGGTGGCTGCTAAGTCTTATAGTTTCATCTATCACATATACCTTAAATAACATATGATTAACAGTACTGGACTTCAGAGCTGCTACAAGAGCTGTTTGATCTTCAGAACACTCCCTACCTCACTGGAAGCATGCATACAAGCGAACAAGGAATCTGTCCTCTCACTCAGGAGGAAAATGGCTTCTGGAAGGGCCGTATCTTCGAAGTATTTCATAAATTATTTCTTATTAAGGTATCATATAAGTTTTGACATGTGCATCAGGCTAAAACTTAATCATAGGCTAATTTTGGCCCATGGCATTATAGATGTAAGCAATATGGTAAAAATCCACCAAATCCCAACACAAAAACTTAAGATCAGTAGAAAACAAAACTTTGGTGGTCCTGCTCCACCTAATTTAGGTGTAATAGGAAGTGGGGGAAGATATATATATGTATACATGTATTATATATATATATATATATATATATATATATCACACACACATATACACACAATATTTTGTCTAAATACAGTTTATCATTTTCAGGGGAAATATATTATTTGGTGGTTAAGTATCCAGTTTGTGAGCAATCTACAACCCTTGTCTGTGTTCTCCTTTCCCACTTCTGGCTATATGCCTTTTGGCCATTTTGCTCTTCGGGAATATTCCCAGCTATAGGGTAGACAGGGGGAATAGAAAGGTGAATATCAAATCAGTCATTTGCCCTGCTTGTTATTAGCCTTAGGGTAGGTCTGTTGGGAAAAATAGTGAGAATTACATTTGTGGGTTATTTGTCAACCTCAATAATTTCTTCTCTTTACTTCCGAAATTGCCATGGATGATGGAGAATTGGGGTTACTGCTTAAATACCACCATTTGAAGCTTGACTTGTTTTTATTGAATATTTCATGAATATTCGTTGATAGTAAAGCATTTTCACAGTCATAACATGTTTGGTTCCGAAGGTCCCTCTTTAGTTTTTACAGAGTCGTTCTTGTGCTGTTTTCATTTTGCAGATGACCTGTGTTCTACAAGAGCATATTTAGGATTTCGTACTTTGAGTACAGAAAGTTTTCCATTTCAATCAAACCTTCTGAATCAGAGGCAGCAGTTTGGGAGTGACATGTCCTAACTCTGTTATGCTCAGAGAATAAGCTTCACTTGGAAAAACAAAAAGCAGGAATGTTTAGGTAAGTTTTAAATTGTGATGGCAACTATAAATGTCATTTCTATTTTCCAAGCAAACTTCAACATACACATTAGTAGTTTTCTTGCATATGATGGTAAGTATTGTCGGAGCGGGAGAATGGTCTTCCTCGCCGTGCATGCACTGAGCGTGCTCTGAATCGATTCTGTCTATGCTTCTCAAAAAGCCTCATACTGAATTACAAAAACTACTAAACCCTCCCCAGAAGACTGCTGAAAAAACATGTGGAACGTTTTATCCTACCATGTGGTTGCGATTTAATGGCACTGCCTAAAAGAAATACAACTGTTGGACAAAACCTGCTCATTATTTTTTTTTTTTGCCAGCAAATCCTGGCACTTGTGTTTTACAGAGGCGTAATGGAACCCATTACCACCGAGGAGCAGGAGCGTTGTCCTTAAACTCAGCTTACTTTGGGTATAATTCATGAATAAAAGGTAAAATTTTTAGTATTTTTGATATTAAAGGATAATTATCTCTTGAGTATAGTCAAATGCAGTTAAAGTCAAAACCTGGATTTTAAATACTGAACCAAAATAAAGAGAAGTAACCCTAAATCATATTTACATTATTTGCCCATACAATCATCCCAAATTTTCCATAAATAAATTGAAAAGTCATCACTAATCAATGAAGAGAGGAAAAAAATGTTCCAAGTTTTTGGTTACTTGAATTAGCTACGTTTTATAGTTATATTTTAATGTAGTTAATATTTTAATGGGAATTTGAAACCATTCACATTCAAGATATGGCTGGGCTTTTTGACACACCCTCTCCACCCCTCCCCACCTCATCTCCTTCTGGGACTTGATAGAAAATTCTAAGTTTAGAAAGTTCTAGCTAAGTTATTTTTCTTTACTTCATAAAACACAGCATTTTAGAATTAAAGTCAAACTTATATTTACATCAACTGATAGAATCCTTTTGAGAACCTAGGATTTTGGACCTCTTTCCAAGAAATAAAACTTTATAACGTATTTTGGAAAAGCTAAGTTGTAGATGTGGTAACTAAAAGCTACAAAATTAGAAAATTTTCAGAGTTTCTTATTGGCTTTTTCATGAAGTATTTACTAGACATTAGTAGTAACTTAGGAACAAAACTGCAATATTAATTCTGGGTTTTGTTTCTTTTCTTTATAATGTTCCCTTAATTGCACGACGTTTTGGTCCTCTTTTGCTGTGTAATGAATTACGTCCCAATACATAGTGGTGTGAAATGAGCATTTACCATCTCACAGTTTCTGTGAGTCAGCAGAAGTTTGGAAGCCGTGATGGGGGGCAGGGGGCATGAGTGGCTCCGATGCAGGGTCTCTCCATGGTTGCAGTCAAGATGTTAGATGGAGCTGCCTCGTCTTAAGACTTAACTGATGATGGAAGCTCTGCTTCCAAATTCACTCTCTGGCTGTTGGTCAGTGCTTTCAGTTCCAGTTGCCAGAAACCTCAGTTCCTCACTATGTGGCTCTTTCCCAAGTCTTACTTCAATGTCCTTATGACATGGTGGGTGACTTTCAGAGAAAATCAAGGAAATTCCCATTTCTCTTTTTTTCTCTCTCTTTTTCTCTTTTCCTCTCCCAGTCCATTCCAGGCCAAAGGTGAGCTGCAGACCTACAGCTGCACTGCCATAACAAGTGGTGGCACAGGTACCTAAAACCCTGACAAACAGTCTGTCTGGCCCGAGGACCCATGTAAAGGGCCCCAGTGAACTGGTGATTGTGGGATGGGGAGGGGAGGAATTCTGTTAGTGTTTTTCCTTGTAACTCACTGCTTGGCCCAGAGGACAACCCCAGTCATTGAATTACTCGACAGTGAGAGGAGCTAAAACTCTGAGAAAAAGAAATCATTTTTCTTTTCAGAGAAAGGGGGCTAGAAAGTGAGGGAAAATCCATGAAAGGTGAGAGCTGTAGAAGGAGATCTCCTAATTGTGTGAGTTAGTTAAGCAACACAAGTCCCAGGCCCAACCCCACGAGCGGTTGCGTGAGTGGACTAGACACAAAAGAAGCATCGCCAAAGCTTTGGAAGCTCTCTTATCACATCAACTCCACTGTTTTCAGACCAACCCTTGAATGAAAACACAGACATTATAATAAACGGTTTAAAAATTTGAATCCTCATTGGAACCAGCACTCGCAGAAAGCAACAGAGAACTTGCAGTCTGACCACATGGGAGGATTTGCTATTAAAACCATCAGCTTTCTCCTGAGGGTTTTACGGGGACCCAGACTCTTACAAAATATTCAAAGTGTCCACAACAGCATTCAAAATTTTCTAATGTGAAACTCAGATTAAATGTGTAGGATAAATCCAATTCGGTCCTGATACCACCTTTTATTTTGCACATTACTTGATTCGGGTTTTTTGTTTACTAATTGTGCATCATTGTTCATAAGAAATGATGAGCTGTAATTTGTTGCACTGTCCTTGTTGAGTTTAATGTGAAAGTTGTGTTAACGCTATAAAGGAGGGGTGGTTTTCTCTCTGTCCTGTATCTGTGATGGTTGATTTACAATTGGAATGATCGTTTCCTGGTAAAATGACCACGGTCTGATGTTTTCTTTGTGAGAAGATTTTTACAATCAATTGTATTTTTAAAATAACTACATTATTTATGCTTTTTATTTAAATTTGACCCATTTTGGCAAGTATGGATTTTCCATTTATGTAACTTTCTATGTATAGTACATTTCTATCTATTTACACTTGTGATGCAGAAAATTACTAGTGTCAGCAAACACTCTGGCTTTTTGTTTTTAAAAATTATTTTTAAATGTGCATTAGGTAAAACTGACTTCCATAGTTTTAGGAGTTTTGACAAATGACCAGTTGTGTAACCACTACCACAATCTAGATACAGAACAGTTCCCCCACCTCAAAATTCCTTCATGCACCCATTGGAGTCAAGTCCCTGCCAACCCTCCTGTCTAGCAACCACTGATCTGTCCTTCGCTCCCACGTGTTTGCCTTTTCCAGCATATCATAAAAATAAAAGCATGCATGACTTTGAATTTGGCTTCTATTACCTAGCGTAACGCATGTGAGACTCATCATGCTGTTGTAAGTGTCAACAGTCCGTGGCTTTGTGTTATTGAGGAGAACACTCCACTGCGTGGATGTTCCACAGTTTGTTTATCCATTCACCAGTGGGAGGGCTTTGGGGCTGTTTCCAGTTTTTTTGGGTTTTGTTTTTTTGTTGTGTTTTTTTTTTACAGTTCAGATTCCTTTGTTTTTACCTTGATTTTTAAATAATTTAGATTTACAGAAGAGTTGCAAAGATATTACGGAGTTCCCATATGTCCTTTATCCAGCTTCCCCTGCATAAGCACAACACACTCACTTATCAAAACTGAGAAACTAATATTGGAATGGAACACTATAAATTAAACTACAGATATTATTCAGATATTACTAGATTTTCATTAATATCGTTTTTCTGTTCCAAGATTCAGTTCAAGATTCCAGGTTTCCTTTCGTCAACACATCTCCCGAGTCTCTTCTAACCTGCGATATTGTCACCTCTCCACTGTCTTTCATGGCCTTAATGCTTTTGAAGAGTGCTCGTTGGGTATTTTATAGAAGGCGATTCACTTTGCATCTGTCTGTTTTCTCATGGTTAGACTGAAGTTATGTGTCTTTGAGAAGAGTATCACAGAAACAAAGCACCCTTTTCAATGTATCATATCAAGGAGTGCATGCCATCAATGTGACTTAAACTGGTGATGTTAACCTTGTTCATGTGATTAAGTTGGAGTCTGCCAGTTTTCTCAACTATAAAGTTACTATGATTCCCTTTCCATTCTCTAGTCATCAGAAGTGAGCTCCTGAGTCCAGACCACACTTAAGGGAAAGGAAATTAAGTTTCACCTCCTGCAGGAAAAAAATCAAGGTATTTGTGGACACATGATAAAACTACCATACTATTTTTTTTAATTTTAAAGGTTTTTTTAAAGGATATTATTTATTTATTTTTAGACAGAGGGGAAGGGAGGGAGAAAGACAGGGAGAGAAACATCAATATGTGGTTTCCTCTCATGCACCCCACACCAGGGAACCTGGTCTGCAACCCAGGCATGTGCCGTGACTGGGAATCGAACCAGCGAACCTCTGGTTTGCAGGCGGGCGCTTAATCCACTGAGCCACACCAGTCAGGGCAAACCACCAGCGTATTAACAGACATTTACAGGAAGATTACAGGAAGCTATGCAAATATCCTGTTTCTCTTTAAAGTTTCATCCTCTAAATTTAGCATTCATCAATGGAATTTGCCTTCAGCAATCATTGCTGTAGTGTTTTAATGACGATTTTCTGTTTCCCTTCTACATTTATTAATGAGAATCCTAAGGAAGATTTGCACCTTCTTCAACATGTATTTACTTATGTAATCAGTTCTTTATATCGGCACCAACTCACGGACATTGATTTTGTGCTCTGGCTTATCACACAATGCTATCATTTATTTTGTTGCCCAAATTGTTCTAACTTTGACCATTCAGAACTATGTCAGGTTGACTCCTAGGTCTTTTTGACATACCTTTCCCTTTTTTTAAGTGCTTTCTTATTTTCTGGCATAAGACAGTTCAGGTTCACTTGGAATTCTTGCTGTTCAAGCCCTAGAATCAGCGATTTTTCAAAGAGCCTTGATTCCTTTTACCGGAGAATTGTATTTGGAACTGATGGGTCTGGACATTAGGTGTGCTTCCTGCTGCTGGAGTGTCATTTCTTCTAGGCCCTCTCAACAGACAGATAAAATGAACATATTTATGCAATGTAATTAATTTAAAGTTCAAAAGCAAGAAAAACTATTTAGTGTAGATGCTGTAACTGACTGCCTTTCAGGAATGGGGAAAGTGTAATCACAGAGAACACAAGAAGACTTCTATGATGCTGATAACGTTCTTGATTTGGATGGTGGTCTCATGGATGCTCTCACTTCTCTGAGTTGTATACTTCAGAGTTTTGGATTTGGGGGTATGTATTTTATATCTTAATATAAAAGTTTGTATTTAGAAAGATACACAAGATGTATTTATACCTCCCACAGGAGAGCTAAATTTTTTTTTTCAAACCTGAAAGTAAAAGGCTAAAAATACCATATCCTGGAGAGGATATGAAACATTGGGATGCCTCACACACTGCTAATAAGTAAGTACAATAGCATTGTTTGGTATAATCTACTAGAACTGGACATATACACACCCTGTAACTCAGGAAATAGAAGAGAACTCAGCAAATGACCTGAGAACTCAGCAAATAACCTGAGAACAAATAGGAAAAAATAAGGAAGCAAAGAAGATATGTGCATATGAACAATATATAAGAATGTTCATAGCAGCACTTTTTAATAATGACCTAAAATTGAAAACAACCCAAATGCCTCCACAATAGTATAATGAATAAATAAATTGTGATATAGCTACACAGTAGAATAATATTCTGTAGTGAAAATAAACTACAGGTAATCACAGCAACATGGGAAAACTCACAAGAAAATGCCAAAGTGGAAAAGCCATATAAAAGATTACAGTCAAAATTATTATTTATTCAGAGTTTAAAGCAGGCATAAATTATGGTTACAGAATTCAAGATAATGGTTGCATTAGGGATAATGGGAAGGTTTTGGTAAGGAGAAGAATGACAAGACTTACTGGGTGTGGGCAAACTTTCTGATTAGATGGTAGTTATAAATATTAGCTTTCTGATAATCCATTAAGCTTTACATATTAGTTTGTGCATCTATTACCTGCCTAGAGATACTACAGTAGTTTATTCTTACAGTTCTGGAGGTCAGAAGTCTGAAATCAAGGTGTTGGCAGGTCTGTACTTCCTCCAGAGCCCAGCCTCTAGGGCAAAATGCTCTCTTGCCTGCCAGCATTCCTACAGTGGAGTCCATATCACTTTATCTCTGCTTCATCTTCAAATTACCTCTGCTCTTTGTGTATCTAATCTCCTTCAGCCTCTCCCTCGTGAAGACACTTGGGATACCATTTAGGGTTTACCTGGATAATCCAGGATAATCTCATCTTAAAATCCTTCATCTATCTGCAAAGATACATATTTCCAAATAAGGTGACATTCACAACCTCCCTGTATTTGGACGTGGAGAGATCTTCAGGACCCTTTAGCAGACAACCACAGTACAGTTTTCTGTATGTGCTCTACTTTAATTTTAAAAGTTTTTAAAAATAAAAGATACTTATCACACTGGAAAGAGAACTTCTTAACCTAAAAAAGGAATGTATCTTCCAAATACCTATAGCAATTATATTTAACAGTGAAGATTTAGATGGCCTTCCATTATTATTCTACTGTCGCTCCTAGCCTCTTCATTACAACAAGGAAAATTAGAAGGAAATGATTAATATAATGATTAGATAAAAAGGAGGCAAAGTGATTATCTTTTTTCAAACAATATTATTATCTATATAGCAAATACAACAGATTCCAAGAAATACTAGAATTAATAAGAGCCAATGTAGTAGAATATAAGATCTAAATGCAAAAGTCAGTAATGTGATATGTAACAGGTCAATATCACAATATATCTCTTGAAACTCTAAATGTTTGAGTTATACAAGGCTTTGTTCTAAGTGAACTTCTCTGGTCTACCTATCCCTTCCCCGAGAGAAGTCCTCCATTATTGCTGATAATTAACAAGTTTAAATCTCCATCCCGTGTCCCTCCCCTGAGGCTCAGACTCACATGTTCAACTGCTCATTTGATATTTCTACTTAACCATCAAAAGATCCCCTATACATATCCAAACTGAATTTTTCCTTTTGTCACTCTTATCTCCCAAATCCTGTTCCTCCCAGTCAGTAATGGCACCCCACTACTGACACAGTTGCTTAGTTAGAAGCCTGGGAGTTACTCTTGATGTTACTACTTCCTTTATGCCCACGCCCTGAGGAAAACCTAACCTATGTTACCTATAAAATGTTCTTGAATCCTTCCACATTTCACTGACGCTACTCTCACTACCAGTCTTTCTTACCTAATTTAGTATAACACTTCTAAACAGTTTTTCCATTCCTACTTGCCTTCAATGACAACAATTGAGCAGCTGGTATGACCTTTTTTTTCTCACCTGAAAATATGCTTATTGACTTTGAAGAGAGGGGAAGGGAGGGACAGACAGAAAGAACATCAGTGTGAGAGAGAAACATCAGTTGGTTTCCTCTGGTAAGCACACTGCCCGGGGACCAAGCCTGCACCTAGGCATGTGCCCTGACTGATAATCAAACCCACGACCTTTTGGTTTACAGGACCATGCTCTCACAAATCTTTTCAAAACATGTATCAGTTAAGTCTCTCCCCTCTTTAAATCTCTCAGTGATTTCCCATTATTCTCAGGCTATAACGCAGCTCCTTACCATGGCTTCACCATGCAGCATCACCTGGTCCTGCCCATCTCTCCAGTGTCACCTGTGACTCACTCTCCCTTCACCACCATAACCCATATCATAACTGCTTCATGTCAGTCCTTGGGATACTACAAGCTCTTCCAATGAACTTCTTCATCTCTTCTAGAATCACTCTTCTCTTGGATTTTTGTATGTCTGTATCTTTCTCATCCTTTTGGTCTATGTTTAAGTGCCACCTCCTCAGAGGACCTTCCCAAACCATATACCTAAAACAGGTTTCCAAGCTCTGCTGATATATGGTAGTATCTGCTTTTTTATTGCATTTATTATACTCATCAATTTTTTCTTCATTTATTGCCTACTTCCTCTACCCCAACGTGACTATAAGCTCTTCAAGGGAAGAATCACATCAATTTTATTCACCTGTGTTACAGTGTCCAACACAGGGCCTCACATATTGTAGGAACCCAACAAGTAGTAGTCGAATGAAGCTACTTATCTGAAACATTACATGTGACAAATATAAAAGCTGTGCAAATATTCATAATATATTGTCAAATCATAAAAGCATAAATTAAGATAACATAAAACACGATGTCACTATTATAAAGGCAAATATATTTTAAAAAGAGAAAGGTAATTCATCAAAATATCAACCATGGTTATTTTGCTGAGAATAGAGCGAAAGAAATCTTTTGTCATTTTTTAATTTTTTCTATATTTATTTTTTTACAGTCGTCCCAATTTTCCTCCTTTGCCTCCCTCCATCCAGCACCACCCACTCCCTCAGGCCATCCCCACACCATTGTTCATGTCCATGGGTCATGCGTGTAAGTTCTTTGGCCACTCCATTTCCTATATATGTACTTATATCCCCATGGCTATTCTGTGACTACGAATGTGTACTTCTTAATCCCCTCACCTCTTCACCCAGTCCCCCAAATGCCCCTCCCACCTGGCAACCAAAATGCTCTCTGTATCCATGATTCTGTCTCTGTTCTCCTTGATGGCTTAGTTTGGTTTTTAGATCAGTTCTTGACATATGTATTTATTACCATTTTATCGTTCATAAGTTTGATCTTCTTTTTTGTAAATAATACCCTTTAACATTTCATGTAATAATGGTGTGGTGATGATGAACTCCTTTAATTTTTTTTGTCTGGGAAGCTCTTTACCTGCCCTTCGATTCTAAATGACATCTTTGCTGGGTAGAGCAGTTTTGGCTGTAAGTCTCCACTCTTCATGACTTTGAATATTTCTTGCCAATCCCTTCTTGCCTTCAAAGTTTTTTTTTTTGAGAAATCTGCTGACAGTCTTATGGGAACTTCCCTGTAGGTAACTTCTTTTCTCTTACTACTTTTCAGATTCTTTCTTACCTTTAATCTTTGGCATTTTAATTATGATGTGTCTTGGAGTAGGCCTCTTTGCATCTTTCTTGTTTGGGACTCTCTGCTTCCTGGACTTGCATGTCTATTTCCTTCACCAAATTAAGGAACTTTTCTTTCATTATTTTTTCAAAAAGATTTCTGATTTCTTGCTCTTCTCCTTCTGGCTCCCCTATGATGTGAATGCTGGAACGTTTGAAGTTGTCCCTTTAGGCTGCTCACACTATTCTCATTTTTTTTTTCTTCTTGTTCTGATGGGCTGTTTTTTGCTTACTTATATTCCAAATCACTGATTTGATTCTCAGCTTCATCCATTCTATTGTTTCCCTGTAAATTGTTTTTTATTTCAGTTAGTGTATCCTCTGTTTCTGACTGGATCTTTTTTATGCTGCTGAGGTCCTCACTAAGTTCCTGGAGCATCCTTATAAGCAGTGTTTTGAACTCTGTATCTGATAGATTGTGCATCTCCATTTTGTTTAGTTCTTTTTCCGGAGTTTTGATCTGTTCTTTCATTTGGGCCATGTTTCTTTGTCTCCTCATTTTGGCAGCATCCCTGTGTGTGTTTCTATGTATTAGACAGAGTTGCTATATCTTGGTAGTGTGGCCTATGTAATAAGTGTCCTGTAGGGTCCAGTGGCACAACCTCCCCTATCACCCAAAATTGAGGTGGGCCCTCCATGTGGGCTGAGTACACCCTCCTTTTGTAGTTGATTGCTGTTCGGAAGTCAATGGGAGGGAGTTTCCCAGGCAAGTCATCATTGAGGACTGGTTGTGACCTCTGACCACCAACCTCTGCCCTCCATGAAGGATCAGTTGTGGGGGCAGGGTTGTGATTCTCTGGCATTCGATAGCTGTCTCCTGGGTGCACGGGCTCTTGTGTTTCCTGGTTGGTGCCGGCCAAGGTCAGCCCCCCAACCTGTGTTTTCCCGAGGCCACCCTGCATCAGCTACAAAGCAATCTACAGATGGCTGCTACTTGTGCTGGGCTTGGAGGTTCCAAGGTGAAGCCAAGCTCTGAACCTCAGCTGGCTGCTGCTAGTGCTGGGCCTGTAGTTCAATGAGGCCAGCTGTTAGTTATTTAAGAGAATTTAAGACATAGCGAAGCATGAGCCAAGACCAGCCATTCATATGGAAAAGCCACTGTTAACAGCTTGTGTGGGCTCATTAGTTGGGTGGGGTGGTGACTCAGGGGATCTCTGGGGTGGGGCAACATTGTTAGCCAGGTTGATGGAGTCTCAGAAATGGCACCTGCCTTCTGTCTTTGTGCGGGAAGGTTCAGAAAAGGAGCAGTAGCCTCTACCCTCCTTAGTGTCTGGGAGAAAACTGTCCCCCAGCTCTCATCTTGATGCCAGACACTTCAGTTGCTCCCTGTATACCACTGGTGCCTTTCAAGCTGATACCCCAGTGTTGGAGCTCAAGGAAGTGAGTCTAAGTACATATGTGTGTCGGTTCTTTAAGAGGAATTGCTTGGGACTCCAGAAGTTTCTTCCACCGACTCAATTCCTGCTGGTTTTTGCACCCAGAAGTTATGGGGACTTATTTTCCTGGCACTGCAGCCCTGGGCTGGGGGGCCTGGTGTGGAACTGGGACTCCTTGCTCCAAAGATATCCTTCCCGAATTTTTATCCACCACACATGGATGTGGGCCCTGCCCATTCAGCATCTCCACATCTCTGCCCCTTCTATCAGTCTGGATGGATTTGGTTTCTTTAATTCCATAGTTGTCATATTTCCATTCAACCTGATTTCTGTTGGGTTCTGAGTGATGGTTGTTCTATAGTTTAGTTGTAATTTTGATGTGATTGTGTGAGGATGTGAGCCCTGTTTACCAACACGTCCATCTTGACCAGAAATCTCCCTTATTTTCTTTTTATATAGTTATATATTCAGCACTTCAACAATAAAGAGGTATTTTTTTAAACTCAAGTAACAATAACTACATGTCCACCTATATGGCCATTTAATTGTGTGCCTGTGATAAAGGTAAACATTGGTCGTTTATCACATTCTCTTCATTGGTAACCCCTCACAGCAAAGACTTTGTTTCTTCACGATGTAACTCTCCCTGTGGCACGCACGGCGCCCAGTATAGTCTAGAAATGTCTCCGACGCAGGTCATTAGGGAACTGAAGAGGAAGATGAAGATTACATTCCATGTAATAATGTAGGTAAATGGGTCTGTTTCTGGGCTCTGAAAAACACTCTGTAGGTATATTTTCTATATTCCCAGTGTTGTTAGAAAGTGACATATTTATGAGCTATATTTTTAGAATTCTCAGATCCCAGGAAAAAATACTCTTGGTCCTAACAAGGAAAGCTCTGTTCTGTTATTTTAGGGGAAGATGTTTAAGCTGGATGCTGGCTGGCGAGTTGTTCTGTGCACATGTTCATGAGATTAGCCAAGAGTTTCATAAATGTGTATAGTATCTGTTATTGTATGTATTACTATACACACACAGCCTATTCTGTGTTATATACTGTATCGTATATGTATGTTATTGTATGTATTACTATACACACACAGCCTATTCTGTATTATATATTGTATCATATATGTATGTTATTGTATGCATTACTATACACACACAGCCTATTCTGTATTATATATTGTATCATATATGTATGTTATTGTATGTATTACTATACACACACAGCCTATTCTGTATTATATATTGTATCATATATGTATCTGTTATTGTATGTATTACTATACACACACAGCCTATTCCGTATTATGTATTGTATCATATATGTATCTTTTATTGTATGTATTACTATACACACACAGCCTATTCTGTATTATATATTGTATCGTATATGTATCTGTTAAGTGGAGAATTTAGCTTTAAGTAGTGAGTAGTTCTATTTTGACTCAGTTATAGTCCTTTGTGACAATAAATAGGATTAAAACTATAAAAGAGTAGAACACCAACTTTTTAAAAGTCATATAAAATTTTGTGTTTCACATTAACCAGAAAGAAAAACTGGTTTTAAATATCTATAGCAGTCACCTCGTTCCCAGCCATTTTCCTCATTAAGACTTGGGGTGCTTCTACCCCAGCTTACAATGACTGCCATCGTTCGCCCTTCTGTTATGGTATGTGATTCCTGCACAGGAAAGAAAAGTTGATCTATGGTTCTTTCAGCTTCAGCTCTGTCAACTCTTTCAGTCTCTGCAACTGGGATTGCTTTGATCAGGGCTACTTGATGTGGAAAAGTCTTGCTGCTCTGTATTTGCAGATGTGGCTTTCCTAACTCAAATCAGGTTTAGCAGAAAAACAAGGCACGTGATATCTTCAAGATTACTTGCCTGAGGGCTCAGGTGTTGGGAGACTATCAGAAATTAAGATACCCCTTCTTGCATATTTGACTAGTGTTACTCTTGATATTTTTGGTTAAGGCTAATATTTCCTGAGCTGTATCAATTTAATTTAATATGAAAGGCCTTTATTTTATCTCACCAAAGCTGTTTCTATGACATCAGCCTATTCCTTAAACTCTTCTTCCCCTATCACACTTTTTCTAAGTCCCTAGGGACGGGCCTTGGCTGTGGTTTTACCTTTCAAGATTTGCCATTCTTTTCAAATGCAAAAATAGTTCATTCTTTTAGACCACTGGAACTTGATTGTCTTCTCACGAAGGTCGGAAGTGCACCCTACCTTCCCTAAACATAGAATTCCAACAAGGATGAACGTGGCATTTGCTTGTGAACTGTAGAACTTTAAATTTATCTATCCAGTGAGTCACGCTTTCAGCACAATGCCAGGATTTTGACGACACCGGAACACATCACTGCGGTATTCCAGCAAGATCCCACAGAATACTGCACAAAGAAACTCCCAAGTGCAAAGTCATGTCATCCGTCCAGTGAGTCACTTCTGACTGCCGAAGATAAATCTCTTAAAGCGTGTTAGGCCATTTAATTCTGGATTTTGAAGTGAAAGAAAACCCTCAAACTTTTCCCGTTTTTGTTTGATGTGGTCACAGTTCCATGTGACACTTCGTGCCATTGTCCTCATCATGTCTCCATGACAAAGGATGCTGCGGGACTTAGCTCTAGAGCAGGAGTAGGCCAACTATAGCCAAATGCAACCCACTGCCTATTTTTGTGTGGTCTGTGAGCCAGGGGTGTTCTATACGTTTTTAAGTGGTAAAAAACAAAGTCAGAAGGGTAATATTTTATGATATATTAAATTTACGTGAAATTTAAATCTC
Source organism: Desmodus rotundus (assembly GCF_022682495.2). Taxonomy (NCBI): domain Eukaryota; kingdom Metazoa; phylum Chordata; class Mammalia; order Chiroptera; family Phyllostomidae; genus Desmodus; species Desmodus rotundus. The sequence goes on along the minus strand of NC_071388.1, from coordinate 59,874,892 downwards.
AGTGATTATAAGTAGAGTTTTATTGGAACACGGCCATGCTCATTTATTCACATACTGTCTAGGGTTGCTTTCACTACAGGGACAGGATTAAGTCCTTGTGATAGTGGAACCTAATCAACAAAACAAACGAGCAAGCAAAATAGAACCAGAGACACTGAAATAAAGAACAAACTAACAGTGACCAGAGGGGAGGGGGGAGAGAAATAACAGGGGAAAGAAGGAAAAGGGCCATCAAAGAACAGGTATAAAGGGCCCACGGACAAAGCCAAAGAGGGGTAGAATGGAGGGTGGGAGGAAAAGTGGGTGGGGCGTGGGAAAGTGGTGGCGGTAAAATGGAGACAACTGTATTCAAACATTAATAAAAATAATGATAAAAAGAGAAAAGACCCTGTGGCCCCCAGTGCATAACATATTCACTATCTGGCCCTTTGCAGATAAAGTTTGTTGACTCTGCTTCAAAATATAGACTTCCCACTGCACTGTTCCATGCAGCTCTCAGAGTGCATTCCTTAAAATCTACTGGGGTACTGGAAAAACAAAGTAGCACCTCCGTGATCATTGGTGGTCTTTGAAAACAAATCTTTGTTCCTTTATAATTTGCTAACACTCTGAAACCTTATTCCAAGAGATGAATGTCTAACATATATGACAACCATGTTTAGTGAATTAAAATAATGAAATTAAGGGAAAACTTCTATAGTTTTTGTGAATTATAATGTATGTTAAAAAAAAGTCCTAAAAAAAATCTAAGACACTCCATCCCTAAGAAACTTATTCACTTATTTTATCTGTACTTAATTCTATAATGTACTTGAAAATGCATTTTACACACACACAAAAAGGTCTGTCCAGAAAGTATCCAGCCATGTGCTATGAAAATAGAGACATGTATTGAACAAGATACAAGAGACATTGTACACAGGACAATGACTCCTCAGTCCCCTTCAAAGTAGGTACCTTGGGACCTCACACAGTTCTCCCAGCATCTCTTCCACTGTACAAAACACTCTGCAAAATCCTTTGTTGGAATCGCCATCAGCTGCCCCATTATATTTTCCTGAATCTCATCAACAGTCCCTCTCATAGGTGATTTTAGTTTGGGGAAAAGCAGTAGTTTTCGGAATCCGCAGATCAGCTTCTAGTTCTCGCACTGTCAGTCAGCAATCTTTGCTGATTGCAGCCCGTACACGTTCAGCATTCTCAGGTGCTCTGCTTGCTGAAGGCCTTCCAGAACATGGATCGCTTTCAACATATTCTTGACCATCTTTGAAGCATTTGTGCCACATTTTTTATTTGCACTACACTCATTGCATTGTCCCTAAAAGCTTTCTGAATCATCTGAATAGTTTCCGGAGGAATGTTCAAGCTTAATGCAAAATTTGATGCAGATTCATTGCTCTAGTCATTTTGAATGTGACAGCCACACAGGACACAAGCTCACTCAAAGGCATCTACCACCCCCACTGGCTGGTACAGTGATGATGATGACTGTGCATTCCAGCCCACTCTCCTTGGCTGCCAGGTTAAATTGGTGTTGTGCAAACCATTCTCATTATGTTAACAACGGCTGGACTTTTTCCAGACAGACCTGCTCTGTGTGTGTATGTGTGTGTGTCTGTGTGTGTAGGTATAACATATAAAGCTTTCATAGAATAACAAGGCTTTATTACTTTTCACTTTTCTCTCCCACCAGAGTGACTGGATTTTAAAAAATTATTGTATTTTGGTATATTGGAATAAGGCAGGAATGGGCAAGGGCTAAGGTAATGTAGAATTAAGGCATCATGTGACAAGGATGTGATTCTCTAGACCTTACCTCACCTAAAACTCCCACCACGTGTGTCAGAACAACAGAAGCATCCTACCCCTTGTGCTCTGGATCTCATATCCTATCTTAGGTTTCTTGCATCATTATCCATTACCTCAGAATACACCAGTGGTATGGAAAGGTTCATGTTTTGGCCAACAGCCTAACCAGACACTGTGCATGTTCCGTCCGTAATTATGGTTTTAGATTTCTTCACCCCTCTTCCCACTGGCTGACCTCAAAACCAAAGTTGGTTTTTCTCTAAAATCAGCATCTCGAGTGCTTAATGACTTTGACTGTATGTAGTGCACTGACGTTCTCCCCATGTGCTTATAGCTCCAGCCCACACTCTGCATGCTCTTGAAGATGCTCTTGAACCACTACCTACATTGTACCACCACCTTTTCACACAAAGAACATTCACCTTTGGATAGCCTCTAAGACTTCATTCTCCAAGAAACTCCAAAAAGTCATGATGATTTCTGCAAATGTTCACCAATTGTGGCCTTTGATACAGTCAGCACTTGTTACAAAAGCAACATGTAGCACTTACAGTGACCAGAGTATGATATTAAGGTCAGCAGGGCTACCGTCCAGACATCTGTTTTTAAACTCTCGACAGCTATGGCTACTTGGTCATTTTCACACTACTTCTGTCTTGGCCTTCTCTCGGGTCTGCATCTATGTGGGTTCTTTCTTTCACTTGCTCCAGCCCTGGTTTTCCTGGGATCCCGGGAAGTCATCAGCCAGAAATGTGAGCTATGTCCATTATTCCTCTTTTATTTCCTAAATACATTTTGAAAAGTTCTGGTTGCTAATTGCCTTTTTATTTCTAACATCTTTCTTTATCTTCATAACTACTACTTTAATTTGTCATCTTAAGGCAAGACTATGCCATTGGCTCCTAAGTAGGATCTCTAGTTCCCGTAATCTGGAGTCCATGGTCTCATAAGAAGACTATGCATTGGCTTCAAATTGTTTCTAAGTCTTCCAAAATCGCGCCCATACATGGTGTTCTGAGTGAGGAAAGGGTTAGAGGTTTGAAATGCTAATTGTTTATTGACATATAAGTGCCTTCAGCCCTGCAGTTTGACTTTGGTGGGCTGAGATGCAATTATATCGCAGGAGGGCTACTAGTGACTGATTTCTTTCTATGTCCATTCTCTGCAGTGTTCTCTTCAGGGCACTTATCACTTGCCCTAGTAGGCTGTAACTTTGTTAAAGGGGTGGCCAGAATTTTAGGTTTACTTCACAGCAGCTGGAATCACTTAAGTGGGACTTTGATTACTTTGTTAATTGATCAATTTGGTATGAAAATTATGGGGCTGGGAGCTAGTAATGATTGTTCCTGATTTTAAAAGATATGTAACAATTTTGGCATTTGTTTATCAGCTAATATTCATATGAGTGAGTTTTAAACTCCGTCGTTTGTTATGATTGCCAGGTGATAATATGATTTGTAAATGCTTAAGTTTGGTTTCTTGGTGTTAAATGCTCTGATTTGGGGTAGAAACGAACAGTGGCATGGTTGACGTGTTGAAGATGAGGAGTAAGAGGTATGTGAATAGCAGAAAGGATATCAATGACATAGAGATGAGGGAGGAAGTAAATTCCCACAGGTGATGTAAAAAGTAAAGGGGATATATACTTATTGTCATGTTTACTAGAAAAATATCAAACCTGTGACTTTACTGATGTTTTTGTTTAGGAAAAGACTTAGTAAAAAAGGAGAGAAGAGTGATTTAAAGAAAACTGCTAGGAAAATAGTGAGAGGTAATGAAAATGACAAGCCAGCTGAAAGTGAAGGTGAATGAACGGAGTACCATTCAGGAGTTAAGACTGACTCCAAATTACCACACCCAATCATGAGGTTGTGGCAAATCACACAGCTCATTGAAGTCAACTGCTTTCTGTTTAAAAGAGTTATAGTTATTGAGTTTGACATATTTCTTATAAACATTAAACAAGGCCACATTCAAACATGAAAGTGATTTGTAAACCATAAGAATCTTAGACACAAATTGCATTAGTAAGTAAGGCTAGAAAAGGAAATGGTCATACTTTAATCTTTGATTTGCTGTAGACCCTTCAAATTTTACAACAGTGTAAATGTAAACAGAAGCTGGGAAATAAAGGGCTTAAGGGCAGAGACTTTACAGTTTTAAATTAATTCAGTATTGTATTTCCTCTCTGAATCATTTAACATCCTTTATCCTCAGCAATCTCACCTGAAAAATAGGTATAATTTTAGCACCTACATCACAAGAATATTTCTGAGAATTAAGCAACACATAATAAACCTTTGGCACATACATGCACTAACTGTGAAAGCAATTATAGATGTTATTATTATTAAATACAACAAACTGAACCAGCATTAGTCACAAATTCCCTTTCAAATTTCTAGTAATTCTGGCAGATTAGTAGAAAAACACATGGAGAACTCTAACACAAAGCAGTTGTAAAAATTCTTTGCATCAAAAATCTTAAAACAAGCAAACATTCTTAACAAGAGTTCCTTTTGAAACTGAGAGAAAAAAAAAAAAAGACCCCGGACAACAATCCTGGGAAAATGAGGAGTATAACATATTACATTCTTTTTTTCCATAGATCATTCTAGCAGGAGTCTGAGGTCCAGACCTTGGTTAGAAATTGACTAAAAAATATGAAGCCATGAGGTTGGTTGCCAAAGAACTTTGAAAGAAAAACTGGATACCGAGGACCCACAGTATGTCATATTTCCAAAGCAAGTATCTAAGTTTGGATATCACATGTAAGTTTTTGACTTAAAACCATGCCAGCTCTGCAGAGCTAAAGAACATGTTCTTATCACATACGCTTCCAGAGTTACTTGTAACCCAGAGTCCCCAATTCTAGAATTCTACCCTGCTAACCAACTTACTTATTACTAACTCTAAACCCCTTGCATGCCCAGCCTCTGGAGCTGATATGGAGCTGGGACATTCCCAGGGTTCAGCTCAGTGAGGCAGCCACAGGTTTGTGGTGAAGCAGTCAGGTTGTTGGCTGAACTTCCTGGGTATGAATCCACTTGGCTTCTTTACTTATAAGCTTCAGTGACCTGGGGTGAGTCACTTACCTTTATGTGCCTCCCCTATAAAATGGAAATGACATGAATATTCTCCTTTTAGGTGTGAAAAGATGCTCAATGTCATTAATCATCAGAGAAATGAAAATTAAAATGACAATGAGATACCACCTCACATCTGTCAAAATGGCTATTATCAGTACATCAACAAACAACAAGTGTTGGCCAGCATGTGGAGGAAAGGGGACCCTTGTGCACTGTTGGTGGGAATGCAGATTTGTGCAGCCTCTGTGGAAAGAAGTATGGAGATGCCTCAAAAAATTAAAACTGGCACTGCCTTATGACCGCTATTTCACTTCTGGGAATTTATCCAAAGAAACCCAAGACATTAATTCAAAAGAATACAAGCACCCTATGTTCATTGCAGTGTTATTTACAATAGCCAAGATATGGAAGCAGCCCAAGTGCCCACCGCTACATGAGTGGATTCAAAGCTGTGGTACACAATGGAGTATTACTTGGCTGCAAAAAAAAAAAAAAGAAGCCTTACCTTTTGCAACAGCAGTAGATCTGGATAATACCATGCTAAGTGAAATCGGTCAGTCAGAGGAAGACAAGTACCATAAGATCTCACTTATATGTGGAATCTAATGAACAAAAACTAACAAAATAGAAACAGACTCACAGATACAGAGAATGGACTGACAGCTGTCAGAGGAGGGGGGCGCTGGGTGAAAAAGGTGAAGGGATTGTGCAAAGTAAAACAGAACTCACAGAAAACAGTATGGTGACTACCAGAGGGAAAGGGGGGTGGAGGAAGGTGGCAGAGGGTAAAGGCGGATAAACGGTAATGGACGGAGACTTGACTTGCGGTGGTGAACACACAGTATAACATACTGATGATGTATTGTAGAACTGTACACCTGGAACATACGCTTTCATTAACCAATGCCACCCCAGTAAGTTCAATAAAAAACTTCGAGGAGACACAGAACTGAGGACAACCGGGGTGATTAAAGCAGTCCTTAACCCAAATGACCCTGCAGTCCAGAGAGGAGGGGCACAACGTAGGTGTGGACACGCCCCCCTGAAACTGCCTCGCCCACCAGCCAAGTCACACCTGGAAAAGTCGCGGGCATTGGAAACTGAGATGGAAAAGCGGCAGAGGCCAAAGGGTGAACCGCGCGCTCTCGGAGATGAAGAGCTTGAGGGTCGCCTATTCCTTGTCCCAGTGCTGCGAGCCCCAGCGGTGTCCCCAGACACACGAGTCAACGTCACTCCACTCCGGCCCCGCCTTCTCTCCCTTTGCTCTGGAACAGCCCTGCGACCTGAGCCCCCGGCGGCTGGGCTGAGCTGCAGACGCTGCGGGCAGCGGGAGCCCATTGGTCACCTGGGCAGAGGTGAGCGGCTCCGCCAGTCCTTCCCCGGGAAGGGGACAGGCGGTCCTGTGAGGGGCTTGGAGTGGGAATGCAGAAAGCCTGCTGCCGGGTGGGGTGGGAGGGTGAGGGTCGGTAGGGGTGGGAGGAAGCACCGAGGAGGGAGAAGGGTTAAAGAAAATAGGGCAAAGTCACTTTTTTCAGTGACTGATGCCGGGCAAAAGACACTGAGTAAAGATTTTTCAGTGGGTCAAGATCCTTATTGCTTCACCTTTGGCAGAATTGTCCAAAAAAAGAGAGAGAGAGAGAGAAATGGAGGACAAACTCCTGGGACCTGGGGGTAAAATGAAGTGATATAAGTAGTTATATTTAAATGACAATGTTAAGGAGAATCAAAGCACACTGTTGACGGAGGAGAAGGGAAATTTAAAAACCTCCACGTTGCCTTTTGTTTCAGTAACAGCAGTTACAACAAGGGAACCGGTCAGTCTCTGAAGTGGTGGGAGTGCCTCCAGGTCCCTCTCCCGAGCGCTGCTCCGGAGCTGCCAGCCAGAAAGACTAAGCCCTGGCTCACTTTGGGAGCAGACCTCACTCGGTTCCGATAAAATTTTCCCTTTCCTGGGAAGAGTTTCTGTCTCTGCCTGTGTCTGGAGAGGACTGGGGACCAGCCACGAAGAGCTCAGGTATTGTCAACTTCCATTTCATTTACACGTTTTCAGGTGGAAGTTTGTGGATCCACCATCCATATTCCTTTAGGGTTTTGATTTTAAATACCTGCTTTGCGGGCACACCAATGCTATTTTCTAGCTGAACAAGACAATTACCTGCATCCTGCTGTTCCTTTCTGTGCTCGTCTATGGAAAAGAAGATGCAAATGTTGTCTCCATTCAAACACCTTTATTTACAAGTTTTGTAACAAGATGGTCACAGCGACAAAAGTGGGTGTGTGATTAATTTTATACTAAATTTTAGGTTGGGCTACATTCTAACAATAATTCCATTATCTTTATAGGAAGATACAAACAATTCAACACCCGTGTTGTTTCTAGTGTAGTTTATGGCCAAAGGACGGCTGCTGGTAGAATCCAAAATGAATCATTCTATCCTAAGGAACGTTGAGATTTTAAATTATGAAGGTCGCATTTCTTAGAAACGCACAATAAAGGTTTTTATTGCAACCCTGTATGTTCTGAATTTCAGGAGAAAACAAGGTCTGGATTCCTGGGCTGGCCCCACATGTGGGTTACAGATAACATTTTCCAACAAGCTGAGCATATTTCTTCCCTGGCAATGGTCCCCCACCCCCATGGCTGACATGAGGAGGAGAAGGGAGCAGGGAATCAGGCAGAGGGGCGTGCCAAGCGAGCGAAAGAGGACAGACAGCATCACGCCTGCGAGGGGTCAGCGTGGCCGCCTCAGTGCAAGTGCAAGTGCAAGGCTGGGCCTCTCAGCAGATGCTGTTGTTAGTGGTCATTGTTTGGCAGTGAAATGTGCAACGTGCCTTTTTTTTTTCTGGCAAGGCTTAAGGAAGTATTAGAAAGAGATTTATTCAGTCTTTCAGTGGATTATTACAGCTTATAAAAGCATTTTTGAAGAAGGTTTAATAAAATGAAAACACATAGATTAGGGCAAACGTAGGTTTATAGTTGTTCATATGGAAAATAGTACAATAATTAATAAATAAAAATACAAAAATAAACTGTTTCACATACTCATAACTGTAAACCCACTTTTGCCACACCTTGTATTATACATTTAATGATTAAAAATGTTACACAATTTAGCTTGATATACACACATATACACAGAAACTTATACAATATATATAAAAGGCTGGACAGTATACAGCAAACTTTTAATGCTTATACTTGGGTGGTAAGAATATAAGTAACTTAATTTTTTTTTCTATGTATTTACAGCTTCCAAATTTTCTATCATGCACATGTATTAGTTTTATAACCAGTTTTTAAAAGAACTAACATATAAACCGGAAACTATCCCTTATGTATTTCAGTTGTCACAATATCTTTATTTTGGTCTTAATTTTCTCTTTTTAATGACTCCCTAAGTAATAGGATTTTCTGCTTTTTATGAATAAGTGAAAAGCTATACAGGAATTTTCATAGCAGTAAATATCCCACTTGATCACAAAGCTCCAGGCGAGGCCAGCAGACACTGTGGCTTTGTATAGAGTTAGTTTCACTGTAAAAGTTGTAAACAAAATTGGCCACTTAGGACCCTTCAGAAAGGTCTCTGAGATTAGCAGAGTTACTGTGTGTGGCTGTACTGGGACTTTGCTCAGACCATAGTTATAACTCTGAGTTGTGATTTTTTTTTCAGAATGAAAGTGAAAGGTAGAAGAATCACCTGCTTGCTGGTGCCCTTTGCTGTGATGTGCCTGGTGGTCACCCCCGGGGGCAGGGCGTGCCCTCGCCGCTGTGCCTGTTATGTGCCCACAGAGGTGCACTGCACATTTCGGTACCTGACCTCCATCCCAAACAGCATCCCGCCCAATGTGGAACGTATCAATTTAGGGTGCGTGGGGGCCCTCATCCTGCCTCCTTCTCAAGAAGGGATTGTCCCCTAAACACTTATGACTGTGGGAGATTAACCACAACTGTAATAAACTTTCTTTTCTGAAATGAGCACACGAGGATCTTAAGTTTGTTAGGGCGCTAAGAAAATTTAACTTATAAACTTTTATTAGGAGAAAGTTCTTCTGGCACCTGAAGTCACTCTGGGTAGGTGGGCAGGCCCACGACTATCGAAAAGCTTCATCCCGGCTACCTTTGTGCTGCAGAGTAAAATAGCTCTTGTTACAAATTAGGGTTCTGATATACCAGTGAGAGAGAACAGGAAGACTAGGAGCGTCCTCCTACATGGAAAAGATGTGTGTGGAAAGTGGGCTAAATCCTTTTTGAAGCCCTTGGGCTTTTTCCCCATACTAAGTGACTTATTTAAAATGCTTTTTAAAGTGCATACCTAATTAAATCTACCAAAAGGTGACTACATTTTAAAAGTTCATAAAAAACTGTGTGAACATGTGTATTCAAACTTAACATCATTTACTTGAGATTTGTGAGCCAATGGCCCCTATGTGCCAAATACAATGGATGGTACTGGAAATTCAATAAACAAGACTTACATTCACTGCTAGAAGCCATAATTAAAAGGAGAAGACAGATGTACACTCAGTACAACTTAATAAGAACCATAATACAGTAAAGGAACTTAGCAACAATCACTGATTAAAATGGCTATCATTAATTGTTTGCTTACTAGGGCCTGGCACTCGGCTAAGTGCTCTTCATGTATTCATTCATTTAATCCTCATAACCCCTTTGGAGTAGGTTCTATTCTTTGAATTTTATAAATGAGAAAACAGGGGCACCAAAAGGTCACTGATTTTATTTGGAGTCACTCCTAGTACTTACTACCAAGTGCCTGAGTTCATAATCATGGTCAAACCATTGGGCTTCAGAGCCCAGGTTTCTTGACTGCTTTACAAAGATGAATTGCCCCTGGGAGAGTGAGGGGGCTGGGTGCTAACAGTACTCACAATAGTGCTCACAAAGAGAGGGGGGTGGAGTCGCGGCATTCCAACCTGGGGGAACAGCGTGCTCCCAAAGGTTTGAGAATGAGAAGGAATGTGTCATGTTCCAGGAGTACGAGTAAGGTGATCGTAACACGCTACAAGGGCTGGGTGGAGGGTAGACCTCCCGTGGTGTCTGATGAATTTCAGTAATATTCTAAGCATTGTATTATCTTCTTAGAGCACAGGTAGAACAAGAGAGGCACTAATGTGTGTGTGTGGTGGGGGGTTGCTTTGACATGTGAACTTTGACAGGCCCAGCTTACGCCTAGAATGCCATTTGTATTCCAGATACAATAGCTTGGTCAGATTGACAGAAACAGATTTTTCGGGCCTGCATAAGTTGGAGTTACTCATGCTGCACAGCAATGGCATTCACACGATCCCAGCCAAGATCTTCGCGGATTTGCAGGCCCTGCAGGTGAGACCTGGTGGGGAGGGACAGATGAAAGAGGTAAGCTATCCCTCCAAAAGCTGCCTGTCCCTGCAGCATGCCCAAATCAGCATTTTGTAAATTAGAAGTAGACATCAAGGGAGAACGTCAAAGAATCGATTTCTTCTTAAATGCAACTGTGTGTGGAAATCGAATAATAAAAGAATTGTAAGATAAGTTTTCTCATGCCTCAGGCTAATATACCCAGTGATTACCAATCCTTTACAACTTAATCCTAAAATGCTGCTTCTAGTCATGTTCATCTGAGAAATGAATGTGGCTCCTAAAAATAATTCCATCTTAGAAGTTAGCTTTCTACATCAATATACTTTTTTTCAGGTTCATTTTATTTACTTATTTATATCCTGCTTTGTTCAAAAAACTTAAAAAAGTTGTAGAGACTTCCAAGAATGTGTCAGATATTGTAGGAATTCTCACGCCTGTAGGTGATAAAATGCAGGTGAAACGAGCTGAGGGTAATCACAAAGGGGCCCCGGGAAGCACTGGTGGGGGGGTGGGCGCGTCTGCTGCGCTAGGCAGGACTTGAGGCTTTCCAGGAGCTCACAAGTCATGATGTCTATAATTTTTAATACATAAACATTAATAAAACTACTTTTCAGAAAAAACACAACCACATCTGATTTAAGACTTTCTGTCTCCCATAGCTTCTGATAAAAAAAAACAGCACAATAAAGTCAGTTATATCTTTATAAAAGATAAAATGCCAGTATGCATAGAGCCTTTTGACAACATACCAGGGCTGTATAAAGCCATAGAATTCAGTCTAGTATGGGATTCTGTTCATTTGGCTTAGACAGGCTTTATTTGGAATATATGTGTTCAGAGGAATACATGGAATACATATCCTTCATGAGATTCTCCACACATTCATACTCTCAACCAAATTTGGATATTGAGGACCAGTGAGTTTGATTTATTTTATTGTATTTACTTTATTTTTAGAGAGAGGGGAAGGGAGGGAGAAAGAGAGGGAGAGGAACATCGATCAGTTGCCCGCAACCACCCAGGCATGTGCCCTGACTGGGAATCGAACTGGTGACCTTTCACTTTGTAGGACTAAGCTTAATCAACTGAGCCACGCAGGTCAGGGCGACAACCATTGACTTTGAAATTGTATTCCCAGGTAACATTACACGCAAAGCTCTTCTATGTTGCCAGTTTAACTGGTTTTGCTTATTAGGGAATTCGTCATTCCAGAAAAGCACACTCTCAACAGAGATGACAGAATAGGTCAAATCAGGAAAAATTATGAGAAACCATTGTTTTTACTAGCATTTCTTTTCTTTGGGGGAGACAAAGTGTGTTCAACTAGTAACTGCTGAAGAAATTGAAGAATATCCATACACTATTGAATTATTCAAATATTATTTTAATTTTAACTAAGAATAAATTAAAATCATATTATTCATAATAGCCCAAAGTGGAAAACAGCCCAAATGTTCATAAATTTATAAATGGCTAAACAAAATATGTTTCACGCAGGCAATGAAATGCTACTTGGCAATACAAGGAAATGAAGGGCTGATGTGTGCTAAACATGGGTAGGTCTTACAAATAGGAGGCTGGTTGAAAAAACCGCTAGACACAAAAGATCACATACTGTATGATGTCACTTATTTTAAATGGTGAGAATAGGCAAATCCACAGGAACAAAGTAAATAAGTGGTTTTCTAGGGCAAGGAAAATGGGAAAATGACTTCTAAAGAGTGTCAGATTTTACTCTGGGGTGATGAAAATCTTCTAAAATGAGATAGTGGTGACGGTTGCACAACTCGTAATTGTGTATTTTGGATAGGTAAAATTTTATGGCACGTCAATTATATATCAATAAGCCATTATAAATGTCAAAAATAAATTAAAATCATTTTTTGTGAAAAACTCAGGTTCAAGAAATCTTAAATTTACTTGGAATATCAAGATACTGAAAAAAAACTTAGTATGATATTTTCAATTACATGCAAAAGGAGCATAAAATAACCCCAATGTAGCATCACCCAGCTTCAATAGTCATCAGCACATAGCACATCATTTTACAAGCACCTCCACTCCCTGCTTTTCCATTTCATTGGGCTGTTTGGAAACAAACGCACGATATCAGAATGTTTCATCTGTAAATACTTCAGTACATGTTTCAGATTTTGGGAATCTTGACTGAAACACTGCATCGGATTAGTCTTAGCATGTGTTTCATTGATACGCGTTTCCCTTTTGTGATAATGCCTTTGACAAAATAAATGTTCTTTTTATTCTTAGGTCTTAAAAATGAGCTATAATAAAGTCCAAAAACTTCAGAAGGATACCTTTTACGGCCTCAGGAGCCTAACACGGCTGCACGTGGATCACAACAATATTGAGTTTATAAACCCAGAGGTTTTTTATGGACTCGCCTTTCTCCGACTCGTGCACTTGGAAGGCAATCGGCTCACTAAGCTCCATCCAGATACGTTTGTCTCTTTGCGCTACCTCCAGATATTTAAAACATCTTTCATTAAGTACTTGTACTTGTCTGACAACTTTCTGAGCACCCTCCCTCAGGAGATGATCTCCTCCATGCCGGATCTGGAAAGCCTTTATCTTCACGGGAACCCCTGGACCTGTGACTGTCACTTAAAATGGTTGTCTGATTGGATACAGGAGAAGCCAGGTACGTACACTGTTTATTTCTTTGTCCTAATGCAATAGCAGCAACCTGCCTGGAGGTGCTTTATCAGGAAGTGAGAAGGCCAAGGTGATTTAGGTGGAAAGAAAATAAGTCTAAGTAATAATTCAGATAACAAACTCTCTTCATTCTTTCATTAATTGTTCATTGTTTCAAAGGTTAGCTATCCAATCACCATTCCTGGCCTTTGGCAAAATCACCAAGTAAGAAATGCGTGTGTGTTATGCTTCCCCACACCATGAGCCATAAAAAACCTCCCCTCCTCTTCTCATTCAGTCAATACACAGTTTTGGGAGCTCTGTTTCAGGTTCTGTGCGAGGTGATGAAGTGCCAAGGGCACTGTCTCTGCTCGAACCACACCTCTAGTGGGTTACAGATAAGCAGACAGACCATCAGGGTATGAAATGTCCTTTGATGGGGAAGGTAGAATTTACCATGAAGAATGCATTCAGTCAACAAGCAGTTACCATAAACCTAGGTACAGGAGGCCAGAGAGAACGCAGGCATCCAAAAAATGAACAAGACAGGGTAAGGTCCTTGCCCTCATGGGGCTTACATTCTTATGTGGGAAAGGGGAAAACAACTAATTACATTGTTAATTATTAAAACCTGATGAAATAATTATTTAAATTAAGTCCTTAAGATAATGACCAAAAGGAACCCCTTGATTTTGTCATCAAAGGGGATGGTTGGTTTCTTTGGAAAGATTGATGGGAGCGGGGTGGCCATGTGGGGAGGGATGGGGGCGGAGGTTGGGGGCACAGTCCACTCTTCAGAGAAGTTTAGCATGAAGCAAAGGAGGAAGGTGGCAGCCAGTTGGGTAGGTGCAGTGAAGCAGGAGAGAGACTTGAGCGTGTTATAGGTGATTAGATTGCTGATAAGGTGACAACACCGCTGAAGGAACAGATCATCAACTGTGCAAGTCCCCTGAGAAGATTGGGGGGACAAAAGATCCAGCCATAGCTGGAGGGGTTTTCCTCAGGAGGCAGGAGATAAAAGGTGCACTAGGTGGGCACAGAGGCAGGAGAGTTCCTGGGGCTGGTGGAGGAGACAAAGAAAATTTGTGTCTGATGGCTTTTCCTCCTCCGTGAAGTTGTGGGAGGGCTGACTGAGGGAGGTGGTAAGAAGGGGTCAAAGTTTGAAGCTTGAGAAAAGTGAAAAAGGTTTAAAGTTACTGTAGTAAAATATATAAATATGTATGGTACATACATATATACACACACACACACAATCATATATGTATGTATGTGCGTATGTAGTCAGTTAATGTAAATAGTCAAAAGTTAATCAAAGAACATTAACTGAACCCCGTAAGGTATACTAGGCCAATAGACACCCTCTTTGCTTCCCAGGAGTTTAGAATCTTTTAGGTGAATATGCTAAACACATAAAAAAGACAAAGACAATCAGGCTATGAATGAAAATCATCAAATACTTATATTGAAGATTTAATTCTACAGGACTCAAAGTCCGTAAAAATTACTCTGCCTTGACTAAACAGGAGAGAAAGTAGGCTGGGGCATAAAAGATACATCAACAGGAAAAGAAGGAGTAAGAGGGAAAGAAGCAGGGAGGTAACTCACTCAGTTTGTGCTTGACATTGTGCTACATGCTTTCTATTTAATCCTCACAACACTCCTCAATTTCCAGGTGAGGAAACCGAGGTGTAGAAAAGTTAGGTATCTTGGACTAGTCATTTAGACTCTTTATGCCTCGGTTTTCTCACCTGTAACATAGGAATAATAATAATTGGAAAGAATACTTAAAATAATATATACAAAGTGCTTAGCTAAATGTATGACACAAAATAAGCACTCAATAAATGTAAGTTTTATTTTCTTTCCCACTGAGGTCCAACAGCTAGAAAATCAAAAATCAGAAGCCCAAAAGTCTGGATCTCTTTCTAAAATCGGGGCTTTATCCATAAAGGCAGACAGCATAAGCTTCACGACAAGGGTGATGAAGGGGCCAGTTTGCCTGGCGTAGGGTCGGCAAAGCCTGGCAAAGTGTGCTGAGGGGAGTGCTGAGTGCTAGGCCAAAATGTCTGTATTTTCCCCTCGAAAAAAAAAAAAGAAAGATTTTACACTGAAGGATTTTGAACAGTTTCCCACTGAGATGCATTTTAGGCATCACCGGTCTGTGAGCAGTAGGCAGGGTGGACCGGAGAGGGGAGAAACAGGCGCCTGCTAGGAGGTGCTCGGGATAGTTCGTGTCTGGGAATGACAGGTTGAACTATGAGGTGACCACACCTGAATGTAGCCTCACAGACATTTAAAAGGCACTAGGGATTGAGTTTCCCTACTTTCAAATGCCATGGAGAGATAAAGAGAATGATGAATAAGAAAGAACCACTGAATTTTCATGCAATTGTTAGCTGGGTTACAAGGGGAAGATGGTGAGCAAATAGAGAAAACTTATCTGAGAAATGTAGCAGTGAAAAAAACAAAGAAATAAAATGATGCCCATACTCTGTATACCCAGGGAGAAAATGATTCCGTGTTCAGTTCCTACAGAGTGTCAAACCTACTTGCCATTTTGCTCGTTACGTGCTTGGGTAATAAAATCAGGCTAGTGTATATTTTCTTAGCAGCTATCATTCCATCAAGAATAATATACCACTGTAAAACATCAGTTATTTTATGTACTAGGGATTGGCCTCCTGTGGCCCACGTGCCAAATCCAGCCCGCATCAAGCTTTTGTAAATAGAGTCTTACTGGAACCCAGTCATGCCTACTTCATACATACCTACGGCTGCCTTGGTGCTCCGGTAGTACAGTCGAGTCAGAGGGTCAGAGAACTGTGACCCACCAAACCCAAACTCTTTACCACGTGGCCCTTCACGTGAAAAGTCTGCTGACCTTCACCTAAAGAACAGAGCCTGAGCCCCTTAGCCTGGAAGGCCAGGTCTTCCCAGGGTGCTCCTTGCCCAATTTTAGCCTCATTTCCTTCCTTTCCAACTCTCAGCCACCCTCCCATGCCAGACACACCTAACCCTGTCTTACCACCTCCAACCTGCTGCTTCCCATCCTGGAACCCCTCCTTCCCTTTCTGCCTGGTGGGCTCCCGGCCAGCCAGCAAACTCTGCTCAGCACTCACCCTTCCGGGAAGCCAGGCTGCTCCTCCCCCTGCCCCATCCCTGTCAGAAGGATCACTCACCCCTTGTGGCTGGCCCACACTTCTGTTCTTGAATGGACAACATTTTATTATATTTATTTGTATTACATGCCTGTTGCCTTTCCTAAGTCTAATTTATCTATCCTTAGCCCCTAGTATGTGCCTAGAACAGAGTAGGTCTCAATAACTTTTGTTAAACTAAGCTTTTATCAACTACATAGCCATTTTGATGGTGAATACAAATGCTGACTACCCATTAGTCATCTTAATATGATTGTCCCCAAACTGCATGTGTGTGTATGTGTTTATATATATAATATATATGGATACATATATATCAAATAACAACTAACATTTTTCATTATGGCTAACATTTTTCAGCTGTGTTTAAATAAGCACGTGTTCTCCTTTTGACTGAGAAGCCTTGATGGTAATCCTACAACACTCAGGAATCGGTCCCATCAACTTCTTTTCTGAAGTGCGTTTCATCTTGCATTCCAGGAGGCCTGACTGTTGCCTCACTCGGTGTGTGACAGGCAGTTCGTGGGCACGTGGCTCCGCAGTCAGATGTAGCGCAGCTTCATCTGTTTGTGTTCTTCTGCTCTTAGGTTCCAAAACACGCCTGGGGTTGCTCTTCTGTAAAATATGGATTTGTGGCCATTTCTCTGATAAACATTTGTTTTATAAATATTAAATTTATGTCCTGCTGCTCGCTCTGTTTCCATACCTTTCTGCATATATAGTAACTTATTTTAGTGCCAAAGCATAATGTAATCTTAATAAATATATTTTAAGTGGCACGTGTAATATATACAGCACCAACAGTGCATGTAACTCAATTGACGAGAAAGCATTATAAGTAAGTGACGGCATTTGATGTGTGTAGGCAGTGGTAGCTCTAGCAGGACTGCCAGCTGTTTGGCTGCTACTGGAAAACACCTTCAATTGTAAGACATCTTAATTCAGAAAAAATATAGTCTTAGAATTGGGCCTGTCTCCCTCCCTCCCCGCCTTCCTACAATCTTTTCTGAGCATCCATTGGCCAGGCCTGGGGACATATAGATGAACAAGCAAAGAGTTACGGTCTTGTGGGAAGACAGACAACTAGACAAGTCATTCTGATTGTGGGTGATGAGGGGCAGGGTAAGAGAAGTGGGAGGTACCAGAACTAAAGCAGGGAGCCCATCTGGTAGAAGTGCTGCTCTGGCTGGGCCATGAAGGATGTAAGTAGTTGGGCAGTGATGGAAGAGGGCGTGTCAGACAGCAAGTGTATGGGAAGAGGAGCCTGATAGGGCATGGCAGAGCTTGGGGATGGAAAGCATTTCTTTGTGACTCAAACCTAGAGTGATAGAGGGAATGGAAGCAACATGATCATATTTGCATTTGAAGCAAAATACCAGATGGCTGGGGCCTGCTGACTCTGGTCCAGGTGTTAGCAATAAGCTTACCAAGACGTGTGCCTAATTTTGTGACAAGTTTTAAGTAAGCCAGAAGTCTGCCACGTTCTCTGCTCTAGCAGGGTCTGAGCCCCGGGTACTGCTACGTAGGGAGGGGCCAGACCTGGTTTGTAAGTGGGAGCCTCTGCAGGCTCAGAGGTCTTCGGGCTGGCCAGCTACTCTTCGGAGGCTTGGACTCTAAAATTTGCTGAAGGAAGCTGAGTGGCCAGATCTCTGTGGCTCGACTTACTGCACTGAACTACGTACTGAAGCGATTTGAGTCCTTGGTTTGAGGGACTTGAGCCTTTGAGCCTTGGAGGACTGTGCATATGTGGGAAGGTGATGCGACCTTGTCCAGCCACTTTGACAAATGAGATCTTCTAAGAAGTATAGTCTTCTTCTAAAAGCGGTGTCCAGGACATGAGATGGGAGCTACTACATGGAACAGCATGTGAAGTCCCTGGCAGCATTTTATGTAAAGTAAAACTCTGTACCCCTTACCAAGTATTTCAGTGACCAGCCATTTTAAATAGGCTCACTAGAGTGGTCTTTTTTAAAGGTCCAGCTATGTGATATGGGGACACCTGAAAGAGGGGGCTTCTATGATTTAGAAAGGCTTAGGCCGTTCCTAGTCCTATACGACTTCTAGGCTTCAGATTTCACCAAATTGCCAGATCTTTAAAGGGCTGCCCCAGTCCTTGGGTACAGTGTTCTCCCTCATTAAACCTGATCCTCCTCCAATGAGTCTTTGCCTCTCTCCATCAGTCCAGCTACCAAACTCATGCTGTGTCTTCCTTCTCTCTTCCACTCGGTCACCCTCCATGTTCGGCCAGATCCTCATCTTCTGCTGACTGGTTCTACCTGATTCATTATTTTCTGCATCCATCTGTTTCTCTCCATTCCTATTAAGACTAAGCTAGACCAGGTGAAGATACCTTGTTATTCGGTTATTGTACTTTTAGATAATGGAAAGTAACTTGGGTTTTTAATGATATCCAAGGACTTATAAATGATAACTTATCAAACAGGTTATCTTTTAAAGGACAATAAAGTTCTATGACTCAAAACATTAAAATGAACAAATAGAACTAAATTACTGTTAATAAAGTGACAAACACAAGCATGCCATTTTGTCGGGCACTTTCTACAAGACTGACAAAATCTTTGTGCCGATGAATATAATATTATGACAGGATACGTAGATAGTATGTTTTTTAGAAGTCAACCCAAAGACAAAGAAAGCAGGGAACTTTCTATTAAACACTAACATTTCCAAAATGTTGTTTCAAATTCCACTACAAGCTATTTCTTCAAAATGTTCAAATGTTAATTCATGAAGAGACCAGAACTGGCAATAATGAAGTTGTCATTTTTCCTAGATATAATAAAATGCAGAAAAGACAGGAGCCCCTCCGGTTCTCAGCAATGCCCGCTGTGCATGGACCCCAGGAGCTCGAAGGGCAAGCCCTTGGCCACAGTCCCTGCTGCAGCGTTCCTGTGTGTCAAGCCGACCATCGACCCAGCTCTGAAACTGAGGAGCCTGACCATTCTGGAAGACAGCAGTTCTGTGTCCATCTCTCCCCAAAATTTCATGGCGCCCTTCGGCTCCCTCATGTTGAATATGACAGACCAGTCTGGAAATGAGGCTCGTGTGGTCTGCAGTATCCAAAAGCCCTCAAGGACATCATCCATTGCGATCACTGAAGACAATGATTACATCAGGCTAAATGCATCATTTTCTACATTTCTGGTGTGCAACATAGATGACAGTCACATTCAGCCGGTGTGGCAAATTCTGGCTTTGTACAGTGACTCTCCTCTGATGCTAGAAAGGAGCCACTTGCTCCCTGATAAACCACAACTCTGCTACCGATATAAACAGGTGGCTCCTGAGCCTGAAGACATCTTTACCAACATAGAGGCTGATCTCAGAGCAGATCCCCCTTGGTTAATGCAAGACCAGATTTCACTGCAGCTAAATAGAAATGCCACCACACTCAGTACATTGCAGATCCAGTACTCCAGTGATGCTCAAGTCACTTTACCAAGGTCAGAGATGAGGCCAGTGAAACATGAATGGACCATGATTCCCAGGGATAACAATATTAAGCTGGAACACACTGTTTTGGTTGGTGGGACCATTGACCTAGACTGCCCAGGCCAAGGGGAACCTGCCCCACATTTGGAATGGCTTCTAGCTGATGGGAGTAAAGTGAGAGCCCCTTATGTTAGTGAGGATGGACGGATCCTAATAGACAAAAGTGGAAAACTGGAACTCCAGATGGCTGAAAGTTTTGACACAGGCATATACAACTGCATAAGCACCAATTACGCTGATGCAGATATTCTCACCTATAGGATCACCGTGGTAGAGCCCTACATAGAAACCTATCACGAAAATGGGGCTTCTCATACTGTCTTCGTTGGTGACACACTGGACCTTCCATGCCGTTCCACTGGTACCCCAGATGCCTCTGTTAGCTGGGTTCTTCCAGGAAACACTGTGCTCTACCAGTCCTCAAGGGAGAAGCAGATTCTTAATGGCACACTGAGAATATTACAGGTCATCGAAAAAGACCAGGGTTATTATCGTTGTGTTGCAGCCAACCCATCAGGGGTTGACTTTTTGATTAACCAAGTTTCAGTCAGAATAAAAGGGCCAAGACCAGTGGAGCATAATGCAGAAACAGATGGATCTGGATTTGATGAGCCCAGTCCCACTGTGCACCCCAGGGACCCACCAGCTGCACAGTTCCCTACATCTGCTTCAGTGGGAGGTGAGGCTAGAAAACAAGTCTTAAGCACAAGTAAGAAGCACAACTATCGAGATTTAATATACCAGCGGCATGGAGATTCAACAAACCACCGTTTTAGGGAGCATAGAAGGCAGTTCCCCCTCTCTGCTCGGAGAATCGACCCTGGACACTGGGCAGCACTTTTGGAGAAAGCTAAAAAAACTATGCCACAGAAGCAAGAAAATACCACAGCAAGGCCACCTCCGCTGGGCACCCAACTCCTGAAAACAGCTGGTGGGGAAGCAGACGCTTC
This sequence comes from Desmodus rotundus, assembly GCF_022682495.2. Classification (NCBI taxonomy): domain Eukaryota; kingdom Metazoa; phylum Chordata; class Mammalia; order Chiroptera; family Phyllostomidae; genus Desmodus; species Desmodus rotundus. The sequence continues at coordinate 59,854,359 of NC_071388.1, read as the reverse complement.
AGGCATGCTCCCTCCAGATGAGGAATTTATGGTCCTGGCAACTAAATCCCCCAGTGTCTCGGCAAGGAGAGTGTCTGCTGATTCCAAAAAAATACCTGATAGCCCTGTGGCAATTACAACTACTGGTACCGAAGTCTCCCCAATTGCCAGTCCACACATGCTACCACCTGAAAACCCAACAGATTTCAACCTACCTACTACTATTAAAACTATAGCCATGTCAAAGAACATAAACCCAACCACATCGAGCAAAATGCAAGACACAAACAACCAAAATTTAGGCACTGCCCTTCCTCTACTACCTGAAGTCACTCGATTTCAGGGTGCTGAGGGCATGGGGAGAAGAGAGCATTTACAAAGTGCACCCCCAATAACAATGGGGGTGGTGATTAAAGATGTTGAGACCCAAATGCTGAGCAGTGCTGACAGCAAAGCTGATGTATTCTTAGCATCAGAAAATGTCATGAATGGTCATCAGATGCCTGTAGCGGGAGGCAGTGAGCCCAGGGGCAATCACTCCCATTCTCACATTACTGAAAGGCTTAGCACCTCAAGGGTCTCTTCAGGCCCGCCCAGTGCTGCGCATTCTCAGTTACAGACTCCGAGAAACAGTACCGCAAACACCCCAGTGCCCAGACGCCTTGTCAGACGGAGGAAAATTTGGGGAAGGGGACGAGTTATCAGCCCATATAGAACTCCGGTTCTCCCACGGCATAGATATGGCTTTGTGAGGCCAACCTCCAGAGGTTCTTCTGAGGGAAGCACCACTGTGGTTTCTGGCCCAGAGCTCAGTGCAGTGTGCCCGTCCTGTTCTCTCAGAGAAAAGCTCCCCGCTGCGGGAGCAACCTTGTCTCTTCCGAGTTCTTCCCCCGTCATCCTCCCCAAAGCTGATGTGGCCAGAGTCACAGCAGAGTCTACAACTCTTGCCTACAATTCACCATTACTATTTAATAACAAACCAAATGTAGATACTGAGAAAACAACACCCACAATGAAGTATTCCAGTCCTGAAAGCACCCAAATGATGCCAACTGGCACAGTCTGGACTCATGCCCCGACATCCGTAACTATGGAAAAAGCTCATAAAACAAATATTAGTTACCCCAGTGTGTCTAACATTAGTGAAGCTAAAAGAGATTCAATGATTATACCGTCACTCCCAGGTCCCACCACCGAACCATCTATGCCTACGCCTATGGGCATTACCAGATTTCCAAGAAGGAAAATTCCCTGGCATCAGGTCTCGGTAAATAACCATACCCAAACAGACAGGCTAAAGAATCAGCATACATCTGGTTCACAAAAAAGCACAGCCACGGTGCTTCCTAAAATATCTCCTGCTTTCCCCACAGGTAAAGTTTCCCCCTTCCACTTCACAGCACACTCAGCAAATGTGATGCAAAGTCCATCTATAACACTGGCTACAACTTACCACGATACCGCTAAAACACATAGTATTAGAGGTCTCTCCACAACGAAGGAGCTGCCCTTCCCACCCAGTTACCCTACACTTCCTAGCAGCTCAAGCAAGGAATCAAGTACACCCTTCATAGCAGAGCAAGCAGCCACGCTGACAACTCCTACTGCCCCTGCACCTATCATTGTCAATCAAACCCAAACAGGCAGACCCAGGACAGGAAAAGTGCAAAGCCAAAAGGAGCCTCAGGGCAGAGAGGACCCAAACAGCTCTCCCAGCCAGAGTCCTGGCTTCACCACACACCCTGCTCTAAGGCTCCCTATCCCAGCTGCAGCAGAAACTTCAGCCAAGGCCAGTGTCTCTGCTTTCACTCATCCCGCCTTAGAAAACACCAGAAGAACTTCAAGCACAATTGATCTTTACCCAAGAACACTTAACAGGACAGATGTAATTGAAGAACCACCCCAAGAAACTACTCAGACTCTGAAGAGCACAGCTGTTTCTGAAGCCACTTTGTCCAGCAAACTGCAGCAGAGGACCACACCTAGGAGCACAACCATTGGACACTCCACGGTGCCGCCACTCCTGAGCAGCAGGGCCACTCCGATGCCAGTCTCCACCTCCCCTCCCTGGAGTAATGCAAGTGCAGTTACTATCAATGTGACAACTCCTGCTTTCCAGATGCTGACAAATCCGATGTTCGAGCTGCATGAACCCTCAAAGCACAATGCCAATCCACAGCAATTAGCTGCAGAGGTTGCAACATCTCCCAAGGCTCATCCAAATGCCAAGTTCACAGTTGGAACCACCTACTTTATCTACTCCAATCTGTTACATTCTACTCCTATGCCAGCACTTACAACAGTTGAACCACAGAATCCTAAATCGACTCCTTCTCTCTGGTCAGAAGATCTCTCTCGGCATGAGTCCCGCCTGGAAATTGCTCAAAAAGGCAAAAAGCCAGGCATGAGCATGCTGCCCGCTCCAGGCTTGCCAGAGGACACCACTCATGCTTCAAACTGGGAAATTCAGAAAACTGCAGAGAACGGCTTTGATAAGACACAGGTTCAAGAAATAACACCTACTCAACTCCTTCCCTTTGAGCCTTTGTCCAGGAACGTGATTGAAAGGCCTAGAATAGTTGGAGGAAAGGCGGCAAGTTTTACTGTCCCGGCTGACTCAGATGCCTTTCTTCCCTGTGAGGCTGTGGGAAATCCTCCACCCACCATCCACTGGACCAGAGTCTCATCAGGTATCTAAACGTTTGTCTTCTTTAGTTAAGAGACAAGGGGTGACTGTGCCATGTTTCAGGGTTACGCATCCAGAGAATCAACACCAGTTTCAAACTTCCCCAAGATACACAAACGTTACTATCCTCATTTGACATTTGCCGCATGGCTTTCTTGCTCATTAGAAGGTTTTAGACCTCTGTTAATTAAGAACATTTTAAAAAATGCTTTGAAAGCAGATCCAAAGAAACATGATTTGAAAAAAGGTAATTGTCATTTGTTGAACCATCGGGCTTTTAAATTAAAGCTATGGGGATATAAAAAATCCAGGAATGTTTTTAGTAGTGTGAAGACTATGTATTCTAATTTTAAATATATTTGTTCTCAGTAGCCTAACAGAAAGATAGCTTTTCACTTGGACAATTTGTTTTCTATTTAAACTCTGATGACCTATGGCTATAAATTTCTTTCTTTTATCAGGACTCGATTTGTCTACAAGGAAACAGAGTGGCAGGTTCCAGGTGCTCCCCAATGGCACCCTGTCCATCCGGAGGGTGGACATTCAGGACCGTGGACAGTACCTGTGCTCAGCATCCAATCCATTTGGCAAAGACCACCTTCATGTCACCTTGTCCGTGGTGTCCTACCCCCCCAGGATCCTGGAGAGACACACCAGAGAGGTCACAGTCCATTCCGGAAGCACTGTGGAACTGCAGTGCAGAGCTGACGGTGGCCCGAGGCCTACGATTTCCTGGGTCCTCGCAAACGGCACAGAGGTCTCAGAGTCATCCAAAGGGAACAGGCAGGCCCTGGTGACAGCTGACGGAACTCTGGTTATCCACAATCTCAGTGTGTATGACCGGGGCTTTTACAAATGCGTGGCCAGCAGCTCCGCTGGCCAGGATTCAGTGCTGGTTAAAATACAAGTCATCGCCGCCCCACCTGTCATTCTAGAACAAAAGAGGCAAGTGATTGCAGGCACTCGGGGTGAAAGTTTGAAACTGCCCTGTACTGCAAAAGGGACTCCTCAGCCCAGTGTTCACTGGGTTCTCTTTGATGGCACTGAAGTGAAACCGTTACAGTTTATTGATTCCAACTTGTTCTTATTTTCCAACGGGACACTGTATATAAGAAACGTGGCCTCTTCAGACAGAGGCACTTACGAATGCATTGCTACCAGCTCCACGGGCTCGGACAGAAGGGTGGTAATTCTCACACTGGAAGAACAAGAGACCATCCCCAGGATAGAATTCACATCCCAGACATGGAATGAGGTGAATTTTGGGGACAAATTACTACTGAACTGCTCAGCCATTGGTGAACCCAAACCCAAAATAATATGGAGGCTACCGTCCAAGGCTGTCGTGGACCAGTGGCACAGGTAAACCACACCTTGATGTTAAGATTATCTTCTTTATCTACTTAGCGGTACAACTTCTGCAATGGAAAAGTGATAAGGTAAATTTTAGAGAGCAGTTTTAGAGAGCCCAGACTCAGCACATAAATGTAACTCTCTCTGACACTGAATTCTTTTGAGATTAATATAAAATAATATAAACTATATATATAACCAAGCTTTTTACATGCCTAACTCTAAAGGCCAACTTCTTACTGAGTTTATGTAGTTAAAAGCAGAATAACAACCTCCTTTGTTTTCACAGTTGTGCCAGTTTTAAAATGTAACTGTGTACATGTATTCATAATCTCTTGATGAAAAAAGAATTTTTTCAATTCAGTGGAGGTTTTGGAGAGACAGACTCCATCCATTATTTGACTCTGCAAGGTCTCCTGTTTAACATTTTAAATTTTAGTATAACCTGTACTTAACTGCTTCTACCTTAAAATTGCAAAGCACTTTGTGAATCACAGCATTAAGAACCGCACGAAGGGAAACACGGGTAGAACCCCCCGCCCGGCGCCGTCAGCCCCACGCACTGGCTCTCGCGTCCCGCTGCAGGCTATTAACACTGACTTCCCCCCGGCTTTCTGTAGAGTCTGATCTTTGAAAAGTCACAATTATGGCTTATGAGCTACTAATTTTTGCCATTTGCATGACCTTATGCAATGATTTTTCTATGACAAAAATGATGGGAATAATTATACTTTATGTATTTGCTTTTCATTAATGGAAAATACCCTGCAGGACAAATTGAACATAACAGATATGAATTTATATTCCTGCTGATAAGCTGAGTAGTTTTTCTAGTGTCACACTGTGGCGTTGAATGTTATTAATGAATTTCATTTGTGATCTTTAAATGTTCATTTTCAAGTTTTCCAATAAGGCATCAAAATTACTTGACCAAATGTTAATTAAATTTAGATTTAAAATGAAACAAATACTGAGCTATGAAATGTAAAGTTTAGAAATAACATGTTAGTTTACTATATGTATGAGTCCATTTTGGGCATCAAATATTTTCAATGCTTTATTAGTTTTTGCATTTAATATTATAATTTCAGTATGTTTCTTTTTTTGCCTTCAAATAATTATAAGCATTTCATTAATGAATACCAGTTCCCCTTTGTGAAATTAAAGCATTTAAATAAATTCCAAGGCATATGGGGATACACCTTAAATAAGGCCCCACTAAATTCTGAGGCAGGTGGTGAAGGGCGTGCAGTGAGAACTGACTTAGGGCAGTGGCTCTCGGACTTTGCTACACACGAGAATCATTCGGAAAACTTGGAATGCAAATACCAAGGCCGCATTCTACAGCACTTAAGTCAGAAATTCCAGAGGTGGCACCCAGACAGCATTATTTTATACTACACAACTGATTTTAATGTGCACCCACGTTCAAGAATCAGGTAAAAATGGTAGCAGGTGGCAGCGTAGTGTGGGGCAGAAGGCAGGGTTTGAGAACCAGCCCTGTGACCCGAAGTGACACAGCCTCTCTAAATATCAGGTTTTTAAGCTGAAGAGTGAGGAGCTACTGAAAGATTTAAAAGTATATGCAAAGTTCCTAGCAGTCTCCACCCCTTTATTAAGCATATCCATTATGACTTTATCTTGATTTACGTACCAGAGAGTCTCTTGCATACTTGAAAAATAAAATTAAAAAACAGAAACAATAAGCCACCAGCGTGTTTTGTAATGTTCTACTGCAATACTTTCCATACTTCTTACATGTTTGCTGGAGAATAAAACATGACTCGAGACTGTTGGACTTGGTTAGCAGTTTACTACGGAAGACCGTCCACGGTTTTCTCTCCAGTTTCCCTTCCCTGCTTAGCTCACGATGCCAAAAAATTAGAAGAAAAACACGTAGATTTTCATCTATAGGTGTTCTAATCATGTTTTTAGTACCCACTCAATTCCCACTGATCTTTCTGAAAAACTAGATTTAGTTTTAACAGGAAATACCTGCCATCTGATGGCTCACTATGCTAAGGGCAGGCTGGGTAGTTTGCTTCAGGAGGAAAAATGGGGTTCCATGCAGTTCAACACAATGCAAGGACCAGTCATTCACAGCTGCCCGCAGAAGGCAGATGCTACTACAGCAAGCTTCTAGTAAGTCTTGCACTGGCATTTTCTCTCTTTATAACAAAGTAGAACTTATTTTTTAACCAAATAACTCTAAATATTTTGTTACTAATATCCTCCTAAAAAGTGTAACCTGGTTTCTTTTCTAAGTATGTGTGAAAGTTCTTTTTTACTGACATATTACAGTATGTTCCTTTGATATTTAATATTATAATGGTCAAGAAAATCATGTGTCCAGGACTCCAAAACTTCTAGAATTCTCCTCACCATTATAATTTTAATTTGTTTACTTTTTTTTTTAGAGAGGGGAAGGGAGGGAGAGAGAGAGCAAGAGAAACATCATGTCAGTATGAGAGATATAGGTTGTCTCTTACAAGGTCCCCAACTGGGGACCTGGCCCGCAACCCAGGCATGTGCCCTGACTAGGAATTGAACTGGCGACCTTTCAGTTCACAGGCTGGCACTCAGTCCACTGAGCCACATCAGCCAGAGCTACCATTATAATTTTTTAAAAATTGACTATGTTAAGTGGATCCATTTGAAGTCCATCTTAGAAATACTCTGGTTATATTTTGTTTGCTTTTTCTTCTATTGATTATGTTCCAGTTAAAGGTGAGATCATACAATCTAACAATAGCCAGGGCGGGGGGGGGGGGTGGGGACAGTGGGAAGAGGGGATTACAGGAACTACTATAAAGGACACATCAACAAAACCAAGGGGGAGGGTGGAGGTGGGGGAGGGAGGTGGGTTCACCTGGGGTGGGGTGGAGGGATGGGGAGAAAAGGCATACAACTGTAATTGAATAACAATAAAAATTAAAAAAAAAATACTCCACGTTTGCACTAAATTGTACCTATTCAGTTAGAGAATTTCATCTTTCAGTAAATGGTTTAGAAGACAGTAAATAAGCTAGCACTGATTTAAACTTTATTGCAACAATTTGAGAAAATGCCCATAGAGCTAACCTATGTCAATGACACCTCCACCCTGCCCGTTGCTAATAGCTGCGCACTCACATCATTGTCCTCTCTTCTTAGAATGGGCAGCCGGATCCATGTCTTCCCAAACGGATCCCTGTTTATTGGGTCAGTAACAGAAAGAGACGGTGGTGATTACTTGTGTGTGGCAAGAAACAAAATAGGAGATGACCTGATACTGATGCATGTTAGCCTAAAACTGAAACCCGCCAAAATTGATCACAAGCAACATTTTAAAAAGCAAGTGTTTCATGGGAAAGATTTCCAAGTGGACTGCAAGGCTTCTGGCTCGCCAGTGCCCAAGATATCCTGGAGTTTGCCCGACGGAACCATGGTAAACAATGCAATGCAAGCTGATGGCAGTGGCCGGCGTACCAGGAGGTACACCCTTTTTGACAATGGGACGTTGTACTTCAACAAAGTTGGGATAGCAGAGGAAGGAGATTATACTTGCTATGCCCAGAACACTCTAGGGAAGGATGAAATGAAGGTCCACCTAACAGTAATAACGGCTGCCCCGCGGATCAAGCAGGGTTACAAGGCCAACGTAAGAGTCAAAGCTGGAGACACAGCTGTCCTTGACTGTGAGGTCATTGGGGAACCCACACCAAAAATATTTTGGCTGCTGCCTTCCAATGACAGGATTTCATTCTCAAAAGACAGGTACATAATTCATGCCAATGGGTCTTTGTCCATCAACAAAGTCAAACTGCTCGATTCTGGAGAGTACTTGTGTGTGGCCCGAAATCCCAGTGGGGATGACACCAAAAGGTACAAACTGGAAGTTGTGTCCAAGCCTCCATTAATCAATGGACTATATACAAACAAAACGGTCATTACAGCCACAGCTGTGAGGCATTCCAAAAAACACTTCGATTGCAGAGCTGAAGGGACACCGTCTCCTCAAATCATGTGGATCATGCCAGACAACATTTTCCTCACAGCACCGTACTATGGAGGCAGAGTCACAGTCCACAAAAATGGAACTTTGGAAATTAGGAATGTGAGGCTTTCAGATTCAGCCAAGTTTACCTGTGTGGCTCGGAATGAAGGAGGGGAGAGCGTGCTGGTGGTACACCTGGAAGTATTAGAAATGCTGAGAAGACCAACATTCAGAAATCCATTTAATGAAAAAATAGTGGCCCAGCTTGGAAAGTCCACAGCACTGAACTGCTCTGTTGATGGAAACCCACCACCTGAAATAATCTGGATTTTACCCAATGGCACACGATTTCCCAACAGACCACAAAACTCTCAGTATGTGATAGCAAGCAATGGGTCTTTTATGATTTATAAAATGACCCGGGATGACGCAGGAAAATACCGGTGTGGAGCAAGAAATAAAGTTGGCTATATTGAGAAATTAATTGTGTTGGAAATTGGCCAGAAGCCAGTTATTCTTACGAATGCATTAGGAACAGTGTACTGTATCAGTGGAGAGTCTCTGTCATTGCACTGTGTGTCCGATGGAATCCCTAAGCCAAACATTGAATGGACTCTACCAAGCGGTCACGTCATAGACAGGCCTCAAGTTAGTGGGAAATACATACTGCATGAAAATGGCACCTTAGTCATCCAAGAAGCAACGGCTTACGACAGAGGAAACTATATCTGCAAGGCCCAAAACAGCGTTGGCCACGCACAGATCGGTGTCCCAGTTGCTGTCGTAGCCTACGCTCCCCGAATCACAAATCGTCCACCCAGGAGCATCCTGACAAAGACAGGGACAGCCATTCGGCTCCGCTGTGTGGCCCTGGGAGTCCCCAAACCGGAAATCACATGGGAGACACCTGACCACTCCCAGCTCTCAAAGGCAAATAAAGGGAGGACACACGGAATTGAGCCTTTTCACCCGCGGGGCACCCTAGTCATTCAGAACCCTCAAACCTCGGATTCTGGGATATACAAATGCACAGCGAAGAACACACTTGGCAGTGACTCTGCAATGACTTACATGCAGGTAATCTGACATGAAATACATTTTTTTGAACAGAATCAACATCTGGACAGTTTATTTTTTTTGGAAGAAGTTTAATCAAAGGCAGCCATAGGCATGTAAATGAATTTTAATACATTTACAATATTAAATTTATCATGGACATGCAAAAAAAAAAAGACTTGTAAATAAATGCATTATGAACTGATACTGAATTCTTTAATAAATCTCAAAACAAACTTTAAACTTAAGGCACTTTTATTTTGCCAACAAATAACAATGAACATTAAGAGAAAACTGTCCACTAGAAAACAACAAATGGCTAATGTACCTGAATTCTTCATCAAATGGACTTTTCTCTTTCATTACCAGTTGCCTAGTGTCCGCCTCCTATCAGTGTTACAAGCATGGCACTGACGACAGAAACAATGGAAAAGATCAAATTTGCAGTCTTGTTGTAAATTTGCCATTTTTATATATAAATATTTCGTGGTTCGTTTATAAATATTTTACTAAAGCCTACAGAAAATAAGCACTGAACTGTTTTGATCAAGATTTACACTTTGTGCACACTGAAAATTTTTCACTGATGGGGAATACAAAGATGTTTTAATGACTGCATTTAAAAATAAATGCAGACCAACTTTTCCACATGTAAAAAGCAACCTAACACCTGTACATTATAAAATGCAGAAAGGGGGTTGATTATATCTTTGTCCAAATAAACCCATTAAAAAGGTTTTTAAAAATTCAATAAAACTTCTCTATAGCCTCAAAGTCTAGCTCAGGTGCCCCTGGTTTGGAGCTGTTACGGGAAATCTTCTGAGCAGGAACCGCTGCGTGATGAGCGTGGTATTCTGTTAGGGGGCAGTCCTGTAGGCGACAGGTAAGTGTGGGGGAAACTCTACACCCAATCATGCCAGGAAGTCTACTGTACTTAAAATTTCTTCAGTCCCGCCCAGAATGCTGCCTTTCGTGATTTACTGGATTTATTTATATTTCATGATTAACTCAACCTGAATCAACCTGGGGGACATGATGATTCATCTTTTCTAATTGTGGAGGCTGGGATTTTCCAGGGTAATTTCTCCACCACCTACTCAAATATTCACCTACTATTTAAGAATTGTAGGAGCCTTAATAAGTGAAAAAGAAGAAAATGCCGTAGGTCTTGCTCAGATATCTCAGTACACAAAATCGAGAACTGCTAGCCCTTGCCAATCATTTCGGACGTTGTGTTCATCACTCCATTTCCAGCTGGCCCCGCCTAAGAGGGGGCCTGATTGCTACTGTCTCTGACATTGGGATCGTGTGGCTGCAAGAAGTCAAAGGATACTCATCCTAACAGTGATCTTCCTCCACTTCTGGGCCAAGAGGAGTAAATAAAACGACATATGTAACTCTTCTAGGAGCAAACCTGCAGTGTAAACAGGTATGTCTAAAGGCTCTCATATCCAAGTCCACTCTATTTCAAAGCCTTCTGTTTAAGGCGGTGGGGGCTCCCATTTACCCTAAGACAATTTCCTCTCTATTTCAGGAAGCAAATCACCAGGTTCTGTCAAAGGACAGGGCTTTCCCTTGTGATCATTTAATGCAAATTAATGCATTTGCTAAAAAAAAAAAAAAGGAAGCCTCTTAGGAGAGAGGGTTAAGTGAGAGTTAATATGATAAGACTAGATTAAAATTTCCAGTTGCTGTAGGAGAAAACGTGTTTTAGGTTTCCCCTCAACTTTCCGCGGAGTCTCTGCAGCCTTACCATGCTTAGCTTCCTCCCCTAAGACAGAGGGACACACAACAAAAAATGCCTACCCACAGCTTTCAAGTGCAAATGATCAATAAATTAATTTCACTGACTTCTGCAAAATATAAAGTGCATACAAATGCTATGCAATTTTAACACTCATTCTTGAAACAGTATTACTGCTGTTTGCAATACAGAGCTACAGAAATATATGGTTCACACTGAAAACCGACATTTTAAATACCAATAACTCTTAGAAAAAAAAAATGATCAGGACGGAACAGGACTCACTCACTAGGCACAACATTCGCAATTCGGTTGTTTTGCCAAGGCAGTCATTATATGGATACATTACTTGAAGAAAAATAGCCTCGTGAACACTAAGTATGACTCTTAAGAGGAAAAAAGTAAAACCCTGATATACAAAACCAGTTGAAATGTAAAGATGCATTTTCTGAAAGCAGATAGAATATGTTAATTTAGTGACAAGAATGGTCTTTAATGTTTTGGCAAAGTCTTTTCCAGCCCAGAGTAAACACGAAATGAGCAGGCTGGAGCGGAAGAGTTTCACAGTGTACAAAGCAGTCACATGGATGCTGCCACAGCAAAGAAGCGGACACATGTTTGAGGTCACTCGCATGAGTCAAACTTTGCAATGAGTAACTCACCTAGGAAGATATAAATTATTTATACAATGCTTTGCAAAAGAAATGATCTACTAAAGTTGTACTAGTTACATTGAAAAAAAGTAGTTCTACATGGTTTGCTCATTATAGACAAATCTATTCACAGTTTGCGCGACTACATAAACATGTAAAATCATATGGCAAAAGAAAATGAATTAACAGAGAACATGGGAAAAAAATCCCCCACATATGTTTTAAAATGCCCTGCCATTTTCACATTCAAAATTTTATGCATCTAAATCTAAAAAAATATTATATGGAATACTCTTAAGTTACACAAACTGATAATAATTTACTTGTCTCTTTTTACTCTAATAGGAGCAAATTACCACGTACTTGAACAAAGTTAAAATAGTTACTATTTCTTTATAATAAATTTGATGTATAATTTACTTTACTTGTGCTTTTTGCACCAATTTATAAATACAGTATATGCAATACACAACCAAGACTGACACCAATATTAATAATTAAATTCAAAATAGCAAATACTTACCATATAAAATAAACAGCAAATACATCTTTTAAGAAAACCAGAGCCTCTGGACTTGGAGGCCAGATTCTCTGGAAACCATGTCAAATTTGAGCACTGTGGAATCTCAGGCCAGCTGCGAGATTTTTTTTCTCAAGTTGGCGTAAGGTTCGGGAGAACCAAAAGCGGACAGAGTCATTTTTGCCAAACCCGGCAATAAAGAATTAGAACAATTCCATCGTGGTTCATCCGGGCCTTCATAACCTACAGGCCACTCCTTCACAAAGACCCTGTTGGCGAGCTGGCCACTGCACACTAAGTGCAGCGACTTCTGCTGGGCTTCCCCACGTCTTAGGGGGGCTCTCACAGAAGCCTCGGTTTAAGTTCTTGGTCTAAGAAGTTTAAATACTAAGCAACAATCTGTTTCAGCACCTTTTGACCACAACGAAAGCAAAGAAAAATCCTACATAAATAAGGACAAAGTTTATAAAGTGCTTATGAAATTACAAACATTTCCAAATTAGAGTGATGTGAATAAATGTCCATTTCACCATCCAAGGTGAATGCAGAATGAATGGGTCACTTTTCAGTCAAGAACTGACATGCCTTTCAAATCAGTGGTTTGGTCCGGCACAGTTTGAAAATTAAAAAAAAAAATTAATGGATATGTAAATATTTTGTATCTACCATAATTCATTCTTTCTGTAACTATGAGATTCAAAAAAGCACCAGTTGCAAAAAGTCTGCTACCAAACCTCCTGGAGTAGGCCCACAGGGTACACATTTTCAAGCCTACTTTAAAGCTGAAAGCAACAAAACCAAATCACGCCTCCTTCTCTGCTTTTTGTTTAAACACCTTTGTACGAAGTGTAGCATAAAACAGAAGAAAACTTCAAAGAAATGAAAGAACAAAGGGACATTTCTAAAGACGACTAATGCATTGAATTTGACATTCTGTTTTTCAGTGAGAACATAAAACTTCTTGTCTTGTCTCCTTCCCGAGTCAGAAGTGTGGAGGATGCCCATAGGGAGTCACTCCTTGCTGTGGCTGGTTACCTAGTGAGAAAAATAAATTCAGATAAAATTGTAGGTGCAAACTTATGCCCCAGATAGACGCTACCCCTTTTGCCACTGTTCTCAGTCCCGGCCTGACTGACTGGCCGGGATCACTGCTGGCCTGGAGACCCTAGAGGCGTTAACGCGGCAGCTGAATTCATTCTGCAGCAGGGCCAGCTCTACATCCGAGTCCTGCACCTGCCCACACACGGCTCGGATGAGGGTGTTTGGTCTCTATTTCTGAACTGAGAAACAAGTCAATACTAACATACAAAAGGACTGTAAGTATCACGAAGCACTGAAAGTTCTCAAGATTTTTATAAAAGCACACTGATAGTTTTGCCTAAATGTAAACATTGTAAGAGCTTGAAACTGGATAATTTTCTGCAAATGGCCAAAAGACACATAAGAGAGAATTGTGCACGAGTGTATGCAAGCGCCAGAGCAGCTCTGTGTTGACTCAAGTGTGTGCCTAGGCACATACATGTGTGTGAGCACGCCCCCCCCCCCCACAGAAAAGTAAAGAGCACGCACAAAAAAAGAAACAGCCACTGCTTGAACAACTCTGGTGGGACTATTCCCATCCAGAGGCCCCCGTCACATGGTCCGTGATAGAAAAGGAGCCCTCTGGAGTTGTGCTGTGGGCAGCTCAGCTCAGCTGTCGTTAAGCAGCCAAGGAGGTGGGCATAACTGCTAGTATCAGGCAGCAGGGTACACACAAGAGCACTTTGGAGGCATGCAGGTTTGGTTCTAGGCCACTACAATAAAGCAAGCACCGCGATAAAGCGAGTCATAACATTTTTGCGGTGGGGGGTCTTGCCTTCCATTTGTAAACCTGTAAAGCATGGTAAAGCTAAGCACAATAAAACAAGGTGTGCCTGTGTGGGGGTTAAGAGTGGGCTCTGGAAGGAGACAGTCTGAGTTCAAGTCCCAGCTCCGTCCCTTACTGTCAGCTGAGTAACCTTGGGCAAATGAGTCAATGTCCCTATTCTTTAGTTGTCTCCTCATCTACAACACTGAAGCAGGGACAGCATCTAGTCTCACTGCAGAGGCAGGGGGCAGGGTTAGAAATTAGGTGAACTCATGAATGGCAGTAAGAGAGCCTGAGTCCCAGAAAGCGCTCTGTAAATGATGGCTGAAAAAACAGAAGCTGCGACTCCTGAGCTCTGAGAAACAGGAAACAAGAGTACATATGCTCCCTAAGTAGGTAAGACTATGTAAAAATTCTACGTACATATTTCTAAACACTAGGAAAAAAATCTAAAATATAAACATGCTTTCTTACCCTTAAAATTATATTGTCTCTTTAAGCCATATAAAAATATAAACTCTAGAATTAATGAAACAATGAAATTTTAATTACACATTTGTTTCATAGACCGCACCTGTTAAAAAGTAGTTGCAAAAAAAGATTGATTGAAATTAAATGAGGCTATAAGGGGAAAATATTTTAAAAGAAAAGTAAGATCTTGGCTATGCCCTGGTAAATGAAACACAAGAGGGGCGTTTCATTTCCCAGGAGGTTGGTACGGACGGCAGCCAAGCAGAGAAGAAAGATGAAAACCAAGCTGCCCCTCAGCCATAAGCTGCCCCCTTTCCTCACAATATCCTACTAGTCACATGACAGCCTTCAGGACGGGCTGCTCTTAACTCTGCTCCCCAGACACACAACCCGAGACTGGGAGAAACTGCTACTGTCACTCTCACTTCACGGATGAAAAACTACACGATTTGGATAATGGTGGTGAACTTGGCACCGGAAAGTAGGTCTCCTGACTTTCCGGCTTTGCATCAGAGAGGCTGGCTCCCATTTCTAAAGGAATTTCCTGTCCTGTGACTGCAGCACAGGGGCGACTGGATTCACAGAAGCACGCCACCGGCACCTAGGTGAGGTGGTTGAAAGGGGCCGGTGGTGTGCACTCGAGAGAGGCAGCACAATTTTAAAAATCACACCACAATGCAGGCAGGAGCGCTGGGGAAGAACACCGCCCTGCTGCGCTGCCTGCGAGACCACGGTACAGGTGTTGATTTCTCTCAGTTGTTATCAGGGAGGGTGGGATGGCTCGGTGGTAAGAGCAGTCCCAGCCCTGTGACCAGGAGGCAGGTCTAACGCTGGCCTCTGTCTATTGATGCCCTTTGGAGGCCACCCAACCCCCTCATCAGTGCCCGTGAGAGCATCCGCTGGCTTGTCCTCGGTCTCTGTCCCTTCCAGCTTTATAAAGAGCGTGCCTGCAGTTCCACAGGGATCCCCCGAATGAAAAGAAACATTTCCAGGTTCAGACGGAACCAACAGGAAAAGAGCCTCCCTGAACTAAAAAAACAAACAAAAAAAAAGATTGGGGATTTTCTAGGCAAAGCACCATTCCAACTAAAACCGAACTGAAACAAAACGAAATGAAACGCCTTGGACTAAACCACGGATGAAATGGTGTCACGGGAGGCAGTGCCGTTTGGGGAGGCACCACTTGCGTTTTGCCTGTGTGCTCGTTCTGAACTTCCTGAGGGTACTTACTGGAGAGCTGCTTCTGGAGCTGGCGCACCAGGGCGGCTGTCTGCTGCTGCTGCTGGGTCTGCTGCAGGCCCGGCCTAGGGAACTGCAAGGTGACAGGAGAAAGAGGGGTCAGCCCCGTGCGGCACAGCCTGACTCCCAGGGTCACAGTCTGGAAAGTTACTTCGAATACTTCAGGGCAACGGTGCCATGTCCAGTGCGCGTTCGTTAATTTTCATGTATACACTGGTGTACATCTGGTGGACACCTGACGTGTCCAGTCCACTTAAAAGCCCTCTCCCTGGTTAGTAGGCATTTATTTGAAGAGTCCTGACGAAGGAGTCCACACTCTGATGGCAGCCCAGTGGATCAAATACTCTTCCTATCTCCCCCTTCACCAGCTGCCTGGTTATTATCATCATATTATAAACCGTTTCCGCTGGCACAATGCAAGCTTTCGGTCTGGGGACTCGTTCAAGCACCGCAGGCCCTGCCTTGCAGGAGGAGAGACAGGGACAGCCTGAAGCAGAGCAAGGCTGTACCGTCTAGCCTGTTGGGGACTCCGCCCTCTCACCTGAAGGAGTACGAAGGTCGACCTCTAGGCCTGTACCTGGGCCAGCCTGGCCAGGTGAGGTGCGAGGGTGTACATTCTGAGGACGCATTCATTTCCAGGGCCCAGTAAGTGCAGGCACCCAGGGCCCCCGTGCTCTGGTTCTAGCCATTGAATTGATACAAGAAATTGTGGTGGTAAAAGCAAAATTATTTTGATTAAAATCACTGGTAATGCTGATTTACTTTTTTCCTTACCCTTCAAATTTCAGACTGTCACGCCTTGCTTCCCTTTCTTGCTCCCCCTGTCCCCCCACTTTCTACCTGGCTTATTGCGGATGTAACAGAGAAGTGTTCTTATCCAAGGCTATTCCGATCCCATGCACAGCAGCACTGCGCTGGCTCTCTCTCCACAGACCACTCCCCGCCCCTCGGTGTGCTGCCCACCAGGCTTCCTGGATGGAGGTCGCCAGGCTTGCCCCTGGCCTCTGACTTCCAGATGGGGAGGGGCACGCCTTGGAGATTGCAGGGCAGGAGCAGAGTGAAGTGGGGAGGGAGCAGAGCAAAGTTTTGTTTCTTGCCAATTTCAGTCACAATGGGTCCCTGCTGGTGGAACACATCTCTCTGGGACAGTGACACCCCCTGTCAGCAGCCCTCTCCATTTCCCTCCCTCTGCTTGCCCCACAGAGCCCAGGGAAGTAACTGTGTCCAGCCCTAGGCGCTTCATCATCCCTAGTTTCCCCAGCCCTGCCTCTACCTCTGTAAATAGTTTCTTTAAAAACCTCAATTACCCAAAATGACGGAAACATGTATTTCTTCCATAGAGATTGCCAATATGGCAGAAAATAGCCCAGGATTATAGGTTAGGGTTGCCCAATTTAGCCAATGAAATATAGAATACTCAGTTAAATGTCAATTTCAAATAAACAATTTTTTTTTTAGTTCTAAGTACATCCCAAATATTGCATGGGACAAATATCACATTTAGCATAAGTACATCCCATGCAATATTTGGAACATAATTCTAGGGTTATTCATTGTTTACCAAAACTTCAAATTAATTTATCTGGCAACCCTAATTACAGGCATTCCCGGGTTGATTTTGTTAAAACTGAATATTTGGCACAACACCTGGTTTCAACTGATTCTCTCCCACTGGGTCATGAGTGGCTTAAGGATAAAGCCCTGGGTTGTCTACTGAGGTATCCCTAGTGCCAGGCACCCAGTGGGTAGATGCTCAGCAAAAATGAACAGAATGACTAACTCTGAAGTGCCTTCAATTTCCAAACCTTCTTAATAACAAGAAAGGCACACCTGCACCAAAGTTACTATTTTCCTTGACGCATGGAAGGAAAAATAGCAGCTCACCATTTTTTCCCATTGTCCTAAGAGGGGAAAAAGAAAACAAAAATCCTCCTTTCACTGACGTGAAAATGTTCATGAAATATGAAGTAATTTCTTTTCTATCCAGTGGTTTCTACGCTTATTTGGAAACAAAACCTGTTCATGTGACAAAAACTAATACGGTTTCAAGTGCCACGCAGTGTTCTAGACATGACATGTGTACAGCCCCCCATCCAACCCTGATAAGATAATCCCCATCCTCAGTCTCTTACATGAGACCCTGGGGCAGATGTGTTTCGGGGTCAGTGCACAATGATTTACTATGAAACATTCCCAATATGCAAACCAAGCAAGGTCCAGGACAGTACTCCATGATCAAATGTTTGAAATTCTGTAGCAAAAGACACCAATAGTCGTAGCAGGTAAAATAAATAAAAAGAGCTTCATGTCTGTTCAAGGTAGCTTTTGCTCCCAAATTAATCAGGTCCAGTTTAGTTATTCAATGAGTTATACATAAAGTTTCCCTTTTCACATGTTTCTGAATTTTGGAATCAGATCTAAGGAACTTGGAACCATTAATTCTATCCTCCTCACTTCATGGACTGAGGAAACTGAGGCTCTGGGGGTTCAGTCACTTGTCCATGATCCTTCTAAGTTTTGGAGCTGGAATTCAGACTATGCTTCTTGAGTCCAGAGCTCACCATCTTAACCACAATCTAGTGCTATCCTTAACTGGAATATGAGCTTCCAAATATTAATTTTTCTGGAAATAATCACAGATTCTAAATGGTCGACTGCAAAAATGTCTAATCTTATCAGCTGATTAAGGTACACAATGCATAAATGTTTCACATTTGTTCCTTCAACAAACAGGTGCCTTCTCTGTGTTTATTTAAAGTCTGCTTCAAATAGATTAATTCTTAGAATGAAACTCTATAGTGATCGCCTCAGATTCTTTGTTCTGAGGGGCCAAGGCGCCTGGGAAGGCGGTGTGTGGGGCACAGGAGCGCAGGCCCCCATGTGGGTGTAAGTGTATGTGGGGGAGTGGTGGGTGGTCTGCTAGGTGGCCTTAAGAGATGAAATTCCTGGGAAGACCCCAAGACTCTGTTGGGGTATCTACAAAGTCAAAACCATTTTCATAATACTAAGAAATTATTTGCTTTTTCCACTCATTCTCTCAGGGTGCACAGTGCAGTCTCCCAGAGGAAACATAATGTGATACTGTAACAAACTGAATGCCTTTTTAAGTCAGACATTAAAGAAATTTTCAAAAAAGTAAAACGATGTCATTCTTCTAATTTTTTATTTTGAAATGTATTTTAATGCAAGTAGTTTTCATTAAAATGTTATTTGTGTTCATATGGAGTATTTTTGAAATTGTCAAATATTTTTATTACTTTAAAAAATTTTTAAAAACATTTTATATATTTATTTGGAGAGAGAGGGGAAGAAAAGGAGAAAGAGAGGGAGAGAAACATCAGTGTGTGGTTGCCTCTCATGTGACCCCCACTAGGGAATGGCCTGCAACCCAGGCATGTGCCCTGACTGGGAATCGAACAGGCGACCCTTTGGTTCTCAGCCCGTGCTCAATTCACTGAGCTACACCAGCCAGGGCCCAAATGTTTTTAATATGTTTTAATTTCTAATATCACACAAAAGCTCTTGGGGTCCACAACTTTTGAGTGTGAAGGGGTCCTGAGGCCAAGAACTTGGAGAGCGCCAGCAGGAGTCTGTGGGCTGGGTCTATACTGTATGTTCAGTCACAGTGTTTCTCTCAACACCACCCAGCAACTGATTTTAACTGGCTTTAATTTGTACATGTATGTGAGCAGGCAAGATACTGCACGTGCAATTTTTGTGGGTCCTAGAACACATCCTCCCAGAGAAAGAGAGGGTGCCACAAACTTCCCACAGAAACCTCACTGCTGAGCATTTCACAGCAAGTCACCGAATATCTGGAAGAAACTGGACCCTGGCTGTGGCTGCAGAACACAAACCACTGGGGAACTTTAAAGAATCACCCTCCTAGGCTCCTCCCCAGACTTCCTGAATTAGAATTTCTGGGGCGAATGTGCTGAAAATCTGTATTTTTAAAGTGGTCCTCCCATATGATCTGATGCTTGGTTAGATTTTGGAATCACCCCTCTCTCACAGTAGTGAGAGAACTTCATGGTTTCTCTCACCTCTGTGCCTTTGCAGATGTTAAGCTTTTCAGAATAGCCTTCCTCCCCTTTCATCTGCCCTGCACACTCCTAAAAAAGAAAAAAAAAAAAGACCCAGCCTTCAACAGTCAGCTTAAGTTGTCAGCTACTCCCTCAGGCATTTGAAGAGTGAATCACCACTCTTGCACCCTGGGTGCTACAAAGATGCCTCCATAATCAGCCACAGTGCAACAGGACAGCTGCCTCTCCCAGCATTTGGGGTTTTGAGCTCCTCAGGGTAGGAGCTGGGCTGTGCTCCTGCTGCAACCACAGGGCAAAGCACAGGGCTCCATGATCTCAGTCAGGTGGAATGGGCCAACAAGGCACAGCCACTCCCCAGTAAACACGTTCTCCATTGAATTAAAAAAAATTCATTAAAATGTATTTTTGATGTATTCTGACTGATCCCTAAATGTCTACTTTGACAAAACACATTTGCTAAGAACATGACATTTTCACTCAATCATTACTAAGGGAAATGCATCACTGATTACAGTAGTACTTTCTATTTAATAAGTGCCACTGAATCTTCTTCGTCTCGGAAAAGCTGACTTCCTTGGGGTCAGGGACGACCAGATCAACAGGCTTATTAGGAGGATGAACTAAGGTATCTACCACGGTTATTTCTGTAATCCGGTCATTTAATAAACAGTGACTGCTTTATAACTCGGAGGGTGGGGGGAAGCCAATGTTTTAAAGCTTTCTGTTAGCATGGCTTCCAGGTCACACACCTGGGACACCAGAGTTTAAGATTAAAAAAATGACACATCAGGATAGGGTAAACATTGCTTTCTGAAAAGCTAGAAGCAGCTTTAAAGAAAATCATGGCCTGTTAACATATTTAGTTGAGTTAATTTAATCATATTAACTCACAAGTGTTAAAGTATCTTTCAAGTCAAGAACTATAATTTAGGCCCTGACTAGAGAGGCCAAATATAATTTTCCAGCAAAGGCACCTCTGTTTCTTTCCAGATGCTCTTCTTTCACAGAAGAGTACAAAAATAAGCAAATGACCGCACAGGCACTGATATTAAGCCAACATCAGATTTAATTTGTAAGCACGAGCTTTTCTTACACTTCCTTACTCTTTACAGAAAAGCTCTATTTTATGATGAGATCTCTTGAAAAAGTGCCCATTTCTGTACTGTTAGTTTTGACTTCTAGGTACCCTTTAAAATTTTTTTAAGCCCTTGCCCAAAGATGCATTTATTGATTTTAGAGAAAGAGGAAAGGAGGGAGGGAGGGAGGGAGAGAGAGAGGAGAGAGAGAAATATTGATATGAGACAGAAACATTGATAGGTTGCCTCCCATTCATACCCTGACCAGGTATCAAACCTGCAACCTAGGCATGTGCCGCAGCTGGGGGTCGGAACCTCAACCTTCCGGTGTATAAGACAGCTCTCCAACCAACCAACTGAGCTACCTGGCCAGGGCTCCTAGGTACACTTTTTATATCAGTGACCAACCTGCCCATGTGGGTGCTGACAGTCATTGTCCCACATGTCCCAGCTTGTCAACAAGGGAGCAGACTGACAAGGGAGTAGTCAACAAGCAGTGAACAAACCCTACTGCCTTTCAAGGCTCATCACATTCAACCTCCCCATCAAGGCGTCCCAGACTCTCACATTCTTCTTGACCTGTTATGAGTTGAATTACATTCCTCACAAAAGACAGGACAGCATCCTAATCCTTAGTACTTCAGAATGTGACCTTATTTGGAGATAGGATCTTTACAAAGGTAATCAAGTAAAATGAGGTCATCAGGGTAGGACCTGATCCAATGCAATCGGTGTCCTTATAAAAAGGGGAAATTTCAGCACAAACACATGTATGGTGAGCACAGCATGGGAAGATGAAGGCAGAGATCAAGGTGATGTTTCTGTAACGCCGAAGATCGTCAGTAAACATCACCAGATGCCAGGGGCGTGGCACAGAACAGATTTCTCTCTCACAGCCCTCAAAAGGAGCCAACTCTGCTGATGCCCTGATCTTAGACTTCCAGAACCGTGAGGTAACACATTTCTACTGCTTAAGCCGCCGGGTGTTTGGTACTTTGTTACGCAACCTTAGCAAACTAATCCAACCTCTCTAGCTCCTCCATTATTTTCCATTTTCCGAGCTGTTCCAAGCCCTCTGGTTGCAGAAGGCATGCTTGGCACTTCATCAGTGTGCTCCATAACCTCTGGCCAGGGGTTATGTACACACTGAACAAGCACTGGCTGAATTAGACTGTGAATGGCACCAGACAGAGGTAGGGGAAGTCATGGGGAGGCGGCGGCTGTGGTACCACTACCACTTCTCCCCAGAGACGGTGTGACTCAGAACCCCCAATGAATGAGAGCTGGCTTCTCTTCGACAGCGAGCTTACCGCTCTGTCTCTAGCAGAAGAGACAGAAAACAAAGAGTGCTGATTGGCCCATAATGAGAATTGGATTTGCTGCTTATACTAAAAATCACTAAACATATTTATAAGGCATATAACAAATCTTAGTGGAACTGAAAAGGAACACCACCAAAAGATAAAAGAAATATAAAATTTTTCTTAATATTGTTGAGTCTTTGTGCTATTGCTGTTCTAAAGATATACTATTAGAAATAACTTTTTTCTCATACTTCTATTTTCTTTCATTGTAAGAACACACAAACACAAAAAGAGGAGTAGAACACATACCAAAATATCCCTAGAAGTACTATTTTTGAAATTGGAAGCAATCTAAATGTTCAACGGCAGGTGGGTTGGCTAAGCATTTGACAGCAGAGTGACACAATGGCCCAGTATCACAGCTACTGAGAATCACAAACATGTGGACTGTATCAATAAACTTAAAAGTATATGTAAAAAGGTGTGCTTTAAAAAGAAAGAAGTACAAATTGGCAGTTCCAGAATAGTCACGGGATATCTAAAGCACAGCACAGGGAATACAGTCAGTGCTACTGTAATAACCGTGTATGGTGCCAGGTGGGTGCTAGACTTATCAGGGGGATCGCTTTGCAAGTTATGTAAATTCTCACTGCTATGCTGTGCACCTGAAACTAATATAAACTAATATTGAATGTCAGCTGTAATTGACAAGTTAAAAAAAAAAGATCTAGTTTCCCCACTTTGTCCAAATGACTCTGAACTGAGATTTCCAAGGGCAACTACCCTGCCCTCGGTGGGAGTTGGCCCAGTCATGGTGAGCCAGGCTGTCGGACAGTCACCTGTCCGTCTGTACCGAAGGGACCTGGAGTTTCGTTGCCCTGAAGTTGCCCTTTGGGGATATTCACCGATTGATTTTCACCGATTTATTAAGAAACAAGACTCAGATGGGACCTTTGACCCTCCTCGCTTTTCTGCCCAAGAGATTTACATAGAGAAACCTGCTTCAGGGAGGACATCTCAGGCTGCTGCCTTAGCCTAATTTGATTAAGTATGGCAAATACGAGGGCTTCGGGCTGGGGCCTGTTAGCTGTGTCCCACTGTTCCTAAGCTGCCTAGCAAGGGTTTTCTTGCCCTGTAAGCTCCCCTCTTCCTCAACTACATGTAAATCATCCCCATTCTCACTTCTGAAGTCCAGTACCCTGGACCTCCCCTTCGCTCCTTTTCCAAAATGTCCTATTTCCCAATATTGCCTCGCTGTCTTTTGAATATCATGCCTATGTGAATTCCTCATGCACATGTATTAAAAAACTTCATTTTCTCCTGTTGAAAAACAACTAAGTGCTTTAAAAATTAATTATAATAATGGAAAAATCAAGATCATTGACATCTCGTAACTTCTAATTCTAAAATTCTCTGCAATGTACCACTCTGAGTGATAATTTAAATCTCCTAGCCCATTCTCAGACTTACAAAACGTAGAGTATTTCTGCCTTTGTAAAAGTAATTGCTGCCTAGAACAATACAGTGCTCAGAATAAGTCACTGTGCTCTTCAGGGTAGCTTTTCCTATCCAGTAAGACGGCTGGAATGGAATTTTTGGACACAATGGGAGAAGTCATGTGTTACGTTCTGCCAGCTCCGCTCCACGCCGGGGGTAGACATAGTTTGAGCTAGTCAGTGAAAAACAACTTACTGTACTAAAAAACTTCAGCACTGTCTTAGAAGTCAAAATCGAGTAAGTTTGACATGTATTCTTCACATATAATAAATTTATTAAATATTTATGAAACTATTAGATGAGTAAACTTCCTTAAATCAAATAGGCTTTAATTCTAGTATAACATGGAGATTGAGTCTCCTCTCAATTCTGCAAAAACTGATTCTCTGCTTCAAATTCTAATTAAATGTTTAAAGACTAATCCTCCCCAGCTCTGTAAAACTTTGCAATAGAATCAAATGTTTATTTTTTTTAACCTTTCCGAAACAACTATTATATTGTAGGTACTTAATATTCACATGGTGTTTTTGTAGCATTATTCTCTAAGAATAAAAATGATTTTATACTCTTAATATTTTATATATTTCCTATACATTATATTATAAACAAAGTAAAATAATGTTTAATAATCAGCGGATAAAAGGCCAAAGAGAAGGACTAATGAAGAAACTGTTAATGCCTGCCTAATTGCAGATGTCAATCCAAGGTTTTTGTTGAAATTATTAACTATTTTATAGGAACATGTACCTATAAATTAGTCAAAATTTTTGAAAAGTAAAACTCTTAGGATGGCAGTTATGTATTTGTGCGACTAAATAGATTTTAAATACATAAAAATACATGTATTAAATACAAAAAATAAATATATAGGTTACATTTATATATAAATTTTATTTGGAGCCACTATATGTGCATATTTCGTATGTGAGATGTTTATTTACATATATAAATCAAAGGTTTAAAAAAACAGCTAAAAATGTACAATATATACTCTATATACTCAACAGTAATAATATCAGTCCTACATTTAATGTTTGTTTTTTTGATTAAAGAAAGTATTATGTAACCATTTCCTTATTAGTAGTGGCTAGCCAAAACAGTTATAATTCTCAAATTAATGGGTTCCTTATAGTTGTTACTCTGTGCTCATTTATGAATTTGCATTAAATCTCTGAAAAGGTACAGTTATATCTATCTCCCCCAGCCCTTTACATAGTCTGTGCTGCCAACATGAGCATCACAGCAAAGTAAGTCTTTGTTTTAAATTAGAAAGAAAAAAAGGCTAAGGATTTGTCAGGTCACCATTAAATTATTCCAAACGGTCAGCCTGACAAAATTTGTATTTCTTGTCTTTTGTCAAAATACCACTAGAACGTTTTGGTGTGTGCAGAAACAAAAGATAAGGGCTACTTAAGCTTTTGTGCCGCCTCCTATACTCATACACCAAGTGAAAGGTTGATTATTAAATTGCCAAATTTAATCTAATTGAAGCCATATACGACCCCAGAATACTGGGTAAAGTTAGAGGGAGAATTTAAAATATTCTCAGTAGTTGCCCATCTTAAACTCAAAGAGTCAAATGTTGGGTTTCAGGAAAAAAAGTTAGTAAATCATTCTTCCTCCCCCCGACCCCCGGTCATTTAAAAACAGATTTAGGCAAGAATAATTTGTGCTAACACTGGAGGGTGAAGTCTAATGATTAAAAGAACAATTTGATTATATGAAACATCCTCATGAATTATTTGTTAACTACAAAAGTAAAATCAATAAATTTACAGTTAAGAAATCTTCTAGATCACCTAAACAAAGGGATTAAAGTAGTACCACCAACGTCTACCTTAATGTGATACATTGAGAAGCACACAATGTCACCTCTGATATTCCTGCCGAAAATGTATAATCCGAATCTAATCATGAGAAAACAGACAAATCGAACTGAGTAACATTCTACAAAGTCCTAGGCACCTCAAAAAAAAAATGTAATGTAATGTTGTGAGGACAAAAAAAAATAATAATAATAAAGCTGCAAGATGAAAGGTAACACGCATAAAATCTAAATGCGAAGTGTGGCCCTAGACCAGTAAAAAATCTGCAGTAAAGGACATTGTTCGTATTACTGGTGCAATTGGCACAATTTGCAAAAATGTACAGATGGTAGTTTTCCATTAATGTCACCAATTTCTTGATTTTAATTGTATCAAGGTTTTGTAAGAGGATGTCCTTGTTGCTGAAAACACACAAGTATTTAGAGTAAAGGGGCATGAGCCTGCAACGACTCAAGTGTACAGAACAGGAAAAAAGTGTGTGTGTGTGTGTGTGTGTGTGTGTGTGTGTGTAGAGACAGAGAATAATAAAACAAATGTGGCAGAATGTTAACAATTAGTGAACCTGGCTGAATCATTTACAGCAATACTTTGTATTATCCTTGCAACTCTTCTGTTAGTTTGAAATTATTACAAAATGCAAAGTGAAATCTTGTTCTTAGGAGAGATGTTAGAATCAGCTAGCAGTACCCCATCCAAAGGGCTCCTTTCCACATTTGTAAGGAGCAGTCAGCCAATCCCTGCTAATACACCTGTGATGGTAAAGAAAGCAGACAGTCTGTGAATGTTTATGTATCGCTCTACTCAAAAAGGATTTTGAAGGTGGATTGCAGTAAATGTCATAGACACATTTTAAAAAAAGCAGAGCAAACAACCCCCACACAACAACAACAACAAATTCATAATAAAGAAGAATTTCTTTAAAAATGGAGAGCACACCGACCAGGCGGAGGCTTGTCAAATGCATACGGAATGTCCTGTTCCGGCTGGCCATGTTCCCTCAGCAGTCCTACCCGGGCACTGTCAGACCTGTACCACCTGACTCTACTCTGATGCCTCCTGATGCACTACAGCCTGGCCATGCTGCTCCTTCTTCATTACGAGTTGTGAAACCACCCACATTCAAATCCTGCCTTGAAAAGAGACCCCAGATTCCCAAAGTGTCCGACGTGCAGTAGCCGGCTCCTCTTAGGCAGAACTCACACACAGCTCATGCCGCTGAATTACCTTCAGAGTAAGTACTTACTTTTACAATGAGTACTTTTTTCCAATTTTTACTTATTTCTAATACGTAGCAAGTGATGTGACCATTGATAGTAGTGATAAAATGTTCTCTTCAGAATATACTTAAGTAAATAGAAAAAGAGGCAAAAAAGAAAA
This sequence comes from Desmodus rotundus, assembly GCF_022682495.2. NCBI lineage: Eukaryota > Metazoa > Chordata > Mammalia > Chiroptera > Phyllostomidae > Desmodus > Desmodus rotundus. The sequence goes on along the minus strand of NC_071388.1, from coordinate 59,827,713 downwards.
GAGGCAATCGTACGTCAACAAAAAAGTAGGGACGTGGCCCCTGCCAAAGTGAAGGCTGTGTAAACCGAGGCTTGCGGTCGGCCGCTGATGCCGTGCTTTACAAAGCCAGGGGAGCCAGCCACACAACGGTAAGTCACTCGACAGTTCTCGCAGCGAATGCTAACTAGCCGAAATCAGTATTTCTCTTACATCAGTCAAGACAGCATTTTAGACTTTAAGCTTATAGTAAAAATTCAAAGTAAGATAATCTTCTAAACATATGTGTAGTAACTTATCATTTCAACATTGTTTAGAAAAAACATAGTTGTGTCTGAATACACATATTTCAATCCACTGAGAAGTCTGGAAAGGCTTGAAGAGGAAAAATGATACAACGTATTGACACCCAAATAGTGTTGTGCAGAGCTTTGTATGAAAACCAATATGCCGACTACGCCACCAGTACAATCCCTCTCTAGTAAAAATCTGGGAAAACTGCTAGGGTAGATTTAGGCTATTTTAACTTTTAACGATATTACGGGACATGAAAAAGCAAAGAGACTTTAAAGAAAACGCCCACACGCATGACTCCGAAGCACCAGGCCTTACCAAAGGCTGCTGGGGCTGCATTGCTTGCAGACCGAGGGACTGGCTCTGGGGCTGCGAGGACGGTGGGGGCTGCTGCATCTAGGAAGAAAGAAAAAGGATTACATACTTAATCAGAGGGGGTTAATATTCCAATCTCCTCTTCCCACCTGCTTTTTATTTAATTATGTTGCTGCAACAAATATAACATACACCGGCCTCCTCCCTTGCTGCCTGGCCAAACATTGTTCCTCTTTCAAGGGAAGACCTAAATCTGCTCATCGATGGAGCCTCTGGGATCACTCCAAGCCCCAGGCCCTCTTCCTTTGGTAGCCACAGCACTGTCTGCCCACCCTGCGCCGTTCCAGGACAGCCCCTGCACTTACCCAGGGCCCCTTCCATGTCATCTGCCTCACCCCTATTTCATCCTGTCTTGTACCACCAGGTCAGACAAGGACGGCTCAGTAGGTGTCCTTTCTTTCTCTATGGTATCTGGATGGACTTTTGAAGATTAGTTTGTTTTTTTAAGGAAGATGAAGATGAAAATGAAGACAGAGAAGGAGAATGAGGAAACAGAAGGTGTTGTTCTTGAAGATTATATTTTTTTAAAAAAGGAAGTCAAAGATGTGGGAAGTTCTGGCATAAATTATGAGAATAAAATCATAACTTGTGTCTGTGACAAAGTTGGCTCAAATACACTAACTCTTGGAAAACACTTCCAAGCCAGAGAAGACACACGGAAAATGCCCAGGAAAATATGAATAGGTGGTTTGTCTCAAAGACCTTTCAAGTTCCCTCCACGAAAAACACTTCGTCTTGATGATGACAGAACCAGACCTCTTTTCCTCTTTTGCATTTTCCAACTTGGTTTGTGTACCATCTTTCAATTTATTTGTCTTCTTTAGGGCAAGGTAATTAGGGACTATTGCCAGATGGCATTGCTCACTAAGCCATAGTGCTCACGGACGTGGAACCCAGCAGAGGTCTGGACGGGTCTCTCCCAGTGTGAACACTGCTGCCTGGGCTAGAAACACAGGGATTCCAATATGGAGCCAATTTTCCATTTCGCTCTCTGTAACTTCTTCCAGGAAAAATCAACCCAACTTCATAATTATTAATTGATTACAAATCACCAGAAAAGGAGTAAGTGTGATTCTGATTCAAAAGCAAATCACTTCTTTTACTTCTAGGGAATGTGTTTTTTTTTAAATATATATATTTATTGATTTTAGAGATTGAGAGAGGAAGGGGAGAGAGAGGAAGGGGAGAGAGAGACAGGGAGAGAGAGACAATGATTTGTTGTTCTACTTATTTATGCATTCATTGGTTGCTTCTTGTTATGTGTCCTGACTGGGGATCATACCTGAACTTTGGCACATTGGGGTGATGCTTTAACCAACTAAACAACCCGACCAGGGCCAGGAATGCATTGTTAATGAAAAAAATTACTAGAAAGACATATGATGCTTATTGGGGTAAAAAAGTGCATATTAATCAATATGGAAGATTTTAAGTTTGCAGCCTTAAAAAACACCAATGTAAGATAGAAAGCCATAAATAAATAATGTAATAATTTTCCTCAGTGATTTGAAACTGCAAAATTTCAAAGTAGAGGAAAATGTAAGTATTAGTTCTGGGTGAAGCCGTGCAAGTTCCTCCCTTCCCATGCGGGTTACTCCTCACTGACCTCACACCGAGGGAACAGCCCTTGGCAGATCCTCCTTTTTCCCCTTTCTTAGTAACACATAAAATGACAGCGCATCTCAGTTGGATTGCTGGTACAATTAGAGTACACTGTAGACTAGGGGTGTCAAAGTCACTTCCACCGGGGGCCACGTCAACCTCGCGGTTGCCTTCAAAGGGCCGAATGTAATTTCAGGACTGTATAAATGTAACTACTCCTTAACAGTTAAGTGAGAGTTCGGCGCTGCCGCTGGGTGGAAACAAGGTGCTGGCCGGGTAAAACAAGGTGGAGGGCTGGATTCGGCCCGCGGGCCTTGTGTTTGCCACCCGTGCTGTAGAGACTCGTCGGGCAGTATTTAATGCAAGAACATAGGACAAACTTATACATAATGAAGACAAGTGGACACTGGGTAGTAAACATAATAGCCTTTATTTCTTAAATGAGGAAGTTAGAAGCAAGAATGTGTCAAGGGGAGGAACCCTTTATCTAGGAGACTCAACATTTATTTCAAATAATGAAAGAATAGCTTTCTGAATTCTAACAGTCAAGATGGAACATCCCTGTGAAAATTCTACTTATATAACACCAACTTCACAGCCTAATCAGACCAGAGGTACTACAGAAATTTTTTGGATTAAAGACCCCTCTAGAAGCCTGATAAAAGCTCTGGAAAGCTTTTTTAAAAAATTTCTTTAAACAATATAAGAAATTTTGCATTCAAATTGCCTGGCCTCTCATTAAATAATGACTGATTAAGTGTGGCTTATATTACCAAAAGAAAGGCATCCAGCTACCTCGAACCTTGGTGAAAGGGGAAGGATGCTCTGTAAAATGTACCCCCCTGCCCGTGACCAGGTAGGAGCACAGAGTAAGGAAGACCCTGGCCAAGTTGAAACTAAATTACACCAATTTAGGTCCCACTGACACACACACAGGGTTCCTTGGAACTTGGCAATTAAAGTCTGAAGTGCCTGTTCCTTCTCATGACCCAGCATGTGTTGACCTCACCTACCAGCCCCATACCTGGAGAAGCCTCTGCTGTTGTCGCACCTGCGGCTGTCTGGGCCTCATGGGGTCCTGAGGCAGCGGCACCGACGGAAGGTTTGGATGCGCGGAAGTCAGCACCGCATCGATTCCTCCGCCCATCAGAGGGCTCTGCTGAAGGGACTGATGATTCAGTCTGGCAAGAATAACGCAGCTTGTTTCAGGCCAAGCATACTGTCACATTTTAATCAGTGCCACCAGCAAGCACATCACACATGTTCACAGAGAAAGAACTGGTTCAATAATTACTTGTACAATTCAAACGCCATGAAGGCCAGTGGTTAAGATAATCTAGATCCCCAGGGATAGACAGGATCACTTGAAAAACAAAAAGCATGCTTACTACTTAAGGGAGAAATGCAATCACGTATAAGTTACTTTAAAAAAAATTAATAGCTTTCAATAACAAGTAACATTAATTGAGCATTTATTCTGGAGTAGGCATTGTGGTCAAAATGTGAAAGGTGTTATTTCACTGACTCCCCACAGCAGCCTTTTGAGGTCAGTAGTTTTGTTAACACCACTTTAAAACTGAGAAAACAGAGAGCTGGAGAATAACTCACGAGCAAATGGCACAGGCGGAATTTAAATCCAGAACTTTAGGGCTTTAAAGTTTAAATTCTTAGGCAATATGCAATGCTGCCATTTATGAGAAAAATAGTAAGTGTAATGTGTATTTTCCAATTTTATTTATTTTCCCAATTGTGCTACCATCAACATTGCCAACTTCCCAAACAGTGATTACTTGGAACTGACGTGCAGCCATTGATGACCCACGGAGCTAAGCTGATACCCACTACTGCACAAAATCTGCATGCAACTTGTCTCTTCTAGATCAATGCCGTCCCATGTAACTTTCTATGATGACTGACATGTTCTGCAGCTGTGCTGCCCACCAGCCACTGGCCACCAGGACTAGCTACATAATTTTGGGTCTCAGTGTAAAATAAAACTGCAAGGCTTCCAGATAGAAAATTAGAATTTCAAGAGGGTGACAAAAGAGTATTAAATCAAGCGTGGGTCCTTCTACGCCTGGCGACCTGTGTGACGACACTGGCCCCACATCTCCGAGGCTGGCCCTGCCGGCTCTACTTGTGGCTCCTGACCGCTTCGAATGTGACTAGGTAACTGAGGACCACAGTTTTTAATTTAACTCGAGTTTGTCTAAATTGAAATCGCTACATGTGGCTGATGGCTACTATAAGGTACAATGAAATTATACACCATGTCTAAGGGATCTGATTCAAGCAAGAACTAAATAACAGTCTTTCACAATCCTGCTTTGCCAACCATCCCTGGCGTGGAAAAGGTAAAAATTAAGATTTAACAAAAGTCTTATAGGCACCGTGTACACCGAGTATTGTAATCATAGAATTTATGGCTCTAATCAACATGTTCTAGTAAGGCACTGCTATTGATAATCAATGTTTGTTTTTTTTAAACTTGGGTATATTTAGCCAAAAAAAAACTTTTTGAAAGAGGGGAAAAGAAAGAACTCTAGAGCGAACACAGTGGTATCATCTATCACACCCATACTGTGGAAGATGTGAATCAAAACATAGAGGTCTTGAATGAAATAAACAAGATGGGCCATTGCTTATTTTGAATTTTTACCTGAGTGCTCATAAAAATAAGGTGATGTAATGCAAATTAAATGCAAATATGCAAGTTCATAAAAACAATATAAAGTGCCACTGCCTTGAAGAAGCATAACAAAGAGCCGTGCCCACTACTGCCATCACTGTGTCACCTCTGAGAGCCAGTCAAAGGCTGCAGGTACGGCGATGCCTGTTGCTGGACATAGCCACTCGGTGGCTGCTGCATCTGTCTGAGTCTCTCCATCAGCGCCGGGTTGGAGTGTGCAGCCGGATAGGTTCTGGAGTTATAGCTGGGAGACAGGACCATGCTGCCAGCCTGCTGCTGCGGGCTCTGCTGCAAAGGCATCTGTGTTCCGTACATTGTATAGCCCTGGGGCATGGTCTGCAGGCAGGCACAAGAAACAAAGTCAGTGTCTTAGTTTACCACCAGCTTTCCTATTGCTAAGATATTGATATATGTGGATAAACAAACCCAGGAGGAGTCCCCTCAAATCCGCTATTCTCAAATGTTCTTATGACTCCAAGTATGAAGAGGACTGTCATGGAGGCAGACAGGCTAACCAGAAAGCTAAAGAATGAACTAGTTACATAATGATTTATCAGAAAATGCAACTTAAGAATAAGAAAAGAAGAGAAAAAGAACCCTCATTTGGTTAAGAGATTAGTGTTAAGATCAGTCGATTATTTTGAAGGAAGAGCATGTTTCCTTGTAGACAAGCATCCATAGCTTTCATGCACAGATGGCATCAGTGTTCGACGGATCCCAAGCATCATTAATGTCATTTCCAAATTACCCAGGAAAACTACCCCCACTCATGTAAATAAAAATAATGGCGTACCCTCTCCTGGTATGTGACTATATATACCTCCCTGAATCTGATCAATGTGTCTCTGGTAACTAACCAGTTATTAAAAACAAACAAACACACAATTAATACCTTTACCAGAACAAGGATGGACCTGAAGACTATTCAATACCCTCTAGTCCTGGTTGGGCCGCAGCCCCTTTCAGTACTGTACCCATCACCTGTACCCTTAACTTTTCTATGCGGTATTAACATAACGTGACTGTTTCTCTAAATCTTGACAACTAATGTAAATGAAAAACCTGAGGTTCTGCTGGATCACTATCTATACTTTATAGAGTGGAATGCTGATCAGAGAAGAAGAGGACTGCTGTGCAAATCCTGAAAGCACCACATTCTCAGGTAGTGCAGTGGCCTGACTTGGAAGACAGAGTAACGTGTAGTGAACTTGCAGCAAGCAGCATGAGTGGAGCTGGGCTGTAGGGCTCAGTGCCTATGAAGGCCGGCCTCGTCCTCCTTTCTGTGGTGGACACAGTGTGAATTGTTAGCCACAACTTGCAGTCTTGATTATGGGAGGGATAGGATAAAAGTATATGGACGCAGAAAAAACAAAATTATTAGAAAAAAAATAGCTCCAGGTTTACATTACACTAAGGCGAGCCCACCATTTGTTGAGCAGCTGCTGTGTATCCGGTGCAGCACAGCGTAGTTCTACAGGTTGTCACAGTACCAGAGATTGGCCTCAATACTCACAATGGCCCCCCTGTTTCACAGAGAAAGGAACCGAGACTCACAGTAACTTGTACGATGTTACACAGCTAGTAAGTTACCAAGAATTTGGCCAAGGTCTGGTTCCACGGCCAATTATCTTCTTATTGTGCCATATTCCTCTTTGAAGCTATCTTTGAATATGACAAATTCAATCATGAATCACCTCATTATATATTATAACATAGTACTTTGGGACTGCTAAGTACTTCAATACCTGTGATCACCATTAACAGAAGTTTGGATTTACTTGTTTCTAATTCAAGAATTTTCTAGAATGTTGTGTGTTCTTTAATTAATCCTGAGACTCGTTCAACAATCATTTTTTTTTTTTTTGAAATGTCAATTAAAATCTGTAAACAGAAGGAGTAACTAAGTATTAGACCCCAGTAGGGAGTAGACACATTATTTACTTGGGTTTCCTACTTCAAACAAAGAGATTAAAAATCCCAGCAGCACCTATGAAGCAAATGTGGGTACCTGTGCTTGCTGCAGCCCTGGATACTGGGGGAGCTGTGGGGAGGGCCGTGCCTGGGCAGCAAAGAGAGCAGCCTGGTCCCCCGGCTGGCCCTGGAAAACAAAGCCAAGGGAACTCTGGATCATAACAGCAAAGACTGGATCTGAGCCCCTGGTTAATAACCCCAATAACCCCGACACCAAATGTCATTATGTGATACAGAACTTACACATTCCCAACCTGCACTCAATTTGATGTCTCATCAGTTTGCTGTATGTGTAGAGACTGCTGAACTTACTATGTCTTTCGAAGAAGACTACGGGCACCCCCAACAACAAGAGTACTGACACAAACGCTAGCTGTAATAATCACTGGTTTGCTCACCGGGGGCTGAGACAGTGTTCGTGCACACTCCAGCATACAGATGCCCCTTAGAGTAAAAGTCGTGAGCCCCCAATTGTGAAATCTGAAACCACGGAGTCCACCACTCTGTGCCCATAAAGAAAGAAGCATATGTGGTACATACAAATGCCATATACAAACTTCATACTTTTCAACAAAGTTTCTTTATAGTGACCTAAAATATGCCTATTTAGCCCCGTATTCAATGGATGAACTTGGTATCTCCCATGACTCTAATAATCAAAATATAATTAATAAAAATTTATTAACAATAGCAAATACAATTCTAACCAACTCCAATATAAAATAAAACCAATTAACATCTGTTCTACAACCTTAATTTAATATATTTTGGCCTTAGGAAAATAAATATATTCATAATAGTAGTATGTAGTTTATATTTAGTGTCAGAAGCTTCATGGAAGTTTGCAGTAATAACCAGAGGATGAGGTCTAGTTTCTGCCCATCCCTATGTTTTTTTAGGACCCACCAATTAAAAAGAATGGGGTTTATCCTAGCATATTTTACTATTGTTTTATATAATAGATGTCATCATTTTTTAAAGTGCTAAATTGTAGTTATATAAAACACTTTCATGTTCTTAGAAACTAGGATACTTATTTCTAACAGAGAGAAAGAGATAAACATTTAGCTTAAGATGTATTAAATATCTATTATATGCCAGGGACAGGGCTGCTTCTTCTTATTCCCATTTTCTGACAGGAACTCTGCAGGGAGGGAGCATTATCCCCATTTTGTTCAGCAAGGAAAAGCTAAGCTCCAAGAGCTTAAGCAGCTCTCGGCGAGTTCACGCAACTACACCTGGCTGAGTGAGCCACTGTGTGAAATCAGGTGAGTCTGACTCCAGAGTCCAGGGCTCTGTCCATTATGACAAAGATGCTTCTATGTGCCATGTTAAGGATGAATATATTTAAAACCCCACTTGGTGCTTATTATTTAGGGACATATGCCCTCTTAAATTCACCCCAATAAATAACCAAATGGAGACTCTCTAAGAAGACATTATAAATGTTGAAATAAAATGTATGCATCAGACAATAAAGCTCTTTCTCTGATCCCCTCATAAGATCAATTGGGGCATTTAAAAATTTCAGCCTCTCTTAGGGTGCTACCTTTGTGTACTATGCATACACAAAGCAAATATTGATTTTTGAGAGTATCTACCATGGTATCTGTATGTAACAGCTTCAACAAGAATCTTACTTTCAAGAACAGGGTACCATAAAGATACCCTCTGTCTTTAGCTGATTAATCTAAGTGCAATTATATCTCCATTTGCCTGTGTCTAAGAAAAAGTGCCCCAAACCCTGGTATGGGAACCCGTGCCATGGCAGTGTGGCCATTGGGAGCCTACGACTATTGTCCAAGTACCCAAATGGCATTTGATTTTCCAAACACTATGACAAGGAGTCATTAAATCAACCAGATCTTTAAATGCCATTCCTCAAATCAGTGCTCCCTGACAGCATCATGCGAGGTCCCTGAAACACACTGCTGCGCTTCTTTGTGGAGACAAATATGTGTATATTATCACTTGGATAGAAATGAAGAAAAGTGAGTTATTTATATGTGAGTTAGCATCTTGAGATCCATACAGCATCTACAATACCCATGCTGCGCTTTGGCTTGAAGGGAAACAAGACCCAAGTGTGACAGCTATAGGCTGGTTCGTGCGGCAGACCTTTCTAACTCTCTACTCTTCTTTGCTTGTTGAAAAACGTATGAAACAAACTATGACTTGCATGTGGGGGAAAACTAGAATACTAGTAAGTATCTGAGTTACTGGGCTACACTCTTTTATTGATAAGTAACAGTTGAGATTGTGGAGATTAAAAAATATGAAATAAAAACTATCCTACATTAAAAACCACATTCAAGGAAAAAGCAATATAACTTCAAAAGAAGGAGAAAAGGATCAAAAATTTCAAATCAGTGTTTGCACTCTAAATCCATGCATTCTCAGTCAACCATTTTTCCCTAAAGGTTAACCATCTGTGATCATATTGTGTTCCCTCCTACTACCTATGTCCGCACAGTGATAATTCTGATCTGCAACGCCCGCCCTGGGGAAATCACTAACACCCAAGTTGGCGAGCACTATCCAAGTGCTCTGTGAGTAGCTTCATTATCATATGTTGCCCTGAATTACTTTGAAAAAGTACCCCAGACTCTTCTACCAAACTGAAATGGCCTCCTACTGTTCTCTGGCTTTTCCCAGAATAATGCCAGGAACACATCACTTCAATTTGTAGAAATATTTCAATTTGTTGGGGGAAGAATAAATAAAAAAAGTTCTTTAGTAATTTGAAAGATTTTACAAATACTCAACAAGGATCACAGTGTGAGAATAAGCATGGAAACTACAGATTAGTATTTAGTAAAAGGTTGTTAATATCGGTGGGGATGGTTTTACTGATTTAATCAAGAAAGGACTCATCACGCAAACTAGGACAGGCCAGGATGACAGGTGTCAAGTGGGACCATGCCTGGCAAACTGGGACACACGGTGACACCTCAGTTATACATAATTCATTTGTCTGTTATTTTCGGAAAACCTTCAAAGCTTTATTTTATTTACTCTTAAGCAAACATAAGTTAGTTTAACACGCACTTTCCAATTGTTCCACATTTTTAGTACCATCTTTTTTTTTTTTTGAAGAAAATTCACTTTTTACTTTAATTTTTAGCATCTATGATTCTAAGGATTTCTTCCTGCTACCTGCATAAATATCTGGAGAGTGGCTCATTTCCCCCTCTTGGTTTATTCTGTTTAACTGAAACAAGCAGAGGCAACATTAACTTCACATTTTTATGGGTGCAAAGGACAGTTTAGGAGGCCGTTTTGACAAAATATGTGTGTCCAGCCAGGCGCATATGATTTTGAACACGTCACGGAGAGAGAAAACGTACATGTTTGTGCCCTGCCCCTGTGCTCCGGCACCCCACTAACACTTGCGCACAAAATGAGCCACAGTTAGCTGGGAGATTCCGAAAACTACACAGACCCACCCCTACATTGCTACCTGAGGTAAATTCCTACACGTCGTCTCTCTCGTTTGGCTTTTATGTACTTTGCTTTGCACTTGCCTCTATGTAAGAAATATAAATGCATTATATTTTCAAAAATTTCCACTTTCTAAAAACTTCTAGAAAAGGCCATGCTGTGGATGAAACTGGAGAGCATTATGCTAAGTGAAATAAGCCAGGCGGTGAGGGACAAATACCATATGATCTCACCTTTAACTGGAACATAATCAACAAAAGAAAAAAGCAAACAAAATATAACCAGAGACATTGAAGTTAAGAACAATCTAACAATAGCCGGGGGGGGGGGGGGGGGGGCGGGGACAGTGGGAAGAGGGGATTACAGGAACTACTATAAAGGACACATGGACAAAACCAAGGGGGAGGGTGGAGGTGGGGGAGGGAGGTGGGTTCAGCTGGGGTGGGGTGGAGGGATGGGGAGAAAAGGCATACAACTGTAATTGAATAACAATAAAAATTTTTAAAAAAATAGTAAAAAAAAAAAAAGAAAGAAAAAAAGAAAAGGCCATGCTGTTCAATACTGACTCATTTTCCTGGCCCTTATAAGAATAATTTTCTCCTATCGTTTTGTTTTTAATTAAACAAAATAAGTAAGCCCAAAGAGATGTTGCCTCAAAGGCCTTTTTTAATAATTTGAAGTTAATGCATCTAGTAAGTTAAAATTTTTGGTAAATCAACCTCAAACATGATTTTCATTCTTCTGAGTTCTGTTCTCTTCATTAGCAATCACTCCCTCAGTCAGCTGAGCAAATGTGAAGATCTCTTTCTAAAGGAGAATTAGTTGTACATCCAACTAGCAGACAGCAGATATTATAATCAGCAGTATTACAGGATCAGGAATTTTCTACACACTCTATTCACTAGTAATGATTTTTTTCAAATCCGTATTTAGTAACTTTTCAATAGTGTCTAAGGGTAGCAAGTAAGCAGATAAGTTTTACCTAAAAACAACAGATTTTGTGACTCTTCCTGAAAGATTTAGGAATCTGATTTAGGAATAATAATCAAAGTCATCTAATGAAAACCAGTGGGTAATGTTTTATGAGTCATTTTAGCAAAACGGGTTTTATTGTGGTATCAGCTTGGCAGGTACTGAGTAGTGCCGCTCAAGGCTAGACACAGGGTATGGACTGGAAATGGTCTTCACATCACACTGGTATATTCTGACTTCAAACAAGAGAGAAAACTCTATACTTGCAAGAGATCCTGTTGACCAGTTATGTTTGATTCTCATAAAGCTTTCACATCAAATACCAATTAGTTGAGAATCAGTTAACAATAAGATTAACTGCTGGAACGAATGGATTCATTCTAAAATAACCACATCTCATATAAAATAAAACATTTACAATATATTCTATTACCATGTCCATAAATAATGAACATAATGATTGTTTGAATATATACATTCATTAAATTTGTAATGGAGAATACTGAAGGAAAATAAGAATGGTGAAAAGCAAAGATATACATACATACTCCTATCAATTTGAATGAATATGAAAATTATAGAAACTTTTAAAATACTCAACAAAATATTTTGTCTGTAAAGTAAAATCAATGACTTATACAAATTGTTTTCTATCAGAATTATATTATCATCTGAACAATAAATCAAGCTTCCTCCAAAAGTTTTAAATTTGGTAATGTACAACTCAAGTTTTTAAATAAATAAAAACCTCACCTCCTCTCTATACAACACAAAATGTCAAAAAATTGATAGAAAAAATGATTTTCAGAAAAGTCTCTGAGCTTTTCTTTGCAGAAATAACTCAAAGAAATGGCCTATATAACAAGTACTTAATAACTTAAATATTTTCAAAGCTTGAATATGCAGTTAAGGATATTTTCACCAATGTACAGAAAATGTTACCCATTGAATTGGCAGTGAAACAAGTTGACTTACATTCACATCTGAGATGTGTGCTCTTTTTTATTCTAATGCTTCTTGGGTTTATGTTGTAAGTTGGCTACCTGATACAGAAACCTATAAGTAATTTAATGCAAAACATGCATTCTTAGCTAGCCCAGGCAAAGCAGTAGAGGTGAAGACGATGACATGCATGCACAAGATCTATGCTCGAAAAAGACATATTCTCCACACCGGAAAGAAAACTGAAATGATGTGTTCTGTTGGGAATTTTGGACTAGGCAGTAAGTGGGATGTGATGAGAAGGGTGCGTGTCATGACCACAGTTTTCATTATCTTGCACTGGTCCATGAGTCAGCATGCCATGCGTTCCTCCACTAATGATGTGAGTTACCACAGAGAGAAGCAAAGCTCGGGAACAGACGCGTTCAAAACTGGAACTGAGATGAGGGTGCACACACTGGTCTATGCTCCCAAGCCCAGGCCATGAACGTCCACTGGCTTCTATACCATACACATGTGTGGTGAAAATCATGAGGCAATCCAAAGGGAAAACTTTCCGAAATAAATGTCATTAAGTTGAGCATGGTCAATGCATTCATGAATTTGTGTTATAGTCTCAAACATAAAACAAGTAACAGTGAAATGAAGATTATAATTATTACCAGCTATAGAAGAATAACCCGCTTCTCATTTTGATGTTCAAAGAGTAATGCTATAAAAGCTTACTTAAAAAAAAAAAAAAAGAAAGAAAGAAAAAGGAATGACAGCAGGGGTGTTACCATTATGTTGTCAAAGTCTTCCAGAAGGGAGACAGCAGAGTTACAGAAGTCCTACAGAAAGGGGACAGCAAGAAAACGGCAGACAATACAGATGAGAAATTTTTTAGCCTAATGATCTGGGTAGCCAAAATACATATGAAAAAGTTCATTTCAAAACAATGTTTCAGGGAGTCAAGATTTCAAAACCCAGGCCCTTCAGAGGTTTTATTCATTTATATGCCAAACGATACCACCATAGTCTTGGATGCTGAAAAACAATGTGGTAAGATTCCTATAATGGAATAGCACAACCTGGAGGTTAACTGGTGACAGAAAAGAGGCAGAGGTGAGATCACACACAGACATTTCCTGCAGCACAGGGGTGCGGGTTCCCCAGTGAACAACGGGGAGCTGGCATCCTTCTGGGCCTGGAGCCAGTGGGACAGCTCAGGCCATCTGGGTCACACCAGATGGACAGTAAGTGAACAAGTCAGCAGGTCATATGTTACTGGAGGATGTAATTAGGTAGGTATGGCCCCAGTAAATGAAAATGAAAGCAGAACATTGGGTTAACTAGACATTCAATCAATTAAAAACAGACAACAAATATTTACAGTGCCAACAATGTTTACACACTGATTGGGAATCTGATTTAGAAAAACAGAAATAATGCTTGGGGGAAATTCCTATTCCTCACATAAATAATTCTCTTGTTTAATCATTTTTACAAACATATTCTAAATAACATTTTGTCTGAGATACTAAAAATTTTCTGCTCACTGAGCTTTAGAGATAGAAATGAGGCACAGGATTCTCAACCTTAATAGTAAATGTATTTTACCACATTAAGAGCTAGAAATTATAGAAGGAATTTCCCAAGCAAATAATGTCTATCCTCACCACTTGAGGTATAGGCATGTGATTCATTGTGTCTGTATGTCTGCTTTAAATCCACCAACCACCTGTGTTTTGGTGATCTGTTCTCTCACCTCCCCACCCCAATCTGCTCCCCTCTCTTCCAAAAATCGAGCTGTGCATGCCATCTTCTAGATCATTCTAGTTGCCAAATGACAACTTCAGCAAATACAATGAGCACCTTCCTTATCATCCAAGTAAATAGAGAAACACCAGATAATAAGTAACAAGCAAAGCACCCACTTCTCTGGACATGGTTTCCATCCATGGAGCAAAATAAAGGGGTTCAGGACGTATTTACTGCTCAGTGGTTTTTGTCCTCTTACATTCACATTCTGTCACTGAGATGTTCATAAATTACACTGTCTGAGTAAATGCATTAAAGATAGTTGTCAAAACTCAAGATTCATTTCAACAAGACTATTTTGCCTACCTTTATCAAATAAGAATCAAATTATTTTGAAATATGCTAAAATTATACAATTAGGAAGGTTATATAAGGGAAAATTGAATAGGTAGTAAAATGATAAAAATACTTAAATTCTCAGGTAATTAGGAAATACAAATTAAAATGTCATAATACAATACCATTCCACCTGTTCTGAATGAGAAAATTAATGTCTGACAATATCAAGGGCTGGTGAGGATGTGGAGAAAGGAAAACACTCATAACTGACAGGAATCACTAACACTTTAGAAATCAAATCAGCATTTCCACTTGCAAGTACATACCCTAAAACACTCCAAACACAGAGGAGCAATGTACAAAAAAGTTTACTGTAACACTGTTAACAGTTAGAAATAATTGGAAGTAACCTCAATGATCCCTAATGGGAGACTGGGTGCTATTCTTCATAATGGAATAGCACCCAACCAGAACAAATGAATAAAACTAAGTGTAACAAAGTTAAAATAATTAAAAACTGGTCAAAATACAAAAGTTGCAAGACAATATAATAGCACATATGTGAGATTATTATAGAGTTTAAAATATGAAAGTGTAAGAACATTAAGAAAGAAAAGCACTAAATTCATGATTACCACTTTATAGGAAAGAACAGAAATGAGAGCAGACGAGGAGCCTTATCCATCTCTGTAATGATGTATTTTTCAAAAATGATTTAGAGCAAATGTGGCAAAACATTTTTAATAAAAGTAGGTGGTAAGTACATCAGAATTTCCTATATGACTGTGTTATTACCTGCATGTTTCACACACCACTACGGAGTAAAGGAAGAGAACAGATGTTTGGCGATCCCAAATCCAAAAAGCTCGGTTAATCATCTTAAACTGGCTTCATCAATCCAAGAGGCATGTTTTCAGGAGGCAGATTCACTTTTGCCATGAAGTTAACAACTCTGGGAGCCTCTGACTCAGCCATTACTGCTCTTTCATTAAGTTACCCGAGGCCTTTATTTGGATACACAGTAACGGCACCCGCTGCACCGGCGATCAGTTAGTGTTCTTACAAACAACCGCTATGTACAACCGGGCTCCTCATTTCCGTCTGCTGCCGGTAATCTTCCTCTCTAATGTCATGAAAATCCTTCCTATTCACTATCTGTAGTCTGTAACCAACTGCTTCCTTTCAAATTTTTCTCCATCAATTTAAGCTAAATATATCTTTGTCTATCTTTCTTTGGACTCACACTGTCTGGCACTGATTATTACACAAGATGATTCTGTGCACTGAAAGGGAGGAATCAGGGTAAAGTGATGCCATAAACTGAGGCATGAGATTAAGTCCTTTTTCATCTGTGAAAAAGCTCATTCCCCAGAAGATGGATATACCAGGGGTGGGGAAGGGAGTTCCTTCCGTTAGAAGAAAAACACTGGATATAAAAAAGACTGGAAAACAATTTAAGCAGCATTTTGCATTGTTATAACCAGCATTCTATATTTTGTGATAGTTCTCATAGGCTATACAGAAAAAATACAGTGAACTTTCTAATTCTGAAATTGGAATCAGCCCCTCTGCAGTTTGTATCACAGAATTTAGACAGTAAAAACACACTGGTCTAAAAACCAAAATGGCTATTAAGAAAACTAAGCAACATTCCTTTTTATTGGTCTCTTTTACTGGTGACCACTGGGGGATAATTAATGCTACTAGACAAGTAAGCCTTTAATGTGCTTTTCTTCTCTTTTAATTCTTAACATATTTAAGAAAATAAATATTTTTATGGGATAGGAATTTTTTCCTGAAATAATATAACCATAAAATAACTCTAATAAAAACAGTGATAATAACATTTCAGTGATAATAACTATGGCAGTTAACATTTTTTGAGCACTTACCATGAGCCAGCCACTGTTCTAAGGGCTGTCAAATATGTTAAACAATTCATTTCACAAGAACCCTATAAAGTCAATATCGCATTGGCTCCATTTTACAGGTGAGGCTCTGAGGCACAGGAAGATAACAGTCACTACAGCGAGTCTCATTTTAACACAAGACACAGAGAAAGGAATGAAGAGTAATGGGGTGAAGACTGTAACTAAGAAGAATACAAACAAGTTTTCTTGCTAAAACATCTTTGTGCATGTTAATATGCACTAAAGCTATAAGAAAAGACACTTGATTATGTAACAATCACTACATCAAATAAGTTGATTAAAAATACCTTACAAAATCCAGTACTACTATTTAGCATCTGCTTACAGGCACTATAGCAATGTCTTAACACATTCCTGAGGAAATATAAGATGGTCTGTAACAGAAAATTCCACGACCAACTGAAACTTATATTCAGTTTCTGCTGCAGAACTGGAGTTACTTTGTAATGGTATTCTGAATTTCATCGTGCACCATCTAGGACTATATGCTTTCTACATACATCAACTTGTTTCCTTGGATGGGAAGAGGCAAAGGCGAAGGCTGCTAGGAAGCTCTAGGCTTTGGGAAATAGATGCTTGAAATATGAATCCACTCACTAAATACCCCATAGATTCCTACCCCGTGTTCTGTAAATGACAAGATAATACAAAATATTTTAAGACCCACATGCCTGATCTTGTTAGAAGAGGGTGGCAACCAAGCGATTCACAGACAACTGGTGTAGGGTGCAGTCATATCCGAGGCCTGGAGAAAGCTGTCAATCTTTAAAAGCATCTGCTAAAATTCCAAGATTGGTCTTCAAGGTTAAGATAAATGGAAATTCTCCAACACATTAGTTACATTTAAGAAAATGAATTTCCATACTTAGAAAATTGCTAGGATAAGAAGAAACATGATAATATCATTTTCCCTATAAGCCAATAATTGAAAGGAAAAAAAAAACCCATAAAAGTTCTTATGTAGCTAGAGAGAATCACATCATGTGGAGGCATTTAATCTGAGAAAATGTTCCTCTCTTATCTCCTATCATGAAGAATATAATGTCTGTATTTATTAGAACTAATTGATGCCAGAATCATATCATAAACAATTTATCGGTATCAGTTATATTCCATATAATTCTGTTTTTATTCTAGGTTTTTAAGGATTACCACAAGGATTTTTTTCTGCCACAATACTGTATTTAGCTAGATTCAGGTGTATTAATAGTTTGCACATGACCTAGTAGGACACATGTTCCCAGGTACAGGCCAGATGCTGCAAACAAATCTCATTTACTCTACGCAGCACCCCTCAGCTAGATGACCGCCATGCATGCCGTTCTTGTCCTTATATTATTTTCCTCAACTATCCAGCACTTTAAGAATGATGATTGAGAAAAAAATGTATTTGCTTCTGAGGGCCCTTCGGAGACTCTAAAGTGAGTTTCAACTGTTAAAAAATAATATGGGGGTGGGGGAGGAAAGGAGTATTGTATAAGCAGTATTACGAAGTTGAGCTTTTACTTCTTGAAAAGGGATTCCTGATTTCTCAAAAGGAAAAAAAAGAGGAAAGAAAGAAAAAAAAGAAAAATTCCAACACTGTGACAGAGTTGGTACAAAAGAATCAGTTAGAAAAGAATGAACTATCAGTTCATGCCTTTTAGTACAGGCAGTGTAACTCCAGATGGTGGGAACGCATGGAGTCAGGTATTGCTAAGTGATTAGAGCAAAGTGTGGGACGAATGGGGTCCTCCAGGTATGTTTTAGGTCATAAGCCTGCCTTCTCCAAATATGCAAGATATCTTTGATTACACGCACATCATTCTATTAAGTTCCTTTTTTAAAAAAACAGTTGCCTTTGGAGAAATTGCTTGCATTGGGGAAGTAACCTTTTCAGGAAGGTACGTTTCTCAGGGAGCTTTTCCCTGACACTAGGAACCACTTTGATCAATTCAAAACTGAAGTTAGCAGTACTAGTTTGAATCTGGGCAGTTAATAAGGCAAATTATACCTTGTGATAAAAAGGCAGACATGAAAGCCTGCATGAACTTACTGGAAGGCAAACTTTACTTAGGCCTAAATTACTTTAAAAGGGAGCTTGTGGGATGGTTACTCAACGTCTAGTAAAATTTTAATTTATCTTGATAAAAAAAAATGAAACAATCATCCCCAAGAAAAGCAAAAATTCCACTGGGGTTTTAAATGGCTCTAAACTTTCTGATTATTTAAGCAACAGCAAAGCATTTTAAATATTTTAATCAAATCTTCACGCTTTCTGTGTAAGAAGCAACTTAGGCCCATCTTACCTGCCACCCAGGGAGCTGGCGTCACTCGAGGGCAGGGAGATACAAGCCTGTAGTGACTGTTGTCTGCAGTCACCTGCAGTTCAACCAGTTTCCTCTTTCCTGTCTTCATCATACAGGTAAGAAGGAAGTGTTTTTAAGAAGGCATAACTAACCCTTGTATCTGCAACACTCCAAATCACTAGGTGGACGGAACGCAGACGTACTATAAGTTATACAATGGAGATATGTATGGAAAGTTATGCAAAACACAAAGAATATTTTAAAAGCATTGGAATTTCTTGCGAATTTGGAAGTTTTGTGGGTTTTCTTAGAGCAGGGTACACCTAAGATTGGCTGCTTCCTTTGATGATCATAGAAATGCCTGGCTCATAGGACTGTGGTGAGGTCTAAGGTAACTAATACATTTATAAGTGCTTGGAAGTGTGTTGGCAAATAGTAAGTGCTCATCAGTGTTCACTGCTTATAAATATTATAATTATTATTACTATCATCAAAATAGTGCAATTTTGAGAAAATTAGACAATACAAAAACGTATATAGAAACTAGAAAAAGAAGTCACAATCTCCCCTCTCTTTTTATTTTAATGTATTTGTATAGATTCGTGGGTTTCATGAGTCCATACCAAATTTTATGTGACTTCTACCATTATTTTGTTAAAAATCATTTTCATCTAAAAAGTTAATAAAGGATTAATAATGGCATAAAAACAGAAATAATATAAATCAAGAATTAATCTAAAGATACTCATTACTGACGGTTATTTGTAATGTGTTATATGTCTGGTATACAACTTACTAAGCATGCAATAGAAATACAGCCTGCCCCAGGCCCTGCAGGAAACAACCTAAGAAACATCAGGGCTCCCGAGATTCAACATCAAAGTAGTGAACTGAATAACAATACGTGAAAGAGCGAGCTAAAGGAGTACAGAACACGATGACAATTAAAATACTGCATGAGTGCTCAGAGAAGGTCACTTCAAGGATGAAATTCCCGCTGCTTCTAAGTCACAGGTGGCAAACACAAGGCCTGTGGGCCGAATCTGGCCCTCCAGCTTGTTTTATACAGCCCAGCACCTTGTTTCTACCCAGCAGCAGCGCCGAACTCTCACTTGAACTGTTAAGGAGTAGTTACGTTTATACAGTCCTAAAGTTACATTCGGCCCTTTGAAGGCAACCACGAGGTTGATGTGGCTCCCAGTGAAAATGAGTTTGACACCCCTGTAAATCTAACTGATCAGAAAGTCATTCGCTCTCCTTTTATTTTAAGGCATACTTTTAATGAACCTAAGACATTTCAAGTTCTTATTTGATCGATGATAACAGTAAAATGGAAGGGAGAAAAAGTGTTTATCAACCTGTATAAAAGAGCTTTTCCTCCAGTCCCCCAGGGTACCAGGGGTACAAATGCAGGAAGAAGATGCCTCACCCTCACATGCATCCCTAGCTAGAGGATACCATGGAGTGTGGGGGATGCCACTGTGGATCTGGACGAACCTGTGGGAATGGCCGGGTCTGGGCCTGCCTGAGGAGCCGCTGCTGCTGCTGCTGCTGCT
Organism: Desmodus rotundus; assembly: GCF_022682495.2. Classification (NCBI taxonomy): domain Eukaryota; kingdom Metazoa; phylum Chordata; class Mammalia; order Chiroptera; family Phyllostomidae; genus Desmodus; species Desmodus rotundus. The sequence goes on along the minus strand of NC_071388.1, from coordinate 59,807,597 downwards.
GCAGAGCCTTCATCTGCATCAGCTGCTGCTGCGATGGGAGCGTGTGCAGGGAGGGCGGCTGCATCATGGCGCCCGAGCGCCGCTGCAGCATGTTTGACAGAGCTTGCTTGGTGTTGCTGGGGACAAAGGAGCCTGTGGGGTCCAGTCTGGAGCCACCTGTAAAACCAACCAGAAGGAAGGGCTTTCGACACATTAATGCAGCAGGTCTTCCTCATTTTACCAAAACACAGAAACCTCACCTTCTAAGGCCTCACTTATGAAGAAAAATAGAAAATAAGGCGCTGCCCCACCCCTATACAAAAACTGCATAATTTCCAAAGCATGGGAGGGTGATGTGGGAGTGAATTATAGTATCGGAGTGGCTTCACGCTTCATGGAGGGCCCGCTTGGACTGGTAAAGTGAAACGCCTGGAGCAAAGGCGTTGGCAGACTTCCAGAATCACGTGGGTTTTAAATGATGGAAGGCCAGCTCTCAGGAACATAGTACTTGCAGAAAGTGTATTGCCTTTGTGGTGCACTTTGCCAAGTGTCCTAAGTCAGGCAGAGAAACCCTTCCTTAATTGTAAACAAATTAGAAGCTCATGGAATTTAAGCTTCTTTTTTAAAAAGATTTTATCAATTTATTTTTAGAGGGGAAGGGAGGGAGAAAGAGAAGGAGAGAAACATCAACGTGTGGTTGCCTAGTGTGCACCCCCTACTGGGCACTTGGCTTGCTACCCAGGCATGTGCCCTGTCTGGGAATTGAACCAGCAACCCTTTGGTTCGCAGGCCAGCACTCAATCCACAGAGCCACACCAACCAAGGCAGGAATTTAAGTTTCTTTACTATGGAAAATGAAAATGCCTATCTTATAGTCCAGAGGCATGAAAATACTTAAAAAACCTGAAATGCTTGGAAACTTAAAAATACCTTGATTCTAAAGGTAAAACATCTTTTTTGAAGGCTAGAAATGAAATAAATAAGAAATGTTGATTATAGTGATGCTAAGAAACCAAGGAAAATCCTTCACATTTTGCATATGCAATTTGTCAAATGTCTTTAAGGGTTCAAAGGGGAAAAAAACATTCAACATGTGTTGACTTCAAAGTAGATGCCAATCCTTCATTCACTACATAGTCTATATCCTTTAATGTATGTGAATAAGAAAACTTATATATAGATACCTTACAAAAGATGTTTTATCTTTTTAAAGGAAGTTATATGATGGAAACAAACATTTTAAAGCTGTTTCCCTGAAAAACCCACATCCTTTTAAACACTCAGCACCACAATTGGCAACATGATTTACAAAGTAATCGAGCAGTACTTGAAGATCACTTGGGAAAAAATGGGAAGTCTATTTGAGCAACATATGGCAAGGCTGAAGCAAGAATTAGAACTAATATATAAAAACTTAATTGACTCATTTTCAAGATAAGGAACATTCTTTTTAAAGATTAGACTATGGTCTATGTTCTTTTAATTTTTTCTAACTTTTCTGTAATCTTCTACCTCCAAATCAATTAAAAAAATAAAATATAAAAAATATAGTCGAAGCCTCTGTATATGCCTACCTAATTATTTCCCTCCCCTTCTACCATATGCCATTCTGAATTTGACATTTATTATTCCTACGCATTCCCTTATACATTTACCATACGGGTGTGTATAAACAAGAAAGAGAGACGGGTGAAGGAGTGCGTGTGTGTACGCAGGGACACTGTTTTGCATTTTAACTACCTTACTTTGCTGTGATTAACGCGCACCCACATTTCTGTGAGCATTATACTCAGGATTATTATGCCCATTATTATACCCCTGGTATGTAATCATTATACCCATATATAATGTGCCTCCTTATTTTTCCCTCAACAATTTGGGCATAAAAGTATGCATTATACATGGCAAAATAGGGTTCATATAAATGGAAGCGTGTTGTACATACTCTTCCTCAATTTCGTAAGATGCATATTTTTATGAAAATCTGTTATTTGACACGTATAACCCTCATAAATAGTTGTTTTCTTCACATTTTTTTCTTACTCATCATACCTAGGACTAACCTAATACCCAAGTCCCCCAACTTACGAATGCCTTTTATAGCACTCTAGGGTGAAAGGGCATGTGCCTTTATGAAGGACTTAGCCTTCAGTCACAGACAGTCCTTGTACCTGACACTATTACCTACAAAGTTGAACGTGACAGAAAGTTCACAGGACCTTGGGATTAAAGAGAAAGTCAAAAGAAGGGACTATCATGTATTACTTTCCACATTTATCAGGTCTAGTTTGTTCTTTATAGTCTGCGTTTATTCACTCAACAACCTACTTCTAGGAGCCTACTTACATGCTGCTGTAAGTTCTAGGGACACTACAGCAAACAAAATGTAAAAAACACCTGCACTCAAAGAGGGTAACATTCTAGGGCAAGCCGATAGGTAAATATATAGCATATAAGCAAGTGCTGCTGCTATGGAGATAGAGAGGGCGAGGGGAAGAGACTGCAGGGTGGTCAGCAGAAGCCGCACTGAGAAAGGGGTGTCTGAGCGAGCAAGCCCAAAGGCGGCAGGCAGTGAGCCACGAGACGGCGGAGGGAGAGCGCTCTGGGCATGGGACCAGCAGGAGCACTGCCCCAAAGTGAGCGTGCGCTTAGGTCATTTCCCTAACGTGTCCCTGTGTCGGGCTATCTCTTGCGTGCTATATTTTACAAACTTACTTTAAATTATACACACACACACGTGTGCACATGTGTCACATACACTTCAAAAAAGAAGAGGCACTTTACCCATCTTGTTGACTGCATACCCTAATACCCAATATTTTTTGTTGATTTGAATAACTGAATCACCCACCCTATGAAGGTATATGACAGCATATCCATTTTATAGACGATTAAGCTGTAAAATGATAAGGCACACAGAAATTAAGACTTGGCTGAGATTATACAGCAGGAAAGTAGAAGAGCCAAATTATAAAATAGAACTGTAACACCCAGACCAGCTCTCAAAACTACTAATTTGTAGGACAAAACATGGATTCTATACTGCTCTAAAACAAGAATAAATATTTTCTTCCCTAGGCCTCAAAATGTCACACTCAACCTACAATAAAAAAAATTGCTCTACCACAGAACATAATAAGGAAAAATATATATTAGAATGGCACACCCTAACAAAATGCAGACTGAGATCTCAAAATAATCTACTTTTCTAAACCAGGCAAACTTTGTTTTAGAAAGAAAATTAAATCATTTCCTAATTAAGAGCTCTTTTTATTTAGAAAATCTTCATTCCAGATGTAAAACTACCTGAGCTTGAATCAAAGCAATACCAAAGTAAGGAATGTTTACTCCGGATATGGTAGTTTTCCTTGCTGATAAATCTCAGTCATTTGCTGAACCAAATTTCTGAAATCCTTCATAGCTCAAATAATTTATTATTCAAAACATAAGAAAATAATTTAAAAACATTGTATAATACTGTCTAATCTTTAAAATGCTGGTAAGAACTATACCTGATAAAAATGTACACAAATTTTACAACAAAACTTTGAACAACTTTACATCTTATAGCTTAAGATTTTCATTAGTGGCTAATGTCCTCACAGCACTGGATAAAAATTCCACAATCAGCACATAAACTCATAACTGAAACTTCATTTTAGGAGGAAAAAAAATTTTGAATGGAAAGAATTGCAGAAATGTCAGCTGAGCACTCAGCTCTTGAAACTTCAAGGGCAAGGAAAACCACACGTGAGAAGGCCAAGCTCTTTTTCATCTCCAGTGACCTGACTGTGCTCTCTTCACGTACCTGGAGTAAGAGACTGGTTCTGAAGGAAGAAGCCCGGCTGCTGGGGTTGACCCATGAGGTTGTAGCCCCACAAGGCAGACTGTGGGTGGTGTATCATCTGGGAGGAAATGGGCGAGTAATTAGGAGGCACTCGGTATATGTTGCTCTGTGGGTACTCCTTCAACATAAAGTTAAAACAAAAAGTTACTTAAGTCCACACAGCACAAAGGTAATGAATGCAAAGTCTTTGTACCACATTATTAGAGATAACTCCTATCCCAGTAGATAAGGCTATTTTTATATGGGGGGTATGGGGGTGGGGTGGGCAGAGAAGGCAGGAGTCTCCATATATTCTCTGCAAAATACTCATTTAAGTTTTTCCTTGATTAAAATGTATCTGGTTACTGTGGAGGAAGATGGGAAAAAAGTCTTTTCTAAACTTTGTTTTTAAAACACTAAAAGCACACTTAAAATATCAGTATGGACCACCAACCACAGCTGAAAGAGTATCTTTAGTTGCAAAATCTCTCAATCATTTCCTCTTTGAAGGCCTTCCTGATACATGGGGTCTGGACTGGATTCACGCTGAAGGCCCATAATACTTCAGAACCAGCTGGCCTAGACAGTATCTTATTCCAATGTTTAAGACAGCACTCTGTAGGAGCAGACTCCACCCCTATCCTGCAAACACAACCACCCCCCTCTACCCCATGCCTCCGGCTCAGGCAACCACCCCCCTCTACCCCATGCCTCCGGCTCAGGGCTTCCTCTTCCTTACAGGAGCCAAAAGTCTCTAAGGATCACAACTGCATGTCTCAATTCCCCCGCCAACCCTCCTTCTCTAGTCTAGCCCTAAAGGATAAAGGAAAAATAAATGTCGGGAAACTAAAGCCTGTACTACACCCCACTGGGAAGAGGCAGCCTCAGGGGTGGTGTGGGAGGAGGAGACATGACCAAGACTCACTCGGGGAATGAGATGAATTTTAGGTCTTTTCCATCTGAAAAGAACAGAAGTCCATCCATGTGGATGGACAGGCTAGGACACCCAGATTTCAGGGAGTGGCAGTCTGGACCTTATTAAGCACCCCTTTCAAGACAAAGGAATACTGGTAGGAAGACCATAAGAAAAGACAGCACTGACTTTCAGGTGACATCCGAAAGTGATGGTGGTCATTTCTAGAATAACATTAATCACCAAGCTATCAGAGAGAACAATACATGTGGGCTTGGACATAGGTGAACAACAACATTAAGTAATCGTGATTTCTAAACACTAAATTGTGAATGTTTTCTCTACTGCACAGCAAAAACACCCATGAATTTCACAGGAAAATGTGTCAAATCAGCTCTCAAGTATTTTTCAGGTGAGGTTAAAAGGAAAGATACTTTATACATTGATTCTGTAAGTTCTGTAAAATTATTTCTAAATTACCATCTTATAGATTTCTGTTTTCTTTCAAGACTATGTTGTTGTAGGTAGGGAAGGCTAGTAGGCAAACAAGAAGTAAAACTGTGTTAGATTATGTTTATTTTATCTTTTACAAAGTATCAAAATATGGTAAATAAGTAGACTACACAGGAGAGTAAGGTGGAATGGTAAACTGAGGTCTCAGAAACATCCTATTCAATACATTAGATGGAGACATATTGAGAGAAAGGCAAATAGTTTTTTTTCTTTTAATATACTACAGATACCAACTGTCCAAAATACAGTAACTATTTTATTTATATGGCTTATAATAAAAATTATAAAGAGGATGAGATTTTATAGGTCTGAAAAAGTCAAGTTTCAAATTTGAGAAATTACAAGGCACTGAAATATTAATTATTCACAATGGAAGCCTAAAATTAAATAGTTATAAAGCATGGAGGAAGAAAAATCAAGAGCTATAATCCTGGTTCTGTTAATTATGACAGCACCTCACTAGGATAATTCTTACAAAAGGCTTCTACTACTTTTAGCAATGCTGCTAGGAATATAATTCGGACACTAGTAAATCTCCTACCAGACGTCGTGAGCCTAAGATCCCTCTACTTCCCGTACTTACATCGACTCTTGAGCTTGATTTCGTCTTGCGCTTCCTTCCCTTTGTTTTCTTCTCCTCATCTGTTGCGGTTTTTCCCTGATCTGACAGCTCAGCTGATTTCCTCTCTGGTTCCTGAGAGATGGGAGATGTGGGCTCTTCCTCTTCCTCCTCAGGAGGCAGGGGCAGCGGCTCGAGGTAGTAACTCCGGGGCTTGGGCATGGGGTGTGTGTGATACAGAAGGAGGTGATGCTGCTCCTCATACTTGATCACCTTCCGGTCCATTCGGACAGTCCCGAACCAGGCCCAGGACAGAGGCGCTGGGTTCTTCTGACCTTCAAACAAATCCCATGGGGACACTTTCTGCTTTGTGGAGACCTGGAGACCCTGTGGTAAAATAGCAGTCTATGACCATGCATTCACACCTTTTCCTGATTGGAGGCCAGACTACCTGAGGACATGGGTTCAGAGAACATGTTGGCTGGTGTGGGCCTTGGAAAGAACTTTCGCACACAGCAGACAGGCTAACTGATTATTCTGGGGGTACAGTTTCGTTGCTGCAGGTCAGTGGTTAGAATCCAGTGGTTAAGAGTCAGTTCTATGGTTCTTTATACCACTGAGGCTCATTCAGGCTGTAACACTAGATAATCCAATGTATTCTACTATAAAATGGCATTTTTTCATTTAGGTTTTTTTTAGTAAAAAATAATAATTTCTCAGAAACCTGCAAAGTTGATCTTACTGTCTAAATTATAATCAGTTATAAACCTTTTAGGATAAAACATTTATTGCTTTTAGGATAAAACAAAAATTACCAGTCAAGTTACATTCAGCCTCTAACTGGGCTCAACTAAACTTCAGTGCAAACACGTATGGACTTGACTCAATATGGGCACCTTTCATGAACCTTAACAGCCAGTCTCTGAAGAGTTAAGTCATATTATTACAGAATTAACTTGTACAAACAGGTAGAAATACAGTCCTTCAATTCAAGCTTCTTTCTACTGAATTCAGAGAAATTGTTATTCTGTTTCTACAAATAAACAGTTTATTTTTAACATGAATTGGTGATGTCCCATAGTAACTACCCTGGCATAGCAATTTGAAAACACTCTTCTCCAACATGACCCTGAAAATAACTACTCAGGCATTCCAGAAAATATGAGTGTTCCTGTTCTTATCCACACATGCTCTTCCGTGAGTGGCTTCACCCAAAACCGAGGCTCAGTCCCATCTGCATGCTTCCTAATATGTCTAGAGATTAGACTTCTTTTCTGGGTGCCAAGACCACATCCCCAAATGGCTTCTAAATGTCTCACCACTTGAGAGCCCACTGGCACTGCAAACACAAATTGCTTGTGATTCTAGCTTTTTCTCTGTCCACAAATGCACTGGTACACCTAAGTGCTCAGGTACTTTGAATTACTGCAGTAGTGCATTTGTCCTATGAGCCCTAGTTTTTCACATCTCTGAATAAACTCCTGTACCACACATTTTCCCCTATCTCCCAGCTAACTCTACCTGTACCACATTTTCCCCTGTCTCCCAGCTAACTCTACCTGTACCACATTTTCCCCTGTCTCCCAGCTAACTCTACCTGTACCACATTTTCCCCTGTCTCCCAGCTAACTCTACCTGTACCACATTTTCCCCTGTCTTCCAGCTAACTCTACCTGTACCACATTTTCCCCTATCTCCCAGCTAACTCTACCTGTACCACATTTTCTCCTGTCTCCCAGCTAACTTTAAAGCCTTCAAAAATGATTCAAGTTTCAGTTTTCCTGGGGATACTGCTCCAATTACCGATCTCTCATCTGAGTATGATGGCTCCTTCTCGGGGTCCCCTAACACTGTGCAATATGGCACATAAATCTCACCAAATTGTGATTGTCCATCTACCTCCGGAGGGTAGGAGCACTGTCTTTCATCTCTGTGATTCCGGAAACCTGTTGCTGCTCATGTTCACTGGAAGAGTCATGGACTATTCTTCTTGTATTATAGAAAATACTGTTTAATATCTTACATAAATTCACATAAGTTCAAGTACAGTTTTAAATGAAGACCTTGAAAGAGTTGACTTATTTTACAATAATACCAATAACCATTGCACTTCAATGATAAGAATATGCTTTTAAAAATCAGGAAACTAATATGAAGATGTTTTATAGGCTTTACAGAAACATAAGAAGATATATTCTGTTTTTATAAGTTTATATATTTATATATATGAGAAACAAACATTTACTCTTGCCTGTTTTTTATCTATAGAGTCGAATCCAGCAATTTTGTTTCCCTTTGTGTCAATCAAGGAACCCATAGGTTCACAAGTGATGACATCACATGTCTGTTTTGGCAAAGGTAGCAACTGTCGAACTTTGTCAATACTTTCAGACCGCTTGTCTCCTAGCTCTTTCTAAAAAAAAAGAGAGAGAGAGAGAAAAGAAAAGTGGAACAGAAATAACAATGAAGGCAAAGTTACCAAGAAGGAAGTTCCCTTATGAAACATTTCCTTTTAGGTAGCTGCAAAGTTCTCTAACTTGGAACATGGTCTAGGGTGAAGCTTTCATTTAGAGTGGTGAGTGTGTTTCATTTCTTCATTTTTGGTAGAAAACAGAAGACATAAAAAGGCACTCTTGTTATGCAACAATGTCATAGTGCTGAAGTGACAAAAATCCTGGGTAGTAATTGCAATCAGAAGTCAGGAGCTGCAGCACCGAACACATTCTCGAATGCAGAGTCAAACCGCAAGGTAACTGTTAGTTATTTTATTGTAAGGTCATCAGATATATTAACTTTTTTCCTATGCTGTTTTCCTACAGTTCATTTCAAAGACTGGGTTAGTAGACAGTAAAATGAATCAGGTTTAGAAATATCAGTACAAGTGATTATTTTTCAACTGCGTGTGCCAGTCCAAGCACAAGTTTATCCTAAATCTAATGTTGGCGTTTTGGTTAGACATTTGGTGATGCATTTCTAAACTTCCTTAAAAAATTAAAAATGTTTTATGAATATAAAAGTTTTAAAAGAAAAATAATCTAGCTATATATGCTTATTACTTTTGGGTACTAGTTAACTTGAATGCAACAAATAACATTTAATTTAATTAGTAAATAAGATAAAATGTACTAAATAACAAATCCATCAACAATTTGAGTTCGTAATATAAGCAGGTCACAAACTTACTTTCAGTTTCTTTACCAAATTCATATATGCACGTTTGTTCTCTTCAGACCCCCCTGGGGATGCATTTGACAGGTCAGAGGCCAATGTTCCATTGATTAAAACACCCAGCATGTCAAGAACTGTTGTAAATAATTCACTAAGAGGGGACAGAAAATAGTTATTTTCACCTTAAGGCAAAAAAAACCAAGATACTTTTAACTAACTGAGAATTTTTATTTAAGGCATAGAATTTTAATTTTTAAAGATTTTATGTATTTATTTTTAGAAAGAGGGGAAGGGAGGGAAAAAGAGAAGGAGAGAAACATACATGTGAGATTGCTCACCTCTCACACGCCCCCAACTGGGGACCTGGCCGGCAACCTAGGCATGTGTTCTGACTGGGAATCAAACCAAGTACCTTTGGGTTCACAGGCCAGCGCTCAACCCACTGAGCCACACCATCCAGGGTTAACGCAGAGTTTTTAATGATACCCAAAAGATGTAGCAGAATTTGTCATCAGTATGTCAAATTAAAGGTGAAACAGTAGGTACATACTTGTTAGTGTGCATGTCCACGGTGCCGGAAGTGATGATCTGAAGGAGGAGGAGTGCCCAGTCGGTTGTCCACTGGGTGCTCCTCTGCACCGTGTCAAACATTCCTCCCACCTAGCACAGAAATAATACACTGAAAAGATCTGTACCGTGTTAAACAGAAAAATATCAACCCGTTACTTCATGTAGCCAAACTTTGGTTAATTTTTAAAAACTCAAAAAAAAAGAAAGGAGCACCTATAATAAGAATTACAGTTGACCCCCCAAAATGCAGAGGATTGGGGGCAATAACCTTCCTCCTCTCAGTAGAAAATCCACATACAACTACTACTGTAAGCCAGTATAACTAGCTTTCTTTCACTTCTAAATTTTCTGGACATCCGTTTTCATGATGAAATTTTAGTCTGAATAGGCCAAAACCACATAATGCGATTATCTACAGCTTTGTGCTGTCAGTTACGATGGAATCTAAGCCTATTGTCATAACACTCAGAAATATCCAGTAACACAAAAGTCATGACGGGCAGGAGGCTTGGCCCCCAGTCAACTCATTCATATGTGGGAATGAAGTTAAAATCAACTGCCAAATATCAGGCAAGCCATCCTCCGGAGTAGCCTTCATCTGGCTTGTCCAGTGGTGGTGGTGGTTGGGGGCAGCAGGGGTGGGAATTTAAAGGAATGTTCAATGTGTGAGGAAATTTTAAATTTCTGTAAATTTTCCAGGTAGGATTTGTTTTTATGATCAATTTGATGAAATGTCTGATAAAATTTTGACTTAAATGTCATTTTAAGATGGTTTTTAAATAAGTATAGTAAGGGTTAACATTTATCTCAAAATAATAGTTCTCTAAGACCTCCTCTGAGCAGACGCCAAATGGGAGAGACTCTCTGGAGCAGGGGTTGCAGAAGCCGATCAATGCCAAAAATACCGACTGCAGTTGGAGACCGAGGTCAGGCCAGACAGGAAGGACAGCAGTCCGGAAGACAGAAGGTTAGAGGGACAGGAAGTAGGTACAGAGAACAAACGGCAGAAGGCCTCCCCGTGTAAGGAAGACTTGTGACCACAGGAGAAATGGGAAGAGGCTATTTTAGAAGAGGTGAACGCAGGGGAAACACTAGAAATGTCTCACCAAGTTCAGGCGGAGTTGCAGCGCTTCGTGCATCAGCTGCCGTGCTTTCATGTCATCTTGGTATCGCTCTTCTCTCCAGTTACTTAAGATCTAGATCACACAATACAGTTTTAAAAACCCCTGAATTTGTTTCCCCTGTTAAAATATTTTTTTTTTCATATTTAAACAGAGCTTTTCACTGACAGTCTAAAATAACTTCTTAGTTTAACCAATTAGCAAACACGAAAACTTTCCTCCCCTTCCACCCTGCAGACAGAAACTTGGCCATCTCTTTGTCATTGCCCTTCTAGGAGGGAGATGAAGAATCTATTCTAATTACTCAGTGACGAGTCTTAAAAAACATTTTAGAAGACCATCAAGTTAAACATTAACAAACATAAAGCTTATTTTTAAAATACAGCTGACTTTTGGCCAATATGGCTTTGAACTGTGCAGGTCCACTTTTATGTGGCTTTTTTCAATAAATACGCAGTCAGCTCTTTGTAAACTGGGGTTTCACACCTGCGAAACTGTATTTTTGATTGGAGGTTGAAAATTCCTGGATTGTGAAAGGAGGACTACAGTGCACTCTTCTGTGCCATTTTATATAAGGGACTTGAGCATCTGAGGATTTGGGTTTCTGAGGTGGGTCCTGGAACCAATCTCCTGTGGATACCAAGGGACCACTGAAGGTTCAGCAAGGCCAAGTTGTATAGGTTTTTGATTGCATGAGGGTGGGTGCCCCTAAACATCATGTTATTCAAGGGTCAAGTGCACATCGTTTCTTTGCTCTTACACAGATACGTACTGGACAGACAAAATTACATTTCACGTCAGACTTGGGTTATATTTCTAGGAACACGTTGTGAACCCTGGCAAATGTATTATTTTGGTGTCCTATTAAAGTGGAATCTTGCTATTTGATAGATTTGTCTTCCTTAAAAAGATTTTATATACATATGTACTATTTTGAAAAATATGACAATGTATATTTCAATCAAGTGGTATATCAATTTATACAGTGAGTGCATCTTCACTGACTCAGAGTGATGTTGGGAAAGGGAAGGTTTTCTTAGGAAATGGCACAAGTGGGCCACTCCCAGATGCAGATGGCATGAGCAAAAAGCAACTCTTCCCAAGAAACCCATAGTGCCGTGCTCTTGAAATAACGGTGTTAAATAATGAGTATCATCTTAAAAGCGTTGAAGTGAGTTACATGCAAAAGTAGCCCAGCCCCAACAGATGACCTGTAAGTACACTGCATGGTAAGAGAAGAATACTTCCCCCATCTCCCAAGGCTGACGACTTAAAGGTGCGTGACAGCTAACAAAACACACAAGTCGTCGTGGAGTTTACATTCAAGGAGCAGGACAAATCACAATAAATCAGGTGTAACAAATGGTATGAAGCAGGACAAGGGATAGAGAATGACCACAGTCCTATTTTTTAGAGTGATCATGGAGGGCCTCCCGAAGGAGGTGATATCTGAGCAGAGGCCCGATGAAGTGAGGGAGATGACCATGCTCATATGTGAGAGGAAAGCCTTCCAGGTGAAGAGAAAAGATGCAAAGGCGCTGCAATGCGAATTTGCTTGGCAAGTTCGAGGAACATCCACGTGGCCACCATGAAAAGAGTGGAGCGAGCAAGGCCATGACTAGTAGGAATCAAGGTAGAAGTGAGAGCCAGTGACGTCTCATGTGTGGCCTTATAGGCTCAGCCTCTGATTTTTATTCTAGTTGTAGTAAGAATCATTTCAGCATTTTGGTTACCAAAAAAATAGGTGACGTATTATTTTACTTTATATTTTACTGATTATGCTACTACAGTTGTCCCAATTTTTACCCCTTCAGCCCCCTCCAACTGGTACCCCTCTTCTCTCCAGCAATTCTGCCCCCTGAGTTCATGTCCTGAGTAGTGCATGTAAGTTCTTTGGCTTCTCCATTTCCTATGCTATTCTTCACTTCCCCCTGTCTATTTTGTTCCTATCAATTATGCTTCTTATTCCCTATACCATTTCCCCATTCTCCCATTTCCCAGCTGATAGCCCTCCAAATAATCTCCATATCTATGATTCTGTTCCTGTTCTGGCTGTTTGCTTAGTTTGTTTGTTTGGGTTGTTTTTGGATTCAGCTGTTGATAGCTGTGAATTTGTTGCCTTTTTAATGTTCATAGTGATTCACATTTAAAAAGGATCACTCTGGCTGCCGTGTAGAGAATAGATTTGTCATATCCAACGGTAGGAGACCACAGGAGAACCAAGTGTCCTTGTTCATCTACACCACTCAAAGGAAAAGCATGGTGTCATACAACCACGGCACCACAGGAGGGCTCCATTGGGCTCTGCAGCAGGATAAAACACCCCACACCACCATCTAACCACTCCACTCCAGTCCATGATCTCCAATGTCTAATGTGGTCCCTAGTTTCCTGTGGTACAGAGAGTGCAAGTGCCAGGGGAATTGTAGCTGGTAGAAAGGCAAAGTCCACATTCTTTATAAAAGAACCAAAATGACTTCTGATTTCTAAATGAGTACCTTGTACACTTGACCGCCATCAGTCTGGCTCTAGCAGTAAAATAAAATTGAGTTTCTGAATCTATAGGGCTCAAGCTGAGACCCTGCCTGATAATGCGGAAGCCAGTTAGGACCTGGAGCTCTGTTCCCGTCTCACTGCCAGGCCAACGGGGACAGGGCTGCTCCAGAGCCCCTCCCTTGAGGCAGGGCCAGACGAGGAGCAGATATGCCAAAGTTAGGTGGAATGTTGAAAAATGTTTCTTTTATAGCCTCTAGATTTTATCCAATGCATAATAATATAAAATTGTTAATCTTGGGGAGACTAGAATGCTTGGTAGGAGAACAGGGCGTGGATTATGCCTCCCTACATCTCATCAAATCGTGGTGTGTCCTTATTACTTTAATCTTACTATTTGAAAGGAAAACAAATTAATGCCATTGGAAAGATATTTGCTGGGCTTAATTCTCTACTCTACTTTATCTCAGGGGTTCCCAACTCCAGGGCGCAGACTGGGATGGGTCTGCACCTGTTCGGAACAGGGCTGCACAGCAGGAGGTGAGCTGGAATGTAATGCGCTTGAACCATCCAGAAACCACCCCGAAACTACCCCCTCACTCTGGCCTGTAGAAAAAGTGTCTTCCGCAAGACCAGCCCCTGGTGCCAAAAAGGTTGGGGACCGCTGCTTTACCTGATTAACTTGATTCTGGAGGGATGTTAGGAGGCCTTCTCGTTGTTCATCTTGTCCCTTAAGGCAGGTAAGAACCAGTGAGAGGAATGGTTGTTGACTCAAAAGAGACATACTACAAAGGAAGTAATAACAGCAGACCTAGTTAGAAAGAATGGATTACTTCCTGTGCAACACCAATTCCTTGCCCTTGGGTTATTGATTCATATTTATTTGACTATTAGGAAATGGAGAGTTAAATGATATCTCTACTAATTATATTAAAAGCCACTGTAATGCTTCTGGATAATTTAATATTGAAGGCACTCCCAAAACTAGCATAAATTGATACTGCAAATGAGCGTGTAAGGGGGGTGCATGGAGAAGAGGATTTGTATTTTATATCAGTAAGCTGCATTTAAAAAGACATATAGGAAGCAATATCAATTAATACACACAGTAAAATTCAAAATTTAAAAATTACTCTCACACAAAACTCTTGTTTTAAGGTCCAAGCCTACCCAGTTGTTGTGCTTGTTTTATTTTTCAGCACATTTCTTAAGACCAAAGAGTGCGGCATTTATTGGTAGGGCTGAGGTTAGCACTGGGGTCTGAGGACCCCAAACAGTGTTTGCTGGTGACTTGTAGTGCCGAGTCCCACCAGGCTCAGAGGCTTGACTTGTAAAGGCGTTTTAAGACATTTGGTAAGAATTCTATTAAGACTTCTTCAATTATTAGAGAACAACTAATAAGTCATACTGATAAACTAATTGCTACACTGGAAAGATAAACTTAAAAGGAGACTGAGGCCAAAATATTTCAATCTGCCTCATTTCGTATCAGCAGAGCTGAGAGAGATTGAGTTGGGAAGGGCCATTTTGAAATGTTTTAATACCGTTTGTCCTCTCTGTGGCACGTGAGGCAACGGACACACAATCACCCATTAGCTAATGAACTTTGAGAAGTGAGCTGAGTCATCTGGCTGGTTCCTGAATGCGGGTAAACACGACGAAACAATCAGGCAACCAAGAAAATACATTTGAAGGTAGGTAGACACCTACCAAATGGACTGGAGTCTAGGGGGCAGGCTTAGAAGCCCGACCACCTGGGTTAAAGCCCCAGCTTTTTATTTCCTTAGTGGTGTGTCCGTAAGAAATTAACTGAGCTTTTCAGTGCATCAATTTCTTCATCTGTAAAAAGTGTATAATAAAAGCACCTACTGCATGATTGCTGTGAGATTTTAAAAGTTCGAGAATGTACGAAATACATTTTATGCAGGGGCTGGCATTTTGTACGAGCTCAATAAATGGCAGCTACCAAAATGTTATTAACAGGGGAAAAGAGGCCTGTATGTTCGATTTTTTTTTTTAAATAGAAGAAATTACCATTATTTCTCTTTATGCTATAGTGCTAAATTCATCACGTTTTCACATTTAAATATGGTTTTAGACTTCCTCAGCATAGTCAGTTTTCAAAGATAATTATTTAAGATCTTTTCTAGGGCATAAAATAAACTAAGAAACCGTTAAATTTTGTGGTTTATTAAGTTTTAATGTCTAATCTACAACAAGAGACTTAAATGCTAAAAATATTAGTAACTATTTCAGGGTCCAATAAGACAGAACTAGAAACAATTCTGTGCATTTTAAACAAAAATATCTAAAAAAATGGAATAGGAATTAAAAGTAGAATATAGGGGCCAAGTGGCTATGCAGATCTGATTCAGGAGGTATGCGGTAGGGCTAAGAAGTCAGTATTTTCAGTACTTCAGCAGTGATTTGGGTATGCAGAATTGAGAACTTACGTGGTATGTTATAACCTGAAAGTTGGTAAGGACAGTGCCTTACCTAACAAAATACTTTAAGTTTCATTTAAGAACAAAATTTCAGTAACTCAGGGTGCAGCGATCACGCCAGTTTGCAGAGAGCAAGATGCTCTTCTTCAGAATCTTACACAGGAGGCACACCTGCCAGCCATACCTTTTCTGTTTCTGTCTGTCTCTTTCCTTTTTGGAAGAAGAACCCAAGTGCTGTCCCTTCTCCAGCTCCTCCCCGGCAGCTTTCAACACTCTTCCTTGCACAGAGGTCGGCAGCCTGGCAATCAGGGGGGCCACCAGCCACACGCCCCTGCGCTCAGAGGAACTGGAGTCAGAAACACGCGTTACAGCCAGGGAGGCATCCTTTTTCTCTGCTCTCACGGTTATAGCCAATGTAAAACTTTTATGCACAAGACATACTGATCACTCTGAAATTTCCCTTTCATTTCTATACTATTGTTCCTCTTGCCAAATACCAGACATCTGCACACACTTCCACTCATGCTTATGGAAGGCAACGACAGGTGGGCTTCTGGGAGGACACTATAACTACACTTCTTGTTTTTTAATCTATAAAAGTCTTCTTCCATGATTCTGGCTCTCTGATTAGCAATGGTCCTTTTGTCCAACAACCAGTACACTTTTCTGTCATGGTTAAGATATGGGATGTTCTGATTACGTTTAGGCATACCGATAACCAGTTTTTAAAGTTTTAGAATTCACTGGTTTACTTTATAGTCCAGGGGTGTCCAGCCTGCGGCCTGCGGGCTACACGCAGCCCAGGATAGCTGTGAGTGCGGCCTAACACAAAATCGTAAATTTACTTAAAACATGAGATTTGTGATTATATGTTGCAATGCATTTAATGTGTAGCCCAAGACAACTCTTCTTCTTCCAGTGTGGTGTACAGGCATCAAAAGGTTGAACAACCTTGATGTCCATTTGGCAAAATGATGAAACACAAGGTAATCTGCCTTTCATGATTATCATTTGTGTAAAACTGCCAATGAATAAAGAAGGCAGAAAAAACTGTTTCCTACATAAAGAATATACCACTGAACAGAGTAGCCTCAGAATACCACTCAGGTTACTTCTTTATATATTCTGTTCAGTGGTACTCAGGTTCAGAGTACCACTGAACAGAGTATATAACGAATACACCACTGAACAGGGACACTATGGAAATTAATCCATCATGAATATGTCATCAGTGGTTCCAAGGAGCCGGCCTCATTAACTTACTATTTCGAACACTAATATATCATCCACCCCACAGGGTTACCCTTTATCATATTATTAAATAATGACAATTGACAACTACTTTCTTCTCACTCCTGCAGCTTCATGAAAAAAAAAATACTACATTATGCAAGTAAAACACCCTGTTACATGTGGAAAATTAACAACAGAGTAATAAAACTACAGGAAAAATACCTTAGAAATGTCTTTATTCCATTTTGCCTCGGGCTACTCGTGTCAGTGTTTCCAATCCCGCTGGGGTTGAAGAGGCTCATACCAGGGTTAGAGGAGTTATTGTTCAAGTCGGCAGACTGCTGGAATACCTCTATTGTTGCCTTGGCAATATTGTCCAGTAAGTTGTTCATTTCAGCCACCGAACCAGAGCCCTAGTGTCAGACACAAGAAAACACAAAAAAGATGTTTTACTTTATCCTTAAACACCAACATGTTTTTGCTTTTTGTAAAATGTTACACATACACGTGATTTTCAGATATACTTACAGGATCCTTCAAGCACTGCTTAATCATTAACTGAAGTTCCAGCCAGGACTGCCTCAGTGTCCACTGTTCAAGATTCTGGGGAAAATGGAAATATAAAGACATTAGGAATATTAAGCACGTCTTAAAATACAGTAAGTCCCTGCAGTATTCCCTATCTCAAAGAAGAGTAGAGTAACAATATACAGTAAAGGGGTCTACAGGTATCCTCTGCTTTTCAACAGGTTGTGTTAGGCCACTTTACTTCTACAAAAGACCTACATTATACCTGCTTTCGCTGACAGAAGGAAATCCGAAGAGTGTGAAAATAGCATTAGAGCAGTCAGTGTTTGCTATGCAGTGAGGCACCATAGAGACAGACACCCCGAGCAGTGAGGGTGGCCCAGTGAAGCTCTTTCCCAGGGAACCACGCTCGGCTTCCAGCCATTGCGCTCTGAACCATGCCTGTGGGCACCTGTGCTCTTCCTCCATCTCCTTTGTACATTCAGTAGCAAAGTGGGTCTTACAGTATCAGAAAAGCTTGCGAGAGTTTGTAAGAGTGCTAAACTTAGCATAAGATGAACATAATTAAGCATTTTGGTCGCAGTAAATGAAATAAAGACATAAATGCATTAAATTTGGGGTCTGGGAATGCTCAAAAAATTTTCCATATAAATCGATGGTAATTGACTCTTCATTTTTTACCATTTTTACTTACAAAAGGTTTCACAGGAACACTCTACTTTCTGATAATGGGTACATGGATCAAAAGGCTGCCACCAAATCTATTACACAGATTCATTGTACACACAAAGAAATAAATAGCAACATTAAAATAACGTGCCTCATTCAGCTGGGCACTAGAAATAACTAAGATAAACATGTCTTCCTTCAAAATCTATCTAAGTGACTCTATTCCAAAGTGATTTCGATATTTTTTGAATAAGACATTTAACACAATCCCTCCACAAAGCTTATTTTCATGCAATTATAGTACTGACTTAAAATATCAATATTTATGTAATGACTGCACATAATTTGCAGTATCTACTACCTATAGCTAGCCAGCCATAAAGTGTGGCAGTAACACAGAAAATAAAATGGGGAGAATAAAAATCTGAATTAGTTGAGAAGAATTAGTTAGCAATGATAAAAAGAGACCGTAATTTTGGTTAGAACTACAAAGAATGTGTCAAGTGACAGAAACACGACCTTTCAATGATCATCACTCACTTGCAGAATGCGCTTAATGTGCTGCCTTTGCAGGTTGTCCCCCTCAGGACATTCCTTAATGCCGTGAGGATAACAAATGAGCTGCAATAGTTTCTGTGCTTGCATGTTTGAAAGCACAGGGTCCAGTATGAGTTCTTTGTCTGTGCATAATCGTTCAGGTTCTTTTAAGCAATGTTCTCCTACCCATTCCTAAAAATAATACAGCAGTTAGACTGGCTGGCATAGACTTCGACAGGCATACGTAATAGGTACTAAGTTCATGGCACACAATGGAATATAAAGCAGACGGGAATCTTCCCATTAATAAAATATTACAGACAAAAAATGGTGGCAAAAGTTTTAAAAACAAAATTTCTAATATTTTAACTTCTTAAAAACACAAAGTAAAACCTTGGCTAAAAAAACTTTAAAACACAGATGTGTAAAAAAAGTAAAGAAAAGAAAGCTAATTAAGGAAAGTAAGGAAAATACTGGTATATGTTTTCAATTGGAAAATGGATTCCTGCTCTAGGAACTATTTTGTAATCAGTATTTTTAACTTGCTTTATAAGGGCAATGAGTCTATATCACAGCATGTCATTTTTATGGAATGCATGGTACTATATTTTACTGAATAGAACATGATATAACATTCAAGAAAAGTCTCTCCCTTTCTGATATTACTATAAATAAATATTTGTGCACATCTGTCCTATGTATAATTATTTTCTTAGGACAGTGTCACAGAAGTGCAACTGCTGGGTCACCAAGTATGGCAAAAATTTAAGGCTATTAATGTATATGACTAATTGGCCTCCAGAGAGTTTCTACCAATTTAAACTCCGATCATCTCTTCTTCGTCATTTTTTCAAAGGAAAACTCACATTAAATGAGGTAAGAAATCACCAAGTGTCTCTGAGACCCATGTGAACCCAAACTGTTTCAAGCAAAACCTGTTTCTTAACCACTATACCAGTGGCTCAAGTCCAGTTGTCCTGTTAAAATTCCAGAGCCCAGGCCCTACGACAAATCAACTAAGTCATCTTAGAGAGCGAGGCCAGATATCAGTCACATTTTAAGGCATCAAAAAAATTCTTTTAACTCCTCAGGTAATTCTAATGTGCCCTCACAATTGAGAATCAATGAACAACTCAATACCCTCTTAAATACCTATACAACTATTTAGCTAACTTTTACCATAGTTACAATATACCTTAATAAAAACATGACCCTGTCAACATTAGGAAAGTGAAAAAGAGTATATATGTTATGCCATGATTCTTTTGATCAGAATAAAGAAAGAAAGAAAGAAAGAACGAACGACACGAAAAGTTAAACCAGAAAATAATAAAATCGATCACCTAAGGCAGGGAGCAATAAAGGGTAGAAGGGGTAAGGGAGACAGAACTCATCACTGAGTACACCTTTTTGCATAGCTGATGTGTGGAAGCATGCTATTCTAAAGACAGAGCTGGGGGGGAGAAAGAAATCTAAACTGAGTGTGAACAGAAACAAAATCAATTCTGTTTCAAGTAACATATACACACTGAAGGAGAAAATCCAAATGAATTTTTAATACAGTACTGTAAACCCTTAAGGAAGAATGATAAACAAATCTTCAAATCCTTTTAGTAGGCCTGTTTTTCCTTGTGTTGTAAGTGTAGCAATTCTGAAACTATTACAGGTATACTGTAGAATTAAGCAAACAGTAAATGGGTTAATGTTATTGGGAGTAGGGGTTCTTACTGAGGAAGATGGGGAACACAAAGAACTTTGTGGGGTTGAAATGGTATTAAATATATCAGTATGAACTCATGGTTTACCCACACATTTATGTATGTAGATGTTTTTTTATTGGCTCTGTCTGCTGAAAGGGCCTAGAAGCAATGAACACACATGGCCCATGGCAATGAGCATACACAGTGCTGACCTTGGTTTCTAAATACCATCCTTGCCTAACTAAGACCAAGGTTCTTTTGAGGACTGAGTAATTCCAGGTCTGGGGCAGAGAAACTATAAAAGGAGACATAAATTAAAAAAAGAAAACAAACACACAAAAAACTAAAAAAACCCCAAGATAAAGACATGTCCAAATAACATGACAGCCAACATGAAAAGATTTCCACTGGAAAAATCTGGGACAATTTGAACATGAAAATAACTAAGGACAGTAAATTATAACCCATGTGGAAAATAAATAAATATAAATAAGGGGAAAAAAATAAGGGTAGGCTCTCCCTTAGGGAAGAATGAGAGAGTTTGATGAGAATATTTGCGTTGTCTTAAAGTGTCTCCCCAAAGACTGATTATTACTTGCAAGGGGAAAAATAATTATACAGTAGAGAAATCATACAATGGAGACATCTTGATCAAAATTAACATCACCAATGAGGTGCAAATGGACATCATGTGCCTTCAGATGTGATTACCTGAGGAGAACACAACATTACTTCTGTAGTATCTTGGCCAGGAATGCATAATCTGAAGCTAATCTACAGGAAACTTCAGACAAATCCAACATAATTGGGACAATTGACAAAATTGGAATGTGGCCTATAGGTGAGAAAAAATTACTGTACCAATGCTAAATTTCCTGATGTTTTAAACTATATTTTGCTTATGTTAATAAACACTGAAGTATTAAAAAGTAAAAAAAAAATAATGTATGCCAACTACTCTCAAATGATCAGAAAAAAAATTTTTAAGTATATGTACCACATTTACACACACACACGTACAATTATACAGCAAATGTGGCAAAATGTAAAAAGTTAATGAGTCTGTATAAAGGATATACTAGAATTCTTTATTATTATTACAACTTTTCAGCAAATTTGAAATTATTTCAAAACAAAGTTAGCAGGAAAGAAAAGGTCTACCTATGTACAAGTTTTGTACAATAGTGAGAATCTCTTTCCAAAAGGACAGTTACATATTCAAACTGAGAGGTCAATACCTGTTGACAGATAGTCCTCAGTACATATCTAGCATATTCTCTTAAATTGGCAGTTTCTATGGAAATACTTTTCCCACAGGACTTTGAATTTTGTGAGGCAGTCCAGATATCATCAGCATTCCCATCACGTCGTAAACCCCTCACGGTGAAGTCATCATTCTTTAAAGAGTTGACACTGTTATTGCCAATTTTGGCATCTCCTAAATAACAGAATCACAAAAGCAAAATCACACAAGTTCAAAATATTGCCAAGTATTTGAAAAGTAAATGAGGCAAGCTTCCAGGGGCTTCAAGTACGTGAATGGTATCATTACTGCATAGTAGTTCAGCAATGAAGAGAATGGATCAAGGGGATAAATGCGAGAACCCAGACAAGTTTCATCAGACATGAGGAAAAAAGCAAGTTCAAGACTCAATCTTTATTTTGTTTACAGAATTAAGTATGCTTTCACCAAACTTGGAAAGGCGATTATGAATCACACTTAATAATCACAGAACATTGATTTCACCAATATTTCAAGCATAAATGTATTCAGATTCATTTGACTTGTAAACAAGGAAAAAATGGGTTACTCACCCTTCAAGATGTCCCTTTTCCATTTCTTCTCTTACAATGACTTATTTTCTATCCATAGGTCAAGAGAAAAGTTTTGCCTTAGCCCACCTTACTATCAACTTCTTGACAAGAGAGATTTATTTCCCTGGGAATGGAAAAGGGCAATGCATACTAAGGAAGCCCCGGAAAATAGGGCATTCCTTGAATAACCCATGCCTTTCACTTTCCTCTCTATAAAGACCAAATCAGAAAACTTCATCTCATCAGTC
Organism: Desmodus rotundus; assembly: GCF_022682495.2. Lineage (NCBI taxonomy): Eukaryota > Metazoa > Chordata > Mammalia > Chiroptera > Phyllostomidae > Desmodus > Desmodus rotundus. The sequence goes on along the minus strand of NC_071388.1, from coordinate 59,785,281 downwards.
TCTACTACCCTCAACTAAAATGAAGCTTAGTTAAGTGTTTTCCTTATAAAAAAAAAGTTCTGGGGGGAAAACTGAGCACAGTGGTTGAATATCTAGAAATAAGAAACCTCTAACTGTGAGAGAAAAATAACTATCATATTCTGAAGATGAAAGATAAAATAATTTGGAAAAAAAGAATAAAATACTTTGGTAATAAAGACCGCCAAATGACACAGTGCCTCCAAACTTTTGCCTGTTTACCCACAGGGTCATAAGCCTTGAGAGAGAACATGTCCCAGAGCTAACACCAAGTGATTTCACAGGAGGCCCTCACCGCCTCACTCTGGGCGAAACCAAGCCCAGGTCAGTGCCAAAAAGTCTTTAAAAACCCACAGGTCAACCAAGAAAAGGTTCTGACTCTGCTGAAAAAATCTGAAAAATTAGAATTGCTTACTGAATATTTACTTATAGAATCATTAAAATGATGAGGGGAATAAAAATACACTTCAACTCACCAGTATCCTGCTATATCTTATCATACACTTCTCATTAAAATATACGAAAACTACCAATTTCACTTCACCCACAGAAGTTTATTTAATTTATCAGAGTTCTTTAGGAGCTGAAAGAAAGGCCATATTCTCTATATACAAAATCTCACACGCCTTCTCCCAGCTTTGGTAATACAAATCATTACTTTTACAACTTAAAGTAAAACTGCTGTAGACGTTAGACCCCAAATTCTATAAAACAGTCCTATCTCCCGAACTCGAAATAAGTCCTAATGGACAAGGGCTTGAGAAAACAGTGGTTAGGACATGTGACATAGATAAATTAAAAGTTCTGCAAGAAAAAAAGCCAAAAACCATAACAAGAATCTCTGTGAGTCCCAGCGTAGGAGACGCTCAAATCAGTTTAGACGTTTGGGTGCTGTGGAGGCCACACCAGGACCGTCTGCCATCATACAGACACTAGAACAAGTAAGTGTTCAGTGAGGGCCTGGCCCAAAGCTCCGCTGACTCAACCTGCCCAATCCTGACCTCTCAGACCTGGAGAACCTTCCAGCGCTTATGAGGCTGTACAATCTACAAGAACTGAGGCCAATTTAAAAAGGTTAAGGAGAGGCAATCAAAGAAAAATGAATTGGTGATTATGCATAGGTAGTAAACTATGGTTATTTAGATATTTAAACAGGTTGGCCAATTTTACTTGGAATCAAACCAGTCATTCAAATCAAAGGGACAATGTCTACACTGTACTCATTTTGGTTCCTGCTATTAAAATATCTGTGACTTATGCAGGCACACTTCCAACATTAGTTTATGGAAAATCTGTTTAGTTTCTCTGATGAATGTTAAACAGCACAGTAAAAAAAGGGAGTCCTGACTTCAAGGTCTCTACTTTTATTAATTAAACAGAATTGACAACCCATCTATCCTTCCAAATATCATCAAAGTGCAGAAATTTTACTTATTGAGATGACCATTTAATGCTGGCTGTTAACACTATAGGCTCCTGAGCTCAGAGGAGGCTGTACCCCTCCATATGACTCTACCTTTCTGTTTTTGCTACAGACTTCATGGGTGTTTAACAGGGATATTATATACTTGTAGATGTACATAATGTGTATACATATGTGTATATGTAGATATTTTTAAATGAACTTAATTATTTGTCTTACGAGAACCCTGCTTTTCCTCCCTTGTCACCACCAAATAACACGTCCCACGTAGGAGTATAAACAGAAAGGGTATATCCTCAAACATGTTCTTTAAGACTCATCAGACAATTCCTATCCATGCAGTAAGTTCTACCCAAATCAAAGGGGACTCCTTCAGAACATAAGAGACAACTTTTGTGTAGTGAAGGCCAACAGAGGGAGCTCGAAGTTGGAATTAGGCAGTGTGAGTTCAAGACTCCCAATCATTCTCCTGACTGATCATAGGATAAACAAGTCATAAGGGATGGTACTGCGGATGGATAGAAAAGGCAGTACTACCATTCCAGGGGATAGAAACCAGTAAGAATATAAACGACATCTTGGACATCATGAAATATATAAAAAAATAGTGGTATCTAATATTGATGTATCAGTAATATCAATCAATGCAATTATCACCTGATTAGTAAGAAAAACTAAAGTACAAAGATATAAACTTGTTCAGGGTCACAATGGAAACAGGAACACTAAGATTACAACCCAGGTTTTCTGGTGTTTTACTCCTGGAATATAACATGAAATTTAAAACTTTGGTTAGGTCACCGAGCCTTCTGTATCCATCAGAAAGTGTGACTTATGCCAACAAATGAAGGCAAAACAACCCAGGATGTGGAGGATCGATATTACATCAGAATGAGATAGCATGCAGTTAAAACACCACCAAACACAGGTGCTATATTTAAATTCCACCCGTGTTGTAGGAAGGGCCAGACTTCTCAGACTCCAAGTAAACTTGGACTTGGGAAAAGCCAACTCATTTTTTTCCAGGAGAACAACAACAGCAACAAAAACATTTCTAATAATATTAAATCGAGTTAAACTTCTGGTGATTAACCAAGCTTAGTACCAGGATAGTCTTACCAAGCATCATAATTGCTTTTAAAACAGCAAACACTGCTCCCACTTCGATGCTGTTGTGCGCAGCAGCTAAGAGGTGTCTATCGCAAGATGATCGTATTCCCGGGAAAGGTTTGCCTATGAGAGTAACAACAAACCCTTAACGTCTCATCACCATCATTAACAGTCTTTTGTAACCATGTACAGTCGGCAGGGCTTTTCACTGTTAGACTGTGGGGGCTTAATTGCCATTAGCTAGCTTTAACTGATGCTTCATGGATTTACTAAGAAACGTTGCCAGTATTCCTTACTTAAGCTTTTCTTTCGATTATTAAAATACTGTCTTTGCTCCAGAGAGAGAGGTGTCAAAAACATTAGTAGGATTTTCATACACTTATGCTGTCTCTCACACGCACACACACACCCCCCAATATGGAAATGATCTCTAGGAACAGACTTCACTAACATGCCCAGCTCACCTTACTCCTTTTACCTGAGTAAAAGAGTAAATGAACCACCACGACCCTAAGCTGCTGTGATGTGGTTCATACCAACACGCGTAGTGTGTTAGAGGATCACACTGCCCCCCAGCATGGGTTGGCCTAAGAGCAAAAGTATTTTTATTGTTTGTTACTCTGGATTTGAGTTTCTCAATACATCCAGGTGTGACATAAGGGAGAGGTGCCGACAGCCCTGTCAGTGGCATCATTGCGCCCCTTTCTCGCCCGGAAGCTGGCCCACCAGGGGCAGGGAGGAAATTACAGAATGGACAGCCTACTTGGTCATTTTAGAACCTGCAGCTCCAAATGAAAATGTCATCACAGATTTCTCAGGGCTCAGCTCACCAGTTGCCTGAGGTAATAAGCAGGCCGGGGGAGCTCGGAAGAGATGAAGCAGGAGCCGGCATGTCATTCTCGCCCCAGGCTCAGCATCCGCATCTCCACACGCTAGGGAAGAAGGGTTTTAAAAGCAAGTTCTCTAACATACTCAAGAACATATCTTCAGGTTTCCTATTAAGCTATACTTTCTAGAATAAATAAATAAATGTTCCTTATGGTATAAAGTCAGGCACTGGCCATGCTTTTCTGAGAAACCCAGATGTCCATGCTTCCTCAAAAATGGGCACTAACATCCATGGGGATTCATGGCACTTTGTGTAGAGCAAAATGTACAATCTTGTCGTCTTTCCCATGATGCCACACCGCTGCCCAACGCACGTACCCTTACACGCTACTCTCACAGGGTTTTCTTAGAAGCCACCCCACCGAGACCACAATCAAACAACAAATGCCGTCACCTGCTGCGAGGAGCGAGGGGAGCGCGACGTGCTGCACGACGTCCTCCAGGGAGAAACACTGTCGTGCTATCAGAATAGCAATGAAAGTAGCTAATGAATCATGGAATGAAAGGTCACTCACCTTCAAGAAAAACATTGACATGTTTTAATACCTAACATCCTCTAAAGTAACATCTAAGATTACTATCTAAGAGAATGTAGGCAACACCAACAAGGTCTCCAATCCCCAAATGAGTGAAATAACTTGTCATGATTATTATCCTCTAGGCCTATTTCTACTTTATAAGACAAGGAATGAGGTTTCCCCACACCCCAATGCCAGAAGAAGATACTGAGCTTTATGTTGAGTACATATAATTGAAAAAGAAAACAATAAAAAAGAAAAAAATAAAGAAGTCCCTAAAAAATGCAGCAGGAATAAAGCTTTTCTGCAGAACTCAGTATGCTCTGTCACTGAAGGGCAACCGTTAGTAAGCCCTAAATGAAAAATAAGCCTTGGTAATGTTTGGGAGTTCTTTTTAGGAGTAACAAATAGTATGTCTTTAATATAATTAAATTAGATATAAAAATAACGCTGAAAATTTACAACTGACTCCTAAAGTTTAAAAAGAGAGAAAAGAGGAAAAAATTCATTCATAGTAAAACCTCTACCTTTACAGAACTCACAAGACTTTGACAGAAAATAATAATTTAAAAAATCTGTAATAGCATCCTTTATATTGAGTTGTAGTATATGCCAGGGACTATGGTTAGCAACTTACGAAGATCACCTCACTTAACAGCTCAGAGGTAAAGTATAGTAAAAACAACTAAGAGGTGAAGGAACAATGTTAAAGACAGCAATGTGTGTCTTTTCTGTCTAGAAAAGCAGGCCACGGGTAGGAGTTTTACAGGTATAGAATCTTCGGTAGTCATAGAATGAATGGAATAGGATTGTCCAACCCATCTTCACATATCAGAACTGAGAAGTTCAACTTCAACTGGAAGGTAGTTTTTAAAATGTATAAGATGGTTCTACATATATGATACATTAACATATACTACACAAAGAAATGATAGGCAAAAATAAAGAATCAAGGTGGATTTTTAGGAAATTCACATATCATGCATGCACTCTGATATTTGAGGAAATGTGTGATATGTAACAGGCATCTCTTCATCACTTCCAGACACCACCACTAAAGATGACCGATGAATCGAGCCTGCACATTCTTATGCCACACAGCAAAACCAACCACACTCTGGTGTACTGCTCTCGGAGTGAGAAGGAAAAACTATTTTACAATATTTCAGTTAAGGGTTGAGCCAATTAAAAACAATTCCTCACAAATCAAATATTTAATTGCAGTTGAGTTTTTAAAGGAAAAAGAACACTTACATCTACAGTGCAAAGTACATCATTAAACCCCCACACATGATTTGACGAACAACAAAGAGCCTTCAGAACTCCCAGCCACTCTGAACTAAGGACCGTGCAGCAAGCCGTCAGCTCAGAGGAGAAATTGGCTATGTCATTAATCCTAAAAAAAGAAAAAGAATATCCGTAGCAGGAAGTAACAAAAAGAACTACTCCTGTGACATACTTAATGAACACGTATTTCACTATCATCAAGTGAGTTATTCATTTCTTATATTCAAGAATATATAATGCTCACTTGACAAATAACCTAGTAGAATCTAAGGCAGAAGATAAAAGTAAATGACTTCAAATGCTTTCTACTGTTTAATGCTGGTGAGCAACAAACAATAATCAGTACAGATGTCAATAAGCATATTTTTAGTTCTGTGAACGAATCTGACCTACACAATTAACTTTTAAGCGCGTCAAAAAAATTAGCCCTGGCCAGGTTGCTTAGTTGGTTGGAGCATCATCCGTGTACCAAAAGGTCCAGGGACTGATTCCCATTCAGGACATACCCAGGTTACAGGTTTGGTTCCTGGTTGGAACGTGTATGGGAGGTTAACTAATCAATGTCTCTCTCTCTCCACCCCTCCTCTCCCCTCTCTCTAAAATCAATAAAAACATATCATTAGGTGAGGATTAAAGAGACAAAACATGAACTGGTTAAAAAAAAAAAGAACAAAAAAATTAAAGAAATTTAATGTAGGTAGGCCTAGATATAGTGTTTTCAAAATATAGGTAATTTTTATTTTTATTGTTTATGTTTTTGTCTCTCAGGTTAAGGAAATCATAGTATAGAGCAGAGGTGAATTCAGGAATGAAAAAATATGCAAAAAAAAAAAGCAGCCCTAGCTGCTGTGGCTCAGTTAGTTAGAGTGTCATTCCATAAACCAAGAAAAGGTCCTAGGTTTGACACCCAGTCAGGGCACATGCCTAGGTTGCAGGTTTGGTCCTTGGATGCGGCATGCGTGGGAGGCAGCCAATCAATGTTTCTCTCTCACATCAGTGTTTCTCTCCTTTTCTTTCTCCCTCCCTCCTCACTCTCTAAAATTAATAAGTATGTCCTCGGCTGAGGATAAAAAAATAAATAAAAGCAAACAACGTCCAAACGTCAGCATAAGTAATTACTAAAGAAGTTAATTTCAAAGTAGCGCCAAAGCAACAACTGTGTGGTTAGTCCTAAATTCCAGGGTAACTCAGCTCACCTTCCAGCATCCTGATGGCCCATACATACATTCATGAGTGTATTGCAGACGAAGCTGTAGCGATTGGCCGCATTGTCACTGAGGATCTTGCCCAGCATTGAGTAGTTGATGCTACGGGCTGAAGGATTCTCAATAAAATCCATCATGAAGTCCGGATCCCATCGCAAGTTAGAATTGGCAGGCATCACATTATTATATATGGTTTGCTTAACTTTTGAACAGGCACTACTGAGGTTACAAGAAGAAGAGTTACAAATAAAAACAACCTAGAATAACTAGAAAGTTAGTTCATTTAAGGACAAATTAAATGTCAACAACTGTAATGTATTCCTAAAAAAGATTCACATTGTGAGTTCTTGATACCAATTTCTTGATAATCAGCACTGAGCACAGTGCCAGGAATGTAGTAGTTGCTCAATAAATAGTTGCTGAATGAGTTGAAGAACAAAACAAGAATAAGACATTTGGTTACTAATCGTAATTACTGTCTAAATCTTTTCACAGAAGGATATAAATTTGCAATCTGGAGTCAGGACCTGTTCAAAATGTTGGAAATTATATAGTCCTCACTGCTTTTAAAACCTCCATTTTTCTGTCTTAACTACTCTTGCCAATTTTCTACTCAACTTTTCTTTCATTCTCACTTAGCAGTAATTCCTAATTTGTTTCATTTTCCCACTAAAAGTGAAACAAAAACAAACTTTGCTCTTTGCTGGTTCCGTCCCTAACTCCACATCCCTGGTTCCCTCCACCTCTGAGTGTTGAATGAAACACACTTCGGCAAATAGTAAAGCATTTCCTCTATTTTAGTCAACTTCCCCTTTATTTTAACAAGCTATTCGTTCCTGTCTTTAGAAATGAAAAGAATTCTACTTTTCTTTCTTAGTTTTCATAACATTCAGCCCCTAATTTTCTATCATCATAGAGACTCCTCTTGACTTGATTCTCTCCAACCTCCAACCTGGGTTGCCTAACTTTTCTGAACTCTATGGGTCATGGTGAAGTCTCCTCACCCTTCATTTCTAGGCTTCCTATTTCATTTATTAGATTCTTTCCAGGTGAGCTTCTATGTTTTAATAAAGAGCTAGCTGCTACCTAGGTCACTCTCAAATTCTTATCACTCTCTATTGCAGGCATATATGGAATTAAGGGAAATAACTCAGGTATTTTCCTTCTGAAATTGCATGTATCAAAAAACCTGATACAGTAATGAGAGCAACACACACCAAGGCCAAAATGACTTATGTCCAAATCTAGCTTCATCATTTATTAACTCAGGATAAAAAACAATCATTTGTTGATAGGAAAAATAACTTCCACTTCCCAGGGTTGTTGGGAGGAGTACAGATCTTAATGGAAATAACCCAGCGCCGTGCTTGGCACAGGCAGCCGCTCAATCAGAGGTTGATGTGAATATGCTGTGTGCCTCCCAAATACATGGTGTCAGATCCAATTATTAACACTGGTTTAATAGCTTACTAACAGAAATCTCTCTGTGTACCTGGCTTTTGTTTGACCATGTTTCTCAATCCCAAACTGCAAATAATGTCTGACTTCCACGTTTTCTGAGACAGCTGCATTTCTCTTCTACTTTATTTCTTTTTTTATCCCTATCCAAGGATATTTTTATTGATTTTAGAGAGAAAGAAAGAGAGGGAGGGAGGAAGGAAAGGAGAGAGAGGGGGAATAGGGGAGAGGGGATAGAGAGAGAGAAACATCGATGTAAGAGAGAAACATCGATTGGTTGCTTCACATATGCGCCCCGACCGGGGACTGAACCTGCAAACTTTTGGTGTATGGGTGCAATCAACCGGGTCACCTGACCAGGGCATCTCTTCCACTTCTTTAATCGAGGAAACTTTAGATGGTATCACACCCTGTGATGCGCCACTGTGCTGATTCTAAGTAGCCCCTCAGTTCATTGTTGGTGTCCTAAATGTCCACACAGCCAGTGTGAATGGCTTAAGTTAACTCATTTCATACACTTGGACTACTCTGCAGGAGCATTAGGGGTCAAACAGGCTCTTTGGGCTCTTGGGAAGTTCGCTAGTGAAAACAGCGCTGTTGCATAAACCGTGTCATGGATGAGAAAGCTCTCTAAAAACTGTCAACTGAAACTGAAAGAGCTCTGTAAAGACACGGCAGAACACAGGGTATTACTACTGTTACGTCATTTCTGTGGCAAGATGTTTCCTGAGATGTGCTCCAACTTTCTATAAGGGATTATTTTGAAACCATTCAAAGTATCATGGTATCTTTGTAAATATCTTCTATCCAACAGATATTTTTTATGAGTGTCTACTATGAGCCAGACACTCTTCCAGGTCCTGGGATACAGCAGTAAAGAAAACAGAAAAAGTTTCTGCTTTCTTTTCCATTCTAGGAATGGGATGGATTATAAACAAACACATAGTTTACCGGAGTTAGTAAAGTGCTAAGGTTCAAAGAATGACAGAGAGTAAAGGGGAGGGCAGTGGGGGGGGGGGGGCATCAATGAAGTGTGGAAGTGAACATGCAAATAACTAGGGAAAACTCAACCAGAGGTAACAGCAAGTGAAAAAGCCCCAAGATGGGCGCTCAGAGCGTCTGCAGACCAGTAAGGAGGCACACACAGTTGGAACAGAACAGGGGAAAAGCGGAAGAAGAGACTATCAGATCCAGTAGATCCCAAAGGCTACTTAAACACTTGGGGGCTTTAGTCTAAGTAGATAAGAAGACATTAGAAAACTTTATTATTCTTTTTTTAAAGGATGATTTTAGTAGATATGTTGATCATGTGCTCAAGAGAGTCAAGGAGGCAGGCAGTGAAAACCGTCAGAACTGCGCGATGGTCTAACCAAGAGATGACCACGGTGGCAGTCACAGAACGTGAAGGGTGGTCACAGGATTTGCAAACAAACGGGATGCAAGACACGAGAGAGCAAAGAAGACCGGAGTGGCTGATCATGCCTTCCTCATTTCCTTCTAGACTCTAAATTCAGTTTGTTGGCTATTATCGACTCCTACAACTGATAATCTAAATTTCCTTGAAATAGCATTAAATAAGTACATATTTTCCAGCACGTGTCTAGCTGTGGGGGTAGCAAGTACTAAGATGCAGAGAATGAAAGGGAGTCAGGGATGCTGTTTGAAACAGGGTGGTAAAGGAAGCAGGGAACCAAACAAAGTGAGAGAAGGGGAAACAATGTTCCAAGTGAGGTAAGAGCTAGTGCAAAATACGAATATTTTCTCTCAAGTTTATCTCAAAATTGCAATCACAGTTAAACATGCATTTGTGATAAGAAGTTATAGCTACGATGAAAGGAATCAATATGAATTCAGGCAGATACAATGATGATTGACTTTCATTATTAAAAAGGATGACAATATTGGTTCAGTCATTAACACACAGAGGTATAAATCCCATGTCTGTTCTTTTGATTTTCTTCTACCCACCTGAAGAGGTCTCCGAATTTACTTCTGAGGTGGCTACAGGACACGTAGAGGTCATAGAGGTAGGCTAAGATGCATCTTTCAGGGGAAGAGCACTCTGAGGGGTTCACAACATGCTTCACCACACCGCACAGCCTAGGAGAAAGCATGTGAGGGAGTGAGCTGCACATTTGTCTAATATACACGCTCCTGTTCGGATCTCTTAGAGTGAGACCATGTCCTTGTATCGCTTGTGTAAGAAAAGATACCAGATTGTTGACACTGATCATCATCACAACAGTAAATAATTGAGTCAAATATCAGTTTATTATGATATTGAAATACTAGGTATTTTTTTTAAAACTTCAAAAATGTCATTAACAACAAGAAACAATAGAAATTCCTCCATACAAAAGGTATATATTGATGAATCCATCAATTAAGTGGCTATGATCAGAACACAAAGAGAAAGCTGAAGGACAGAATCTTACTTTAGTAAAAATTTCATAAATTCAGTGAATTTTCAAAGATCCCCGAATCTACTTCTTTGTTAAGGACCGATAAATAATAAGTAAATCTATGAAATCCATTTTTAAAACCATGAGTTGGTTCTCACATAAACCTGGTGAATTCATGGTTTTAGGTCACATTCTCCTTGTTTATTCAAACTAGAAAAAATTTACTTTAGTTTATCTTATATAAGAATTTAATCCCCCCTTCTTTTTTAGTGACATTCTCTGTAAGTATTTCAGTTCAAAAGTACCATTACTATTGCAATCTCTGCCATTTTCCCAAAATCATAACTATGATCTCTTTGGCCATAGTTCATACAACAAAAAAATTCATACAACACAGAAGTAAACAAAAGTGGTCCACCGACCTATTTGTGAGTCTGATTCCACTACCATCTTGTATTCTGTTACAGGGTTTGGCCTACAGTAGTGTTATAGATGACTCAGATTATTAAAGCTAAAATGGGCTTTAAAAATCACCTGATTCATCTTACTCATGTTACAAAGAGGGTTCTAAGGCTCAGAAAGTTAATGTAACCTGCTCACAGGCAAAGAGCTAGTTCATAGCAGATTCATGAGGAGAGCTCAGGTCTCCACACTCCCAGGCCAGAGCTCACTCCACTATTGAGATGACTGGGTGAAGCCAGAGGGAGCCTAGGTGTAAAGGCCAAGGAGGAATCACAAATTCCAGAGGTGAACTCAGCAAAGTGTGTGAGGAAATGGCAACATAGTATCCCAAACCCGGTAAAATGACAGGAGCAGATGAGGCCACCAGGAAGCTGATAAAAGCTGTCAATTACATCAAAAATGTCACACAATTATGAAAACTAGATTCATTTGGTTGTTAACTATATAAACAAAAAAATTCTGGGCATAATCTAAAAACGCAAATAATTACTTGTAAATAAACATTTATTGAGAGTTTGCCAGGCATCAAGAGTATAACAGTCAATGTTTTCTCAATTGTTTTCATTTGCTATAGGTAAGAAAAACATTTTACACTGAGATTCAGTATATTCATTTGTGTAAGTACAGAAAACCTGGGAGATGTAGTTCTGTGACGTTGGGTGCTGTATCACCTCACCACGCACTTCCTTTAACAAGCCTGAGTTTCAGTTTCTTGACTTGTAAAATGGTATTGATTATTCAACCTTACAGGGTAGCTGAATGTTATTAAACTGTCCTCTGTTTCCTCAATTCTAACATACTTTCTCACATTTAAAATTACCTGGGATATTTCAGGTTTCACTTAATAATCTATGTGTATAATTAATGCAATAGCGCTTCCTCCCCCCACCCCGAAAGGTGCTGTTAAGTGGATGTCACTCTAGAATAGAAAATTGATTACATGTACTAGTTTACAGAAGAACACTATAGAACCAAAGGACCATGTGTCTTTTGAGCCCAGTCAGAAAATGGAAGAAAAAGAAATACAGGTTGCCTTTTTAAACTCTAAAGCCTGGGAAACGAGTCTTCTGTGGACAAAAAGGAGCTTAGGATAGGGTTTTTGAGAGCTCATTATACTTCTCTGGTCTCTATAAGCCTCAGTCTCTAATGGGGATATTAGGTAATTATTTAGCTCACTAGTGGTAGCAGTAGAGATAACCTCAGCCTACAATTAACACAAACCAAAAGACTAAGAAACAAGAAGGTCACTTATTCCAGACTGTCTTATCAGAAGAGGGATTCAATTTATTTAAAAAATGAAAATAAAGAAGTAAATCTCTAAGATGACAATGCACGCAAAGCTTATTTGGCATTGGATTCTCAGAATATAAACTGAAATTACGGACAAAGAAGGTGTCATGTATGCACCATTCAAAATTACCCATGATGCTCGGTAGCACAGATGACAGAGTGCTATAAATAACTGGCTTGTAGTCATAGAAACTAGGGGGAGGGATGTACGACAAGAAGGAGAAAGGAAAAGAGAAAGGGAGGAAGGGAATCACACTTTATTAAGAAAAACATACTATTTTCATGCTTGTAACTCCTTTGGTACATGTTTTCTTGAAAAATTATTCTTTAGCTATGTTATATCTTTTTATAGAAATAAACACCAGTACTATTTTTCTCTTAAAACTACTGTAATATTTTCATCCCAAGCTATACATTATAGAGTGGGTAAAAGAATGATGTTACTGTATATACCGACCCTTCGAACACCTGGGCTGTCTGGTCGGGATTCAGGATCAGACAGCTGTGGTACCGCCTGAGCACCGCCACAATGCAGACGCAGAGTCCCGTGGTGTAGCTTCCTGCCAGGCTGGAGGACTTCAGGAGCAGTTCGGCTTCTACAACACTCAGTTCATTCAGTAGCTGCAACGAAAGAAAAGATTGAATGAAAATGTAGCTGCCACAGCAAATAAGAAAACATTTATTTTTAAAAACCATGTGTATATTGAGTTATCCTAGTAATACTTGATCTTACCCTTTATCCTGCTCCAGGACCATATACATATACAACCAGTCTCAGAAAACTCATCCCAGTAAACTAAAATGGTTTTTTATTTTTAATTCTTTATCAAATAATGGAGTTTTTCTTGTCTAGAAACCATGGCCCATGCAATCAGGAAGCAGTTACCAAAACTTTAAGGCAGTCTGAAGTTCTAGACTGAATAATTGCAGAGAACATCCTACCTCTCACTTTTTCCCTCCTTTGTCCCTTCTTTTGACTAAAAAAGAGATTTTTCAATCATTAGTTTCTTATTATTAAGAAAGCTAACACCTCCAACAGAACAAGCAATAGAAACCAACTTTCATTTTCATTTACTAACAATATAAGATAATAAATAAATTCAAGTACATGTACAAGAAATATAGCAGGAAAAATCAAATAATAAGATTTTAATTTTTTTGCTCTTAACATAAAATATACTCTATAATAAGCAGGAAAATAACTTCTGCCCTTCCGTAAACAAAGTAGCAAAAGACAAAAAAAAAGCACCCTGAAGCCCTGACTGATCTGGCTCAGTGGGTTGGGTGTCGTCCCACAAACTGCAAGGTCACCAGCTTGATTCCTGGTCTAGCACAGGCCTGGGTTGTGGGCCAGGTCCCTGGCTGGGGGCGTGGGAGAGGCAACCGATGGGTGCTTCTCTCGCACACGCACGTTTCTCTCCCTTTCCTCCCTCCCTTCCCCTCTTCCCAAAAATAAATAAGATCTTAAAAAATACCCCGAAAACACTCATTTTAAAATGACTACTATGTATTTTAGCACAGTATTATAGTTATTTAATTGAAAACTATTAACATAGCTGCAATTAAAATGCTAGCTGGATACTGTTGACTCAGGATGTCTCAATCGTTCGAAAACACACTGGGTGTCTCATTTTAAGTTGCATGATGCCTGGTAGGTTTGCTTCCCTAAAACCGAGAGCAGCAGTGTCTCTCTGACACCTGTATTGCGAAGTCAATCAGTCCATTGATGTTCAGGGCCGGCTCCATGAGGTCAAAGATGAGCTGAATGTGGTGAGCCAGAGGGAGGTGGTAGGATGTCCCTGAGGCAAAGCTTGTGATTTGCTCCAGCACATTGTTAGAGATCTGTGCAAACAAAAGCGAAAATTATTTTAAGACCAGTATTCCAAGTAATCTTTTACTTATTAAGTTCTTTTAATTTTTTACTAATATATCTGAATTTATGTGATTCTACTTAGAAGAAAGTTAAAACATTTCTACAGAAACCAAAATCATGTACAAATTGACTTCTTTACTATAACTATAATTTGAAGAAATAATCCAAATTACCATTAGGATTTAGACATAACTATCCTAAAGGCAGAACAAGTATAAGAATTAATTTCCAGATAATATATATTTGCATATCAACGGTTTTATACATTAAAAGTTTCTTCTCAATTGCATAGTATTTTACTTGTCATCAACAGATTTCTTCCTTATTAATAGCAATGCAGGACCATAATGTAATAACATAAGTATTGCATTAGGAATGTTTTAAACAATGGTGATATTTTTTAGGAGGTAAACATATTTTCATAATAAAAATTAATTCTTCTGAGAGTGACAACCTGACACTTCAAACTGAACTACTCAACAGTTTGAGATGCTCCCAAATATGTTTTAAAAACCAACAAATATGTATTAAAACCAACTATGACCTGAAACACATACTGCAGAAAAGACTTTTAAGTAAATATGACTATTCCAAATGCATAATAAACAGTGTTAAATGGCTACCTGGGATGTCACTTGATGCTGATCAAAATACGAAAGGAGTTGAAGTTTGGTGAACACAGTCTCCAGTGTTGGAAATGCTTCCTGTTTGCTCTTCCTGGTTTTTTGTCCTTCATCTCCACCTAAACAAACACACAGTAAACACATTAGTTTCATCTGAACAGAAACCTTGGCTTTTTAATGTTACTGTTTTTATTGGAACATACATACCCACGAAAAAGTACATAAACTTCATGAATTTATAAAAAGTAAACACACTCAGATGATGAAATTCAAACACAGTCCTATATCGGAACCCCAGAAAGTGCATCGGGCCCCTCCAGTCACTCCCCACTCCCCAGGAACAAGATCCCAACTTCTAACAGCTTAGATGGACATTGCCCACCTTGAAACTTTGTATGAACAGAACAATACAATATATACATCTGCTATCTGGCATCTCTCATTTAACACTGTGTTTCTGAGGTTAATACATCTTGTTGTTGCAGTTTTAATTTGTCCTAGAAGTTGGTAATTCCCACTTGTGGGCGGTATTCCCATAACAGACTGTATACCACCATCTATGTACCCATTACGGTGCACTGTTTCTAGATCTCGGCTACTAGGAGAAACCCCTGCAAGGGCATTTCTAATGAACTGACTTTTGAGATAGAATGATCTCAGCAATGAAGGGGGAAAAAATCACCCAGGCTCATTCTGATACAAGAAGAAGCTTCACTGGCATCTTCTTAAGAGACTTACTATGGTATTTTCTTCAAACAGCTTAGTTCATAAAAAAAGGAAGTTTATACAATTCCTAACTTTTTTAGGGGTCGAAAAGAATATAATCAGGAAGGTGTTTCACTTAATCAATTTAGCATAAAGAAGTTTGAAAAAATTCCAATAAAAATGTTTATAAATACTGCTATCCCAGAAGGACTCTTGTTCTTCTTACAAATTTAAAAGATAACATCCAAGAAATAATTAGATCCTGTTTTTAAAGATTTCTGAATATATGTATTTACAAAGACAAACCTAGAAACAAAAAGGAAAGGCTGGACTACATGATCTCTAACAAGGGCACTTCCACTCACACCTTTTTCTCCCCTTTACCCTGTTCTGCCTGCCCCATCCCCCTGTGCCTCTGGTACTCACCTGTGTTGCGTCTATGAGGGTTTGTGTGTGTGTGTGTGTGTGCGCCTAATCCCTCATATCTTATTCGGAAAAGTTTAATTTCAGAGAACAAAGGTTATTACACACCTCTGTTAAAGACACAAGAAAGATTTCACTGAACCCAAATGGATTTTATTAATGACCAATGTAATGGTGTTAAAAACTAACATTAGAGGAAAAGATACTTCTCTTTCAATAATAAGCAATTATAGTTTAAGTCCTCAGTGCCTTCCTCCCAAATAAAAACCCCGTCTATTTGGTCTTCATTTCCTGCAGCAAACAAATAACCAAACCCCCACACCAGAGTGAACAGAATTAAAAGGTGCTGAGTAATGTGAAGTATAAGACTGGGCCGCCTTTATCAAATAACACCAACAATAACACAGAAATGAGAATTAGTAAGTTCATTAAACCTACTTGTTTTTTGATATATATTTTCAAAGTTACAAATTAAATGCGAAAATCTGCCTTCAAGTATAGCTGCTCATGGGTCATAAGCATGTTTAAAATATCCAAGTTTTGAACTTTTCATTTACTAATATCGCCAATCCAAGGCTGAAAGCTCACATCAACAGTGTTGGCTATAATGTGCTTTAAAATTGAAGTTGACATAGTTATTTAGTCCTCCCTGGGCCCCAAGCAGAAACATAAAAATAACAGACATGAGGAAGTAGACCCTTCAGGAGAATTCACAAATGTATCCTCTTTGTTTGTTTATGCTGATGAACTATTTACTTACATAGAGCTGACTTCTTAAAATCTCTATAAAAAAAGATACTATTGATTCTTGGCAATTTATATTCACTTTCAAAGAAAAATATTAAAAAATAGTGGTGGTTGTCAATGTAATACTTTATTTTAATGACATTCACCTAAGTCATAATTCAGATTTCCCTCATCTGTCTTATGTTAATTAGTAGGTATTATTGTTCTTCAGTTACTTAATTTTGGTTGTCCTTTTTTTTAATCCCTATTGGAGGATATGTTTTTATTGAATTTAGACAGAGAGAAAGGGAGAGAGAGAGAAGTATCAATTGGTTGCCTCCTGTGCACATCTCAACCAAGGATCGAACCCGCAACCTAGGTATATGCCCTGACTGGGGATCGAACCTGCAACCTTTTGGTGCATGGCATGATGCTCCAACCGAGTCACCGGGCCAGGACAAGGTTGTCCTTTTTTTGAAATCTTTAAATCACACAAGTTTTGACCTTCTAGTTTGGTAAACTTCATTAATATTTTCAACAGATGCACAATTGAAAACCAAAGATGACTAATCAATGTAAATGTAAAACACGGTCTGACCATCTTCAACTGGAAATATCATGTAAGTTTTAGATTATAAATACCCCTAGGTAAGGTGTAGTTGATGTGAGAACACTCCCAATGAATTCCTCAAAATCATATTTGTATGCATAGCCAGAAATCAAATACATGCTTACCCAAGCTCTGTTTTCCTGCCTTACCCATCCTCATCTTTACAAACAAAGGGGGCAAATTTCTGTTAATCTGAAAGGTAGGTAGCTAGCTTCGGCTGGGCACTCTAGGTTTTAAGGAGTGACTTAAAGGTAAACTATCAGAAGCCAGGTCACTATATCACCAAATTAAGATATTTCTGGTTGAGGAATTTTAGCTAAAATGAAGGAAAGACAAAAATTCCCTTTGAAGAATCCTCCTCGAAGTGGTTTTTCTATTACTGAGTCCCAAATGAGCACACAGCAATGGTTGCCTGTTGACTTCATGAACAAGACTTGCCTGTGTAAGAGGCTGCTACAAAGATAGCACAGACTACAGTCTGGCATTAAAAACTCTGTGAAGGAAGGAAGTAGACTCAACAGAAAAAGATACCACATTGCTTCCTTCCTCTTCCCATCCCTCTCAGTTTTCCAAAACCCCCAAATTCCATAGGCTCTGGAAAGACTCTCTAAAATTAATTTAGATTTTTAAAAAACTGTATTACTGAACCTTTTGAAAGAGATAGTGTCTACCCCATTTTCAAGGAAACAAAGAAGTAGTTTCTGTAGTTTTTACTCCCTACCTGCAGAGCTTCTAAATTCAACCTTCTAAATGTGACCCATTTCCTCTTTTCTCTTAACTGAGAAAAGAGCCAAGGACAGATCAACAGTTTCCTTAGAGCAGTTTTGTTCTTTTCAAGCTGAATAAGGACCGGTCAAAACAACAACAGGGTTTCATTTCCCTTCCGCACCTCATGGTTGCCCCCTCGGGAGGCTGGTGCAGTACAGCTGCCCAGTTAAGGCCCTTAACTGGCAATAGGAGGCAGTTAGGGAAAGTGAGGCAAATCACAGGAGGGTAACTTCTCCACCCTGAGTGTTCTACGGACTAGCGTGCGATTCACACACCCTCAACGGGCGCATTCAGAGAGAAAAGAGTGTTGCCCTTGCACCTTGCTTCTGCCTCTGCCCCTGTACTGATGGAGCGGAGGGAGAGCTCTTTGTATTAATTGTATCTATGCTTTCCTGTAGCAAAGATCTAGCACGGACAAACTCTACTAATTTATCCAGTGATTCATCTGGTTAAAGTCCAAAGGGTCCCCTGGGCAGAGGTTCGTAATAGAGTATTATTTTGTACTGAACAACAAAGTAAGGTTTCTAGAGGTGGTTTGGACCATATGCGGGAAGTGTGCTGCTCGCACAGGGAAAATGGAAACTTTTTCCCCTTTGTATTATTTAAGTAATAGAGAAATGAACACCTCTGGTGGTCGTGCAGTATATATAATGATATCATATTTGAAATCATATGACTGCCCAGTAACATAAACAAACCTTGAAAAGATTAATTAGGCAAACACGAAGTGGATAATTACAAAATTTCAATTATGCAAGGTGGTGACATAAGACAACGGCATAGCTTCACTGGGAAAGCCATGCACGAAGCTGGGGGAAGAGTGCTCCCAGTAAAGAAGGCACTTTAGAGTGAAGACCTAATTCTACTTTTCACTTGAAATCATTTGGTGCTATGAGGGGCCACAACGTCCTGCAATTCTGTTTCTAAATAATGTAAGGACAGGTCAGCAACTGCACTGTCATGGTTTTCGATTACCACGGAAATATGAGGGCCCAGAGCAAAGTACGGGCTTGAAAAAAGATGGTAAGAAGAGGGGAAACTCTTCCAAAATAAGGGGTTTCCACCTCATTCTTCAGTACTTCATTCTCGCTACAGTAGAAAACGTAAGTATTTAAAAAAGTAGAAAATAAAAACTACCTACTTCTATCTAGAGAACATGCTCTTTTAATAACCAGGATTACTATAAATGGAACGAAGGGCTTGAAATGTCAATGTGCTTGTTCATATTTCAACGTGACAGTCACCCGGGAGAGGAAACGCTCCGGGGACAGTGCCGTGGACCGCTTTGATAAGGGCTGTGCTAAGAGGGAAGACGTAAGACAGCACAATGGAAGCGAATGAGTTTGGGCTCTTTACCCCCCATCTCTGTGGTGCTCTTCTTATTTAGGATTTTCAAAATATCTTTGGTAATCTTCTTCAGCTGATGCCTGGCTTCGTCGCGCTCTTTGCCCACTCCGTAGAGAAGGATTGTGCGCTGGTTACATTCATGACTTGAAGACTCGTCCTGAAAAACAGAAAATGAGCTTTGAAAGCCTTGTTTGCAGCAGCAGGGCTGCGGGCCGTGCTCACGAAGGGCACTAACCACAGAGCTCCAGGCCGGCTGGAGGTGGTGGGGCCCCGCCTGCCCTTCAATTCACCTCAGCCTCCACTGGCAACACCCTTGTTCTTCCAGTTTGGAACTTGCTAAAGTTAAAAAGAAAAGTGTCTACTGACCTGAAGTCTTAATAGAAGCAGTTGATGTGGGCGTACCCTACAGAGTAAGTTTTGACTACTGAAAAACTTTTCATTGTTTAAAATTTAACATGGTGTTGATTTCACCTCATATTTACATACTATCTACGTGTACTGTTCCCTTACGGGAAATGTTATTTCTTAGTAAGTTTGGTTTTCTGTGTACAGCATCATTAAATAGTTCATATTTAGAAAAAAGATCTTCCTAGGATCCTCAAGGACTTTTAGAAAATGCTTCACTTACTTTCAACATGACTGTGTAAGATACACAGGTATGGCTATTTCCAAACAAGACAATACGTAGTAAGTACGTGGGTCTCATCTGATGTGAGGTAAATAGCTGCAAATGCAAACAAGTTCTGTCCGACACCACCTTGCTCCTCTGGACCCCCGCCCTACCCGCACACAGTGAATTCAAGCACTATTTCCCCCACATGGGAAGGGAAATTATTTAGTCACAGCAAAACAAAGACATGGACATGCTGCTAAACACATTGCTTAGCCAAAGTTAAATAGCGCAGGGTGTACCCTCTCATACACCTGGTTTTCAAGTTTTCTAACTTTCTCTCTCCGATCTCATGCACTTCCATTTTCTTGGGATAATTCCCAGCTTTTTCCTTCCGTCCACCTTCTTTGTTTCTACCTCTTTGTCCATGGTGGGTGCTTCCTTCCCCTCCCTAACAGCATCTAACCCTCAGGAGCTTGCATGAGAGAAGAACATCTCCCAGTAAACACCAACTGTATTGTGATCATAATTAGTAGTGTCTACAAAAAAAAGAGCAAAATGCTTGAGACGTGCAGAAGCGCAGTGAATTTGGAGTACTCCACACATGTACGCGCACACGGTGGCATATGCTTCTGCAGTCTCGAAACCCGTCCCTGTCTCTGCCGCTCTCCTCCCAGTCTCTTTCCCAGTCTCTTTTTGTCGTTCTTTCTCTCTCCCACACTTGAATTCAAAGTACCACTTCTCCTTGCACTGGTTCCTTTTTTATTCTATTCCACTAGAAATCTATACTTGTACACTCTGCCGCTCTACCTTGCTACCCCATCCCCAAATAATTATTGTTTCAGGTGTTCAAACCTGCCTCCTTAAAAAAAGAAGAAAAAACAGCTAGGAACAAATCACTCCTAGAAGCTGTTGACATTTAATATATCCCGAGCATCCAAATTCCTCAAAGACCGTAGGAAAAAGTCAACACAGGGAGGGACTCCTACACCTGGCTGCACATCTGAATGACCTGAGCGTCTTGTTAATTTCCTATTTTTGTTGTTGTCACACGGAATTGCTGATATGTGTCTTTTGTCTGGTGGGATGTGCACATATGAACCTTAAAAAGGGAACAGGAGGGCACGGAGAAAACTGTTGTACACCCAGGCAGTGCCCTGACTGGTGTGGCTCAGGGGATCGGCGTCATCCTGCACTCTGAAAGGTGGCAGGTGCCATTCCCAGTCAGGGCACATGCCGGCGCTGTGGGCCAGGCCCCTGGTTAGGGGTGTACGGGGTATGGGGTTGTGAGCCGATCAGTGTTTATCTCACACATTGATGTTTTTCTTCCTCTTTTTCCTTCTCCCTACCCGCCTCTCTCAAAATAAACAAAACCTAAGCAGTGACAGTCCTGTGCCCTGGGATTGTTTACAGTTAAGGTCCCTGTCATCAAATGCTCCTAGTGAAAACTTCTGTGTAAGGTATGATGGAAAGATGTTAGCAACAAAGTTTGTAGAGTATCTAGTTACAGTAAGACAAGGCACTAGGAACCCTGAGAAAAAGGCAAGGATGACAGATACAGCTCCTTGTCCTCCAGGAGTGCAGATTCAGTGTCACATTGTAAAAGCAGTATTTGCAGAGCCCGAAGCCTAAGCAGCGATGGTGAGGGCCGGTGTCCCGGAAAGATCCATGTGATCCTCACAAACACGTGGGAGACTGGGGCTCTACAGAACACCAGTAACAGCCCACGCGCGGGCCAGAGAGAGCTGTGCCTGCATTCAAGTCCAGCTCCAGGGTCCCGGAAAATGGACCTTTCTGAGCCTCAGATTCTTCCTTTGAAAATCGAGGTAACACCACCTGCCCTGTAGGTTTTTGGGAGAATAACTGAGGTGAAAATGTAAAATACTTAGTAGCACCCACTGCTGTCCATTCATATTCCTAGACTTCCCCTTCTCTCTTGCACACACTCCATATTTACACCGTACCACATTACTCAACATTTTCTAAAGACGCTGGGCACTTCCCTCCTTTGCTGTTTCCCCTTCCGCCACCTCAAATACTCTCAGCAGCCTCAGCTTCACTTGTGGGAATGCTGTGAACAATTACAGCTCCAGGTCCCTCACCCCAACACCTCACTTCAGTGAGAGCCCTCACCACAGGAGGGGCAGGGAACCTTTGGAGCATGTATCACAGTATTATTCACTTAGTTTCCAGGTATTTGTTTAATGCCTGTCTATCCCACTGCACTGTCCATTTTTGTAAAGGGAATCCCAGGTATATTTTAGTCACATTTAAATTCTTAATAGGCACTGATTAGGTACTTAACATTAGTTAATTATACAAAGTAATGAATAAATAACTGGATTAGTGAAAGAACACATGACTAAAAGATTAGGGTAAAAGGAAGATAAAAACAAAAACTAGTTCTGTAGGAAACTTAACTTTGTAAGTGTGACAAAACTGAAGAGAAATGAGAAGCAGAGAAAGAGTAAAAACGCTTGTAGGGTATAAACTGCATCTTAGTGGTGGGAATACAAAATAAAAAGCAAAATCAGGAGGTATTTGAATGAAGTTAGGAAAGCATCTGGGGGAATGTTTATCTCATTGGATTTCAAGATGTACTCACTAGACAAACTATGTTAAAAGAAAAGAAGTGTAGGTAATAAGGGCAGGGAGCTCATGAATTCATCTTTAGGTGAGGGGAATTCGAGGGGTAGGTACACGTTTTTTAATATTTAGTGGGTAGTTTGACACAGAGACCCATACAGAGGTGACAGCTTAGGTATAAGAGCAATTTGTCACTGGGAGAGGAGGCAAATCCCCCCAATTCTCTTGGGGGAGCAAAGAAGGCTGAGACAGTGCAGAGGATAAATAAGCCAGATGACGCATACACAATCTCCACAATCAATAAGAGCACCAGGTAAGTCAGGGTCACAGATGTCAGGGAGGGGATGTTGAGCAAGGGGCGTCATCGAGACTATCAAATGCAGTGAAGAAGTCAATGGATGTGGCCTCTCTGATGTGTTTATTTAAAAAACACATGTGAACCTCAAAAGAGAAGTTTCTCTACAGTGGTGGGGCGGATAGCAGGAAACAAGCAGTTGAAGTAAGACTAGGTGGAGAAATACGCGAAGGTGAAGGAAGTGGCCCACACTGACTCACAGTTGGGTATGAAGAACAAAAGCCTGGAAGAGAAAGTTGTATTAGGATAATCAGTGGCAACCTCTTGTTTCAAAGCCATGTTCCACATAAAGTCTCCGGCAGATAACTGATAAAAGAGAGAGAAAACAACAGTTTCTTGTCTGACTTAACTTGGAAAGAAACACAGGCACACCTTTCTACTTAATCACAGGGTAAAAGGAAAATTGATAAAAACACAGAGAAATCCGTAGGTGGAAAAGTGAGCAACAAGAAGAAGCTTGTATCAGTTCAGGCCCCGATGTGCTCCAGGAGCTGGGCTAGAAGCAAAGTCCTAAGTGGAGAGTGAGGACAGAGTTTTAAAAAGAACCACTGGTCGCCTCTGTACGGTGTAGGGACAGTGTTTGCTTTTGACAGTTAATATTTTTAGGAAAATCATGATAGCCATTACCACTCGTCACAATGGAAAAACAAAGACTTCTAAAAGCAACTCTTTTTCAATAGCTCGACACAGCCATTTTCGGCTGGTGTGCTGCAAGAATTTTTAAAACATGCAATACTTGACTACTTAGTCAGGGGCACTGACTTCTTTTCCCTTAGATTGTCAAATTAAAAAATGACAATAGCCATATGGTATGAAGGAATCAAAATTATACTTACATTTTTGTCAGACCAACAACAAAAAATTTTTTTGGTGTGCCAAAGAATTTTAGTAATTAGTTCATGAGTGCCAAGAGATGAAAAATGTTGCAAATCGCTGGCCTATGAGATTGGTTTATGTCAATTTTCTGAACATGTAGAAAATACACAAGTCTCCAAATACCAAGTTTTACTACATCAGAATTAAAGCAACCTAAGAAAACAGACCAAATATTCCCGAAGGTACCAATGAGTTCTACTCTTTCAACTGGGAATTAAAATACCCTCAAATTGCATAGTTTTAAGTAATATTAAAGACTGGAGATGAGTACCAAAGAATCATCCTACTATTTATTTCCTGAAAGACACATTTATTTGGCAGGAGAAAAAAATCAACTGGACAATCCAAAGAAGCCTGTCCATCCCTTTCAGGCCAGCCCACTGCTGTCCTTCCATGGAGCAGCTCATTTCCCCTGTAAACTGAGTTCTGAAAATCTTCAGACCAATTACTTTCTTTCACCAGATGCTCTACTGCAAAGACTTAATTGATAAGGAACTAGGAGGAGGCACGTCCAAAGACCTGGAAGGCCTTTTATACTACAGAAATTAAAATATGTCTCTTGACCCAAATATCTTTAGAAGGAAGAATTGCAGTGAATTAAACTGACGTCTGCTCTGAGCCATCTTCATTTCTTTCAAATAAGCGATTGGAAATGTTGCCCAAACGAGTGTGTGTTCATACAGATGTGAAAACGTGGCTGGACTATCAGAGCTATGTACTCTCCTTATTCATATGTTCTGATATTTCTACAGAGACCCGATAACTGGAGAATTTTTAAATTAGTAAGTTAATGCTCTTTCTAAAGGGAAATAAAAGTTCCACTCTGATACGATAAAATTAAACATTTCTAATTTCCCCAACACTCTTTAATTTGCATGCTTAAATATTCAAATACAAACCCTGTATATATCATCTCCAAAAAAGCAGTAAAGGCCACTTTTTAAAAAAAACTATAAATTTACATAAAATTTTAACTTTAGTTCATTTGTTAAAATAAAGGACTCTTAAAAGAGGCTTCCGACCACTATTTTTGTAGCTGAATTCTTCAATTATTCTGTTTATTTCTACCACATTATTCTGTTTATAATAAAATAACCTCAAATAGATGCTGTATCAGTAATGAGCCTTGAGCTGGGTTGGAAGAATGGGTATGTTCATGTACAAGAGGGAGGCTGTGTTAAAGGAACAGGAAATGAGCAGCTTCTTCTCATCAGTAACTCCACCTGAATTGGAGTAAATTTTTCTTTAAATCAAGAAAATAGGAAGCCCCTTTAATTTGATTTGCATAGCAAATCTTTGTTCTACGATAGCTTCTAGTCCACAGAATAGCTGAAATGAGGCCTTTATCCAACAAGCTCAGTGCATCCTGGGAGCATAACTGATGTTAAGGTATTTAACCAGATATACTAATACTCTATTTTTAAGCAAAGCACTTGAGACAGGGGTGACAAATAATTAGACGGGCAGAGTTAGCACTCTCATTTACTAAAAACCCCAATGCCCAAGACTCCTTATACTTTAGGAGCTTGTCTTTTACCTAACCTAAATTTCTATGCTCTTAGCAGGAAAAGCCAGGCTGGATGACAGAAGCACTGTGTTAAGATGTATGTGTTCAATTAGAACACCCTCTGATGTCCAAATGACCACATTCACAAACCCTGACAGCCTTAGAGCTACCTCTCCGTCCTCCTGCCACAAACTGATTCTGAAGGGACACGGAGCCCTATCGTTTCAGGAACGAGGTCCTCTGGGTGCAGAGTAATCTCATTCAGTAAATATTTTCAGATAAGCAGACAACCTTTAGCAGACTTGGCAAAATAAATAAACCAATTAAATCACTTGCACATAATTTTATTTTTCTAAGTTATCTCAATCATTGAAAATAACCAAATTATTCAAAGTTAGTCCTGCTTCCAATAGTTATACATACAATTACAAACTGCCTGTTGTTGTTTACTAATGAGAAACTGCTCATCAGTCAAACTGCTCAACTCGCTCAACTTCTATTCGTATGATAATATACTTTTGTAACCTAAAACAATCTCATTTAAAAGATTTTAGTCACTTTCAGGGTCTAGTTATCAAAATGGGTAATTGGCAGTCATCCTCCAATAAGAAAAGAATGTCTGAGAAGGTTCCCAGACAGGTGTGGCTGTGAGTTAAAACCAGAGGAAAGAGCTGGAGCCTTTCCTCTACCCTTCAAATCCCTATTCATAGCCCTCTGGGGATTTGCAAATACAAATTCTCAATAAAGTATATGACTTAAGGATCCTGAATTCGTGTTCCTGTAATACAATACACTGATTTGTTGAAAACAGTTATGCTTTTCCCCACAAGTCTTGTTTCAGCTCTAGACCTTAAAAACAATTCATAAACCCCCTGTAGAGTTTACAATTTGCTGTAAAGGCAAGTATGACTCCTGCTTTCTTGCAGAAAGTGCAGCCACTCATGGTATTCACCTCTCACTCCTCAGCCTCAATGTGGGGTAGGGGTAGGTTAGGGGCTTGGAGACAGTGAGATGGTGAAGACTTAGTGGCAACTGCATAGTAGTTACTTATGAATGCAGGCTCTGGGATCAGACAGCATGGGTTGGAACTGGGTCTCTAATTCACTGCTCCCTTCTTCAGTTTCCCTCATCCACAGTATAGAAACAATATGAACATCTACTTCAGACAGCAGGTGAGATCACAAAATGAGTTAATTCATGATGATACAAGAAATCAAACATTGGCTATTATTATTTTGAAGTGTGCATAGCATAAAAGTTCTGGCAAAGTATAAGTTTGTGTCTCCAATTCAACAAATAAGACTTGTTCATCGCAATAGTCAAATTTAAAATAAAAATAACTTGATACCTACTTTTCCAAGAGTTTAATATCAAATAGATACCTCTTGATGACTGACAGATCAAGATCATTAAGTAACTGAAATTTCCAAATAAAATGACTCAAATTCATAGCTTGATTTAAAATTCTTAATGCAAAGAAAACTCTTTTGTCAGTTTAAATCAGTGGTCCTCAAGCTTTAGTGTGCGTGAGTATCACATGGGAGGCTCATTAAAACACAGATGAAAGGTGCACCCAGAGTTTCTGACTCATTGGGACTTGGTTTGGTGCCCAAGAATGTGCATTTCCCATGACTTCCCAGGTGAAGACTTGCTACCGTTCTGCACACTGAGAACCACTGTTGAAGATTAAGAAATGCAGAGACACACACAAAAAACTTAGAAGAAAGAAATAACCAAAACATATCTTCATAGCAAAGGCATCTACCCAAACGGTTCTCTGGTAACAGGGGAGATTACAGTTAGAAGTGTGTGTGTGTGTGTTTGTGTACACGCACACCCACAACACTGTATCAATGTACTAGAGATACATGAATCCCTGAATTTAATGACATCCGAGTATTTCCCCAAACCAAAAGCTAGGTTAAGGGAAAAAAAATTGTTTCTATGTAAATTCTGCTCAAGAAAAGCATGCAAGATACTTATATAATAAGGCTGGAAATGGATACAGCTGTTTTTCTTTCTAATGTAATTTTGGAAACTTATAATTTATAATGAGAGGAAACTGTTTCACTTACAAAAAGTTGATCAAATGCAGATTTAAAATAATGACATTATTAAACAGGGAAAAAAAGCAAGGAGCAAGAGACTTAACATCCCTAACAAGCACACATTTCAAGTTAATGTAATTACTTGTTACAATGTAACATATCACCCATGTTGAGCACAGTATGTTTCAGGCAAAGCAAGCTTGCAACCTTTTCCAGGAAGCTGACTTCAAAAGGCTTGGATTTATCCTTTAGAGAGAAAATAACCAAAACAACTCATACAGCATCAACTATAAGGCAGGTTTCAGTAAAAAAAGCCACAGGATTTTAAATTGCTTTTCAAAAGATGACTCTTCACCCACCGTGCCCCACACTTCCCAAGGAAATAAAAGAAGAAGTCATAAAAGGGGCCAAACGGAAATCCAGTGTCTGCATAGCTTTCAGTCCACAGCATCTGAAGGTAATTTCACACTGTGAACTTCTCTTTTCCTGCCTTGCTCTATGTCTCTCTAGAATCCTCAAGACTTTATTGGTGAAAACCCAGAAAATTACTGGAAAATACCAGCTGCCACTCTGCAGGTTGAATTAATTACCACTTACTGGATACATTCAAATCCTTCAGAATCAACAGAGTAACCAGGTAACTGTATATCTAGAAGTATGTGACAAATATATGTATATACACTATGATGCATGTGGAAATTGTTTCAAGTTTTCTTAAAATTGGAAACCTTTAATAACAATATCAATGCAAGCACTTATTTGGAATAAAAATTAAAATATAAGCTGCAATAATGGTGTTAGAGATAACCATTAATTTCATTAAAAAATTTATACAGAGCAATGAAATATATTACAAATGGTCTTATTTTACTTCGAGTGTGAAATGAGATTTAAATATAGAGAGATGAAATTCTTAATATCAAGAACACTTGTTAAAAAAGTTATGGTCTACGCAAAATGACTATTCCCAAAGTAGAAATTCCAAAACTATCAAAGAATATACAATAGCAAGGAAGGTTACAATTACTGATATTGCATCAATTAAATACTGCTTTTGGTTTTTGTTTTAGGTTAAACAGGTGAGAGGAGAGGAGGTGTTGAAAATTGAAACCGTAACTGTGACAACATGAATCTTAATTGTTTCTTTCTGTAATTAAAGGGTGGTAAAAAATAAATCCATTGACATGGGGGGGGGGAAGGATTTAGCTTTATCTTTACTTGTCATATTTAAATCTTTCACGTGAAACTTTTTTAAAAATTTAGAAATTTATATTTTAACATTACTACATCTTATATTTAGAAGTAATATTTCATGAAGTCAATTCCATGGTTTTTGATGAAATAAAAATAATACAAATTTCACTTTAAATTTCAAAATTTAGATGCCAGACAATGTATTCAGATTAAGTGTTGGTTGTCTTTACAGCTGCCTGTTGGGGTGTAAAAACCTACAGAACCAGACATGGACATGATTTCAGTATTTTATTTTAGCTACCATTACATTTGGAGCTAAAGAATGCGTCCCCGTGAGGCTGATTTTTGAAAGGATGACATCAATATAAAGGCAGAAATAAATATCCTTCAATTATAAAAGAAAATTTTCTGTCTGATTCAGTATTTTACTTTTTTAATTCTAATAGGCAGTTACTAGTCATTTCTCCTTAGAACTCTTTAATGGTGCTAGTAGAGTAAAATAAGTCCTGTAATAAGGATGGTGTGGACAAAGTGACTGAATAAAGACAAAAAAGTTAAAAGCTAGAGAAGAACAAAGCAAAGACCCAATACTGCTCTTCTAGTTTTTATATATAAATACTCGTGTGTATTTGCCTAAGACCAAAAATGTTCTGAGAGGCAAATATTCAACAAATAAGAGATACAAAGCATCCATGCCTTCATGCAATTCAGACCATTTTACTTTGCTAGAGAGAGAACATTTGCCGTGATGAAATATTCTGAGATTTAGTTTTCTGTATTCTTACTAGCTGCCACAAAGAGGATCAGAAACCTCAGTTTTTAAAGAAGGCTGTCCAAAAAATTACACACGGAGATAAGAGCAAAATCAGCTGAGACTGAAAATAACTATTCCCTCTCTCCCCCTTCCAGGTATTGAAGAAGAAACGCAGCCATGGACAACCTCACCTTTGCGCCTGGGAACAGCAGCCTGTGCACCAGAGATTACAAGATCACCCAGGTCCTCTTCCCGCTCCTCTACACTGTCCTGTTTTTCGTGGGACTCATCACGAACAGCCTAGCAATGAGGATTTTCTTTCAAATCCGCAGTAAATCCAACTTCATCATTTTTCTTAAGAACACAGTCATTTCTGATCTTCTCATGATTCTGACTTTTCCCTTCAAAATCCTCAGCGATGCCAAACTGGGAACAGGACCACTGAGGACTTTTGTGTGCCAGGTGACCTCCGTCGTATTTTATTTCACAATGTACATCAGTATTTCATTCCTAGGACTGATAACTATTGATCGCTATCAGAAGACCACCAGGCCGTTCAAAACATCCAGCCCCCAAAATCTCTTGGGGGCTAAGATTCTCTCTGTTGTCATCTGGGCATTCATGTTCTTACTCTCTCTGCCTAACATGATTCTAACCAACAAAAGGCCAAGAGACAAGAATGTGAAGAAATGTTCTTTCTTCAAATCAGAGTTTGGTTTGGTCTGGCATGAAATAGTCAATTATATCTGTCAAGTTATTTTCTGGATTAATTTTTTGATTGTTATTGTATGTTATACACTCATTACAAAAGAACTATACAGGTCATATGTAAGAACAAGGGGTGTAGGCAAAGTCCCCAAGAAAAAGGTGAACATCAAAGTCTTCATTATCATTGCTGTATTTTTTATTTGTTTTGTGCCCTTCCACTTCGCCCGGATCCCCTACACCCTCAGCCAAACCCGGGACGTCTTTGATTGCCCCGCTGAGAACACGCTGTTCTATGTGAAGGAGAGCACTCTCTGGCTGACTTCCTTAAACGCATGCCTGGACCCGTTCATCTACTTCTTCCTTTGCAAGTCCTTCAAAAATTCCCTGATGAGTATGCTGAAGTGCCCCAATTCTGCAACATCTGCTCCACATATAAATAGGAAAAAAGGACAGGATGGTGGGGACCCGAGTGAAGAGACTCCAATGTAAACAAATGGAGGTAATAGTTCAATCTAGTGGTGTCCGGGGCTCCTAACCGGGAAACACTATGTGAAAATATTAATGCTGACTAAGAAGTAGCTGAGTTAGTAACAACGACTCTTAAAGTAATAGAAGACTACAAAAATAATCTTAATTTACTTTTCCAGTATTAAAAGCTATCTTAAAATGCAGAAAAAGAAATTAACACGTAGCAATGGAGCAAAACAAACTATATCCAATTACCATGTGACATGTAAAACTATACAGAATTCATGAAATGTGGAGTTTTCGCAAAACAGGTAACAATATAATACCTACTGTAATTCTTTAAGTACATTATTGATCACAATGTTATAATCAACTTACTATATATAATCAACTGAAGACTAATAAATCTGATAAATGTTTAACCAAAAATTATACTTAAGATGTATGTACAATCCTAGTCCCTAACCAAATGCTGACCTATTGTGATAATCCTTATAAAAACTTAAGTGGGACACACAAAGAAGAGTAACTACTCACTTTTACTTATTAGCAAAGACCTAAGGGATTTATACTAATTGAAATGGTAATAGAGTGGACTGAATTTTCTTACGTGTTCATTAAGATAGAGGTTTAAAAACTACCTTTTCAATAAAAAGTGTAGAATAGCAAACGAAGCTTGTTAAAATAAGCTTTTAAAAAAGCTCTCCTTATTAAAATAAGGAGAATTCTAATAGGAAAAAATACTACTTCTTTAACACTAGACAATACAGTTTTACTAATATTTTGACAACTCCAGTAATCCAATGCCATCATTGACTTACTTTTATTAACTTGGTTCTACAAACTACGCGCAACTCAGGTTAATACATATTTCCCATAGTGAGAAAAATAAATATAATTATGCATTTGCATAGCATAATTATCAACAGGAAAGTGATTAAAATGTTTGGATTTATCCATTTGCTATTTGTGTGTCTAACAAAAAATTTATATTAAACTCTAAATCACACTTTGTTGGGAATTTTTTGTTCAAAGATATTGGATACCACGACTCACTTCCTATTTCCCCCTACGTCAGTCATCAAACCCATTTAAGAAAGAAGAGCCGGCAACGCCGTTTTATGACACGACATTGGGAAAAGTCTCTTCTGAGGGTGCCATCTCTCATCAATTAGTTCACACGGAAATGGAAACCCAGGTCAGGCTTAAAGTGCGGTCTGACTCCACTCAAGCCATATTCATTATTTTTAATATAAACAAAATATGCAACATATTTAGAATTTGACATAATTTATCTTAATTATTTATGATCCTCAAAGGTGCTTCTCAAACAGAAGGCATAGATCCCAATATCTACATACAATAGAAGAAATTAAAAGGGTGAATTATGGTATAAGGAAGTTCACTGAACTTTAATAATAATGGATTTTATTCAAACCCTCCACAAGTTCTGCTGAGCTAAATTTCAGTTCAAAATTGAACTCATTTGAACTCTCTAAATGGCATCTATTCTCAAGTGGCCACACCCCCTTCTCTGGCCCTGCTAAGAGCAAGCACTGGAAGTCACAGAGACCAACAGGGACCTGTGTCCAACCGGATGCAGGTTCTACGTAGCTCTGGGCCAACAGCAGTAGCTGTTTCTGCCATGTAAACTAATGAAATTCACTTTCATGTCACATGTATAAGTGTGCATGTTCTATAAGAATATGAGGATATTTGAGCTGGAAGAGAAATGAAAGCTCAATTATCTGACCGTCTTAATTTGTATATGGGAAAAATAAAGGGCAGATCCACCACTCAACCCACCCAAGTTGGGGTAGAGAGTAGAATAAAGATGCCCACATCACAGTGCCAGGACGGCGTGAGATGTTAAGAGACTACAGAGTGGGCAAAGACTTACTTGAATAAGCTTTCATTTTAGCTTAAACTAACTCACTGAGACAACAACTTCCACAAAAGAAAGAAAAGAAAACCAGAAATGCTAAAGGTATGATGGTACCTTTACCAAAAAAAAAACCAAACAAACTGTAAAGTGTTTGGAACTACTGATGTTTTTATATATAGTATAAAAAATTTCATTATCCTCTAAATCACACTTTGTCAGGAATTCTTTATTCAAAGACATTAAGATAGTAGTATATACTCCTGCATCAAACACCAAACTGAACCCATTCAGGAGAGACTGAGAGATCAGTATTTATGAAGTGCTTATTATACACAGAACACATTACTATCTCCAGCTTAGAAATTTTAATATATATAATACATCCCACATCTCACAATAGCTTAAAAAAAAAGTGAAGCCCAATTTTGTAGACTGAGGTCCAAAAGATGAAAAGTTCAGAAATGAGGCAAACAAAACGGAGTCTTGCCCAAAGCCTTGGTGGCCAAGAAATCCCGAGGATGCTGGGTATCGGCCATTTCTCTCCTGCTTCCTCACAGGAACGTCTAAAAGCAGGTGTGGCAAACTGGAGCCTGCAAGCCAAATCCGGCCCATCGTCTGTTTTTGTATAGCCCGAGACCTAAGGATGGTTTTTATAGTTTTAAATGTTTATGAGGGTAAAAATCAGAAGAGTAAAAGCTCGTATTGCATTAAAGTTATATGAAATTCAAGTTTCAATGTCCATAATAAGGTTTTATTAGAATATAGCCACACCTATTCAGGTTTTACCTATGGCTGGTTCCCTGCTACAACAACAGGGTTAAGTAATTGTGTTGGAGACTACAGAGTAGCAAAACCGAAATACTTACTAACTGGTTCTTTAGAAAAGAAGATTGACAACCCCTAACTAGAACTTTAAAAACAGGAGAAAATCCCTACACAGAACAAGAGACCCCGCCTTCATGCATCAAGGTGCTGCAGCAGCCGTGCGCAGCGAACAAGCGCAGACTGGAGGGGCTGATCTGGGTGACGGAGGCTGGCCGGCAATGCCCACTGTGGGAACTAAACATGGGGAAGTACGCTCACGCATCAAAAGTAAAGAGAAACATGTTGCCTGACTTTTTAAAAAATGGAGAAAGTGCTTCAAAAAAAATCAACTTGCAGGAGATATACAAGTGGACAATAAAAATATAAAAAGATCTGTATCACTAATAAGCAAATAACTTTATACTTAAAGGGCATGGCTCTTTTGCACCTGCAAGTTTAGAATTGATGTAAAAGATTTTTAGTAAGTGTTGTAGAACGCCACTCAGTGAGACTGTAAATTGGTACAGTCTTTCTGGAAAGCTATTATTGGGAAACAAGCATTCTACATTTTGATGCATATCTTTGATCCACCATTCCGCTTCTAGGAAACTTACTATAAGTATGTTGGAACAAATGCACAAAAATATATGGATG
The DNA here is from genome assembly GCF_022682495.2 of Desmodus rotundus. Classification (NCBI taxonomy): domain Eukaryota; kingdom Metazoa; phylum Chordata; class Mammalia; order Chiroptera; family Phyllostomidae; genus Desmodus; species Desmodus rotundus. Next base: position 59,751,696 of record NC_071388.1, on the reverse strand, counting down.
TGTATGTGCTCTACAGTACTGTTTTTTAATGAGAAAAAATGGGCAAAATGCCCATTAGTGACAACTAAACTATGATAACTTTATATATATATATAGATTACACTTTTTAAAACTTAGGGAAGTCATCATGTACTAACACAGAATGAAACAAAGATCCAATATGTCAATAAATAAATATGTATATGTATGTTCCCACACGATTGGCATGTATGTATAAGGGGGGTTTACTTTTACTTTCAATTCCTACTATATACATGTCTGTATTTGAACTCTTTAACTTTTATAAATAAAAATATGAAACTGGACAGTCATATAAAAATTCCAGATACTGTGAAACAATTGCTTGTTTCCAGTTACATGTGCAGACCTTCTTATACTGAACAGACACAGATTCCTTCATTTTACATTAAATTGCATAATTTATTTTAGGTTATTATTATTGCTTTTGGTTGACTCGGTATGAAATTTTTAAAACAATTTCATATAATCTGAGAAAGTACCATGGTGTACTTTGATGGGAAGTAAAAGGCTCTTCTATGAGTTTAGGAATTCCCGTTTTGACTTTCATTCCAAGTGAAAGCAAGTACTTCCTCATCTTTTCAGATACTATTAAATATTTATATGGTATTGGTTACCACATCAACAGGAACCTCTGGAATGTTAACTCTGATCCAAAGGAAAATCCCAAAGGAGACTACAAATGGCAACAGTAGTTTATTTGCATTTCACAGGCTTCTGTTTCTAATTTTATTCTACCTTCTTTGAGTCTCTCCTGATTATACTGCCTTGAACCAATTTGTTTTCAACTTTGTATCTTACTTCAAGGCAAGAAGCTTCACAAGTCCATTGACTTTATAGTTGTTTGATTCTTCTCACTCAGCAATCATTTATACCCAGGTCAAAACCCCCAGAATTTGGTAAACAATTCCGTGTTCACCTTACCTCTGGCTGCTACAGCCAGGAGAGTAAGGCAGGTTCTGAGTACGGGCTCTAGAACCCAGATGGTGTGGATCTGCAGTGGGCCTGGGCTGCATGATTTGGGGCAAACTGCCCAACTTCTGTACTTGTATTTTCTCCTCTGTAAAATGGGACCCAACTCTGAGTACGGTTTTCAGAATTAAATAAGATCATATTATCAGACAGAACAGCACAGCTAGTGTAGTTTTATAAGTTTGGACTATATTCCCTTTGAATCCAGTACTATTTTAAATGTTTAGTTTATTCCCATTTATTAGCAACCTAATTCCCAAGACCTTTACTTACATCTTCATTGGTTCTTCCTTCCTGTCTTCCATGAGCTACCTCCACAGCTCTACATGATATTCCAATTTTCCTTCAATTTCATTTAACAAAAAACACACTAACACCTACCATGCCAGACATCATTCTCCACACTCGGTGAATGTTCACCCATTGTATCCCCTTAATAATGCAATAAAGCAGATACTATTATCCATTTCCATATAAAGAGGAGACGATGGTTTCATAGAGAGCATAAACAGCTTGCCCGGCATCACAAGAAAAGCAAGAGCTAGAATAAGGAATTGAACCCAGGCACTTGGGCTCCCGAGGCAGTGCTGCAAGTCTGCTCTGGGGGTCCGCCTCTCAGAGACGCCAGCCATCAAGGGCAAAAGACCTTGCTCAGTGGCCACGGTGACTGTTGAGAACAAAGAGCTAACGTGTATGAAGCATATGAACGTATAAAAATGAATGATCTGTTGAATATTTACCATGATTAAACATTTTGAAACTATCACACTTAAAAGAATACTTTTCTGTAATTTTAGAAATGAATACCATTTAAGTTCCTCTTCTGAAAGTTTCCCACACTTTGGCGTTTTGAAATTTGAGCAAAATGTGATTTCCAGTTTTCATGTTATGAAATTATCTTGTACAGCATTTCCCTTGTTCAAATTGAAACTGTTCCAAACCTTCATCTAAATACTGGATTTGGCTCCGTCTTCTGATTATGTAGCTGTCAAATCCCTCTACTTAAAAAAAATAAAAATAAAAATGTTTGCTTGTTTTTACTCTCTATAGAAGCAAACAAAAAGATATATGTTTAAATTATATTCCATTACATTAATGACATCCAGAATCTATATTTCCAAGAATCAATCTGAGTCCAAACACATATTTTTCAAGCTGCGTCACCAGTGGGTAGTTCCAACCACAAGTATCAGGCATCCACTGCCTTGTGTTTTAAAGTGTCCAGTGGGTTACAGAATTTTATTCTCAGAATCCTAAGCCAAGTCATCAAAAACTTCCCGATCGGCCCAACCCCAGTCTACTCCAACTCTGTGGTAAAACTTGTAGTAAAAGTATGAAGTGAAACTCACCATGGAGAACTCCACATTCCCTCATAAGATCTCTTAAATTTCCTCTTTCCCTTCACCTATCTGGCAAGACAACATTTCAGTCATAGATTTCAGCATTACACTCTTTTAAACTTGAAGAGAATTTAAAGAAAAAATTTTATAGACCTTGGCCTGAGATCGATTGATGAAATCCCTGAAGTCTTAAGCACTTGGCATATAACATCAAGTATAGAAAAAGATTTCTAAAAATGATTTTCTAGTAAGTGAGACGTGTATCTCTATTTAAATCTGTAATTCATGTGCCACTGCACTGGGAACCTATCTCCCTGTACTTCATACGCACCCCAGCACTATTCCAGGCACTCATTTTATCCCCTCAGCGAGACTATAAATAAGGTATACGCATTATTAAATTGATCACACGGACGAGGATACTGTGGCACAGGACCACTGAAGTATTTGTACCCAATAATTGGTGGACGTGGCATTCTGACTCCAAAAATCTGGGTCTATCAGCCCTTAATGCTTAGCAAATATGCCATTTTCTCTCTCAGAGATCGAAAGACCAAAAGACTCAGATAAATATTTATAGAAATAAACAAGCCACTATACTGAACACAAATTTTTGGAGAAAACACTCTCCAAGGATGCAGCTATTGATTCTTCTGATTTTAGATTCAACTCTTACACTTGGTCGGGGCCATTTCCTTTATCTTTCTGCCTGCTACTACTGCACACAAAAATTTCACTGAACACATAGGTAAAGATTAAGCTGCAGGATAGTTATTGTATAAGAAAATATAAAGGTAACTGCAACCAATTTATACAAGTCACAGTAGATTAACAGTACTTAAGTTGGAAATAACAGAGGTTTCTTATTAGAACATCCTGCAAAGGTCTGAATGTGAGTAGATCCTGATGCCTGCCCGGACTGGTGTGGCTCAGTTTGCTGGGAGTGATTCCACCAAGTGAAAGACCACCGGTTCAATTCCCAGTCAGGGTACCTGCCTGGGTTGCAGGTTTGGTCCCAAGCAGGGGTGTGTACCAGAAGCAACGGATCTCTCTCTCTCTCTCTCTCTCTCAATCTCTCTCTCTCTCTCCCTCCCTCCCTCCCCCGCTCTAAATAAATAAATAAATAAATAAATAAATAAATAACATCTTTAAAAGAGAGAGAGATTCTGATGGCTAATGTTACACACGTGAAATGAGGAAGGAAACTGGGTGTAAGAAAGCAGAAGGACATTTGCTTCATATGTTCTTCGCAGGCTGCCCTAATGACTGCCTCTATCAGAAGACACTGAGTGGGGTATCCTCCCAAACGAGGTGAGTCTCCATTTTTACTGTAAGTGTGCTTGCTTATAAAAGGCAGACTATATTCTGGGGAGGAAATGCTTTAGTAAGGCTAACATTCCAAAAACCATAGATTATGAGCATAAAGAAATATATAATGTATAGCAATCTGACATGAATTATTACCTCTTAGATGGGGTTTTCTTTTACAGCCAAGGTAAAAGTAGCAATTGTGAATGGAGGAGAACCTGTTATTTGGATTTCATAATGGTGTGAAAGTAATGGTACTGTTTCAAGGACCAAAAATGGATCAGGCACTTTAAAAATCCTAGCCAGACACAACCTGTGCCTTCTCAACAGATCTACTGAATGTGACGTTAATACATAAGGTGTTAATATGCTACAAATCGAAACTGTTTTGTTTTTTTAAGTAGCATTTTGAAATTATGAGAGCCTTCATTTTACTTCATGTACGTGTTTATTTGTAACAGTGAGCCTGGGAATCATGAACGCCACGGAGATGAAGGGCTTCAACGGATCTGAGCGGTGCCCCAGAGACACTCGGATAACCCAGCTGGTGTTCCCAGCCGCCTACACCGTCGTTTTCCTCACCGGCATCCTGCTGAACACTGTGGCCCTGTGGGTGTTCATGCACATTCCCAGCTCCTCCACCTTCGTCGTCTACCTCAAAAACACTCTGGTGGCTGACTTGATAATGACACTCATGCTTCCGTTTAAAATTCTCTCCGACTCCCACCTCGGACCCTGGCAACTCAGAGCCTTCGTGTGTCGCTTTTCCTCTGTCGTCTTTTATGATACCATGTACGTGGGCATCATTCTGCTGGGCCTCATAGCCTTCGACAGATTCCTCAAGATCATCAGACCTTTTGGAAAGTATTGTGTACAGAAACCTGCTTTTGCAAAAATGGTCTCAACTCTTGTCTGGTTCCTTTTGTTCCTCATCTCTCTGCCAAACATGATCTTAAGCAACAAGGAAGCAACACCGTCGTCTGTGAAAAAGTGTGCCTCCTTAAAGGGCCCTCTGGGGCTGAAATGGCATCAAGGGGTGAATTACACATCACAGTTCATCTTCTGGACTGTTTTTGCCCTAATGCTTCTGTTTTACGTGGTGATTGCAAAGAAAGTATATGAGTCTTACAGAAAGTCGAAAAGTAAAGGCAGCAAAAACAACAAAAAGCTGGAAGGTAAAGTGTTTATTGTTGTGGCTGTCTTCTTTCTGTGTTTTGCTCCATTTCATTTTGCCAGAGTTCCATATACTCACAGTCAAACCAACAGTAAGACTGATTGTAGATTACAAAATCAACTGTTTATAGCTAAAGAAACAACTCTCTTCCTGGCAGCAACTAACATTTGTATGGATCCCTTAATATATATATTTTTATGTAAAAAATTCACAAGGCTATTACGTATGAGGGGAAGGAAGACCACAGCATCAACCCAAGACAACCATAGTAGTCAGACAGGCAATTTAACCCTAAGCTGATAACTTTATCATGGCTCACTCCTATTTTTGGACTAGATTTGAAAAAAATGATTTATTTGGAAATTACATTTAAGGAGTAAAAGAGGATTAAAATAAATGTTTTCTTACATTTTATCATCCTGATGTACAGAAAGGATTACCTAAATTTTCAATGTCACGTAGATCTGTTCATAAACAGAATGAAGCATCTTGAAGATAACACAACAGAAAGTAAACGGCCATTACAGATCATCTTTTCAAGGACATTCACTTATATTTTAGAAAAGATGTATTGTGGATAAATGTACAATCCTTAAAACCACCCCTCCAAAATACCTTTTCACACTCTTTTACACACATAATTCAAACAATGTTACCTATTTTGTATTCCAAAATTGTTGATGCTTGCTGATTTAAAAAAAAAAACACACCTTGAAAGTCCTTTGGTGAAAGCTGAAAGCTAGAGGCTGAAAGGGCGGCTACTTACAAAGCGCCTGGGGAGCCAAAGGTGGTTCAAGAAGTCTCTGAAAACCCAGATGGAGGAGAATCTCCTTAAAAGTACAAAGAGCCTCTTCCATGGGATCCCAGTATACCAGAGGAGGCACAAGCACCATTATTAAGCCACATAAAATACTGTACTATAATAATTTTCTTACATGCCGAGTGTGTACAATTCAAGGGTAAGAATACTGTATTATTCTTCTTTAGAATTCTCACTCTGCCCAGCAAATACTCTAATGGTGGTTGAATATGTCACCCACTCAGCAAAGCCTTCCTGGGCCACACCCTCTACTTTCCTACCTTCTACCTCTGGTTGAAATAATTACTTCTCCCACTGCTTGGGTATGTGTTAGGGCCCTCATTGCAGATTTCCCTTTAAAACTAGTTTGCTATATTCTTGACTGCAAAGGTGGTTAGGAATCTGTAAGGAAAAACAACCTGTTTTGAAGACAGAAAACATGTCATTTTTTTCTTGGTAAATCCCACAATACTCCCCACAGATGTTGGGTTACAAATGTTTTAAATAGAATATGTCAATACTCTGCTATTCTTGCTACATATATAGAAGGAACTGCTGACCCACAACCAGCAACATCTATTCTGGGATATTTTTCAAAGGATGGAGCCCTACTTGTCCTTATTAACCTCCGTATTTTTCCCTGAGTACCTTTGTGGTTCAAAAAGACTACAGAACGGTTATCTGGTATTGTGGATGCTGACTTACAACTTTTAGAGAAAATGCTCCAAAGTAGCGTTCTCTAAATGTGCCTCTATCTCCAACATTATCACCGGAAGGTGAATCTCAGGCCACTTTCTATGCCTTCAAGGCCCCCCAAGTTCCTGGAAACTGACTACTTTTCTGGCCTCATCTCCTAACTGCTCTTCCATGCCTGGAACTTCACACTCGTCTATGAACTTGTAACTGTAGGAACAGGCCACGTTCCTCTTTGTCCCTGTGCCACTACACAGGTAAATTTATCTCTGACTTATCAAGAAACTTCATCCATCCATGAAACCCTACGCTGCCATCACCTAGTCCGTGAAATCTCACCTGGCCAACCTCCCACCACCATCTCCAACCCAATCACTCCCGCATCTGTCATGCTTCAATTACTGTACTTATCACACTGCCTTGTAATTACTTGCTTGCACATGCACCTACTCTGTTAACAACCTATGTATACTTCTGAGGGCAGAGATCGTGCTTCCTTGTGCAATCAATAAATATTTAATAAATAAACCAAACTGGTTTTACTTTTACGTACTAGAAAAGCAAAAGGGAAGTCAATTCTCACTGATGCTTTTATTATCAATGATGATATAAATTTCTTGAAAGCTCAAGCTCTTTTCAATTGCCTTCCTGTGGCATGTCCGCAGGGGCCTGGAAAGCGGGCGTGTTCTCGGGCTCTCTGGTGGACGTTCCAAAGGAAGCAGGATTACTAAACAGTACACGGCGTAGTCGCGGGGCTAATGTCTACCGACGTTTCGGTTCGAAAGCTGTTGACAATATGCTTCAGCTATGTACTATTGGTCTTGGGTAAGTAGAAACTGTAACTTCAGCATATTACAATCTCCAAAACTCTCCTTTCAGAGAGTAACTGTTGCCAAGGTCACTAAATCCACATGGTTTTTGCTGAGGACATTACATAACCATGAGTAGACTCTAATAATATATTATAAATAATTGCATCTAAATAATGTATACAATTTTTACAAAGATCTTTCAAGATAAAATTTCAATAGCAAACCTGTCCTCCATAAATACAAATATTAAATTCTACTTCAATAACATTATAATCAAAATCAGAATACCTGGTATGTTGAATAAAATAATCTAATAAGAACTCAGAGAAGAGGCAAATGAAAGCCATCTTAAAAATCACACTCACGAAATACAAAATAACTATTTGGGAAGAACTTCCCAAACTAGCAAACAGGAATACTAAACTCTAGAATACTTACAGAATAGGGTGCTATAACATAGCCCATAACAACACCCAGAAGAGAATGAAAAAGGATCTTGGATATGGAGTTGAGTTTAGAGCACAATTAAGGGCTTCTGTCAAAAGCTAATTGTAACTATTTTTACTGGATAAGGCCTTCTGAATATCCCTGGGGCAGGCGATGGGAGAAAGGGTGTTGCCCCATACAGAAGAATTCCTGAGAAACCAAGAAAAATGACTGTAAATGGGGGAGGAAGAGGCAGACAAGCCCAGTGTGAACTTCCACATCACAGAAGTTAGATGGCTGATATAAAGTCATCATTATTTAGAATCTGTAAAAAAATTATTCCATCTTATTAAAGTCATTATTGCATGTATTCAGATCCACTTAAAAGCAGTTCCTTCCATTACTTTCTAAATTCTTCTATCTAAAAATGGCTGACCATCACCCCCAGACAAACTGCATTCCTCCAGCAAGTTAAAAGATCAAAGTTCACCTGACTTTTAACAGGACAAACTGCTCCCCCCAGAGGAAGAACCCTCGCCCAGCAGTGTCTGATAGCTAAGGGATCACACAGTAAGGAAAGTGTGGAATTCACAAATCATTTAAAGTGCCCAGAAACAAAACTCAACATTTTTAATTTTACATGGAAACCAAATATAGGCAATATTAATATGGAGCACTTGCGTTCCAACCAATAGGTCTCAAACTTCAGTTAGTATCAGAACCAGCCGGAGGGATTCTTAAAGACATTGCTAGGCCCATCCCCAGAGTCTCTGATTCAGTAGGTCTAGGGGAACGGCTGAGGACAAGTTTCCAGGAGATGCTGATGCTATCCATCTGGACTACACGCTAAGAACCACTGTGACAAAATGTTCCTTGATGTTCACACTTCTGTAAAGACTGGTCCACAGCTCAACCATCTTGGACATGGATGTCCAAAAGTGGGGTCTGGTCTGTCAGTAGGAGACAAACAGAACTGTGATTAAGACAGTGTAGCAGACGTAAGATGCCAGGCCATGGCAAGGGCTGTGGCTCCCTTAAAAGTTCATACCCCACTAAGGGGGCATCTACTACTCAGTGCCAGCTGTTGGCACAGGGGGGATTTGGAGCCCAGGGTGTCTGACCAGCAGCAATAACAGTAGTAAAAGCAGCATCAGTGACAACAAAAGCAGCACACATTACCTACTACTTACTGTGTACCAAGAGCTTTAACTACATTGTCCCATTTAATAATACCAGGAACCCTATAAAGTGTTATTGCTACCTCCATTTTAGAGATAAGGAAGTTGAGAAACTGAGAGGTTAAGCAACCTGCCTGGGATCACACAGCCTATAGACAGCAGGGCTAGGGCTCCAATTCAGATTCTTGCTTCTGAGCCCATATTCTTAAACTCTATATATTTATAACCTCAGACCTTGAAATGTTCTCAAGAGAATTCATAAATCCAGTCTCTTATATTGCCTGTGATTTTCAAAACTTCCGTAGCCACCCCCATATTCCCTGACCCCACAAAAACAATGCAATATTCATTGCATTGCTGTGAGCCATGACTGGCCTAGATGCTGCCAGCTAATTAGTCCTGACCTAGAAGCCACAAGAACCTCCCAGCACCTTGCTCTGGCAGCTCACGCTTGGTTACCGTGTGCTTGCTGTGTGGCAGGCTCCGTGCTCTGCACTTACTACCTTTCTACTTTTCACTGCGACACTACAAGATAAATACTATAGAGCTCCTGCTTAGGAAGCGGGGAGGGGAAGGAAAGAAATCTGCGGACGAAGTGTAAGATAACTTGCCCGTGTGCACATGGACCCACCCGCACAGCACAGGCAGAGCTAGGACAGAAACTGAGGCTGCGGCCTCAAGCTGAACACCTCAATGGCTCTGCCACACCAGCTCTCGGACAGCGAGGACAAGCCGAGTCCCTTAAGGATTGGCATCAGGCCTAGCAGAGAGAATGGTAAGGAGGTGACTGCCGAAGCGAGAGGAAGAGGTCTGAACACAAATGAGTTTCAACCACCCCGGGGGTATGAAGAGTTCAATTGTAGACCCTATGAGTGCTTTGGGGGTACCTTCAGCACTGGGAGTTCTTAAGAGGAGTAAAACCCCAAACAGTAGATTCATGGGTTCATTCGGTCAGTCATTTCTTTGTCGTGCACCTGAGTGCAGACCCCTGGGCCTCTGCAGAAGCACATTCTGGTAAGGCACCCAGACCATAATGAGCCCAAATGTGGAAAGCAGCATGAGAGCCATAATTAGCTCACCATGGAAGCTCAGAGGAAAGAGTAGCTAACTGCACCTGGAGAAACTGAGGAAGGGCTCGCAGGAAATGTAATGGTGAACTGAGCCTCAAAGGAGAAAAACCGAGCATTCAAAAGGAAACGCTGCCGTGCAAACAGCAACTTTGAGGAAGGCTCAGGCCGGGCGGGCCTGGGGCTGTGGCTGGCGTGAGGGACCCAGAGGGCCTGGGCTGCAGCGTGTGGGTGTAGAAGACGAGTCTGGGAACGGAGCGCAGGACCCTGGTGCTGTGCGGACATGCCTGCATGTCTCCAGGAGCCACTGGAGGTTTCTAAAGTGAAAAATGACATCCTCTATCTGTGCTGCGCTTTAAGAAAATGAACTTGTCAGCAACAGGGCGATTCTGGATTGAGGAACAGCCGCTGAGGTCAGGAGATCAATGAAAAAAGTCTTCCAACCGTGCAGGCAAGAGCCAGGAGGAAAAACCCTGACATGGACCTTAGTGACCTTTTCAGAGAGAGGTTCTGAGTCAAAGACCACTGGAGAATTATATGTAAAAAGTATCTGATTGACATGTATTCTCAGAGGGCCCATAATTCCTGCCCCAAGCCCCGCCAACTAAGATCCATTGCTCTGAAGATCATTCACTCGGGCGATAGGCTGCATCATGAAGGAAGAAGACCAAAAAGCAGACTTTGGACATGCTGCATGTGAAGTATCAGTGAGAAAGTGAGGTCAAGGGTGCAAAAGCTAGACGGAGAGGGTAAAATAGAGGCCCAGGGAAAATCTAAGACAGAGACAGAGGAAGGAATGAGCAGAGTACCTCAGAGGCCAGGTTGCACAAATCTCATGGACAGAGGAGACAGAAGAGGAACTGGAAGAGATGACTGGGATTGGGATCGGGGGTGGGACTAGTGAATTAAAACAAGGAACGGGAGGTCCAGTGCATTGGAAACCAAGGAGAAAGAGAGACTTAAGAAGTAAGAGAACCATATACTCTGCGAAGGTCAAATGTGTTTGTTCTACAACTCTGGTGTCAGCGGGAACATCAAGGAGGAGGTGGTATAGAGCCCAGTTTGTAATGGCAAGTGAAGGACGACAAAATATTTTTATCTGGCCATAAAAGACCAGGCAGTTTGCAAGAGTTCCAAGGAAGAAAAACAACAGGTGGATTACTCTGGCTTTTCCAAAGGGTGTCTAAGAACAGGTAGAGTAGCTCCTTCCCTATGTTTCCTATGCAGTGCAGAGTTAATACACGCTGTGTAAAATAGCAAACAGAGCAGAGGTACAAATCAAAGGGTGGGAGTAGCCACGTGACCAAGAAAACTAGCTTGGGTGAGAAAACAGGTGTGCCAGCATTTCACATTCCACATTACCTAGGTTTCTGATTCCCAGTACCCCCATCCTTTCCAATAAAAAGTACTTATAAAAAAAGAGGTGGGCAGGGGGTGATGAGACACCATGTAGTAGGGATGCAAGCTGCAACCATGGGAGAAGTGACAAAAAAAGAAAAGGAAGATAAAAGCAAGATGTACTAGATAAAGGAAACTGAATACCAAGACTTATAGTAATAGGTAAACCAGTTTTTTGAAAAAAATTCCATACCTCTTTCAGCATGTGAACTTTTGCTACTTTTTTAATAAAGCTCAAATTCACAAATGTAACATTCCTGGGGCATTAGTAATAGAATGCCTACCTTTATTTTTTAAATTCAGCTTAAATATTAGATTGTGTATGTGACCTTGGGTAGTTGCAGTCATCTTAAGAAATTTCATCTCATGCACATCTGAATGCTTTATAGCTTTTTAAAAATATTAGCCTTTTGTATTATCGTTCATACATATTGTTTCTATGTATGATAATTACTCTGCGCTATTATCCTTTTTATTCTATTTAACTCTGCAACTAAAAATGCCTGAACTACAAGTGAACGAAACATCACCCAGAATGCAGTGGTGACCCAGCTAAGACCGCTTCTCTCTCCCCTCACATATCCTGGCCTTCGACTCGACATTTGCCCACAATTTCAGACAGTCTCGAATAAGGTAGTTCCACTCTCTCCTTTTCAGAAGAGAAAGCTACAAAGAAAGAAAACAAAGTATTTCAAGCAATCATTGGGTCACCATTAAAGGAAATCCAAGAACTGACTAAGGGCTACAAAAATATTATTTAGTTGAAAAGTGCTTTCAATTTTTAATCATTCCATCTTTAAATTTAGACAGACACCCCCATTCATTCACTTACTTACTCTCCCTCTGTCTTCTGAACAACAACAAAAAACCCCAAAAGCTATTATTCACTGAGTACTAATTACCCTGTATATTATCTCATTTAAGTTTTACAATCTTATAAGGTAGCTATTCCATGCTTATTTTTCAGAAGAAAAAATTGAGGCTCAGATATATTAATGACTTGCTGAAAGTAAAAAAATAAAATAAAATAAAAAAACCTCTACTAAGTGGAGAGGGTTAGTCTATTTGACACCAGTCACAGCCTAACACTGCCTCTCACGAGCAAGACTTCCAAAGTGAGGGAATGGATCAAGTAGCCCAGCACAGGAGAGAGGATCGATCTTAGAACAGGACGCAGATGCAGGCATATCCCCACACTACATCTCAAACCATCCTCCCCTTTAATCAGCCATTACATATGAAGTTCTCATACCAGAAAAAGGTAAGTGCTTTATATAAGGAAGGCCTAATAGATACAAATCATTTCAAATGACAGATTAAACACAGTAATTCAAGCATAGCAACCTAAAGATACCAATCTCAGCAAGGGAACATTAAAGGGTTTTAATAATTATACTCAGCACAAATTCTCAGGTACTGCACGTGAGCCACAATTAGAGTGACTTTCTTGTACAGAGAGATGGAACAGTAAGATTGGTGAAGATTTTACTACAATGCTTGCTGTAGGTTCTGTTGTGTGGCATCCAAGTCAGAGCATCATCAGCTGAGTTTCAATTAGATGCCTGCTTGTCTTTGTTTTATGATAAAGAATTCATGTACTACAGAGATCTAGGAGGACTTTTTATGTGCAATTTTCCTCCAAGAAAAATGAATATATCTGAGAATATCGTGACAGAGTAAAACAAGATTACGATACAAATGCTAGGCTTATCAACACTGGAGGAAGGGACATTGTGTCCAGGTCCATGTTGATGTAAAGAAGTCAAAAGAAGAAGGGAAAAAGAAGAAGAAGTCATATGCAAGGGAGAAATGACTAGAAGACCAAAGAAAACCTTGGTAATACATTTATTAAGGTGTCCCACAAAAATGGTGGAAAGTAGGAACAGGGTTGATTCTAGGATTTAGAAAAACTTGCCAATAATATTACTTAATTTTCATTCCTTGTAAGATCTTAGAATGTATTCTCTCCTGCAGTGCTTCTGTCTCTTTACGAATATATGTCAAGCCCTGGCTGGTGTGGCTCAGTGGACTGAGTACCAACCTGCAAACCAGAGGGTTGCCGGTTTGATTTCCAGTCAAGGCACATGCCTGGGTTTCGAGCCAGGTCCCCAGTAGGGGGCGCAGGAGAGGCAACCATACATTGATTTTTCTCTTCCTCTCCTTTTCCCTCCCTTTCCCGTCTCTTAATAAAATCTTTAAAAAAAAAAAAAAAAAAAAGAACATATTTCAAGGTCTGGCCAGTGTGGCTCAGTTAGTTGGAGAATCGTCCCATAAATCAAAAGGCCACGGGTTTGATTGCCGGTGAGGGTACATGCCTAGGTTGTGGGTTCAGTCCCTGGTCAGGGAGAACACAGGAGGCAACTGATCAATGGATCATTCCTCTTACATTGATGTTTCTCTTCCTCTCTCCCACCCTTCCCCTCTCTAAGCATGTTGTCAGGTGAAGATTGAAAAGAAAAGAATACATTATGGAAAATCCATAAGGTTATGGATTCTCATCTAAAATTCTGTGATTAAACCAGAATCCTTGTTTTGCAGAACACTGAAGCCAAAAGTAGTTGAATGAGACATCCAATATACAAAAAAAAAAAAAAAACAACAAAGTTAGTTTGAACCCACTAATTTTGAGATTAGTGATCCATGAACCAGGTCTATGTCCAAAACAAAATTATAGATAGTCTTATTTAGTTTCAAAATTCCAAACTCCAATGTTGCCCTCTGGCTAATAAAACCAAACTGCCTTGGAAACATTTAAAAGCATCCCTTACCGCATGTCCCACAGAACGGACCCAGCAGACACAGAGTGAGGCAATTCTCAAAAGCCAAGGAGATTAAACAAAAAGGTTGTTAAAAAAAAAAAAAAAAGGCAGAGAGAATGTTCTAAAGGATAATTTATCAAGTCTAAAATGAAAGTAAAGCCAAATATAATATGTGACCGCTGATCAGATTCCACAATAACAAAAAAATCATAAAGGATATTATTGGGAAATTGTAAAATTTCAATGTAGATGGAATATTTAAAAATATTATTGTTTCTGCATTAATCTTTTGACTGATAACTGTACTGTGTTTGGATAGAACAAAAGTCTTATTATTAAAAAATACATGCCGAAGCAGTGAAGAGTGGGACACCTATCACAGAGGCTACAACCTCAGACAGGTCCTCCTGAAATGTATGTGTGTGTGTGTGCGTGCGCACGCGCAGAGTACATGAAAAACAGCAATTTGTAAATCTAGGTAAAAATCTACTTCAACTATTTTTCAACTTGTGTGAAAGTTTAACATCTTTAACAATAATATCAGAAGGAAAAAAACCAACAGTAATAAAAAATAAAACTAAACATTGTTTTAAACATTATGGTGGTAGAGAAGCACAAACACATATCCCAGGATGTCATCCTGTATTCCAAATAAATTTGGGATTTGTAATGGCTAAACAATGCTATTAAAAGAGCTTCCCTGCACTTAATAGGATCTTCCAACAAAATGACAAGATAATTATTGTTATAAAGTCTACTGTGGCTTTTACGAAATGTGAGACTTGCTACAAAAAGATCGGCAGAAAAAAAATTTGCAAGTTAACCTTTCATTGATTTGAACAATAATAAAGTCATGGGCTGGTTTTTAGCTGCTCTTTCATCAAAGCGTTACACTTCTTTCGTGACTAAACGTGTACCACACTTCCCTTTCTGAATGTTAAGTAAGACCAGCTTTAACAAGTCCCAACTTGAGACTGGCACAGTATGCTTTAAGATGAATGCATATGCCTCATGTTAACTTTTTCATTACTAGACTTAAGTTGCATCACCGGCCAAAGAAACTTTTAAATAGGACAATCCTACTGTTACATTAAGGAGGGAAAAGCCCACCTCAGGCCACCCTCAGTGAGAGAGAAAAAAAAGGGTCACTTACTGCACCGATGATGGGACACCAGCCCCTTCCTTCCTCCACGAGGAGATCTTTGTTAAAAACAGCACACAGAGAGTCAAGGTGCTTCTTCAAACTCAAGGTCCTTCTTCACGCTTAGAAAGGTTTTCACGCCTACCATAATCTTTCCACACGTTGGCCTTTTTTCAGTGACTGTTTTAAAAGGCACTGAAGACCAGGTAACATAATCCTAAATTATCAAAACATTTCCCTTCAAATTCAACATAGCAAAGTATATCAAAAACATTTTCAGCACTAGCTGGTGTGGCGCAGTGGATTGAACGCTGACCTGAGAATCAAAGGTTCGCTGGTTCGATTCTCAGCCAAGGCACACACCTGGGTTGCGGGCCAGGTCCCCAGTAGGGAGTACATGAGAGGCAAGCACACATTGATGTTTCTCTCCCTCTATTTCTCTCTCCCTTCCCCTCTAAATATAAATAAATAAAATCTTTAAAAAAAACATTTTCAGCAGCTTGATAATAAGGGATTCTCTTTAACATAAAAATAAATCAGTATATATAGTTAGTTGCCCCTAATAGGACAAGTCACCTCAAGTAATAAATGCATTAAAACTTCAGATAGGTAACAGACTGCCTTTATTCCTTTAACAGAAGCCTATGAAATATCTGTCCAAATAAGCTCCCTAATATGATTTTATACACACCACTGAAAATTTGGGATGAGAACCTTCAGAACTTGCAGAGAAGGTGTTTGCTCAACAAACTTTTAGAGAGGCGACAAGGGATATTCTCTCCCTGTGAACTGATGCTTTTAAGACCTGGCAGTTAGGGTTCACGTTAAGAGAAGTACAGGATCCATTTATGGATCATAGTGACAAGTGGCAAAAACTGAACCCAAGAAGGACAAGTCTTTCAAACGGAGGTCTGCATGCCCCAACCTCCCCCCTCAGGATGCAGTGAACTGGTTTCAAACGCTAAAGGCAACACCTGTGGGAAAGAGGTAAATGCCACAAAGCACAGCCAAACGAAAATAAAGGACTGTTTGTAAATCTGGCAAGCTCTTGTCAGTCTGAGCCACTATCAAGCTAGCTAACTTTTGTTCGGAGATTTTCCCTAGGCCTAGCTAGGAAAAAGAATGACAGGAAAATCTGAAACAGTCAAACGCTGCGGTTGACTGTTTTTGTTTGTTTAGGAAAAGGCAAGAGAAGAAACATAATTCTGCTATTCAACTGTTGGTATTTAAACACGTTTGTTTTTCTGTACCAACAAGGAAAGAAAATCAACTACACAGTACATATACTGGCACATTATTTCCATTAGGCATAAGTAAACACTAAGTGAACCTATTATTGATTTACTACCTTCAAAAATGTTTCAATCTTGATTATTATTTTCATTTATCATCATCCATGAGAGTAACAGGTTTTGATTTCATTTCATGATATTAGATTTTTATTTTTCATTTATTTGTTGGAATGCTGCATTCAAGAAAATCTTGGAATCATTAGGAGACTTTTATCAGAACATTCTAAAACTAACTATATATAAGATAAAGGGATCTGATTATATAAATGTATCACTGTGATTTTTTTTTTAAATGAAACAACTGGTGTTTAAGACTGAGATTCAGGTGCTTCTGGGTTGCGGGCGTTTAGGAGCCACACCCACCTTGTGCCCTTCACTCTCCCCCACGTGACGAGACTGTGTGGAGGAGACAGAGCCGTGGCATCGAGAACAGCAGCATCAGGCCTGGCTCCAGGGCGTCGCAGGGGAAGACAACCTGCTACCCACTGGTAGGCCAGCCACCCACTGGTAGGCCAGCCTCACAGCACTATGGTGACGAGGAAGAGGACAGTGAGGAGGAAGAGGATGGGGTGAGATGAAGGACTACAGTGAGTCACCTGATGATGGAGAGGTCAAGGAGGGGGACATGGAAGGTAACGACCAGGAGCAGAACCAGTGGATGATATAGGCAGACAACGCAGGGTGGCCTCAGGGAGAGTCCAGGCCAACCCGATGTACCTGTAAACCCCCACAGAACCACCTCATCACCCCAGTACCTGAAAGCTCCCCTTCAGGCACCTCCTTAGCTGCTACCAGGACCTGGTCTCCTTGGCACCCCCCAGGCCATCAGTCTGCCCTTGAATCCCCAGGGCCTGAGGCCACCCCACCTTTCTGGACAGTAGCTCACCCCTTGGTTGCCAGGTGTAGTCACTTTCTAACTCTCTTTAATGAAGACATGATGGATTCCACCGCCATCCCCAGCCCTTGCCTAAAGAATGAAAATCAAAAGGTCCATTGAACTTGCCCCCTAAATAATTTTTATTTAAAATATTTTAAATATATTTGTGTATTTATAAAAATAGATCTATAGATTTCATCAGATTCTTGCATAAGACTACAGGTTTCCAAAGTCATCAATTACTAATATAAAAACACATTGTAATTCTAGTCTTTAAATAATATGTAGAATAAAATCTTTAAAGGATATTTCATAAAACATATTTTGATTCCTTTCAGCCAAAATTTAATTAGCAAGCAGGCTGTAAATGTTTGCATATTTTCTGATTAGCAATAGAAAGACTCCCCCCCCCCAAAAAAAAAAGAGAAAAAAAGAAGAACTAAGCCTGAGCCTGATTTAGTAGGGCCCAACCTGAGCCTTCATCCCCTCCTCCTCAAAGAGTCCTCTGGCCTTCTGAGCTCCAGCCCTCTGTGTTCCCTTCAGGTGACTCACCGTCTGATTCCTGCAGGTTCAGGAAATGCTCTTCCACAGCCTACAAATATCACCTAGTCTTAGACGTGAGTCACTGACATTAGCCAGAGAGCGAGTTGCTCCAGTTGTTCCTGAGCAGGAGACTCTGCAAGGGTGCCCCAAAGGACGATATCAAGGCGGGCAGGGAAGCACCCACCTTCTCTGGCAGCGGAGAAAAACTCTTATTTTTCATGGTTTACCAGAAAATCCACATTGCTGCCAAGCTTAGCTTCAAGGCTCATTCTTAATTGGAGTTGAGAAGCCTGTTTCAACTTGAAGACGTGCGGATCCAGTGAATGGACAGCCAGCTACCGCAATGAAAGGTAAATAATTTTTTTTAATTGTCTTAAAAGCCGTGGTTGATAGGACACAGCACTGATTAATTGCACTTCTGCCGAAATCTGAGGTCTGGAGAAAAGGTAGGAGCTAGAACACTAACTGAATGAGGTGTGGAAGTGCTCTTGGGAGGCACCACTTTTTGATACAGGGGCCAGTGTTTTCCCCGGGGCTTCGCTATTTCCAAGTCACACAGGTGGAAAATGTAAAGCATGTGCTGGCCCTCAGATGTGGAAATGATGTTTTGGAGATCATCTGAATTAAGTGATTTTTAATCACATTACTTTATTAGATGAGTCAAGTCCAAAGTGCCTTGTGATTGTTTTCCGAGACCCAAAATTTAAGTTTGTTTCATAATCTTTTATTCACATTTTATCTTTCAAAAAGAGGCCAGAAGGAAAGCAGTGATTTTCTATCCCAATCGCCTCGTTTTGGTAAAAGAACCTCAATCTCTTCATTGTACCGCAAAGAATAGGGCAATCCTCATTCTAAATCCTTAAGAGGTCATGTTAAAACATGTCAGAAAGGCACTGAGAAAACTGCCCAGCTACTGACAAACCACTCAGGAACAGCTTCGTTCTGCTTTGCGTTCAAATTGTTAGGGAAGTTTGTGCTTCACTCAGGAAAACAAGAAGCAAGCATGGAGATTGATCTTCTAAGTTATAAAGAGGACTTTAAAAGATTGGTGAGCCTAAGGTGGAATGACTTGTTCACTTACTCGGTTAGGATTTTTCTACTACAGAATTTTAAATCATATTCTCAGGTTGAATCTACTTTCACATGAGGCATATTAGCATTGTTAACAACAACTTTCTTTCTAATCAAAGACTCCAATTTACTAGCAAAATGAAGAACAAAAAGTTTGTTTCTATATCATCATATATATGGCAGACGCTGGGGAAAGAGCCAGGCGCTATTGATATTTTATTTCATCATTATTTCTGCCAGTTTGAGGTTAACAGTCTTTCCTCCTTCAAGTTAGGGATCAAGTGGTTGTGTTCTCTTAGTACTTCAGCAAATCCTTATGGTAAGACTATTGTTTCCAACACCTACTTGAAAAGAAATTCAGGTATGTTTGGGCTGAGAATAAGGGGCTGCAGGAGCAGCTAGATTGCTGAATTCCTTATTTAAGAATGTAGCCTAGAGGGAAAAAGTAATTAGTCAGAAAACTCTAACTATTTCATGAAGAGGAGGAGAAACTTTCCCAGTCACAGAGAGTATGCTGAGTGGGCTCAGTGATTTTCAGGGTCCTGGGTGGGACAAGGAAGGCTAAATGAGAGTGGATGTTTGTATTTAGGTTAATGGTGTCTGTGCCCTTCAGTGTCTGCTCGCTTTTCTTCCTTGATACCTAAGGGTTTCACTTCCTTTAAGAACAAAAAATCTTTCCTGCTGTACTATGAGAAAATACCATGGAAATTTAAGATAGGAGAGACAAGAATGGTCATTTTTTTCTTTCATGTACACCTCTGAACTAAGAAAAGCTAGGAAAACCCATGAAACTCTCTCCAAGCCCAGGAAAGGGAGTGGTGGCGACAACAGGACAGAAGTGAGGGGGACTCTGGGTGAAATCACCTGGGAGCATCCCACAACCTCTGCGGCAGATGCCACGCACGGGCAGTAGTGTGGTGTAGGGCAAAATGACCAGGGTTGGTATGCTGGCTGTGCCAGAAGTTATCAGAGTGACTACGGCAAGCCTCTTACTTCCCCAAGAGCTCGCTGCCTTCCCTCATAGTATGATAGAAGGCTTAGACCACGTGGTCATTTGAGGTCCTCAGGTGATATCCTGAGGTGGTAGGGGTGGTTAACAAGAAACCAAGGCTTGAACCAAACCTGCGAATGCTGGTGGGGACACTGGACAAAGTCAAAGATGATGAGGAGAACTGGTCCCACCCATTTTTGCCACCAGCCAACTACGTGATGTTAATCAAATCTCAACCTCCTTAGGTTTCAGATTCTTCCGTTGCAAGATGGGATGAATACGGTTTGCTCCTACTTCCTCAGGTGGGAAGTTTTACGTTAATGCCAATACAGGGGCCAACTGCAGTTCTCACAGTTGCAAACATCTGAAGCAGGGAGGGAGAGCAGAGGCAACCACGACCACGTGGTTGAAAACCAAGTGAGATGAGTCACATGAAAGACATCAAGGTGAACCAAAAACAAGACTCAAACCTGCTTCAGGCCAACGGTTACAGCCAGGTTCCTATCTGACCTGGCAAGGATTGCTAAAGTTTCTCCCTCCTCTCACAGCAAATATGGGCAGAACGGAATGTCTGTTCTCCATCTTGTGCCTCGTTAGCATATTTGCTTTCATTACCACTCTTATTAACTATACATACAAAAATTTACACTAAAATGCATCTGAAGAAGAGCACGGATTAGGTTTCACTTGGTATAAGACATCCCATTAAGTTATTCACATCAGTGAGTTCACAATTCCTCTTATAAGGCAATTTCTAATACTAATTTTTGTCATTTTCAAAGGAAAAGTTAACTACTTAAATGACTTTTTCTAATGCATTAGAGTTCATACAGCACAAACTGTCTTTTTTCTTAACACTAAAGCAACAATCATTAACACACGGATAGTTTTATACATGTCCAAGACTACTGAATATTTTAACATACATTACTTTTTTAAAAACCTTCACACGCCATAAGGTGTATACTGCTGTTACCCCCATTTTCCAGCTGAACAAATGAGGACTTAAGTGGTACACAAGTATGGAGGAGAGCTCTGACCTTGAACTATGTCTGCCTGCAGTCAACCATGCTTTCTTAGTCACTACTTTCTAAAGCTCTGAGCCAACTCCCTATTTGCTAGTAGTGACCTCTTTTGGGTAGTTCAATGGGTAAAATTATATAGATTTGTGATTTATTTACTGTGCTACTGTACTACTTGACAAATGCCGTTCTTGGGTGCGTTATGGCTGGTGGTCAAGTTGGAGCTACTTTACGTCCTAGTTTTCCCAAGGGAGACATCAGATCATAATCAGCATATGAACCATCAGTTTGTGTAGACGCAGAAGAGGACAGCACTCAGGCCAACCTGTGTCCAGTCCAGGCTCTGCCCCTCCACAGGTGTGTTAACCTGGGCATGCTCTGGCCCTCTAGCAACAGATAGCACATGTCTGTTGAAGGAACCTCTGTATGCCTCAGTTTCTTCATTTAAAAAAGAGGGGGTACCAATTCTTACTACCACTCAATAGTAAAAACTAAATACTCAGTTTTTACCACAAGGCAAGCTCCGATAAAAGGCCTATCAGGATTGAGTTAATACGGTAGTGACACCTCATTTGATCCTCAAGTAGCTCCTAAAATGACTGATATAAAGAGGAAGACACTGAGGCACCTGCCCAAGTAATGCACAGATGTACAATTTCAATCCAAAGTCCTTTCAATAAATTAAAATATACCCGAGTAATTTAGAACAGTCCTAGGCAAACAACACCATTAGCCAGTATGTGCTGAACCCTTACTCTTACTGATCTATTAATACTGTTGCGGTCGTGCCTAACAAGATAGAAACACAGACTTGTCAGCTGTCAGCAGAAAGGCTGCCCAGAGCCTGAACAAGCTCTCAGGTTACAGATATCACTGGCTCTCAGCCACCTGAGCAACCCCCCAGAGGATACAGAATGGAGAGCGGGTGACTCTTTTCCTTTCAAGTCCATAAGACAAAAGGGTACCCTTTGCTAAATTTCATCAAGATCCTGGTTGCTTCCACAGCAGAAGCCAGTATTAACAGAAGGCAGCAGAAACAAAATTCTAAGGTCCCTACCCTGTCAAGGCTTATAATCTAGTTGAAGAAAGAAAAATGGTAACAGAAGGCTACTTGGGATGTTAGTATGCATTAGAACTCTCAGCTGGGTGACTCTCAGGCTAAGAGTTGGGAGAAGAGACCCAAGAAAACAATGCCTGGGCACATGTTGCCTAGACTGCAGGCGTTCTAGGGCCTGCCACACTCCTATGGGGTGGATGCCCTACCCGTCCGAATTCATTCCCCCATGGCCCTGCCACACACAAATGATACTGAAAATAAATTATCAGTGGGCTTCTGAATATAATTTAAATAAACTGGCTAAAAGGCGAATAGGAAAAGCTGCAAAATTAATTGTCTACGGGGTGTATTTACAAAGAGGACAGTCCTGCATATCATGGTTAGGTGCACAGGGCTACTCAGTGCTCACGGTAACATGCAATCCTTAAACAATCACAGGTACAATTGTTTTTTGGCTGTTTCAAGCCAGCATTTTAATGACCTAAACAATGAAATCTTTACATAAGATAAAGGTTTGTCTCAAAACTGTCTATGTAGGACCCATATTATACAAAGCAAAATTAGTGAATAAAAGAATAGTGGATGCCATCAAAAAAGTAAACTACGATGTCATCATATTGGCATATTATGATCACTGTTGAACAAATGAAACCATAATATACATTAAACATCAATATTCCCTTTACCCTAAAACATTCACTTTAATTTCATGTTGCAAACAAAAAAATGTATGTGCCACATATATAAAATGAAAAAGGATCTATAGCCACCAGTATAATACCTCAAGTATTATCTTTGTTTTTCATTCTAAGACCCAGAAATAACGACTATCAGATATGCACCTGATCCTTACAAAGGCATATTGGGACGCAGCCTAAACACTGTTGATAATCAGGTCACGGTTTATATGAAACTGCAAGTCAGACGGACACGAAACAACTGGCCAATGCAGCAATCAATCTGAGTGCTAAAAGTCGAAGGCACCTGACCAGTAAGTGCCACAGTACGCTAACACTTGGTCTGATGACCTCCCCATTCCTTCTCGGTCCTAGAAGATACTCCCAGCAACATAGTCATTTTGCAACCAGGGTGGCAAAGCCTACCACCTCTATCCTTAACTTTCTTCTCCACCGCAGCCCCATCAGGAGATGGCGTACCCCCCACGTGGCCTCCGGCGCCTCTCCCATGAATTACAACCTGATCGGTTCTCACCAGACAAGCACTCTCTCCAACACAGACACATGGCTATTTATTTAGACCCTGCCTAGTTCCACTCCCCCCCAAAATAAGATTTAAGGTAGTTTATAGAGATGCTGAACATGAAGTAAGTTCAAATGCATTTTAAGTAAGAAAAAAATGAAGCCTGAGAAAAACAATGGTGGGAAATTAAAAGCTAGGTCAGAGGTTAGTTCAACAAATGCACTAATTCCTCTCTATCTAATGTAAACCAAATGCATCAACCCCTACCTATTTGATTAATCTTCCTTCTGCAAGCACTCCAATAAGAAAACAAGCTGGCATCATGGTTTAGTTTTGGTATTAGTAACAGGCCTAAAGGAACATTAGCCTCCATATGCAGACTTCAAAGAACTTTCTCCAGAGAGCTGAAGTTGTACTGAATGCCAAAAGGGTAGGCCCACTGAGGACTGAGTGCCTGGAGCATTCAATTCAACTCAACCCGAGCAAAGGCATTCCCGGAGGCAGGAGTGACAGGGGTCCGCGTATGCGGCACAGCTCAATCACTTTGCTCTTTCTTTGTAATTACTCTGAGAAAACCTCTCTGCCGTCTTTCTCCCAGTAGACCTGATTCGAATTATGAAAATTCCCCAACTGCTGCACATACTAGGTTAAACTGTATAAAAATGCCGTTTTGGCCTGTAAAAACATTTTTATAAGTTTCAACCTAGCACATTAGCACCAAGGAAGAAAAAACTATAGAGCTTTTGAAGGAGCGTTCATCCCAAATTAAATGCAATGCCATGAAGTTCTAAAATGCTCTAAATTATTTCAAATCTTGTCTCACAAGCTTATCATTTCATGGAGAAAAAAATATCAAGTTAGGAAACTATTCAAGATGAGGGAAAGGTTTGGAGCAGGCACCAGGTAATGAGGCTCTAGGTCACACAGGGTATAGGAGAACCAAAGGAGAGACCTGGGGCAGCCCCACAGTGAAAATTAGAGGTAGAAAATTGTAACCCATAGACAAGCTCTATTTGCTCTGCCCCGTGTTTTAACAAAGTTAAAGCAGTACTTAAAAT
This sequence comes from Desmodus rotundus, assembly GCF_022682495.2. Classification (NCBI taxonomy): domain Eukaryota; kingdom Metazoa; phylum Chordata; class Mammalia; order Chiroptera; family Phyllostomidae; genus Desmodus; species Desmodus rotundus. Next base: position 59,727,500 of record NC_071388.1, on the reverse strand, counting down.
TCATTCAATTTTATATAAAAATCCACTCTCTTGTAAATCAGACAAGCTGGTGGCAGTGTACCCACACACCTCTGTGGCAAAAACCCCATAGCCTGAAGGTGAGCAACACTCCCAGCTCTTGGCAGCCCCCAGCCCTCCTGATTTCCTGACACTTCAGCTTGTAGCTGTATTTTGTTAGATGCTGGTACTGTCGACTGTTTCCTCTTATACCTGGCCCGCTTTCCTCACTGACATTACCTATGGAGCTACATTTGAATGTTCAGCTCCCAGCTTTATAGTTCTCTCACTTCACAGTAAGCTGTCCAGAAATATCAAAGGACCCGTGCTTGGTCTTTGGCCAAGCCTACACACGATCAAAAGGCGATGCCTGTTCTCTCAGCCCTTCCAGGGTTCTACTCCTGCACTTCAGAAGGCAAAGAGGATATTCAGGAAAAAAAAAAACTGGTGATACCTACCGAGATCAGCCACGTTCCAGAAGAGCCTGACGCCGAGTCATGTTATCTAAGCTCTGACTGTGTGTGTAGATGCCCTGAAGGACTCAGGTGATGGGAGGGGCAGGCACCTTCAGGCCATCAGTCAAACAGGGGAACTGCAGTGCAAGAGCTGGAGGTGTGGGCAACCAGGCAGTCACAGGGACTGAGGAGCACCAACGTGATACTTGGGGAAACCGTGGGAGGCTTTGAAAGGGGAGGCAGATACGTTAGACTTGAAAGCTGTGTAAAGAGCTTGCCTAGTGGACTCCTAGTGGACTCAGCAGAGATGGGATTTCCAGGACAAAAGGACCAGGTGGATAGGAAAGGCCTGGTGTGGGGCCTGGGAGCTGGAAAGTGGGCAGGTATGCTGAAGGTCAGGCCATGAAGGTACCTGCGGAGGGGATTGAGTTATGACAGTAAGAGTTACCAGTACTTTAAAAAAATGTTATACATGTGTGCATATACAGGCATATTATTATGTGAAATGAATTATAAGTGATGCCAGATCCTTTTACTACATATGTAAGAGGTGGGGTATTTATTTATTTTTATGAAAATGAGGAACACTGAGGGTTTGATGCTGACAAAAACTGTGAATTATTCACTAGTACTGCAGACCTCACTAGAGAATTTTGAAATTACCAATGACAGTAAGATGAACTGAAAGAAGACTTGTCTCTTCGACACCAGCCTTATTTCATTATTTTAAAGCATTACAGTTTGGTGCTACTGTGATGTGTAGAATCAGAGGAGCCAACCTGACCTCAATCATATTGGGAGGGGCGTTGAAAATAACTACCCTCGCCCACAGCCCAGACAACCACCACAGGGGCCTTGTCTGAACGGTGAAGGTGACCACCATCACCGTAAAGAACAGCTATTACCCCCAAGTGTAATGCTGAAGCCATGGGTGGTCCTTGCAAAACAAGAAAAGAGCATATCTTTCTCTTTCTTGAAAAGAAAGAAGCTGTGAAAAGCATTCTTCCTTTCTGAGAAATGGCAATCAAACAACTAAAAACTTGACACAGGGTCTCAAGTTCTCGGCAATGTGTTTAAGGAACCAGGAGTCACTTGGAATACAGACCTGGTTTAGAACATGTTCATCTGAAGCCACTATTCTGGCTGCTGGGACTTTTGCCCTTCACCTCTCTGACCAGCCTCCTCAGAATTTAGCTGTGTATAAATTCGACTCTGCCTAAACAGAACATAAAAATACACATTTCAACTCAGCAAACTGTGAAACTTGACTACGTGTAGTAAGACTTTTATTATTAAGTGGAAAAAAAGAACAAATGCCACCAATTACACCTTTATATGACTGTGGTACTTATAATGCACACTTCGTGTATTATCTCAACGTATTCTCACAGCCCCTTTGGGAGCCAGGCCATAATTTTCCTCATTTCATAGATGAGCAAGCTCAAGCTCTGAGAGTTAAAAAGCTTTGCCCAGGGTCACAGACTCAAAGACTGAGTCAAAAACTTCACCTGCTGAACTGAGGTCTACAATACTGGCCAGACCACTTGTGAGGTTCCACTCAACCAGCCAAGCGGCTCAGCAGAGAGGCAGCCCGCTCTGTGGCCACAGCTCATCTCCTGCCTTGGCCTCTCACTGGCTGCGTGATGTGCAAGCTGCCGGACCTCACCGAGGTTCCTGTAGGAAGGGAATAACCAGGTGTGGGCTTACGCCTACGAGGAAGCATTAGAAACAACCTCGCCTTCAGGGAATGTACCACCCACTTTGTATCATCTGCAATGTATTTTTCTCCCAGAGAGGGAGAAAGTTAAATCCAAAGGTGAACCAAAATAGGCCATACTGTAGGCTAAAGATATCAAGCATTACTTGGAAATGAGAACTTTAGGGTAGTACCTGGAAAACCTGAATGAAGGGCTGTGTGCTTTGCATCCAACATCTTCGGGACAGTGACTCCAAGCACACATTAATGAGGTGCCCTATGAATACAGTGACCTAATTCTATTATAAAAATAAGTAAATTGTACCGAATGAGGTAACTTGTTTCTTTCCCAAGGCCTTCAGCAGAGCTGTATCTCAGCACAGAGCTGGAAAACACACGCACACACACACACGCACGTCTTTCTCTCTCTCTCTCTCTCTCTCTCTCTCTCTCTCTCTCTCTCTCTCTCTCTCACTAACTTACATCGAGAAAGATTCTTAGGTTACAGGTGATTCCAAAATGCAAGAGAAGCTATACCGTTCACCAGAAACTGCATTATTAGACGGCTTTGTGAGCATTACATCTTTCTCCATGAAACTGAAGGACTACAGCAGTATGATCTATCCTTAGTCATATGATCTATCAGTTTAGTGTAGCTTTTCTGTAAGCAAGTAACAGCAAACAACCCCTCACATCTGACATTCTTACAATTTCAGATATAAGCTTCTAGAGAACAAATTGGAAAGTGGAGGACAAATAAGAGAGGTAATTATACTACAAGCCTGTCATCTGAGAACTACCACCACCACCACCACCACCAAATAATCAGTACAAAAAATCGTTATCTGCTGCATTGGAGGGTGCAAGCATTTAATGGATATTTGTCTCTGGATGATGGATCTTTTGGGCCTTGAAGGGCAATGAAATCCTGTGAAGCCAGAGAGCATAAAGGCTGTGCTACGGCCTGGTGGGCACACCTCCTGGCTCCTCCTGCTGAGGAGGGAGCTTCCCCTAAGGCACAGGTGGCTCCCCACCCGTGCTGAAATAGGACCCAGCGCACGGTAAGAGCAAGGCTGTGTGCCCAAGGTAGCAGTTGAGTGGCCCTGGAAGCTACTGCTTGCCCTGGTCTTCCCACGGCCTGCGAGGGGAACAGCAGTTTTGGGCATACAACACCCTGGGTTCACACCCCTGCTCCACACACCGATCAACCTGTCCTGGCCTGAGACCTGGAGTCTCAGTTCTCCCAACCATAACAGCAATACCACTGCTAGGGTTTGCGCTTAGGGGCCCCAGCAGAGGACTGGCCACAGAAAAAGAAAAGGCTCAACTGTGACAATTAATTCTCAGGAGTGAACTAAACAGGATCTCCTGCCACTATTTGGAGGAGGGGATGGGGGTTGCTAAGAGGCACCAGGAAAATCATTTGTAAAGAATGTTAAGTGTTGGTCACTAAAGTAAGAAAATCAGAAATTGGTGGAGAGGGGGCAGAGGAGGAAAGATGTAAGGAGAATGTTTGAAGATCCATAAGGTAAAATGTAGTCACACAAGATTAAGTGATAAAAGGAGCAAGGTTTGCAAAATCAAGTGTCTGCAGGGTCAGGCAGGCAGTGCTCTGAAGTGAGGAGCCTGGGGACGTGAGGAGCACGGCTGGGAGCTGTGGGCCAGGAGCTCACTGCCCATCGGGGGAGGCAGCGAACGCTGCTGGGCTGTCCGTGCTTGGTGTGGGCACATCTCATTTTCAAGATAAGATTCATATCTAAATTCTTACATGAAATTTCCTGATGTTTCCAACGTTGCTCAGGTCAAACAAAACAAAACTAGGTCTCCAGTTTAAAAGATCAGCAGTTCCTTCACTTGTTTAACAGGAAAACAAACCCCACCTCTGCCCTATATTCCCCCTCTAACTTCCTGCCTTCCAAGATTAACCCCTAGAATCGCTATTTTTACTCCAGGGCAGTAGAGCAGAAAGAACTGCAGATTCAGTTTCAATCAGATCTGTTATGAATCCTGACTCTATCCATCACTCACTGTGTGCTTCAGGGCAAGTTAATTAAGGTGTCTGAACCTCACACCTTCCTGGGACCACCTGCTGTGGGGGCCATAGAACACCTAGGTCATAGGGTTGCTCTGAGAATTACATGAGACATCAAGCACCAAACTCAAAGGTTGAAGATAAAGGAAACACTGAGAACACGTTAATCATTTTCCAGCATCCTCATTTATAGAATCATCTTACAACCAACAGCATAGCAACACAGTTGATAAAACAGTCCAAGGATGGTATCAGTGAGCGGCTGGAAAAAAATAAAAATAAAAATCAACAACCAGAAGGTCTCTAAGCATTAATACATCTAACCTCAGGAAGGGCTGTGAAACCTGGGCCTACCACAGACCTCACATTCTTGGGCGGTTTCATCAGCTCTCAGCTGGGGAGCAGTAGGTGGCAGGACAGGATTCCCGCCCATGAATGAGGGCCTGGAACCAAGCCCATTACTACTGCTGAAGCAATCCTCATTGCAACACCCTGCAGGCGCCGGGACACGCAGAGGACGAGCAGCTGCCCTGTAGTAAACCGCACAGGGAGTACGAAGCTTAGGTGCCGATGGTGAGGAAAGACAGACGCAGGCAGACGAGGCTCAGAGACAACTTAAAGGAAGGGCAGGCTATTTGAGTGGCTCCTCACAGGGTGGCTGAGGCCACAAACCATACAACAGTATCAGGATAAACGAGGCAGCGAGAACTCAATTCAGCCTGTGTCCACCCTATCGATCACCAAATAAAATTCTGTTGTGTGCCTAGAATATGCAACAGGAACTTACAAGACTTAGCCTCTACCCTGTGAAACTGTGCCAGTTGCTTCATAAATACCTTCACTTTAACCTTACAGTCATCTCGTAAAGGACGCATCACCGTTTCCTTTCACATAAGAGGAAATGGGAGGTCCGATGGAGTGGGAGGTGCAGAGCTCGACTGGAACCCAGCGCTCCACCACACTGCTGTCATGGTCGGCTAGGAGTAAGGCGAGGGTTTTTCAGGTTTTTCTTTTTAAGAACAAGCTAGGAAAATATCATTTTAAATGCAAGGCATTATACGAGAAACTTAACAAAATCTTCCATTGGTCCTGCATCTGTTTTTCTACAGCACCTTCCACCCTCCCCTCCCCAACACAAGCATGTGCTTTTTCCAAAGAGTTACCTGGAATAGCTCCCTTATGTCCTCACCTCACCAGCATTACTCAGGCCTCTGTCATCGGCCCTCTGCTTCTGCCCGCTCTTCCTCCCCACCACACCACCACCACAAACACACACAGCACAACACAGGCAGCGCTGGCAAAGATGAACAACGACCTCTTTGTCACTGAAGCCCATCCAATGGTGCTGTACTTTCCGCTACCACTTCACTTCCCTGCAGGATGAAGGTAGCCACAACTTTCATTTCTTAAACTTTTCCAGGATGCACCTTACATTACTCTTTTGTGATAATCCTCCCAACGCTCTGAGCACTGATCTTCTATCACTGATCTTTTGTTGACCTTGAATTTACATCACCAGGAAGGGGCACTTTCCTAGGCTCCAGACCTCTATCTTCAATTACCTAGTACACACCTACACAAAGCATTCTGAGATCAACAATCCTGTTACGTGCTCCTCCTCTCAGGGGTCCTGGCATCAGGGAGAGAAACCAACACCTACTGCCAAACACCTGGGAAACCACCAACACTCCCCCTCCCTTTGCACCAATCTTAGTCAGCTACTAATTCCTCAATAGCCTCAAATTTGCCACATCTCTCTTCACTCAATGCCATCATCATCGCACTATCAGATTACTGAGTCTTTTCTTTGGCCACACTCCGCATTTCCAAATATTCCTTCCCCATTGGACCTTCAAGAAACTTGCCGTAACTCATGCACCACAGCTGCGACGGAACCGCTGGGACCACTGCTGCCTTCATCAGGCTGCATGGCTGTATTGCCCAGGACCCAAGTATCTCACTCTGTATTTAGTGATCTGTTGCTTCTGGGTCCTCAACTTGACTCTAACCTCCTTGAGGGCAGAAAGGTATCCTCCTGATCTTTATAATCCTAGCGCCTGGACCATAAGCAGACTCTCAGTAACTTACCTTATGGAAAAGGTCAGGTTATGGTTTGGCACTGAAAGCAAGGTAGAGATTTCTAAAATAGGGAGAAAGGGGGAGAAAGGAGGCCATTCAAGAGCAGAAAGGGATATGAAGAAAAGCAGGGGGCTAAATGGAAGGCATTTCCTGAGAGGCAACAGCAGTTTGGTATTGCAGAGAGTTCCCCATCAGGTGAGATAATCATGAATTTCATTTTGGCAAAGCTTAATGAAAACAATGCAAGCAAAAACTAACACTTATAAAGCATTTACTTTATACATGTGTACTCTATTTTAACCTCATAATGATGCTATAGAGTAAGTATTATTGTTGTCCCCATGATTCAAAATATTAATTATGGAACAAGCAGATTTTCCCAAAGTTTATTGCCAACTTTTATAATCACAACCCAACATCTTTTGGCTTCCATACTCCATGATCTTCAACAGTACAATATTAACTCCTTATACTTGATTAGTAATTGAAACTCAAGAATTTCCCTGCCACATAATAACTCAGGATACAGAGCAAAAAAAAAAAAAAAAAAAAAGAGGCAGGACTACATGGGTTATTTAGAAAGAAGAATCTAGCAAGAAGTGGCAGGAGAGATTTGAAAGGAATGAAGCAAGAAGCAGAAACACAGAGAGGTCAGTACAGTGGCCCGCACACGGGGATGGGGGCAGCTCTCAATCTGGAAGACGACCGAGGGAGTAGCAAGGCAGGGGCGGAGCACAGAAAAGGTATGGTAACAGAAGAAATAAAAGATTTGGCGAGTGACTACATGAGTGACAAGAAAGAGAAAACTAATAAAGTACATACTGAGGTTTTATACTCTTTCAACCAAGAGATGAAGAAAATACTCACAAACAGGGAGAAAAACGCAGGTTCTGTTGACAAAAGGGAAAATGGTTGACGTTTAGAACATTGAATTTGAGGAACACAGACTTAGAGCACGTGCCAATGTACACATGGACTGAAGTTTCAGGAAAGGAAGAGAGAGATCATGTAAAAGAGGTGACAACTGAGCATTCACGTAGATGTGAACACCCTTGAAAAAAGTAGAATAAAAGAATAAGAAGCTGTGGACTAAATGTGGGGAAATGGTTCATTTAAAGAAGCTGGTAAAAGAGATGCAGAAGACAAGAAGAAATTCTCAGAACCCAATAGAGGAAAATAAAACATCTCATTTCCCAAATCTGGGTATCTAATCTTATTCCAGAAAATCCAAGTATCATGTCTTAATTGATTAAATCCCAACTTTCCCACATAATTTCAGTAACAATAAAGAAAATGGAAACATGGATCTCCCCAAAAGTATAAACTTTGGTCACCCATAGCCAGGATCTCTGGATTTTGGACCCAATTCTAAAAGAAAAAACTCGTAAATGAGTCATGTACATCACTATGCTGTACCCCTCTCCTACATCAAGAGGTGCAACTCTTGTCAAATGCCCGTGGCCTTTCATGCCCTTCAGCAGAGGACAGGGAAGCGTTCTTATAATGTGCTTTTTCCTTAGTCTTGAGAACTCATCCATTACAACAGGGAATTGCTAGCCTGTTTCTATTTCTTTTCTTTTCTGTGTACCTTTTTTCCTTTTTGCCTTTATTGAATTAAAATTTACATACCATAAAATTCACTTTATGTATACTAATCATGAAATAAGCCAGGCAGTAAAAGACAAATACCATATGATCTCACCTTTAAGTGGAACCTAATCAACAAAACAAGCAAGCAAAATATAACCAGAGACATGAAATTAAGAACAAACAGACAGTAATCAGAGGGAAGAGGAGAGGGGATAATGGGGGGAAAAGGGTGAAAGGTTTTCAGGAACAACTATAAAGGGCACATGGACAAAACCAAAGGGGGTTAGAATCAAGGGTGGGAAGTGGGGATGGCTGAGGAAGGGGGAAAGTGGAGACAACTGTACTTGATCAACAATTTTTTAAAAAATGTGAAAATAAATAAAAAATAATAAAAACAAAATCAAAAAGAAAAGAAATACAACTTGTAAGAGTTTTCTGCTTGAGTAATTAATCTGAAATAAAATTTCCTACTTTTCAAAAAAAACAAAACAAAACAAAGTGTTCTTTCCCTGCTGACTCAGCAAATTAACTGCTTACACCAGCCAGATTCCTTTGTACTGGTAAAGGATGAGGTTACTTGGGGTCCCTTTGTGGTACGTGAGCCGTATCAGTGAGAGGAGCATGGAAGTCTCACGTGGTTTCATTTCATGAGGAAGTGTGTGACTTCACCCACAGTAAACCCTTACATAAGGACGTCTGCCTTTAGTAGTATACTTTCCAAAAACAGTTTCCTGAGTTTCTTCTCTCTTGGATCAGTATCTGAGGGAACCTAGAAAACAGGGAGTAGACATGGTTGCCGAAGGAGATGGGGAAATAATGTTTTACAGTATTCAGCATCATGGGCACATACGACCTCAGTTAAGCTTTGTAAAAATGCTGTGAGGAGTTCAAAGCTTGGAAAAGTTAAGATATTGAGCCAAAATCATATACCAGTCATTAAAATGCTATTTGCCCAAATTCAAACTTTGAATTTGGATGGAATATAGTTATCATGAAGAAACACAGGGACTTACAAGACAAACATTCAAGTGATATTAAATTCCTAGTGAGAATCTATCTTTGAGGAAAACACAGAAGCTCACATAAATTTGAATCCCAACAGGAATTTTCTAAAGCCTTGCAGACTCCAGGAAGTCCAAGTCCAGAAAAGTCAGGTGATCTGGTAGAGCTCACACAGTTGGTTAATGTAAAGCCAGAACTAGAACCCCCCAGATTAGAAGGCTGATTGCATTTGAGTTTATAAAACACTCTTACATCTATCGTGTTAGATTTTCTAGTATTTAACAATCCGCAGGGCACAAAGTCCCATCCTATATGCACTTAAGTATATGAGCTGAGGTTTGGGGTGGGGGGCGGGGAGAGAATGAGGAAGAGGCAGGAATGGGAAGACATAAGCTACCAGGGCCTGAGTGTACTCCTGGGCCCAGGTTCTGATTACCTCACATAATCCTTATTACAGTCCTACAGCATGATTATTAACACTGTCATCTCAGAGATGAGGACACCGAGTCACAGAGACGTTCAATGACTTTCCCACGGCCACACAGTGGCTCAGACGGAGCACATACCCAGAAATGGTCCGTGCTTCATGCCGGCTGAAAGAAGACACAAAAATAGACAACTCTTGTGTGGCAAAGGTGTTCATGTCCGAAGAGTAGACATTTTTCTGAATTGTAGTGACATGTATATGTATATATTTAACTGGAAAGATCAAAATGTTGTGTTTTTGGACTCCTTTGCAACTGTTTCATTTTCTTTTTTCCCTCAGAAATTAAACCTGGAATAACCAACGCTGAACCTCTGCCTGAGCTGTCCCCGAATGTTTCCTGACAGGTGTTTTTGCTGACAGTCTGTCACTGCTGAAGAATGGGGCTCAACCTAACACTTGCGAAATTACCAGGTAAGCCATAGAGAAATGCAGAGAACACTGCACTGGATCCGTAACTGTTATTTATACTATGTGGCAATTGGGGGTTTTTATCGACCACTGAACCAGGGAATAAACCAGCATTTAGGCTCGCTATCTTGAAGTATAAAACAGCAAAACAGGCAGGGTGGCACCACTGAGGTTGACCTAACTCGCTATCACTTTGAAGCTTTGTTTCATCTAGAGACCACCTCTAACAGGACAAGGATTAAATTAGCAACGTTTGCAGAAGACTTTTACACCTAAGGTACAGATTACTTTGCAGAGGGAATAAATCTGAACCAAGGTTCACTGAGGGTCCCCAGAGGCCAAAGGCAACTGCCTCCCTACCCTACTGGTAACGTCAGGCAGCGACCGTGCAAGGGCGGCTGGGCCATGGCAGCGACAACCTGTAATTTGCCTGGCTTTAGTATTCCATTCCCACCTGGCAGGTAGAGCAGAGACGTGTTGTTGATACGTTCACATTTCGTGCCAGGGGAGACACACCCTAATGAGCAATAATGTAGCTTCACCAAGAGCAAAAGGACCGAGATTCTTCACCACTCTTTCTATCGTTCATAATGCGACTGCTACTCATGCGGTAAGTTGTAATTAGTGCCGTAAGAGAGTGAACACATACTAAGTACTAGACACTGTGCACGAAATGTTTGCAGAGCATTTAACTTTCAGAAGGTCCAGCAAGGTCACATACATTCCATTTTACAAAGCCCTGAAGTGACTAACCAGCACTGTCAAATCGGACTTTCGGCAGTGATGAAAATACCCTTCCTCTCTGCACGATACGGGAGCCACACGCGGCTGACGCTCCATCTGGCCACACACCCCGAGCCTTTCTCCAGCACATGCAGATACACACAGTCCCCTTACACACAGACACAGACAGCCACAGCCCACACGGCAATACTCACCACCACATCACTCTCACAAAACGATAATTTACTGTGAAACTAGAGTGCCTATGTCATTGTCTTTGTTGATTTAATTTAAAGGAGTTGAGAAAGGGGGAACAGGGAGAGAATAACAAAGCAGTGTTTACCCTCAATTATCATTCTGTACCAAAGTCTGCACTAAGTAATACAGGAAATCACATCCTAATAAACAAGTAGCATGTGAGAAAATAGCCTTTACACTGCAGAAAACAGTTTCCAGTTTTTCTTAACTGAATCACCATACTGCCTGGCATTGGAAATATTCCCTAACCTGGCCATGTTCACCATCGACAGTGAGGAGCAAAACCTGACTGAAATGCCTGAGTGAAGAAAGCCACTCACTGTTATCGGTCACTGTTCCGGAGCGGGAACAGCGCAAGAAAGGCCTCTGAGCGTGCCCACAACCTTGGAAAAGCCGGGGTGATGATACAGGAGAGAAGAAATGATGGTGGCAGAGCTGGCAGAAAGGGATTAGGAATGACATAGACTTAGTCCTAAAAAATCAATCAGACAAAACTCTCCACATTAAAGTTTTGAGCTTTCCAGAGCAATCCACATGCAGATCTGCCTGGCGCTGAGGAATCACTTTTTCCCTCTCTGTTTGCAAATTATTTCACAAAATGACCCACAACAGACTTTAACTAATAATTTAAGCTGCACTGTCAATGTGGGATTTGTGAATGAAGTAATAGCCAAGTCCAGGCCCACCCCAAGGAAGTTAGAGGACCTTTATTTGAAATGTTAACCCTTTACATAAACTAAGGAAGCAAACACCACCACCAAACTGAACACCAGACTCTCTCAAAGCTACAGAACAGTTCAATGCCCACTGTGGAATGAGGCCACTCATGCTAGACAGTTATCATTTATGGGGCACAGTTCAGAGAAGGATCATTTTTTAACATCCTGATTTAAGACTCTGTATTTAATAACCATAATTGAACAGTACATTATCCCTTTAATAATAAGAGAGCTTGATTATACAATTAAAACTTTGAAATGCTATAATGATATACTGAACATGCACGCAATCCCTAACCAACAAGTAAGTGTGGGTCCTTCCATTCCACAACGGCTATGCAGAGTGGGTCCAGTGAGCAAACACTAAGGGCTGATACCGCCTGTGCCCAGTATACTACCTTTAGTAGCATCTTATTTGCATTTACAGCGGCTCCAAAGCCATTCGTCAATAATCATTTCAAGCACAAACATCATTTCAGATGATGTAGCTGCCCCTTTCCACCTGTGTCTCTCAGCTGGACCACTTGTCTTGGTTAAAACTTACTTCTCTTCTCTCCACCTTCCTTAGGGTTCTATTCTGGGTTAAATGAAAGTGACTGACTACTAATAGTTAATTGGGGAAATTAATTCAAGCAAATAGGTTATCCCAGGTAAAACTGCACATCTTAAGAAGCTTCTAATGACATGAATGCTGATGTGGATCTTGTGATACAGAACACTTCATTCTGTCAGAACAGGCTTCAAGGACCTGTTCGCGGCAGCATCTGAAACTGGCAACAGGAACATAGAGGGCCGCTGAATCAGGCATTTAAACTTGTAAAGCTTACTAATACTATGGGGATCATCATCAGAGGCCAGTCCAGGTATAAATTACGAGCCTGTATAAAGATATTTAAGCCAGGAAAACCAGTTTTTAAAAACACTCTTAGCAGGGAATAAGAGAGAACAAATTGGAAAGCGGACAAGAATACTCAGGAAGAGCCTACACTTAACTTTCAGGCAGCAATTTAAGAACCTGTTTTTGGATTATAATCATCAGACCTCCCCTGTTTCACTCCTTCAAATAAGGGAAGCAACAACAACACACATACTACAGAGCCTGTCATGTAGGGAAAAGAGGGCCAAATTCATGCTGTTACCTCTAAACCAGAATCATTCCAAAACACAACTGGCAAATGTGATTAATGAGTGCCAAGTAAAAACTAAAAAATGGCCTTCCTTGTAACCTTACATCTAAAATGTTCATTTTAAAATTGTGTTAGTTCAGGTTTTCAAAAAGAGCAGATAACACAGTGGGATTGAATGGCCAAGAGATTTCCAGGGGAAATGCCGGCAGGGGTCACGGGCTGCGCCTGTCTGCCTTGGAGGGCAGACTGGGGAGCATGGAGGTGGGAGAGGGGGGGTCGGGGCAGAAGAAGCAGGGCGATTCAGACTGCAGGGCCCTGGAAAGTTTTGACCAGGCCGATGAGGAATCTTCCAGCCTAAGTCATTCATCAGAGAATCCTCTCCTGTCTCAGGAACTGGCTTGTCTTAGTGTCCTTCCTGTGCTCCGTTACTGGCCCACAGCAGTCCCTGGGAAGTGTGGCATCATCAAGAGACCGCAGAGGCCCCTTTCCAAGGTTGTCACCACAGTAAATCCAATGTTCGTAAGCCATGTGCCATGTCCGTGCTTCCATGACAAAGTGGCATAGCATAGGTCTCTAACAACATGAACAAAACTGTAAATTCCCCCCACAGAAGGTAAAAGGTTTAAAGATTTCATATTCCAAGTGCGATAGGTAAAATCTAGTAAAATCTTGTAAATAAAAAGGTACCAGCCTACAACTATTTAAAAAAAAATTGCAATTACAGTTGACATGCAATATTATTTTAAACAATTAAAACAACTATTTCTAGTCCTAAAGATGTTCCCTAAAGCTTCTTAACTACTGTTAAGAAAGTCAAGAGCAAAAAATTCAAAATGGCCCACTAATTTGACTTTTTTCCAATTCTTGATGATTAAATAACTTAAAACTGAAAGAGAGGAACAGACTTTTCAGGGAACATGCCAAAAACCACACTAAATGAATAACCATGCACTAGCCGTTTTATTTCCTCATTTATGAAAATTTGACTTTCTACCCCCAGATTTTGTTGATTCTATTTGTAATGATATCAAACACTGAGTTAAAATTCAAGATAATTTTCATTGATATATTTATTTTCATTTTCAAAAGGTGATCATAGAGAACCAGAAATACCACATTTTGGTCAAGGGACTACATGGAGTGGGGCTTGGGGATCAAATTTAGGGATAAGGCCACCAATTCTTTAGCCACTCAAATATTAACAATGCACTAAGCTGACTGTTTACATCACTAAAGACATTTTGAAAGTCACCCCAAATAGCAGCGGCCCAGCCTGCCGGGGCACCCAGGAGTCTGTGGGGCGTGCATGCGAAGCTCTGACGTGGCCTGTCCCACCTCTCCCACAGATGATGAGCTGCACGGCCAAGGGAACCCCTCTGCAAGTAATGCCAGCGATGGACCTGGAAAGAACACCACCGCTAACAATGAGTTTGACACCATCATCCTGCCTGTGCTTTACCTCATCATATTTGTGGCGAGCATCTTGCTGAATGGTCTAGCAGTGTGGATCTTCTTCCACATTAGGAATAAAACCAGCTTCATATTTTATCTCAAAAACATCGTGGTTGCTGACCTCATAATGACGCTGACTTTTCCATTTCGAATAGTCCATGACGCAGGATTTGGACCCTGGTACTTCAAGTTTATCCTCTGCAGATACACTTCCGTTTTGTTTTATGGACACATGTATACTTCCATCGTGTTTCTTGGGCTGATAAGCATTGACCGCTATCTGAAGGTGGTAAAGCCATTTGGGGACTCTCGCATGTACAGCATAACCTTTACGAAGGTTTTATCTGTTTGTGTTTGGGTGATCATGGCTGTTTTGTCCTTGCCAAACATCATCCTAACAAACGTTCAACCAACTAAGGAAAATATTCACGACTGCATGAAACTTAAAAGCCCCTTGGGAGTCAAATGGCATAATGCAGTCGTTTATGTCAACAGCTGCTTGTTTGTGGCTGTTCTGGCAATCCTGATCGGGTGCTACATAGCCATATCCCGGTACATCCATAAATCCAGCAGGCAGTTCATAAGCCAGTCGAGTCGAAAGCGAAAACACAACCAGAGCATTCGGGTGGTTGTGGCTGTGTTCTTCACCTGCTTTCTACCATATCACTTGTGCAGAATTCCTTTTACTTTTAGTGACTTAGACAGACATTTAGACGAATCTGCACACAAAATCTTGTATTACTGCAAAGAAATGACACTCTTCTTGTCTGCATGCAACGTGTGTCTGGATCCAATAATTTACTTTTTCATGTGTAGGTCATTTTCAAGAAGACTATTCAAGAAATCAAATATCAGAACGAGGAGCGAAAGCATCAGATCACTGCAAAGTGTCAGAAGATCAGAAGTCCGCATATATTATGATTATACTGATGTGTAGGAGTTAAAGGCCATGAGGCCCTCTCTCCTTTGTTGAAGTCAATATGTACAAACTGTAAATAAATGTTTCTTTTGATTATCCTTGCTTCAGCCCTTAAAAATATGCATAAACAGATAACTAAAATGGTATGAAATCTGGGTATAATTTGGAACTCTAGAAACCATGAGGGCAGACCCAAAAGTGAGACAAACGAGAGGCAGTGTGTGGCTGAGGGCAGGGTTCCTGGCTCAGGGTGGAAGGAGCAGCGGCAGGGAGCGCTACTGCGATGTGAGTGAGTGGCAGCCGTCTCCCAGGAAATGCTGCTGCTCTGAAGCCGCTTTTGGGAGAACAGAAAGTATAGAGAAAACTCTGTCTAACCTTGAAGTTTAAGACTATGGGAAGACAAAGCTGTTCTCAATACATTTACATAATCATTGATATAACTGAGTAGATACTGATTTCCAGGCTTTCTGTCATTCCATCTACGAGTATGTAGGACCTTGACCATCACCCCTTTGCTGTGTTTTTCAGTGTCATAGCATATTAAAAAAAAAAACCTTGTATAGTACGGGGTAGGTGAGAAGATTTGGTAATGTATTTTGGAGAAAGAATAGTGTGACTGAACATTACGATGAAACACGCTCAACTCATGTGTACCATTATTATACACCCATTCTGCATTTCAATCCTCATGTGTGGAAGGTAGAGAAGAGAATATGGAAGTGTGGTTAATAATCAAGTTTATGTAAATATTTATTAATAAACCATTTAATAGTATTTTAGAAAATTATTAGTAAAATAATCTTTCCTTTAAGCTTTATGCCACCTTTAAAAATAATATCATTGTTTAAAAAAATAAACTTAAGTTAGCCCTGGCCAGGCGGCCCAGTTTATTGGAGCATCGTCCCATGTACCAAAGGGTTGCGGGTTCAATCCCTGGTTAGGGCACATATGGTAGGCGACAGATTGATGCTTCTCTCTCTTCCCTTTCCTCTCTAAAATCAATAACCATACCCTCGTGTGAGGATTTAAAAAATAAAATAAAAAATAAAAAGATAACCTTAAGTTGAAGGATAGAGTTCAATAAATCAAGTCCAAAAAGCATAAGTAACCTCTTAAATCACAAAATATTTTCTCCTCCTCTAAGATAAACCCTTGAGCCTTTATTCTTTTCCAAAGCCTTCAGCTGCCGGTGTGTTGCCTAAGTGCCTGATCTGTGCTAACACTAGATGAGGAGCTGAGGAAGCAAGAAAAGGAGGGGGTGGTGAAGGCACGTTTGCCGACGAAAGAGGACATTATGGTTAACAGAGACAAAAAACATCCCTGTATATGAAAGAACAATATTTTATTTAGATTCTTTTAAACTATCTGTGAAATTCTAAAGCACTAAAGTGAGCAAAAATGAGGGCCTAAGAATAACGGAGCTTAACTGTGACAACCCTCTGAAGATACAAGAACAGAATTCAGGAACTACTGCCCATCTAGTAGGTGAGTCAGGTTTGGCAAAGCGGTTGGTTAGCCAAGGGGTTCAAAGAATTACCTGAAGATCTCTATCAAAACACCCATCTCTCCATCAGGATTCCAATTCCATAAATTCTTGGGGCACTCCGATACAAGAATGTATACACCTCACTTGGATATTTGAACAGCCACTCCTCTCCCCCAGTTGGGTGCCGCTAGCTGGGATAAGATAGCTAACGTGAAAAAAAAGCCTGAAAGGCCGATTCCTTTCTCCACCCTCCCCATAACACCCAGGGTGAGGCACAGCTGCCCTCTATAAAAAGTGAAGGAGCAGAGCTGCCATTGGAAAGAATACCCTCAGTGTAACATGGCCCGTCCTCCATACCTTGTTTCCACTACGTCACAGCTCCCAGTCAAGTATCTCAAGAACATCACCCACTTCACTGTGTGAGTGTTTAGTATATAAATGGGCACAGAATATGCACATACACACACATGGTCACTCAAACCCCCCAAACTAAGAATCCACCATCGTTAATACCATCAAACGGCCCTATTTAGCTCTCTGGAACTTACCAAACACTTCTCTGGCCCAGACGTCACTTAACCCTCTAATCCAGACCTCAACTCTAAGAGGCCTCTAAAACATCTCAGGCCTATTTTAATGTTTCCAAAACTGTGTCACTCTATAGTAGGCACATTTAATGTTATGACAGTTTTATTCCCTGAACTTACATTACTGTATTAATGGGATATCTTAAAACATAGACTTAGGGGAAAAAAAGAAAATTGTCCCATTTTTAAAAAATTATTTAAAAAATTCAAAATTATACTGCTTATATTTCATATCAGTGCCCACACTGTGATCCCCAAAATTACTTATCCCCGCCAACCAAGAATGGGATATTTACATGAGTAAAATATTATCAGTAGGAATAATATTAAATACTGTGCTAGTATCAAAAGTTAATTCAAAATACATTAGTACTGAAGAAATATTTTCATTAATTGATAATTTAGAAATAATCTGCAATCTAAAATTTCTTAGAATGACAGTCAAAATTAATGCCTAAGGGTCCTTATGGGCAGTAATAATAACATAGTTGTTCTTCCTTCATGTACATGAGAAACATGAACTATATGTTCAGATAATTTCAAAAAAAGATTTTTTTCTATTCTTTCTCAAACTTTCAAAAACACTGATTTGTAGAAAATCTTTTGATGTATGTCTTACTCTCTTCATTTATTATATTATTCATACCATTTTATTCTCATTCCCAAACAGTACAGCAGCATCGCTTTTCTCAATGAAAGCTTTAAAGGAACGGCCACAAGGAGAGCCCCTAAATCTAGATTAAATAGCTGAGGCAAAGCTGTGCGTGTGCACCAGGCAGTACAGGCTACACACAAAGGGATTTTATGATAACCGTGGGGGAACTGTGATACACTAGGGGAAAAAATAAAGAAATGTGGTATATTAGGGAGGAAATTAAGGAAACAAGAGCAAATAAAGGTTTGGGATTCCTTAAATCTTATAAATAGAGATTTTCCCCAGACTAAACACTACAAGAAGACAGCTAAAACAGTCAGTAAACACTTACTAGGCATGTACCATGTTAAAAACACACACACACACAGTGTAATCAATATGATATTTAAAATAATCTTTGGATACCCCAAAGTTAATTAGAAAAATAAGTATTTCTTAAGATCAAACATTTTCACATTTCAGCAGAATGCAAACATCTCATAGATGCAAAATTATTAGGCATAACCCCTAGCCCTCTAGCACCATCTAGTGGTAGATTCATGAAACAGCTGAAGAAAAAGACTAATATACTGGTATAATAGCCCTTCCCTCATCTTCCTTCAGCCACCATCAGTGCTAATGCGCACACACACACACACACACACACACACACACACACACACACACAGAGTCCCGGAGCTGCCTAGAAAGATGCAAATGTTTGCAACGAATAATTAAGACCTACAGGAAATTATCTTACAGATGTAAGGAAAAAAACAGCTAAAAGTCTAATATACAATGGACTTCACGGGGAAAATGCTACAAACACTGACTGCTCTCTCCTAATTTCCATACATGAAACATAAAGTAAATATAATTTATCTACAGATTTAAAAGTACACAAAAATCATTTATTAGTGTTGAAGAGGTGGAAATAAGACTGTTGAAAGTTTTACTTACCAAGAAACTCCTGGGATTCAAATGTCAATTTTTGTTTTGAATATTTTAAGGTTCTTTTATTTTTATAAACCACAATGATAAGAAATTATCTAAAATGATAAAAATGATGTATTGTGGCTTTTAGACCACACATCCTTTTTTCTCATTTGGAAACTCAAGATATGGAAATAAATTGGAAACTCCTTTATCTCTAAGAGCTTCAAAGGCAAACATTCTTAATAAAAGTAAAGTGGCCAATTTCCCTTTGAATAGCACCAGAAAATGCCCACTGGCTGCAGTCTGGGCAGGCTCCACAGGAACTCTTGGACATGAGCCATGTGTCTGATTAAATCAGCATCACTTAGGAACAGGGTCTAGACTAGTCAGCCAGATTTTTCAGACCCTCCAAGTCTAAATCTAGATTTAAATGTCATAAACAAAACTTTCCAGCTCTGACACATTTACACGCACACACACATGCAGACCAACACACAGCACGGGTGTTGTATAACGAGGGCTGACAGAGTTAGTACAACAAATGTCACTCAGTCCCTTAACCTAGTGACTATTTTAAATAGTCTTAAAAATCATTTTCTGTGCTTAATATTGTTACTACTAGCCTAAACCAAAATATCTTCAATAACATTGACACCATCTACCCTATAAATATCTGTATGTTTTTCAAAAATCCTGAACCATATATATCCCCACAATGAAAAAATGTATAAATATGTGAGAAAGTGAGTACCAGGCAAAACATTTGTATACTATTTAAACTTAGAACATCTATACCAGACCTTCACAACACGATCACACCTAATGCATCCTCTTTGAGAGACGTCAACGTGTTTTAGTACGCTGACATAAAAGCCATAGACAGATCCACCTACACATACAAGCACATGTGAGCGCACACACGTGCACGCAGACCTAGTTGCCCAGTAATGCAAAACTGTAAAAATAACTACAAAGCTGAAAGTGTGCAAAGCAATCTTAATAATCAAGAAAAACATTATTGTTCCATAACTTTAAAATTTTTTGTCAAATTATTAAAAATTGCCTTACTGTTGGTTATAAACAAAAAAATAGTAAATGTATAGCATTGGAAACATTAAGTTTCCTTCTTTACCTTGTAAAGAAGAAAACTTATTAAGAGTACTGTGAAGAGTATTGCTCACCTGCCGGTACGTCACTTAGGATACAGAGTGAACACCTTTTTCCACGCCTTGTAGCATTGTCACACCCATTTCTAGGTTTGAATCGGCTTCCAACAGTCTGTCCTTTTATTCCGGAAATCCCTTTATAATGTGAAGTTTCTTGCCAGCATCACTCTCTCTGAGCTATTTCTTCTTTAACTCTCTTTACTTTGAGTTTGAATTTCAGTTTCGGGATCATCACTTTTCATTCCTTTGCTGCACGTTCACCTTTGTTGATCAGCTCTCCCTTCTGACCATCCACTTCTGTAGAACATCATGCCGTTCATCGTAGCAAACACGAGAGAAACACAACTGACTACACACTCTGCTGCCTGCGCAGGGAGTGAACGACAGATGTGCAGGGACCAGGCACCACCCCGCTGTAAATGAGGTGCCGTGGCTGGTCACTGTGACGCACATGTCCACTCACACGGTGAACTGTGAACAAGAGAGGCGGCAGTGAAGTTTGTACTTCATGCAATCGATCAGTTAATGCACTCTGGTAACTGAAGTTTGAACCGTGCTTCTGGGGGACTAGTGATCTTTAACCAAATCATGGTAACTCGAATACATATATGTCAGAACTGGAAAATCAAGGACTGCCTGCCTGTGTGTGCATGTGTGTACAGTGATAAGCATAACAGGAAGAAACAGAGAGGGAGAAACTGATAATAAAACAATGTGTAATTTAATATCAAATTCTTAGGTACAACTGTATGAGAAAATATCATTTGTTGATTCACCAGGAAGGAGTCAGATGCTTCCATCTATGTAGAATCATGTGAACACCACGTATATCCTTGCACTGGCGATGTGGCTTTCTAAAGTGGTAAACAGTTCTTGAGAAAATTCCAAATAAAATAGTATTGAAACAATAGTTACATTCATGGAAATGTCTGATTGGTGGATATTAAGCCAGGAAAAACTATGTTTTACATGCAAAATAGAATTAAATCATTGGCTTAGATATTTATAAGTAGATTTTTCACCCATGGGAGAGTTTAATGAGCTACTTCTATGAGAAGCATGAGACAATTCTTCCCTGTGCAAGACTGCCTCCTACTTTCTAAGACATCCAGCATCCACCAGATACCGGGAGGAAAAAGTACTCCAGATATGACAAACTGCCCCTGGGGTAGTGCTGATGACACTGAAAGAACCCTGATCCAGGTTCCTGAGCCACTCATACTCAGAGAGACAAATATGCCCAAGGTTTCAAGCAGTACAGAAAACGAAGCCTCCAGATACAATAAGGTGTAATTAAATTTGGAGAGGGATATGGCATTCATCAAAAATTAATAAATAAGACTTCTGGCCAAGATGGTGGCATAGGTGGATACACTGTGCCTCCTTACACAATCAAAAGAAGGACAACAACAATTTAAAAACAAAAAATAACCGGAACTGACAGAAAACAGAACTGTATGGGAAGTCCGACAACCAAGAAGAAGACACATTCATCCACCTGGGAGATGGGGCGGAGACAGGCAGCCAAGCAGAGAGGACTCGCAGCAAGATGGTTGCAGGAGGACTGGGGTGGGCAGCTGGGGGACCCGGCTACAGCTGGCAGACCCGATGACAGACCACTCAACCCAGGGCTCCAGAGTGGGGGGGGGGGGGAAATAAAGCCTCAAACAACTGACTGAAAACACCTGTGGGTTTGAGGAAGCAGGAGAGACTCCCATCCTCACAGGAGAGATCATTGGAGAGACCCAAATTGACCTAGAACATACACAAACCCACCCACTTGGGAATCAGCACCAGAGGGGCCCAATTTGATTGTGGCTAGTGGGGGAAGTGACTGAAAACTGGCAGGGAACAGAGCAAGCATCACTGTTCCCTCTCAGACCCCTCCCCCACATACAACTTAACAGCACAGCAACATGGGTTGCCCTGCCCTGGTGAACACCTAAGGCTCCGCCCCTTACTACGTAACAGGCGCACCAAGACAAAAAAAAAATGGCCCAAATGATAGAACAGATCAAAGCTCCAGAAAAAATACAACTAAGTGACGAAGAGATAGCCAGCCTATCAGATGCACAGTTCAAAACACTGGTAATCAGGAAGCTCACAGAATTGGCTGAATTTGTTCAAAAACTAGATGAAAAAATGAAGCCTATGCTAAGAGAAACAAAGGAAAATGTACAGGGAACCAATAGTGATGGGAAGGAAACTGGGACTCAAACCAATGGTGTGGACCAGAAGGAAGAAACATCCAACCAGAAAATGAAGAAACAAGAATTCAAAAAAATAAAGAGAGGCTTAGGAACCTCCAGGACACTTTTAAACGTTCCAACATCTGAATTATAGGGGTGCCAGAAAGAGAAGAGGAAGAGCAAGAAATTGAAAACTTATTTGAACAAATAATGGAGAACTTCCCCAATCTGGCAAAAGAAATAGACTTCCAGGGAGCCCAGGAAGCTCAGAGAGTCCCAAAGAAGTTGGGCCCAAGGAGGAACATACCAAGGCACATCATAATTACATTACCCAAGATTAAAAATAAGGAGAGAATCTTAGAAGCAGCAAGAGAAAAGGAGACAGTTACCTACAAAGGAGTTCCCATAAGACTATCAGCTGATTTCTCAAAAGAGACCTTACAGGCAAGAAGGGGCTGGAAAAAGGTATTCCAAGTCATGAAAGGCAAGGACCTACATCCAAGATTGCTCTATCCAGCAAAACTTTCCTTTATAATGGAAGGGCAGATAAAGTGCTTCTCAGATAAGGTCAAGTTAAAGGAGTTAGTTCATCATCACCAAGCCCTTATTATATGAAATGTTAAAGGGATTTATCTAAGAAAAAGAAGATAGAAAATATCAACAGTAAAATGACAGCAAACTCACAGTTATTAACAACCACATCTAAAACAAAAACAAAAGCAAACTAAGCGAACAACTAGAACAGGAACAGAACCACAGAAATGGAGATCACATGGAGGGCTATCAACAGGGGAGTGGGAGGGGTAGAGAAGGGGAAAAGGTACAGAGGATAAGTAGCATAAATGGTAGGTAAAAAATAGACAGGGGGAGGGTGAGAATAGTATAGGAAATGTAGAAGCCAAAGAACTTATATGTATGACCCATCGACATGAACTAAAAGTGGGGAAAGTGGGTGGGAGGGGGTGTGCAGGGTAGAGGGGAGTGACGGTGTGGGGGGAGGGGGGGAATGGGACAACTGTAATAGTGTAATCAATAAAATATATTTTAAAAATTAATAAGGCAAGACATTTCATTCCCACCTCTCCATATCATTAAAAAAAACCCTAAAAAAACAGTGATTTCTATAGAGTCTATATACAAGCTTCATTAGACGTCTGCTTTTAAGTTTAGTATGTTCTCTGCAAATGCCATTTGAAAGACAGCTATATATACCTTATCAATACCCCTAAGATTAGGGGGTAAAAACAGACAAAGATCATAATAATGATGATCTTATCTTCATGTAGTGCCTACCAGTAACTGTCCCAAGCACTTTAATCCCCCAAACAACCCTGTGAAGTAGGTATCCTCTTATTCCTGAAGCACACCAGCCAAGGGAGCATGGCTGGGAGGTAAAGTGATGGTGGCAGGTTATAAAGCCAAGGAGTCCAGGCTGTTACCTAGACATCAGTTTCTCCACCCCAACCCAGGAGGCTCCTTACCTTTGAACTTAGCTAACAGCAGCATCACCCAGCCAGGCATCTGAACTGGAAACCCAAGTGATTCTAGGCACCTCTCTTTCCGTCCTCCCCATGAACCACCCTGTACCCAACCCTGACAATTTACCCTCAGAAATGGTAGACAAGCCAGCCTCTGCCCTGGCTGGCCCTGCACCAGGCTGAGCTCAGGCCCAGGGCTGGGCTGTGAGGTCTCATGGATGAGTAAGGATTTGAAAGCAGGATCCCACCTCTCGCCGTGTGCCATACTGAGAGAAGAAAAGAAACCAACCGCCACGATTTTAAACTGACAAAACCACTGCTTGACACCTTGACTCCTACTTTTTCCCAGTCCCTCGCACTCTTTTCTAGCACTTTTAACACTGACTGGTTGTTTTCTAATGAAATGAAAACAGCTAATGTGTATTGGATACTCCCTTTGCACCAAACACCATTCTCAGCCCCTGACTTGTATCCGCCCACTTGATCCCCATGACAACCCCCTGAGGAAGCACCAGCCTCACCACTGGGATGAAGAGTCCCAGTCACCAAGGTCATGCACTTCAGAAAGACTTTTGCTGGGAATGGACGCAGGCAATGTGGATCTAGAAGCTCAGATTTTAACCATGGCTCAATATTGAAATGCAATGCATCCCTGAAGGTATTACTGATACTACCAAAAGCCTTGCTAATTATTTATGTTACCAAATGCTATTAACACAAATAAACTACATGGATACTGCAACTAACGCTGGACTTGAAGTAGAGAAGAGCTCTTAACCAAAGGCTCACTAACTTGTTTAATAAATATGAAAGATAATACCATCAAGAGGATATTAACTTAAGCCAATCAATCAGGCATGTTTGATCATTTTATTCCCTTATGATTAGGATGAGTGTGTAATTCATCACCACAGTTTGGGTACTTTTGAGAGTGAAAGTGTCCCTGAACTGGCACAACCAGTATAAACTGGGACAGTGTGGGCAAAGCTGGACATGACTGCCCACACTCATAACACATAGCTCCATCTACATCGGGACTGTGATACCTATTGTACTTAAGCAGGCAGCTTAGGACAAGAAAAAAGAATTCAAGGAATTCAGCCCTCCCCTTAGTGAGAAGCCCCACTGTGAAGCTTCTTCTATGCAGCTTCCTAAGCAAACCGTAAGCCTGATGCTGGTTTAGCAGCTATTCAACACCAACCTCTAAAGGTTGCTTCTTGAGAGTGCAGATAATGGTTTGCTTTGTTGCCAGCAGTTTTGATTAATGCCGCAAGACACAACGTAGCCCACCCAAACTGAATAGTTTTTGTCTGCTTTTGCTTCCTGGAAGAAGACTTAAATCTAAGTTCTAATTTAAGTTCTTTCTTTCCTCCACAACAAAACCATTATGATTCATTCTTAACATTATTAACTACTAAGTACCAAATATGATTGGTATGATTTCAACAGATTTTAGAGACAGCAGCTACATTTGTTCTTCCAAGGCCCAGACTACACGGAGACAACTAAACAAAGCAGGCCCATCACAAGGTAGAGCCACAGGGGGGCGCTGGTGTGGTCGCCCCACAGCAGAGGGTGAGAGCAACATCGCCACTTACGGGAAGCCTGTGATCCTCCAGAAAGGCTGAGGAAGCCCCACCCTGTTTGCAAATATGGGTTCCCATTCAGCCTTCCTGTCATGGTTAAACCACGAGACCTCATTCAACTCATGCCACAGACAAAGGCAAAGAGCACAGCTGCACAGCTGCTCCCAGAACAGCCCATTCAAAGACCGAAAACAGAACCTCCACCTCGTTGATTCTTTGTTCTGGTTATGCCAATTGGTTCATACAAATAGCCTGAGAATCACTGATGAATTCACATTGTTGGCAAAAGATACATGAGTTCTCTGCAATACTGCTTGAAGCCATAAAGGATTTCTCAGTCAGGCCACCAAGGAAATTAAATTACCATGGATAACCAGACAACCTTCACATTATCCAGTACAAAGAAGTGTGCTAAGCTAATAACCTGTTTGCTGAACAAAGACTGATTCTACATACTTTCAGGTGTGGCTTAGTCTTTGGGTTTAAAAACAAAAAAAAAGAGAGACTGCATGAGATCACCCACAGCACTTCCTTTGATTTCAGTTAACCTCAGTGAAGTTCCCTGAAGTCTCAGCACCACAAAACCAACACCAAACTTGCTGGTATGTTCTCTTCCCACACACCCCTGCAGTATGAACAAGTAGGATCTGTTTATCAGAACAACTCTGGGAAAGTTTATCTAATGAAAATGAAGTAATTTTCCACATTCTTAAGTCTCATTCCAGCTCAAGCTTCTCTCAGTGCTTTCCCAAGGCTCATTTTTCTAACTTGTTCTAATGATTTACTAAAAAGCTGGGCAGTTAGAGCACTATGTGAAAAAACTGCCTTATAAAGCAGTGTATTATCCTCTCAGTTACCTGTCTCAAACGGAATCATTACGCAGGTCAGAGGTTCAGAAACCTACAAAAGGAGCTCAGAAGTGTGCACTAGAATTGATTAGACAATCTAATGCCCCCAGGATAACATTATTGTATGTAAAAATATTTAGTCCTTGTTCTCAGATTAATTCCACTGTCTCATATATCTGTAACCATAGGACCAGCGCACACAGTTGGGGAATATTCTCTGCCTCTCCTTTATACTGGTAATATACTCATTCAGCCAGCATTTCTGAGTGCTTGCTATGGTAGTGGGCACTGGGAACACCAAATTAAATCAACAAGCACAGCCGCTGCCCATGGCAGGTGGGCATGAGATAAAAACAGTCCCTGTGGGGAGAATACTAACACCACCAAGGTATCAGGGACACTTGCAGAGATAGTGACTGTTGGCTGAAGCAAGTCTTGACAATAGATGGAAGCAGAATGAAGACAATGAGAAATGATAGATTTTGTCGAGTCAGAGGTGTAAAAGAAACTGGCCTCTCTTGCTTCCTCAACATCCTTCCAAAAACCCACACAGAGAAGAGGAAATACGGGCACTGAAGTTCTTGTGTTTGTAACAAAGTTCTCAATTTTGAATTTTTGCCAGTGATGTCAACTGAAATTTATTCCTTCTGATTCTTAACAGAGAAAATCTGTTTGAACACTTCAACTAATTGGGTTAGGTCTTCAACCCATGACTCAATGTAAATACCTATCCAAAGTGAGGTTTTGTGAGCTGTGTCCGAAACAAGTAAATACCGTGCCTAGCGATTCACTTCAGAAACACTCCTCTGTCAATCTACCAGAAGGGGGAGGTATTGTACAAGACACTTGTTTCCCATATTAATTCTTCAGTAAAGATAAGGCAACGACCATAGGTACCTGACCCTCATTTCAAGAAGTGAAAAAACAAGCATAAAGGCACTGTTTTACAATACAGTGAGTGATTACATCTTACTGGCGTAATTCCTGCCACCTTCCTTCACTACTAATTCAGCACCCTGACCTTGCCAGGAGCTAATGCTTCACGTAGGGAAACGCAAAGGCGTATCTGCCTTCAGCGTTTTCCTGCCAGCATACACTTTTTACAGCACGCCTCAGGTTATTTTACTACAAGCTAAAGAAGGGCATACTGAATTAGGAACTCCTCAGCTTCGTAAGTGGGATCCTCCACATTATACCCCACCCACCTCTGCTGACTTTCCTTCCCTCATACCTCTGCTCACACCCTTCTTTAATCCCAGGCTGACTTTCAACCCATTCTAGAAATAACAGAGCCATATGTGTTAAGAACCACTCCAGATACCAGCCCCTTCACAGACCCTTAGAGGACAACCGCCAAACTCGCCTCCTTTAATATCCTGGTACTTTCATAGGATGCTTATATTGGCCCTTGTGCTACAATCCTCCATGTTCTTGTCCCAATACATTTCCCGATGGCCAGTGCGACCCTGTTTGCAGCCACGCCTGCCTAACACACATACCACTTGCCAGCAAAATCTTTTTCTTTTTTTTTTTCCCATGGTATAACCCAGTGGACAGATCCTGTGGTTAAAATAAACTCAATGAAATACAATGTACAGGTGATGTACAGTGTACTACAGAATTGTACACCTGAAGCCTGTATTTTTATTGACCATTGTCACCCCAATAAATCCAACTACAAATATTTATATCTATCAAAATATCCATCAATATGGGCTGATTAAATAAAGTACAGAATACCACAAAGTCACGAATCACTAATAAGGTCCATCTACACAGGACTAACATGAGTAAGTCTGAGAGAGCAAGTGGGGAACAGCAAAGCGCACTAGTCTGTCTTTACCATCCAATGAAGCAAATGGGGGAAATCTGGGATAAGGCAATAACAACAAAGTTGCTTTTGTACTGACTTTAAAAAGAGATTTTGGGGTAAGGAACAACACAGCACATTTACAGAACACCAAGACTAAGAAAGCCAGCTGCTCAGGGCCGTTGATGACAAGCTGGATGGAAACGGGCTGGAAACAATAACAGACATATTTGGGGATTACGTGTGTTAAACTCACTGTTTGCAGTATGAATACACAAGGGATGTTTATATATAACCAGTTTTATTACGGACAAGGCAGAGTCCGGCCAGGAAACAATGTAGGAGAAAGGAAATGTGTGTGCATGTCTGTGAGCATGTGCGGTGGGCAGTCTCGCAGGGGTCTGGAGAGGGCTCTCGGGAAAAGAGTAACCAGGATGAATCACGCCCCCCACCCCCCGCCCCCGTGCTTTCTAAGGGATCCACAAAGTCAAATGTGAAAGGGTTGAGGAAACATAGAACTATTTAGCATAAATCAAAACATCACAGAAAAAAAAATACTGATTCTAGCTTTTTCCTGTTTTTTGATAGTAAGAATCCTTATAGTGGGAAACATGTCCTCTTATTAAATTTTTACATTACTTTTTACTATTTTATAATCATCGCCAATATTTTATTATTTATTGTTGAAAAAGCTGAGTTTTGTTGCTAAAGAAAACAGCTAATTTTTAAAATACACGAAGATATGATGAATAAATAGCTTGTCAGGATAAAATATCTTTACAAACATTAATAAAATACTCATTTCCAATTCTAACAGAGAAAAATGTACACAAGCTTGTCTTTGTATGTAAGCATATCCACAAAACGCCTAGCATAAGCCTTAAGAAGACACCAAATGGCAGCAGAGCCGATTTTAAATCCTGCGCTGCGACTTGCGAGTCATTCTCAAACGCGCCCAACCATGTCTCCCTGTGTTCCCAGCGTGAGGACATAAATAAAGGAAGACTCCACTCCCGAGACTTTACTGCTAAGAAGGAGTAATAGCTGACAGCGTAAAAACAGAGTTGACTCATTTATTGATATACAGTTGGGGGCTGGGGAGGAATGAAAACGAAGATAGTCTGAAATGCCTCCGGACAAGTCAGACATCATTGATTGCTTCTGTTGCATAAGCCCATGCTGATACCCTTCCTTCCCCCTTGGGTTTCATCTTATCTGTGGCTGCTGTAGCCTTACTCTCTCTCTAGGTCTATGAATTTCTCTTTTCATTAATACCACCCTTCTAATACTCTGATCGTCAAAATTTCTGCTCTCAGGACACAGGTCTGCATGGCTACCCAAAGCTATGGCGTTTGCGATAAGGGGCCCAGGCTGTTAAGAGTGACCTGAACCAATGAGGTACAGAAGATAAAAGTTCCTCCACGTGTTTTAAGACCAGAGGTTTCAAAACAGCAAGGCAGGCATGCTCACACCTGGCCACATTTCTGACACTTTTGAAAATACAGACTCCTGAGCCCAAAATACAAGGATTCTGATTCAGTTCATTTGAATTAGGGTCTTAGAATATGCATTTTTAAAGCTCCCCAGGTGAGGCTGATGGCCAGCTGGGTACATGAAGAATGACCTTAAGAGTTAGAACTACTTCAGAGTCCCCAGGGAAGCAGAAGGCCCAGAAGAGAGGCAGCAGGGCTCTGGGTGCCTCTCTCACAAGTCCCCCAAACATAGAAAGAGAAACCACAACTCCTGCCTTGTCCCCGTTAGTAAGGTCCTGTGGCCAAAAACTCTGCTAAGGCAGAAAATCTACCTTGAGACATGCAATCTTGAGAACTCAAGATGAACAGATAATTCACCAAGTTCTTCTTGGTTACTTGCCTGTTCATTTTCCCAATTCCAAGGCAAGTGCTGCCTCCACCACTTGCCCTGGCATCTCTGGTTACTATCACCTGTACCTCCTCATTTGCCTGCCATCACTCTCTTCCCATCTCTCATCTCAGACTGAAGTTTTCTGTGTGTGTACAACCAGCACTTCTTGTTGAGAAAATCGACTCCTCCTGTGTTCCCAGCAAGGCTGTCCTAGTGTATCCAACTCTTAGTTGCTCGATGCATCAATGATTCAGTGCCCACTGTTTATCTGGTTGTAAGACAGAGCCACTGAACCGAGGAAGGAATAGTCAACTCTGCATCTAAAGACCAGCTGCAATCCAATGTCCAGTCCTGCCACATCCTAGCTGGGTCAACGTATATTTTCTGAAGCTCTATTTTCTCATCTGTAACAATAGGATTAGTTGTCCCTCAGATGGTTCCGGTACAGACTGGCTGCAAAAGGAAATAATACAAAGGAAGTGCTCCGTGATCACGTGTGAGAGTACGTATCTGTGTTTTGCTCCAACCCTCACAGATGACTTTTCCCTTTCAGTCCCCGGCTGCCCCCCATCATTCTTGCCCCGCTGCCTTCCATACAACACCAGGATGGAGGCTGCAGACTTGCTCCCCACAACCACGTTCAGTGCCCGGTCAGGTTTTGTTTGGGCCACGCGACATTAGGTGCTCACAAATTTGGGAAGTACCTGATTCTTTAAATTGAATCTTTACTGTATTTTTTCCCATTACCATGTAGTCACTTCATACCCCCTGCCCCCAGCACCACCGCACTGTTGTCCACGTGCAGGAACTCTGTCTTTTTCGCTCGATCCCTCCACCCCATCACCTCCCCTGCCCCCGCTAGCTGTCACCTGCTCTCCATCCATGAGTCTGTCCCCATACCAACATGTAAAATCAGAGCACAGCTCCAGGAGCTGCCCTGCCAGGGTTTGAATCCCATTCCAGGGGTGGTGGGGCCTAACCTCACATTTCTGTGCCTCAGGTTCCTGCCTATTAATAAAAATGTGCGGGAGGTTAGAGTAGGGACACCCCCGGCTCATGCACTTGTTGTGAGAGTTCAGTGAGTTAAAACACATCAAGTGTTCAGAACAACTAAACACACAATCAGCACTCTGGTTCTGACTGAAGTGGCTTGGCCACAGACGAGGCCACGCTGGATCCCGACAAGCTCTGGCTGAGTGGCAGCTGGTCTTGCAAGGCATGACCTCTCTACTTCCGCACAGTTCCTCATTTCCTAAAGGCTGTACACAGGGCCTACCTCACCTACCTGGACCACCTGCCATCAGATGACCACTTACAGGACTATCCCTTTGGCCTTGGGCTTTACAACTCCTAGTACCAAGAGGAAAAAAAGCAGATCCAGGCAAAGAAAGGATAACTTCCTCCCCAGTCATACTCACTAACAGGCACGTGGTGCACCCCATGGAGAAGGCAAGAAGCACAAGAGAGTGCCTGGGATGATCAGTGGCTGTGTCTGAGACAGGCAGAATAAACAGCGCCTCCTGCCGTAAGTCACACAAGCTTTGAGAGCTGCAGCTTGGAGACCAGTACTGCCAAATCATCCATTTAATCAGCATCATGTTTACATCTCTAGGACTCTGCAACGTGCCCTGGTAATAACCAAGCTCTGATGGCTCACCCTTCTGTCCGTTCTTCTGCCTATTTACCTGCCAGATCTCACTGCAGCAGAAACCAACCAGCCCCAGTATGCACACTAGTCAAGGCAGCAGTGTGGACCACACGGAGCCTCTCTAAACCAACTGTGGGGTCCCTTGGGCCTCTACTGACTCTATTAAAGGGATCAACGGTGACAACTAAGTTTGCGTGTGAGATGTGAAATAAGAAAATGCACTTCATCAGGGAAAGGACCGGGTCTGATTTAGTCACTACTACACCTGCTGTCTGGAACACTGCGCACTACACATAGGAGGTACACAAAAGTACCGAGGACACTAGCTGGCAGTCTCACAAGCATGTGAATAAGTACCACCAATTATTCTAATTGTAAATGTATATATTATGTTTTTAAATCGAACTGAACTTCCTAAATTCAGCTGTTAGCCCATAATTTGGCAATGGACCACCTGAGTGAACACACCTGAAGCGCAGGAGCCTTGTGAAGAGATTTTCAGACCACTGCTCCTTTCTTATCTGGTTTTTATCTGGTTCTGAGTCACACACTCTGACCTTTGTAGCCAAATCCTGAGTACTTCCAAATCTAACTGCACACTATTATCCAATGGGAAAGACACTGGGTCACTCTGCAGGAAGTTACAAATTATATTACTGAACTTGAAAGTAACTAAAACTATGAAGGGGTCCTGCCTCTTGCCTTCAAAACAATAACAAAAGCAGCACAAACTTGGCAAAAGATTAACACATGGTGAGTTTATCTGAAGTCCTACCCATGGTCTACCTGTCAGTAATGCCAAACACGGAAAAATTAATGCTTAGAAAAACAACAATAGCGACACTTCTTATCTCGAAGATGCGGTCACTGGTGTCAAGATGCTTCTTTACGCAAATGCTAATTCTGCACTTCCAGGTTACTCCAGCCACCACATGGACAGGCTAGGCTGTGTGGCTGTCGGTTTCCTCTTAGGAGGGTGTTTCTGAAAGAACCACCCCTTACCTACCTCAGATACCCACCTTCAGTTCTTCACCTCTTACCACATGTTGAATCTGCAATGGCAACGTTTCAAAAGAAAACACATTGAGGTTGTTGCCTGCTGTTTACTTGCCAGATAATGCAAAGATATAGCAACAGCAATAGAAAATTTCAAGAAGGAACTGGACCACCAAAGGGAAAAAACCTGCAAAGAGGCCAGCCAGGCACCCACCGAGATTCAAACATCTCTCCTTCCACTTCCCAGCCTTGAATAAGTCCTACTTGGCCAACTCGGCAGTGACACTCAACCCACTATCTTGTGGTTTCTGTCAAGTTCCCGATTTGCATTTGTTCTTGAGATGAGGGAGAACTCGGTGTGTAACAGTCTTAGTTTGGAGCGCACGGTGAGACACATTCTGAATGAGGGCCCCCTGACTGGCCGAGGAGAGCTGGAAGCAGGTAAGGAGACACCCTTTCCGGGAGCTAGCCGAGTGTGTGAGAGTGGGGTGTGCGAATGGGAAGGAGAGGTCAGAACTGAGCAGCAGCAATGCTGAGGACAGTGGACCATCTGCATTTTCCCTTTTTGTTTGAGAACTGAAATCAGTGGTTAAGTAATACATTTGCTCATGCTGCTTCTGGAATGCAATCTGAAATTGTATCACTGATGATTATTTGTGATTTCCAACTGTGGCTGTCAAAATATATCTGAGATGAAGTGAGAGCAAAGAAAAGGTTTAAAAGGTCTTCATCACAAACATGCCCAAGGCTTGTACATGTGTATCAAAATTGCCTCTAAAAGCTATGAAGTTAACTATTACAATAATATTTAAGAGCCCATGTGAACATGTTTTTGTTTGCAACTGCATGTGTGTGAAGACATACAGTTAGTACCTATTTGTACACATACTTAAATAGGTAAAAAGCTTTTTATCTTTTTTGCTGTTGGGATAAGTTAACCCCAATTACCTAGTAAGATATTTGTTTACCTTTAAAGAGAACTGTAAGCTGCAGAAACATCTATCCTATGTATAGCAAACATTTGAGTTCTGTTACTTATTATGATCTATGACTAATCAGCTCGTTTAAAATACTTTAAACATTATAAATTTAAATTATGCACAGGGGAATTGGGACAGAGCCACACTTTCAGCATATTCAACCAATCTCATGCAATCCATTAGTCCAGAGATATTTTTAAAGGACAACTAATTCTTCCAAGAAAATAAATCAGACATCACTGCTTAAAAAAAATACACTGTAGTCTGCATAATTACATATGGTGTCAGATGGGTACTAGACTTATAGAGGTGATTACTTTGTAAGTTATACGTGTCTAATCACTACGTTTCATATCTGAAACAATATTGTATGTCAACTGTAATTTTAAAATTTTTTATTTTTTAAAAAACAACAGATTTAAAAATAGATTTAAAAACAATTTAGCACTAAAAAATCTAGATATTGTAAGTTAAAAAATGAGAAAATACAATGTACTAACTATAAAATATCAAAATAACATTTTATGATTTGTGAACATACCAATAAATTCCATCTAATAAAATCTATAAATACACACATAAAAATATGCACACCCATACACAATCACACACTGGTAATACACACATAAGCTAAAAATGATTGTGTCTGTTATAGCTTAGTAAGGAAGACATGAGGAGACACCAAGACCCTCAAAGCATAAAGACTCACACAAGGAAGTGGGCAGGGTGTAGAGAAAGAGGTGTTACAGAGCCCATGTCACAGCAGCTGACCACGGCCACCCAGCAGGTCTCAGCGTGAGCCTGAGCCTCTGAGCACAGCCCGGCCCTCAGGACACAGCTTCAATCAGCACAGCATGAACACTGCCACACCCACTGCCTCCCCTCCGCCCTGCCCACCAATCACCAATCAGCACATCTTCAATCATCTTTAATCAATACTTTCATCCTCAAGTATGTATTTGTAGGGGAGTCTTTATAACTCCCTGATTATAGGAATGCTCAATCTAGTATCACGTGTCTATATGGGGGGGGGGCTGTCCCGGGGGGGAGTGTTAAACTAAAGACGTAAGATTGTAATTATCCCTGACATCTTCAAAAGTAATACAATGGGTGGAGGAGGAGTGCTAGAAAAAGCAAGTCTCAAGTCAGGAGAACTGGGGGTGGGGGCGGGGGTTAGGCAGGGAGAACCATACTAGAACCGTGAATGGGTATACTAGGCAGTATCAGCAGGTACTCTGAGCTCCCTGAGCCCCATTCGCTCATCTCTAAGACATTAGTGATGACATTAGTACATGACTACTAAAGATTAAATCAGATGATAGTTGTAAAGTCGTCAACACAGTGAAGTAGGAAGCATTCAGTAAGTGTGGGCTGACATCATTACTGTTATCATAAAATCAATGCGGATATACATGTAATTATGTATCAGACCATTGGCAAATATAATTTGGACATTTCAATACCTTTGTACACCAAAATAGGTAAGATATAAAAGCATTTACAACAGTGCTTCTCAAACTTTGCTGCACACCCGAATAGCCTGGAAGCCTTATTAAAGCACATCCCCAGGCCCAATTCCCCAAAGTTTCTGATTCATTAAGGCGGAGCTGGGGCTTCAGAATTTGCATTTCTAACAATTCCCAGGTGATACAGGAGCCCACACTTTAGAACCACTGATCTACAGGTGAACTCCTCATACACATTCGCCTTACTAATAAAATTATCTACAAGTTTCTCATTCAATCTAAGCCACTTAATAAGGACAAAATAATGAATAAATGCTTAAAAAGTAAAAGCAGTGTATTTTCCCCACATAGTTAAGCATGACATTATTCTTGAGCAAGAAAGGAAGGGAGGGACGGAGTCAGAATATTTTCAATTAGATCTAAAATACTTCTGAAGTCAACTGTTAAATAGAGGAATATTGTGGCCTAAAACAGTGTTCACTTTATAAAAAACCTCTAATGTGAATTTAGGTATTGAGGCTCCCTAAACCTAAGTCTCTATGGGAAGAGACCAGAGGTAACATTTACTCCATTTGGTTTCAGCATTTCCTTGAAAGTTAGGTTGGTCCCAGTTGAGATGTCCCAGCCTCCCAGATTAAGTGGTCTCTGGAAAACCAAGAATAGGCCAGTACAGACAGACACAGACTGAACGAGTTTATTTGGCCATCTTTCTCAAAAGTATCCTCAGTGGTAGATGGCTCTCTAGCAGAGGAGAACTGGACAATAAGGAGTTGCTTTTAATTGAAAATTATACCATCAGTGCAAGCCTATTCAGGCACAGCAGTGGTTCTCAAAGTATCATCCCAGACAAGATGCATCAACACCACCACATGCAAATTTTTGAACCCAGACCGACTGATTATGAAACTTTGGGGGTGAAGCTCAGCAATCTGTGCTTTATCAAGCCCTCTAGGTGATCCTGTTGCACAGTCAATTTTGAATCCCACTGGGTGAAGTGAACCTACATCCTGGGACCTCTCCAGTTTTCACCTGATATCGGACAATACTGTATAGTCCCTTTTTTCTAACCTCCGCAGTGTCCTAGGTTGGACAATAAATTATGTGGTCATCCTTACAGTTCAGACTAAATGCTACGAAAGGGGTTCATTGGCTGGATTCTGTTTACTGCCTGGGGCTGCAAATTAGCTTCAACTCTTGTTGCTACATCTAGCACTAAATCCATAGCCTCCGTGGATACTAAAAGATGCACAAAAATCTAGGGAGCAGAGGATAGTAAGATGGTGGTATAGGCAGGCATGTCTCACCTCTTCGCACAACCACATCAAACTTACAACTGAAATATAGAACCATCACTCAGAACCATTGGAAATTGAGTTGAATGGAAGTCTAACAATTATGGTAAAGAAACCACATCCATCCAGACTGGTAGGAGGGGTACAGACAAGGAATGGGCTGGTCCCTCAAATATTTTCCCATTTGCGGTGGAAAAATATTTGGGAGGGATTTCTGAGACCCTCACAGGCTGAGACCCACACCAGGCCTCCCAGCCCAGGATTCCAGTGCCAGGAATGTAAGTCCCCACAACTTCTGGCTGCAAAAACCAGTGGGGATTGAGTCCCCTTGGAAGAAACTTCTGAAGCCCCAAGGAATTTCTCTTAAAGAATCCACACACAGACTCACCTTCTCAGACCCACTCCCTCTGAGTTCCAGCTCCGGGTGGCAGCTTGAAGAGCACCAGTAGCATACTGGGGGAGGCTGAAGTGTCTGGCATGGGGAAAGCAGAGGCCATTGTCCCTTTTCTGAACCCTCCCCTCACAGGGCTGGCAGGCTGGTGGCAATCTGAGACTCCATTAACCTGTTTGACCCACTTGCAGATCCCCAAAGACTCTGCCCCACCCAATTTAGGGACCCACCCAAACCTCTTTTCCATATGAATAGCTGGTCTTGGTACAAGGTTCACAACTTCCTAAATATCAAACAAGCACCAGCTGGCCTCAGTGAGCTGCAAGCTGGGCACTAGCAGCAGCCAGATTAGTTTCACAGCTTGGCTTCACCTGGGAACCTCCAAACCCAACACAAGTAGCCACCTTCTCAGATTGCTTTATACCTCAGGAAGGGTGGCCCCAGGCAAAACACAGGTGGGGGGCTAACACTGGCCAGCACCACCCGGGAAACCCCAAGGCAGTACACCCAGTTGACAGCTACAGACCACACTGGAGCACCTCCACCCTGCTCCTGCACAGCTGATCCTCCAAGGAGGGAGGAGGTTGGTGGTTAGTGGTCACAGCCAGTACATGCAGCTGCCTGGCCTGGGCAAATCCCTCCCACTGATCTGCCAACAGCAACCAAGGCTCAACTACAAGAAGAGGGTGTACTCAGCTCACACGAAGAGTACACAATTGGGTGATAGGGGAGGCTGTGCCACCAAACTCTACAGGACACCTCCTACATTAGGGCTACCAAGACACAGAGTCAAAGCATCTGAACCTAATACATAGAAACAAACATAGGGAGAGGCAGCCAAAATGAGGAAACACAGAAACATGGCCCAAATGAAAGAAAAGATCAAAACTCCAGGAAAAAAAGCTAAACAAAATGAAGATTAGCAACCTATGAGATGCAGAGTTCAAAACACTGGTTATAAGGATGCTCAAGGAATTTAGTGAGGACCTCAGCAGCATACAAAATATCTAGTCAGAAACAAAGGATTCACTAATTGAAATAAAGAACAATTTACAGGGAAACAAAAGTAGAGTGGATGAAGCCAAGAATCAAATCAATGATTTGGAACATAAGGAAGCAAAAAACAACCAATCGGAACAACAAGAAAAAAGAATCCAAAAAAATGAGGATAGTATAAGCAGCCTTTGGGACAACTTCAAGAGGTCCAACATTCACATCATAGAGATGCCAGAAGAAGAAGAGAAAGAGTAAGAAACTGGAAATCTATTTGAAAAAATAATGAAAGAAACCTTCCCTAATTTGGCAAAGGAAATAGACATACCAGTCCAGGAAGCACAGAGTTCCAATCAAGTTGGACTCAACGAGGCCCACACCAAGACACATCATAATTAAAATGCCAAGGGTTAAAGATAAAGAGAAAATCTTACAAGAAGCGAGAGAAAAGCAGAGAGTTACCTACAAGGGAGTTCCCATAAGACTGCCAGCTGACTTCTCAAAAGAAACTTTGCAGGCAACAAGGAGCTGGCAACAGGCATTCAAAGTGATGGAAAGCAAGGACCTACAACCAGTATTACTATCCCTAGCAAAGCTATCATTTAGAATGGAAGGGCAGATAAAATGACTCCCAGACAAGGTAAACCTAAAGGAATTCATCATCACCAAGCTATTATTACATGAAATGTTAAAGGGACTTATTTATGAAAAAGAGGATCAAAACTATGAACATTAAAATGACAAGAAACTCACAACTATCAACAACTGACTATGAAAAATAAAAACAAAACAAACTAAGCAAACAACCAGAACAGGGACAGAATCATAGGTATGGGAATCACTTGGAGGGTTATCAGCTGGGAGGGGGAAGTGGGATACAGGGGGAAATGGTGCAGAAATCAAGAAGCAGAATTGTAGGAACAAAATAGACAGGGGGACGTTAAGAATAGTATAGGAAAGGGAAAAGCCAACGAACTTACACACACGACCCATGGACATGAACTAGGGCAGGGGATGGGTATTGCTGCAGGGAAGAGGGGTACCAGGCAGAGGGGTAAAGGGAAAAAATTGGACTACTATAACTTCATAATCAGTAAAATATACTTAAAAAATATCTAGGGAGAGTAGCTGGAGAAACCAATTTCAAAAGAGGTATCCTATCCTATTACAAAAAATTACCTGCCAAAAAACTATATAAAATCTAGTTTAAATTCCCAGCTTCCTGAGTAGCATGTGGAATCAAATCTCCTCCATCCAGTCTTTAAAATCCTTCTTTCTAATCTTCTGGCTCCTCTAAGGGAGTTTTCTTTTCCTGACAAGCACCCTAGAAAAGTACAAACCTACCTGATAGGCAACTCACTAGTCTTATTTTTACAGTAATAACTTGGCTATGTTAATTCACAGAAAAACCAAGTTTGCTACAAAGCTTCTCAGTACACCTGTTCATTTAAAGGCAAAGTAAATTATCAGTCATATGCTTTTGGATCTCATCAATTCTAGTTCCTTTGAAATCTTTGTCTTCACTCAACCTAAATTAAATTATTGCCTTTCCACTTTTCAGTGAAGTCTTCCATCTGTTGCTACTTAAAAACTTCAAAGGCCTTAGATATGTTCTGACCCTTCATCTTTCAGATCAGAGAGGGGTGGTGGCCTCTACTCAATTATACAACATCTGCTGTTGAAGTTAGCATCTCAAAGAAAAAAGAAAAAGATCAGCTATTTGGCTGTTCAGGTTTGGCCCAATGGAGATTACAGTTGACTCTTTGAACAACACAGGTTTAAAGTGTACAAGTCCACTTATATGCAAATATATTCAATAACTACTGTAAATTTTTTTCTTATGATTTTCTTAATAACATTTTCTTTACCTAATTTTCTTTAAGAATATTGTATATTACCCATACAAAATATGTTACTCAACTGTTGATATTATCGATAATGCTTCTAGTCGACAGTAGGCATATTAAAGTTTTGGGGGAGTCAAAAGTTATATGCTGATTTTCAAGTACACTGGGGATTGACGCCCCTAATCCCTTGTTGGTCAAGGGTCAACTATATACACATTTTGGTGTGGTCACGTGGGAGAAGAATCTGATTCTCAATTTTCCAGGATTACACACATTTTCATCTCGTTGTTGAACTACTGGAATGATTCACACCAGGCAGACTTGAAATGTGTCAACTTTTCTTATGGGAGAGACAACTGGCTAGAAGCAGAACTCACCTGTTGCTTAGAGGATCCTCCCAGTGAGTTCAGCCCAAAGGTCAAATGTTAGTAAGAGCTCAAAGGAGGCTCTATCTAACTAACAGTTCCATCCTATGATGGAGGATGAGTGAAATCTATCTCATTCTAGAGGTATTTTAGTCATTCATTAATTCAACAAACACTGACTCCTTTTTTAAAAAATATATTTTATTGATTATGCTATTACAGTTGTCCCATTTTCTCTCCTTTATTGCCCTCTGCCCTACATACCCCCTCCCACCTGCATTCCCCACCTTTAGTTCATGCCCAAGGGTCATACATATAAGTTCTTTGGCTTCTACATTTCCTATACTATTCTTAACCTCCCCCTGTCTATTTTCTACCTATCATTTATGCTACTTATTTTCTATACTTTTCCCCACTCTCCTTCCCACTCCCCCACTGATAACCCTCCATGTGATCTCCATTTCTGTGGTTCTGTTTCTGTTCTAGTTGTTTGCTTAGTTTGGTTTTTTGTTTGTTTTTTTATTTTTTATTTTTTTGGTTCAGTTTTTAATAGCTGTGAGTTTGTTGTCATTTTACTGTTCATATTTTTGATCTTCTTTTTCTTAGATAAATCCCTTTAAGATTTCATGTAATAAGGGCTGGGTGATGATGAACTCACTTAACTTGACCTTATCTGGGAAGCACTTTATCTGCCCTTCCATTATAAATTATCATTTATAATAGATGAATGATAATTTGCTTTGCTGGATAGAGTAATCTGGGATGGAGGTCCTTACCTTTCATGACTTAAAATACTTCTTTCCAGTCCCTTCTTGCTTGCAAGGTTTCTTTCGAGAAATCAGCTGATAGCCTTATGGGAACTCCTTTGTAGGTAACTGTCTCCTTTTCTCTTGCTGCTTCTAAGATTCTCTCCTTATCTTTAATCTTGGCTAATGTAATTATGATGTGCCTTGGTGTGTGCTTCCTTGGGTCCAGCTTCTTTGGGACTCTCTGAGTTTCCTGGGCTTCCTGAAAGTCTATTTCCTTGCCAGATTGGGGAAGTTCTCCTTCATTATGTTTTCAAATAACTTTTCAATTTCTTGCTCTTCATCTTCTCTTTCTGGCACCCCTATGATTCGGATGTTGGAACGTTTAAAGGTGTCCTGGAGGTTCCTAAGCCTCTCTTTATTTTTTTGAATTCTTGTTTCTTCATTCTGTTCTGGTTGAATGTTTCTTTCTTCCTTCTGCTGCAAACCGTTGATGTGAGTCCTGGTTTCCTTCTTGTCACTGTTGGTTCCCTGTAAATTTTTCTTTATTTCACATAATACAACCTTCATTGCTGCCTGGGTCTTTTTTATGCTATTGAAGTACCCAGTGAGTTCCTGAAGCATCTTGATAACCAGTGTTTTGAACTGTGCAGCTGATAGGATGGCTATCTCTTCCTTGCTTAGTTGTATTTTTTTCTGGAGATTTGAACTGTTCTTTCATTTGGGCCATTTTTTTTTTTTTTTTTTGTCTCAGCGCACCTGTTATGTAGTAAGGGGCAGAGCCTTAGGTGTTCACCACAGCGGGGCAACCCACGTCGCTGCGTTGTGACACTGTATGTAGGGGAGGGATCCGAGAAGGAACAGTGACGCTTGTTCCATTCTCTGTAGGTTTTCAGTCACTTCCCCCACTATCCACAATCAAATTGGGCCCCTATGGTGCTGACTCCTGGGTGGGTGGGCTTGTGTACGTTCTAGGATCCTGTGGGTCTCTCCAGTGATCTCTCCTGAGAGGCTGGGAGTTTCTCCCGCTGCCTCGACCCCCACAGGTTTTTTCAGTCAGAGGCTTTGAGGCTTTATTTCCCCACCCGGAACCCTAGGTTGTGCCGTCTGTCTCACTCCCTAGTTATTTTTCCTTGTTTATCTGCACATGAATGTGGGACTGCCCAGTCCACCAGCCGCTGCCTTGCCACAAGTCCTCCCTACCCAGCTGCCCTCTCTGCACCTCCTACCAGTCTGGATGAATGTTTCTTCTTTTAACAACTTGGTTGTTGGACTTCCATAGAGTTTGATTTTCTGTCAGTTCTGGTTGTTTTTTGTTTTTAAATTCTTGTTGTCCTTCTTTTGGTTGTACGAGGAGGCACAGTGTGTCCACCTACGCCTCCATCTTGGCCGGACGTCCACACTGATTCCTTACCACATGGCAGCCGCGACCCTACATGCGAGGGACACTGTGCATGGAGCAGTACCCCTGGCCTCAAGAAGCTTACATTTCAATAGACACAAAGACAAACCCTTACATCTTCACTCTTTCTTCTCTAAGAAATGATACTTACTCAATTATAACAACAATCTTTGGGCATATTATAACTTAACAGATTACATTTTATTTTCTTTATACAAATTTGGAAAGGATCCATTTCTCACCAGAATCCAACAGACATTTATTAACTTGACATAAATTCTTGAACAAACCCTGGTTAGGAGCTGATAGCCCTGCATGCACGAATGTCAAAACGGAATATGGAAAATCATACTAAATTCAGTTAAAAGTCTAAAGAGTTGACCGATGGTGTTTCATATTCTCTCCTTCCTAGCCCTGAAAATGCCTGTCAGCACAAGGATCTCACTGCCTCTTTCCCTACTATAAATATCCCTGCCAGAACCACCTTTACTGAAGTGAAAAAAGGAAGAGAGAAGATATGTTGTGAGATGAAAAGAAAACTCAGGACTTGGGTAGAGGCCCCTGTTGTCACTTAGGCTGTTGAAGAGCTTGAATACTGGAGGAGTCCCCACCCCAGTGCCACTGATGCAAGTGACAGGCTAGCCCCCACCTCACACCCCCAAAATGGACTATTTTTCAAAAGGGATAAATATCTCCTTAAAATAACATATTTTAATTTAAACTTTTTAACTTAAAATACACAACATATACTTATTGCCTAATCATTGGGCATTTTAGCATGACTTTTTCTGAGTACAGGTCTGCTGACTAAAGTTATGTGCTAATTTTTCTTCAGAAACCATAAACGTACCACATTGCCATTCATGTCCAGTTTGTTAGTTTAGGTCAACTCATAGGAGACATTTTAAATACTTGAGAAGCCACATAAGTAAAAATAACCCAGAGTTAGACCTAGACTATTAATTCCTCAAAAGACCCGAGTCTGTCCTAGCCTAGTAAGGAAATGGCACA
Organism: Desmodus rotundus; assembly: GCF_022682495.2. Lineage (NCBI taxonomy): Eukaryota > Metazoa > Chordata > Mammalia > Chiroptera > Phyllostomidae > Desmodus > Desmodus rotundus. Next base: position 59,684,836 of record NC_071388.1, on the reverse strand, counting down.
GTGAAGTTTCTCCACAAATATTTTATAGATGCATGGCAAAAAGAGGATGTTAACAAACTAAATATGTCACGGAAACAACATTCTGCCTCTGTAGTTTCTGTCTAAATCTTCTCCTATCCCACCTAACAACAGGTGTATGCCATGCTTTCACTAAGGGAGACAACCAGACCGTAATTTTACCAATCCAAGTAACATGCACGCATCCAGTGCCCAAGAATGACTGGCACAAGGACAGTGTTTATGGATGTCACCGCCGTCACCCTCTCATTTCTCAGTAATACCATACGGTGGTTTGATGACAAAAGTAGTGAAAGCCAAAAAGATTATTTCAAATTCCAGCTTAACTCAGCCTCTGCCTACTCAGCTTATTCATCCGTAAAAACAGGATAAAAACACCTACCTAAGTAGAACTACTGTAATAGTTAGCGTAACATTTGGTGCATAGCTGACAGCATAGACTTAACGTAGCAAATCCACATTCCAACAGATGCTTCTCCTGCACGCCTACCTATCAAACCTCCATCCAAAGAATCTACTCTCAGTTTCTATGATCAATATTCAGACTCATTCTCCAAAGACAGCATCATACGTTACCTTCTACAAGTGTCTCCCCCTTCTTTTATTCCTTCATTTGTTCAACAAGTATTTTCTGAGTACTTCCCTGTGCAGGCACTATTCTAAGTGCTCCAGACATAGCAGTGAATGAGATCAAGTGCCTGACCTCAGAAGTTTGTAATCCTGGGGATGGAAACACAGTAAGCCAATAACTAGCACAGCATAAGAGCAGTTCTGCCACAAGGAACCAGCGAGCAGAACTGGGGCAGGACATCCTGGGGAGTGCCCAGGGGACGAGATGCTCAGGAGCAATCACGATGAACCGGAGAGATCAGAACAGGAGACCTGATGACATGGGGAGGACCAAGAGGGAGGACGAGTACATGCAAAGAGTGTACTATATGATAAATGCATTTGTGCAAAGAGAATTTAATAATGTCTAGTCTAGACAGCCTATGTCAAATGTTAAGTTCATTCGTTAGCAACAAACCGCTTTCCACTGAGTGGTACTGTGAATATGAGCCTTCTTACTTGGGGATTTCTAGATATATTCCATGATATGTTTCAAGTATTTCACAAATTTGTATACATTTTGTCTTTGATAGTTCATGTTCTCATTCTAATAGAGGATTTTGAATGCCTTATAAATTGAGGTATTAAAGGAAACCTAATTACAGTAAGTACTCACTTAACATCTTCAGTATGCTCTGTGACTTTAAGTGAAAGATGGGTTTGTTAAGTTGGAGGAGGAATAGCAGCAAGAGGCCAACACAGCTGCAACCGAAGGGGTGAGGCAGAGAACAGGGAGTGCAGTCAGGAAGGGGGGTGGGGAAGAGGCAGCGCCCAGCCAGATCTCAGGGGGCCCTGCAGGCCAGGAGCCAAACCTGATTTTATTCTCTCACCTCGCCCTCCCTGGGTGGGTTTGAACAAAGGACTGCCAAGATGCACTTTGTGTCCTTAGAGACTCCTTGCACATGGCTGGAGAGAGCACTATGGGGCTGAGAGAGAGGGGTATGGAGGCAGGAGGACCAGATAGGAGAATCCTGCTTCCCAGCACTGACTATGACTGAGAGGAGTTATAAAATACACAATTTAAACTGAAATTGAGGAGAAATAATTTCAGGGGAAAATGTAGTCCTTCAAATACAAGTGAGAGGATGCTCCATAATGCGTTATATGCACTCTGCACAATTGTATACCAACTAATGAGTTTAGGGTTATTAGTTAATAAACCAAAAAAGGTCACAAGAAGTTTTCAATAAAAGCTCTTAAGTGGTTTCCTCTTTCATATCTGACAAAACACACTGCTACGGCCCTCATGAAAGAAGGCAGTTCTTCATTTCACAGGATAGCATGTGATTATTTAATTTTATGCTAAGTGAACACAAAACTCTTCCTAGTACCCCACCAAACATGTGTTACAAAATAACGGAACAATTATAGCAGCGGTACTGAAGACCAACTCAAAACACGACCTTCAAAGTTTTGAGGCAAATGTGGAAGGAAGTGAGGAAATAAGAATACAAAAAATACAAGGAAATAAGAACACAAGAATACAATAAGGAAAATAGGAAATAATACAAATATCCATTAACAGGGAAATGGTTACATCATGATTCTTTCCCTCGATGGGATGGGGTGCAACTATTCTAAAGAAAAAGGTAGAGCTTTAACACCTGCATGGAAAAGCCGCCTAGACAATGCTGCTTTACCTCGGGGGGTTGGGAGCAGTGGTAAGAGGTCTCAGCCTCTGCCCACACTTCTCTGCCTTTCCAGTATTTAACGATGGCTCACGTTTATTGAGGGCCTTCCACACTGTAAGCATTGCACTAGTGCTTTGCTTTCACCTCACTGAATTTTTGTAGCGATCCAATGAGATACAGAGTTACTCCCAATTAACAGCTGAAGTAAGTATTTCAGCCAGATTCAAATAGCTGATAAGTGGGGGAGGCAGGCTTTGAATCCAGGAATTCCGACCCTTGAAGCCCACATTCTTCACAGGTACATCACACATCCCTTAGAGATAGGTCCTTACTCACTGAGTGTACTAAGTCAATTTGCTCTTGGACTCTTCCTTTCAAATAACATTAAAGAAAATATTTCCACTAATGTTCAGGGAATAATTTTAAGGAAAATTAACTTAATGATGAAACATACAAAACTCGTGACATTTTGGAAAGCGATGATTCAAACTGGCATTAAACTCAAGATCAAAGTACAAGGCAACTTTACAAACAAACGCACTTTAAAGGTGTGGTGACGTAACAGTGCTGTCAGCCCTCACAGGAGCGAATTGTGAATGCCACATCTGTGCACTTCTCTCTGCTTCCAGCTGTTTGCGAATCGTTCAGCACAGAAAGTGTAACGTCATCAGTTTAAAATTAAGCAAATGCTCATCATTTTAAGGCAAGCTGGGAAGGTTCCAATCAGCAGGTGTTCTTTTAGCAGTTCCACATGTTGATGACAAAGGAATGGAAAACATTTCAAAATGTGGCTAATGATAAACCAAACCACTAAAGGTCCCGGGCCATCCTAAAAGCACAGGACCTATGCACACTCCTGATTTGCTGATCTACCTCTACATCTACATGGTCCACGCAGAAATGCCCTACTACTTATCCCTCAGCCCCAACGCATCCACGCGTGCATCTCCTCTCCACCACTACCACCCCCACCCAGCAGCATTCGCAGCACTGTGATCTTATCATTCTAGAGGACTAGCAGAGGGTACATTAAGACAGAGAACCATGGCATCCCCCTGCCTCAACTCAAATTCTTACCAGTTGTGTGACTTGGGCAAGATGCTTAACCACTCTGTGTCTCATTATCCTCATTTAATTGGTGTACATTAACAGTACTTACCCCATACAGTAGCTGTCAGGTTTTAATGAGTTAATATAAACAAGGAATCTGGAACAGTATCTGGTATGTTATAAAAAAATCCGTAAATGTTAAGCATTGTTATCATTGCCACTGTGGTAGTGCACAACTAGGAGGCATAAACTCCCCTGTAGTGCCAAAGTCGTCCAGTGACTCTTACCTCTCACTTAACCGTTTCCAACCAAACAACTGGTTACCCAAGGATAAACTGTCCAGTGACCTTCATTTTCTTCTGTTCACTTTTCTATGTTTTCTAAGTTTCCCATGCATTCCTTAGTATATATATATTTTTAAAAGAAGTTGTTTAAAGTAAAGCAATCCCTCACTGAGTTCCTTTCCCACCCTTCTGGTTGGGCTGGAGACTGATAGAAGCTTCGACCAGGTCAACTCTATGGCCCAGCAAACAGGTGTCAGGACCACCCCACAAGTTCCATGCTGACGTTCATGCAGGGTCCAGGATTAATGTTTGGAGAAATCTCAGTGCACAGCTCTCCACAAAAGGCAGGGGGAGGGCAAACCATAGGCCAAGACTACATGAGCTACTAAAAATGAGTAATAATCAAATTCTCAAAATACTCACTAGCGTGTGACTCAGAATCCAGCAATACTAATGGGATATATTCTGATAATTAAAATGCATAGTTTCTATCAGAATACTTAATCAGGGCTTCCCAAACCCTCCACGATTGTATAAAGTGTGTTTGTGCATTTTTCTAGCTTTCTGGCTTTTACCCAATCGGAAAGATCTTCATAGCTTAAAACTGCTACAAATTGTTGATTTAACAGTGATCCTCAAACTTTAACATGCTTATTAAAACAGGTATCCTTGGGCCCATGCTCAGGCTTTCTCTCTCTCTCTATTTTTGGCTGGGGGGTGGTGGGGAGGTGGGTGGCTTAATCCCTGAGAATTTGCACTTCTAGCAAGTTCTCAGTAGATACTGCTGGTCCCGATCCAGGAACCAAACTCTGAGAACCATTGGCCTAAAGAATTATGTGGGCATTTTGGCTTTTTCCTTAAGGTGAGCACACTGGTGAACTACCGTGTAGTGCCTGCCAGTATAACTCCGCCATCACTGCCACCTGTGTATTTCTTTTGGCGGCGGGTGACGATGGGTTCCAATATTCATATGTGCAAGGTACCTCCCTAATCTCTTATATATAGGCATTCTGAAATGAAGGTGAGGAAGAGTATAATATAGTTTTGAAAATCCACCTCTGTTTCAGAATTAAATGCATAAATAAAATACGTCTCTGAAGATGCTCCCATCAAGAGAATCAAAGCCAATGACATTCGGTCATTAAACACATTGGGACCACTAGACAATGCTTGAGAGGGGCCAGACTCATCCAGGACCTCAAAGAACTCAGTCTGGGGGATGGGCACCTACAGGCTGACACAATGGTGTAATGTTCTCAGGATAAAACTCAGTGTGAGTCTGTGGTAGTCATCTGAGCACAACTACAGCAGGAATAGTATTCTGAATACGGCAAAATGAGTACAGTCATTCACAGAAATAAGAAGTTCATTACCGTTTTCAGACTAGGTCCCAATGCCTACACACCCAGGAAAGTGATTCCCAAGGAACAAAGCTGGTCAGTAATGAGTTGTACTAGGTAAATTGCCCTTAAAAACTAGTTTTAAAAAGATGTTAATGGAGCTAGGGTAAGAAGGAAATAAGAGTGAACATAAGTTCCTTATATGTTCTGGTAATATCAACCCTTAAACAAACAGCTTTAAGCTGGATAAAATTATGTACATGAGTTTGAACAGGCCTCATTCTTCTTCCAGCTGAAGCACACGCATGCTCTGCTACCCCACACAGTGGTCTCCTAGCCACACCATTAATACAATGAGGATTCCCTGTGTCCCCAACCATGACCGGAATGCTGCAGTCAACCAAAACATAAAAAATGCCCGAGTTCCCCCTCAAAGTGCTTACAAATATGAAATACTTATCACAAACAAGAAAGGGGTTTGGGTCTAAATAATTTACAATTAACAAAAAGGGATTATAGAAGGGAGAGAACAGGATGGATTAACACAGGCACATCATAAAGGAATTAGAACAGAGAATAGCTGAGCAGGTAAAAAAAGCATCTGGCTAAACTGTAAACAAGGATCTTCATTTGGAAAAGTGATGCACGTGGAATCTAATGAGCAAAATCAACAAAGAAAATAGAAATAGGCCCATAGATACAAAAACAGACTGACAGTTGTCAGAAAAGAGGGGGTTTGGGGGCTGGGTGAAAAAGGAGTTAACCAAAAATTAAAACAAATAGTGTGGTGATTGCAAGAGACAAAGGGAGTGGGGAAGGTAAACAGGGTAAGGGGGAGAAATGGTGATGCAGGGAGGCTTGACTTTTTGGGCTGAACATACAGTACAACACACAGATGATGTGTGACGGAACTGTGCACCTGAAACCTATATAAGTTTATTCACCGATGTCACCCCAATAAACTCAATAAAAACTTAAAGAAAAGAAAAAGGAAGTATTAAGCTCTTTTAAGTGGTAGTAGAAAGATTCTTCCTAAAGACTAGAACTATTTACACATAGTAGATACTCAATAAACTGGCTCCTGGTAGACGGCAATCCTACATCACAGCAGCCTTCACTACTGAGAGAGCAGGGTAATAACGTCTGTCTATATAGGGACTCACTTCAAGGTTTGGGTGAATCCGGGGTTTTCAAAAGACTCTGCATATCCAAAATTCCTATTCTAACCATTCACAGGGTGAACTATACCCCGGTCTGCCCAGGACAGACCCTGCTCACGCTGCAGTCCCAGTGTAATTATAATTTACACTCCTTTTCACTCTCTAAAGTGTCTCCCCATTTAAATGATAAATTATAAGGTCACCCTATCCATCTGTTTTGGTTAAGCTTTTGGTAAAGGAAATCTCTTCAACAGAATTTCCTGGGTTAATGTACTTCAGATCAGCAAGTTACTCCTCAAATCTTAAAGGCAAGGAGAAAAATATATCACACTTCAAAAGGAGTGCCTACTTCCGAAGGAAAGCCAGATGTTCACGGTGCTTCGCAGGGTGCAGTGCTCTCAAAGAGAGTTGTGTGGACACAGCCCTAAGGCACACTAACTAACCAAACTCCAACGAAAGGAGTTAAACAGGTTAAACACCGCAGGGGAACTTTTCATTCCTGTCATTCCATTCCCAAGCATTACCAAGTACTTTTGGGGGGGGGGGTAAATAAATTGATTTGATTTATTATTGATAATAAATGTATACAATTATGCACTTTATACACAAATACATATCAATAAGAGAAATGTCTTCATCAAAAAAATTTAACTATTTTAAATAAGACACACATGTAGACACACTAAATACCTATAATATCCAAGAACTATTCAAAGAGCAGCCAAATGTCTCCGTGGCTACATTACCTTTTAGCCCCATGGGGCTCTCTGGCTTACGTGTGTACCTGCAGGCTGTATAAGTGGGCTGACCCGAAGGCCCTCTCTCCATTCTAGGCCCACCTCAGGAATGTCTGAAGTACACAGCTGGTATTCCAACCAGGTCACAAAAGGACACGTTCAAATACAGCACTCAATCTAAAGTTACTAGACAGTGTAGATTTCATGGAGGTTGTCTCATTCTTACATACTCTTACACATACATAAAGACACCTGACCCAGAAAGTATCTCACATTGCCCCAGGAAGGGCTGAGGTACTTGGGGTAAAGAGAGAAACCCCTACCTCCTGGTCCAGGTACAACACACAGGCCAGCGGGCCCACACCAACCGACCACGAATGGTTCATGTGGCTTCTAAGCAGAAAGGAAGCCCAGGCTTGAATTAATTGGTTGTCTCCCTAGTGTTGTGCGTCCGTACACTGTAATTTCCCAGGGAAAGGGACCATATCCAATCAGCAACATTCTTCTTGTAATCTAGTATCTCCACCAACTTCTAAATGTCAATTCATTAGGGTTTAGGTTTTCTTTTTTTTGCTGTTCTAGATATAACTTAATTTTTATTGTATTATAGTTAATATATAAAGTTATATTAGTTTCAGGTGTACAATATGGTTATTTAACATTTATAAACCTAACAAAGTGATCCCCAGGAGAAGTCCAGTAACCGCCTGACTCCACGCAAAGTTACTAACGATGCTGACTATATATTCCCTACACCGCAGAGTACATCCCCATGACTTGATGATTTTATAACTGAAGACTTGTATCTATTACTCTCCTTTACCTTTTTTGCCTTTCCCTCTTCCACCTTCCCTCCTGAAAACATCAATTTGTTCTCTATGGCTACGAGTCTGTTTCTGCTTTATTTTGTTTGTTCGTTTTGTTTTTCATTCACATATAAGTGAGATCATGTGATATATGTCCATCTCTGCCTGACTTTTTTCACCTAGCCTCATACCCTCTAAGTCCATCCACGTTGTCAGAAATGGCAAAATTTCACTCTTTTCTATGGTTGAGTAATATTTCATACATACACGCACACACCCCACCTCCTCTTCATCCATTTCTCAATGCACACGTAGTTTGCCTGTGCTGGAAAAACTGCACAGCTACACGCAGAAACGAAAATGAAACTGAGCCACTTTCTTACACCACATACAAAAATGAATTCAAAACAGATTAAAGACTTGTCTAAGAACAGAAACCATAAAACTTCCTAGAAGAAAACACAGGCAGTAAACTCTTTGACATCGGTCTTAGCAATATGTTTTTGGATATGTCTTCCCAAGCAAAGGCAACAGCAGCAAAAATAAACAAATGGAATTCCATTGGTTTTGAATTACTAAACTATCTATAAAGCCCATAGTTGCACTATGTGGTGTAGGCTTATTCTAAAACAAAGGTCTTCTAGATCCATACAGCTTTCAAACTGTATGCTTAATCACAGGGGACCACAGACATATCTTGGGAGCAACAAGGGAGGGAGTGAGCAGGTAGGCTAGTTGCTCTCTGAGTCTCCATCTGCAAGCAGGGTGCACTTTTATCTGTTTTACCCATCAGGGTTCTGTTTAACATTTCAATAGAAAAAAAAATGGGTTCCACTGCTCTGCCACTCAAAACAACAAAAACACACACACAGAATTTTAAACAGGTTGCTAGAACCACAGCGTGGGCAAACATTTCAGAAAGATACAAGAACTGCCCAAAAAGCTTGAACATTTTAAAGAAAGGATCTTAGATCGTTTTTAACTCAATTATCTCATTAACATTGTTCATTTCACAACAAGCCCACCAACAGAATTACATAAAGTGGTGAGGGTCTGGAAGGTTTGATTATGCCTCTGAGCCGGTGATGAGGCAGCACCCCGGCCTTCCTGCTCCATCACAGGCTGGCCTTATTTGTGCCTCTGAACGAAAACAAACCCCAAAAGTGGGCCTACAAATGCCACAAATTCAAATGGTATGCCTACTGGACCTCTACCTTCACTAACTATTTTATTTTATAGAAAACAGACATAGCTTCATGCCAGCAAAATTGAGCTTGAGGCCAAAACAAATTGATTCTTAAGTTGTCTACGTACAAAATGCCTAAAGCAAGTCACAGTGGAAAGATGGGAAAGGAACAGCCCATATTAATCACCATTCGAATTCCGTAGTATAGGGAAGAGATGTGAAATCTAAAAATTTGTGACTCTCATCTGCACTGAATGGTTCAATGACACTCAGACAGAGGATGGTCTGAACACAGGCCAGAAGAAAATTATGATAAAATACACATTTGTAAGTACTAGTAAGCTCCACCTCAAAATCATGTTTTCTCCAAGCAATCATTATCTTGTAGAGGTAATAAGAAACCCCCTACAATGCAAGTTTCCTTCGAGTTTTTTTTCAGTTGTTCATCAAAAAATAATACTTATGACAGGCAACACTAATTCTCCCCTTCTACGTGCCATGAACTCACAGAAATATTTAAGTAGATTTATCACTGTTTTTGTATAAATCAGCCCGAGGAAGAGAATGCTAAGGCAGAGAGACATTAAGTATTGGGTTGGCCAAAAAGTTCGTTTGGTTTGTTCCGTAAAATGGCTGCAGTAGCACTTTGTTGTTTTTAACTTCATTCAAAACAATTTTGTTAGATTGTATTCTGACAGCTGTCTTATTGTCATGCATTTAAAAAAAAACAAAACCGGTGAATTTTTGTGTAACCATTCTAATGTTGAAGATGGAAGAAAATAAGCAACATTTTCAGCATATTATGCTTTATTATTTCAAGAAAGGTAAAAACACAACTGAAATGCAAAAAAAGGTTTGGGCAGTGTATGGAGAAAGTGACGTAAGTGATCAAACATATCAAAAGTGGTTTGTGAAGTTTCCTGCTGGAGATTTCTTGCCGACAGTGCTCCACAGTTGGGTAGACCAGCTGAAGTTAATAGCAATCAAGCTGAAACATTAATTGAAAATAGTCAATTATACCATGGGGGAGATAGATGATATACTCAAATAGTCAAAATATGCAAATCAATAAAGTTTTTGGTGAAAATGAAAAATGTGTCTTTTATTTTGTGGAAAAAACTATACGGACTTTTTGGCCAATCCAATAACATGCCCAAGGACACAGAGCTGGTATGTGCATTAGCCAACATTCTAAGTAAGGCAACCTACTCCAGAGACATTACTTTCAACCAATCAGACAAACTGCCTCTCACACCCTCAGAACCACAAAGTCAACAAATATTTCTACTGTCTCTTAACAGGCAAAATCCTGTAAATATTTAGACTAAGTACAAGAAGCCAATTGACATACAGTAAAAGGAGGATTAAGTTGAAGTTGCAGAATAAGAGCTATGGAGAAAGACTCCACATGAAGATGCCTTCCAGGCAAGGTCACTGAAAAACCATTCTAAGTGATTCTGAGAAACCTTGGATCAAAATGGTCTACAGTCTCTCTTAATCATTTCCTCTTTAAAACCGCACCATTTCTGAAATTTCAGAAGCAGCTGTATCATGTGCTGCCTTTTTGTTTTGTTGTGTGAAACTAAGTGCAAAGCACCCTGCCCCTTGGCCAACAGCACATACTTCATATGTGAAGTTGATAAGTGATACTAGGTTGGCAAATGGCAAGAGACCACTCAGTAAATCCAAACATTACTTTTTTCCCTATGGCCAATTAAAAACAACCCTCTGTCATTTCCCACAATAAAACGGAATGGGTTAATAACCAGTCATATGAACTAACAAAATATTTTACATAATGCTCTGCTCATTTTATTCTTCTTACCTATGGAAAAATAAATATTTTCTGCCTTTACTACTACTTGGCATCTCCTAGGCCTTAAAATAAGAGGGATTCATCTAGACATTGCTGAATAGTACCATAAGCATGGTAAGCTTTAATCTTTCCTGTAGGGTAGCCGTCTGATGTGACTTCTGGCAATGAAGAGGTATTTTGGGACCACACATTTTGTCTACAATATGAGAAAAAATAGCAGGACCCTAAAAACCTCTCAGGATGACAACAGTGAAAAAGAGGGAGCATGCTCATTCACAGGCTCATGCAGACGGAGTGGCATCCAGGATTGGGGTGGAAAAGGAACCTGGCTTCCTCACTGAGGGGTCCGGGGACGCTGGCCAAAGAGTAAACCACTGATGTATGCCCACCTTTAAAGGTCTGATTCTACCAGGCACTGCATACTGCTTATCTCCTCCAGATGTTACATTCCCGATTTGGAAATATTCTTCCTAGGGTTATGTACGGCTATGTCATCTGAGAGAGTTTTCCCATAACCATCACTACTGAACCAAAGACCTCCTCAAATTTGAGTCTTTTCATAAAAATCAACATTTACTAAAACTGAAAAGCACAGAATTCCATCTCTATATAGTCAATGATAATGCAATCTCAAGAAAATTATAGCCATGGCTGGTATAGCTCAGTGGATTGAGTATGGGCTGCGAACCAAAGGGTCACCAGTTCAATTCCCAGTCAGGGCACATTATCTGGGTTGTCAGCCAGGTTCCCAGTGTGGGGCCATGTGAGAGGCAACCACACATTGATGTTTCTCTCCCACTGTTTCTCCCTCCCTTCCCCTCTGTCTAAAAATAAATAAATAAAATCTTAAAAGAAAAAAGAAAATTGTAAAGCAACAATCGGCCTGTGATTATATCAGTAAGAGCCCCCACCATTTACTGACCACATACATCAGCTGAGTACTGCAGGCAGAAAACATACATTACTTCATTTACACTTTGCAACAACTTCAATGCGGTAGGTGACACTAGAGCCTTTTTAACACAGACGGGAAACACAGATTTAGAGGGATTATATAACTAGCCCAATGTCCCCATGCTGATAGAGGGAGAACTCACTTTTGTTCCCAAATGCAACTCTAAATATATTATGCAGGGTTAATTGCAGAATAATCTATCCCCAATTCTGTCTCCATACTGGAGCAGACAAGCTTGCTATAATTTTTGTCTTCATTTTTTCCTGGATGGATCTCTAGCCAAAGGTTTCATCTCAGGGACAGGCTCTGATAGGTGGCCTGAGACACCCTGGGAAAGACGGAAGTGCAGGCTGTAGGAAACAGGGCTGTGATTAGCATGGATGCATGGGAAAGGCACACAGCAGCGCAGATGTCAGCTACTGCTGCTGGTGGGTGTCTGTTTACATCCCACATCCCTGTGCTGAGCGGCATTCAACTGCCATGGACCTTCCCTCTATCGGATGCTCATTCTCCAGACGCCCTCCCCCTTTGATCCATGACAAAACTTTAGGTAGATATTTAAGTCGCACTCTCCCACAGGAGGGTTACCAATTAGTATGAATCCCCAAAATGGAATTTTTACAAACGAACAAGAGTCACTGTCTTCCTCTCAAATCCCTACAGTTATTTGGCAGTTAGTTCTTCTCCTGAATTTCTTCTTCTTATGTGAACTTGGTCTCCCAACAGTATCATCAACTCCACAGGCCAATCCCAAGCCTATTTATAACTCAGAAGTTGTTTATCTTCTAAGTGAGTGTCTATATTTTTAAATGAATAAAACCAGGGGCCTTGCTTATCAAGTATAATATAATACAAGGCTTGTGGGAAAACTACGAGAGCAACCAGGCACAGCATCAAAATTTGATGCAGGCTTCCTGTAGAGTGTAAGTTTCAACCACGAAGACAAGAATAAAAGACACAGTTTTGGAAGGGTATCTGTGACTTTTCCAAGATGGCAATAATTGCAAGCTGCCAAAAGCAAAATACCTAAAGCTGACAACCAAAAGGGCCCTCCAATGAAACATAACAGAATTTTTTTAATAAGAAGAATCTGTCAACACACCATTCCTCTGCCTGATGTTAAGAAGTTTACATACATAAACATATACCTGGACTTTATATATTTCTCTAAACACAGCTGTTAACAAAAGCTTATTCATAGACACACAGCTAAGAACTAACTAAAGGAGGTTTGGCTCCAATTATAATACTGAAGTGGTAATAAGAGCGAGTTTACATACCTTACCTATAAATGGGAAAATGGGCAGCCTGGACTTCGAGGGAAGCCTGCTTTCATTAGACCAAGAGGGCACGGATGCTGCTGGTGTCTAGAGGAGGCTGGGGAATTGCAATCCCTTTCAATACAAGTGATGAGCCTTGGCCACAAGTAATATTTATACAGCTCTAATTATATAAACAAGGGATACTGACTTATCCAAAAATGGCAGACATAATTATCTAGGGGAAGAGAAGTGTGGAGAGTAAGGAAGGTAAATCATCCTATTCTACACACAGAAGTCAACAGACCCTTCTGGAAGCCAAGAAATGTCCATTGTGTAGGAGTATAGGGGTTGATCCCCCCAAATAACAGGCTAAAAGTGAAAGAGGCGGCTACAGGGGCACAGGAAAAGGGCAGGGACTACTCTTTTCATTTTAAGTTTTATACAATTGTTTGATTTCTTGAAGTACATACTGCATGACTTTGAAAAAAAATTCTAAATTTGTTTAATTTGAATTACTAACACAAAAAAATCAAAATTAAAAAGATGTCTAAATTCCTTGGGCTGGAAAAAATAGTGGAGGTCCTCATTCATTAACACAATCACCTTCTTGACGGGGTGCCCATGGACTGCTAGGCAAAGGGGCAGTGTGCCAAGCCCAGGAAGCCAGTCTGGACGGCCTGACAATACGAGGTGGTAGGGGCTGCAAAAAATCACTTGCCCTCCTGCCCAACATGCCAAGTGACTACATGAATAACAGAACTGGGGAACATCAGCAAAGACCTGCCGCCATCCCCCCAGGCCAGGAAGGAGAGCCATTACCATCTACCACGCAGTATAACATCTGAGGCCTAATCAGAATTCAAGTTAAGCACTACCAGAATTCAGAGAGAGGGAAACAGTCCTTTAAGGCTTAGTGGGAAGGTAAGGAAAAGTGCCACCATCGACTGAATCCTAGCTGGATCCTAAGGGACGCACAAGATGTCAACAGGTAGAGATGGAAAAGGAAACAACCTGATAAAGGCTAGAAGTGAGAGAATAGATGGTGTGTCTGGAAATGGGATGTGGTCTAAACCGCATCGAACAGCACACCCCATGCTACTGTTGCCCCACTTCAGCTGCGAGAGTGTGGGCAGGGCTGGGAGTTTGTTTAGGGGTTTCTGGCATAATGCAAAACGACACACAAAATCAACTTCAATACAGTAAAAGAGGTGTGCCTCAAATTATCTAATTTATAGGAATACACCTTTCATGTTTAAACTGGCTTATTTTGCCTTGGACAGACTCTTAAGTGCCAGACACTGCTATTTATCTTATGATTATTAGGGGTCCCTGTGATGCCCTCAAGTTTCCCGCACCTCCTTAGCTTTATGCCAGTGGGTTCTGTCAACAGTTTTTCCTTAAACCCCCCCAAAGCGTTGAACGCGTGAGACTTAGAGATTTGAGTTTCAGGTACCTCCAGTTCTCCCTTCAGCTTACAAAATGGAATGCCATTATAAATATACATGTTCTTTAAAAAATATTTCTTCTTTGACATTCTTGTGTAATACTTGCTATTTTTGACATTGCCATCATTTAATCCAATGAAACAGAACCAAATTTTATCTGCACAGCCCCAAGTACTGATTTTGATTAAAATATACACATTTGACTTACAGTTTCTTTGTGTCTGAGTAGTTGTAGCAGTTACTGGATTACAAACAAACAAACCTATTCTTGCCTATCAAACTGAGTATTTATAAAAGACAGCTTATTTTTTTTATCATGGATCTCAAGCCTTCCAAAATAAAAATAAGCATATTAACTTTTACTCTGGCCTTTATCGATGTCTAGAAGTCCTGTTTATGAAAGAAACCAAGTGTTGTAAGTAAAACTTGGAAGGAAGAGAAAAATCAAGAAATCTTTACTTTTGTGTTATTTTAATCACATAAGTCAAATAGGCAGGTACTGAAGATTAAAAATTGACAAGCTATTGCACCTGCCTTCAACAGCTCCATGAAGCTGGGAGAGACATGGGCGAACAATTCCCAAACATAGGTTCCACACCTCAGGCCACACCTCAGGCCCCAGGCTCCCAGGGCATCTACATTCAAAAGGTGACTAACAAATATTACTTGGTTGAGTAGATGAAGAAATGCATAAAATCTGTCATTTCAAAGATATTTTTGCTTAGACTGATGCTAAACATTTACTTTTTAAGATGACTCCATAAAACAAAAATCAGACATAACTAGAGCAGCTGTATGTGGATGTAATAAAAAATGAGAAGTGGGTACATGAGTAGCTGAAATTCTAGAAACAGAGCTAAAATTCAGGACAAGCCAGATGAAAGGAGAGAATTATTCCAGAGATTTAGCCCAGGCAGAGGAAAAGGCGTAAGCCCAAGCAAGGAGGCAAGAACCATCGATAACTGTGGAAAGTTCAAACAGGTTAGTATTGCTGTAATATAAAGTTCAAGGCAAGTCACGGCAGAAGATGAGCTGCGTCATCACACAGCACCAGGTCTGCCAGATGGAACAGCACGAACTTATCTTGTAGGAGACAAGGACCCCCAAAAAGGACATGGTCAAGCTTGTCGAGCTGGTATTTTACAGGGATCCCTCCCGTGGGTGACTAGAGGGCAGATATGGCCGGTGGGGAAGAGACGGGAGGCAGGGAATATAGCCAGAAAATGTCCTTGGATTTGGAGGAAAGCATAGACAAGAAATATTCAGGTGTTAAAAAAATCGCCAGGTTTTGGTGACTGACTGGACAGGAGTGGGCGAGAGGATGCAGGAGAATGTAATGGATACAGCTTGGGTGACCAGTAGACAAAGAGCACCGAACAAGAGGAACTCACAGTCAAGGGGAGTTTTGAGGGGTTTCACTTTATTTTGTTTGATAATGATAATACACGTGATTGACAAGGAGCATGCTACCCCAATAAAAAGGGAAATAAATAGGTAAAACAAGTAGAGGTGATAATACAGGTCCAAAACTGGATGACTTCAAAGTAAACAGAATACAGAAGACCTGAGTCCTTCTTCCTAAAAGATGCATTATGATTTCATCAATTGAGTGCCATATAAGAGTAGAGTCCTAGCAACAATTTGTTACATAAAAATAATCCAGCCCTGGTCAGTGTGGCTCAGTTAGTTGGAGCATTGTCCCATAACCAAAAGGTTGCAGGTTCAATTCCCAGTAACGGGCACATGCCTGGGTTGCAGTTTCGATCTCTGGTGAGGGCTCATACAGGAGGCAACTGATCGATGTTTCTCTCTCACATCGATGTTTCTCTCTTTCCTTCCTCGCTTCCTTTTTCTCTAAGAAGCAATGAAAAAAGTGTCCTCAGGCGAAGATAAAAAAAATAATAATCATCATCCAGAAACTGGGGCCAAACAGGGTGCTCCATAACCATATTTAAGAGGATGGGGTAACCTGAAGAAAGGTTAGGAGACCCAACAGCACCAATTCAAGGGGAAATATGTCAGAATCAAAGCCATAATAGACCAGGCACCATCAGGCACCAAATCCACCATACACAGCCTCAGGATCCTTAGTCTGTCCTCTCATTTGATAGTTACCTTGTCCATCGCCAACAAGACTCTCCGGTGAACACCTACTGCACGGCCTACCCACTTCTTTCCCTGGTACTGATGTGGGAAATGTCCTGATCTCTTTTACTTTCAAATATTTGTTGGGTCTCCAATAAGTTTTAAGGAGTTAGTTGAAGCCGTGTGAATTACAACTTGAAAAATCTTCCCAATAAATACAGAAGCTATTCTTACAACAGCTTCACAGGAAGAGGTCACAGCTAGGCATGGGAAAGGTCCAGCCTCCTGCCTCCTGCAGGCTGGAGCTCTCACTTGGCAGTCACTCACTCCTCATCTCTGCTCCCAGTTTTGTCCCAGTTGCTGTTTGGTCAGATCTCGATAATTTGTAACCCTAAGCACAATGTACACAAGCACATGGCAGAGGTGGACATCTCTAGTACTTGACATTCAAACCATTGGCACAATGTCAGCATTTCATAGAGAACTTTAAATGTTTTGGTTTGAGAGCTAATGCAGTATTTCTATTGGTCAACACAAGCAGCCCAGGCAGAAAGCAAAGTATATTTATTTCCCTCAACATCAGATGTTATGCTCAGCTGCTGATCCAATCTTGCCTACAGAGACCATAAGAAACTTGAAAAATTGGTAAGTAAGAAAAGTCCATCCAATGCAGAGCATATTTAAAGAACATTTGTAATTTCAATGTAAAATGGCTTTTTGTGCTTTTAATGTCCTAAAAATGTTTTAATGGATGGAATGTCAAGTGAGAGATTTATAGGTGATATTAGATTTTTCAAAGTTCAAAGACTAAATTAACTTTCCCCTGTAAATGTTCCTTTCAATTGCAAAAAGCAGGCTTTTCTTCCATGCATTGGTACACTAGGCATTAGAAAATTCTACTTTTAAAAAAATTATAAACTTACTGCTTATAAAATATAAGACAGTGTTGTGTGTATGTGAATAATGAGTTAAAGCCAGTCTTGGGCATGATAAAGAGCACCGATACAGCTGGGATGTGATGTAATCCTCAGAGCTAAGCGAGTCCAATAAAAAACTAAAATGCCAGAGAAAAAAAATGAAAAAGAAAAACAGAAGGTTTGGTCTAAGAGCACAAAAGGCCACAACCTCACTAAAAACTAAAACCGGAGGTGAAATACTGCATGTAAGGAAGCACTTAAAGTCTTCTCTGAATTGCGGATCGCCTGGGCTACTGGTGTGGACTGAATGGTGAGTTACAACTGATTTTTCAAAGGAAAAAACGGAATTAAATACACCTCACAGCTGCTGTTTTAGCTCTCATTAATGTCTTAGTTTTTGATTTCCATGTTCTTGATTCTTAACTTCTGATTTCTTCCTGTGAGTTTTCACAAACATTTAAATAGCAAGCATTGATAGCCTTTTAGTTTTAATTTGTGGATGGTAAAGATAAACAACAATTTGTTGAACTTATTCTATCATTTGTTTTTCTAGGAACTGCACGGTAAATTCCATAAATCTAGACAAGGAAGTAATTTTAAAATTTAATATGTGCTTAGAATCTACTCCAGTTTATTTTCCAGCCAAAAAGAAAAAAATATTATTTTAAAGAACCACATTTTCCAGAAAATTGTAAGAATGCTACAAGAAGGGCAGCATTTTAGAAGGCAATTTATCAACTAGGTACACCTCACCCACTGCTGTGAAACTTTTTAAAACAACCAAATTTAGTATTTTTTTAAAGCTGTGATTCTTCTTAACAAATGACTCTCTAAATCGAGAAACTGCAACTTATTAAGTCGTCTCTCTAATTCATTTTTATACCTACCAACTTTCTTGCCCATTTTCCCCATTTAAGAAGGGGAAGGCATTCACAGGAGAAAATATCTCTATCTAAATGGACACACAGACATACAGACATTCGAATATACAGGGTCCAGCACAAATAACACCCCCTTTTTGTGGCAAAATCTTTTACTACAAAATCATAAGCATGTAATCTGTAACATAACATGATCGCACTCAAGCAAACGATAGGCCATTTTAGGTGAGATGTTCAAATTAAAACTATAAATCCTCACACCCATATTATTACCCTACCAACCACACCCACACAAGCGTTACTTCTGCCGGACCCTGAATACACAGATCGCACACTTAACATAATTAAAATGAACAGACTAGCATTTTCAACTTCCCTCTCTGTTCTAACCAACTCTCCGTAGCCCCACCAATTTTTTAAAAAGATACTTCATTGCCTTTAGTGCTTCTTCAACATAAAACATTTCACTGGCTGCTAGGGATTACCATGTGTCATCAGATAGTTTGGGAAGAAAGTCAAAGTTTTTTCTGGTAAACATAACCAAGATCTAGGCTTACTTTTTGCCATATGCCCTCTGGTACAATATACAGAGTTTTTTTTAACCATTAATGTGTAATTTTACTAATAACTATTAAGTGTATGAGCATTAACCCTACAACACTGCCATTTGTGTAGATAAAAAAGTCAAATATCAGCAAGTTCAGGAGAGTCAATTTAATAAAAAACAGTCAGAGTCTCAAAAGACAGCCCCAGAAGCCAAGGGGGTAAGGAGAGCAACAACCATGATTTACAATTGTTATATGACAGCCAGAGCCAGGCCTTCTCATTATCCCCATAAGCACGGTCCTTGGCTTTTACAGCCTTTGCACAAATACTGTATCAAAAATAGGGGTTTCCAGCATCCAAATCACATTAGGAAAGACTTTCTATTATTGCCTCTATTTTACAGATTAGAAAACTAGGGTCCAGAAAGTTTCAGTGACTTGAACAAGATAAACAGCTACCAAAGGCCAGGGACAGTATTCACGGAAAAGTCATCTGGCTCCAAAGCACCTACCCCACCTTGTCTCTGAGCTAAGGAGGTGAATGTATAAACCTGTGTACAGCTATAAAGAAAATAAACATGTGGTGAGAGGCTGGGAAGGCCTGGGTAGGGAGGGGCTTGACTGGCAGATGCTGTGAACAGGGATGGCCCTGAGAAGGTGACATTTTAACAGAGACCAATATGAGGCAGCCACACGGAGATGCTAGAGATAGACAACCACAGAGATGCCAGGGCCCAAGGTACCCCTGCCCCCGTGAGTGTGTTTTAGATCTTTATAGATTTAGGCTTCGACATCACCGTGGTAATGTTGTGAAAGCACATTCACCTGGGTATTCCTGCTATCCCCACGCAGTGCCCGAGAAAACTCAGTTGGCCATGTGTGCAGATCCTTGTCAACAGCCCTCACCAGTTTACAAAGGGCCAGAAGCCTTTTGTGATTTATTGGGACCGAGAAAGTACCTGGCCAGTGCTTTGCCAGCACTGCAGGACAGACGAGGAAAAGCTCAAGGTGATAGCTAGGCAGGTAATTTTTTGGTCTTATTTTATTTTTTTGTTCCACTGGGCCAAAATAGCTAAGTAGAACAATAATCTATATTTATAATGAATACTGGCTCACTTGCCAAAGACACAAATATCTGCTACTTCGCCTTCTCCACATCCCCCACCCCATACACACAAACACACCTGACTTCTTCCACAGCTTAATCACGTCAGTGACGTTCAAGAGATAAAAGAAAGCTCGTTGGCACTTTTGCTGCTACAGGCTGGAGTTTCACATTATAGGTGAAAGAGTCACCAAGCTGAGGACAGGAGAAGTCTCTGCTGTCCACCTGGATGAGGAAGTTGGGAGCAGGGTCAGAGATAGTGCAAGTTACACTGACCTTCTATCTGTCGGGCCTCTCCCGCCAGCTACCAGAGGGGAGGCATGAAACCAAAGGAAGAACACACAAGTCAGATGCCAGTCACTGAGGGCTTGGAAGGGCTGGGTTCCAATCACAGGTGCTCTGACTACCACCTAGGAAACATGCCCAACACACTAAGAACCTTCATCTGCTTTCTTCCTGTGTAAAAGAAAGAAGTTTTAGCTCATTTCTTAGAAATTTATGTAACTGCTGGGTTAGGTGAAAATACAAAGTTCCTCTCTCCATGCGGTATGGACAAGCTAAGAAACACCCGTCTTTTCAATGAGAAACAACATCTCTAGTAGTTAAGGCTTTAGAATGACCCTGACCTGCATTCAGATCTCAGTTCTACAGGGTGCCAGTTGTGACGCCCTTGGACAATTTATTCAAGCTCTTTAGACCTCAGGTTCCTCAGCTGTAAAATGGGATTACTTCTATCTTATCGGTACTACAAAAGGACTTAAAAGTGCACATCTGTAGTTCATTCATTTTCACTGCTAAATAAAATTTCACTAAATAATGGGGTTTTTTTTTACCCATTCTCCTGTCAATAATCATTTGAGCCATTTCCACACTTTTGCTATTACAGTGTTCTATGAGCATCTTTGTACATGTTACTCGATATGCTTAAGTAAGAATTTTCTAGGGCATATACCTAGGAATCAAAATGCTCAGCTATGGGGTAAGTGAGTGTTCAACTTTTCCAAATATTCCCAATGCCTTTTTCAAAGTGATACACTTTAGAAACAGAACGCTGAACAGGGAATTTTTTTAAAGTTCTGGAAAACTACATACAACGTGAGCAATTTTCACAGCGGAGTATATGTGTATATGGATTAAACTCATTTGTTTTAGCATTGGCAGGGTGGCTCAGTTGGTTGGAGTTCGTCCTGTGCACCAAATAATTGTGGGTTCAATCCCTGGTTGGGGTGTGTACAGGAGGCAACCAATGGATGTTTCTCTCTCACATGGATGTCTCTTCCTTCCTCCCTCTTTAAAATCAATTAAACAAATAAAAAATAGCCCTGGCTGATGTGGCTCAGTGGATTGAGCGCTGGCCTGCAAACCAAAGGGTCACAGGTTCGATTCCTTGTCAGGGCATATGCCTGGGTTGTAGAGGCCAGGTTCCCAGTGTGGGGCGCATGAGAGGCAACCACACATTGATTATTTCTCTCCCCCCTTCTCTTTCTCCTTTCCCCTCTCTCTAAAAATAAATAAATAATTTTTTAAAAAGTAAAATATAAAAAAAATCCCCATATCCTCAGGGGAGCATTTTTAAAAATCACTTCCTTTAAAAGGAGGAAATGCAAAACCCAAATTCAGGACAGGGTTACCGCTGGAAGGTGACAAAGAAAAGGTAAGGAGGGTAGCAGGGAAGTCTGAGAGACAATTACACCTTTGCTGTGTGTCAGGCACTGAGCTCAGGACCCTTCCTTCAAAACTAACATGCACACACACACACATACATACATATTTGTGTGTATATATACACATATGTATGCATAATACTGTAATATATCAGCAAAAAAGTGCATGTCAACACAAGTATACACACACACATATACCTTCTTCTCCTGAACCACTTTGAAAATAAACTGCAGGCCATCATGACCCTTCCTCCCTGAACACTTCTACATGCCCCTCTGAAGAGTAAGAACAGTCTCTGCTTAAACACACCATTAACATACCTGGAAAGAACAACCCATGAATACCATCGAATAGAGTCTGAATTCAAATTTGGACAACTGTCCCAAAACAATTTCTATAGCTTTATCCTCTATTTCCCTCAATCGCCAATCACAGTTCAATTATTTCATTATTTCTTTTCAGCCTCTTTGATCTACAGCTGCTCCCTCCCACCCTTCACGTTTGTTTGCTTTCTGTGAACTTGATGTTTTAAAGAGTCTAGAAAGGTTGTTTTACAGAATGTTCCACATTCTGAATCTGTTGGACTGTTGATCTGTGTTTAGCAGACAAGGTACGTTGTGTACATCTAACTGAATCATATTAGGAGGCACAAAATGCCAAGTTATCTCATTTTTGATGTTTGGTCATTCAGATATCCCTGCTGAAATGGTGTAATTTTTTCTTCATTACTAAAAATGATCTGGGAGTGATCCTTTCATACCGGAATATCCTGTTCTCCCACAACATTTCCCCAAGTGGCTTTTTCACAGGAGAATGTTCCTGAATCAGTTATTGCACTAAGGTTGCAAAACAGCGACTGTCTACTTCTATCATCCCTTCTGTATTTTCTAGCTGGCCTTCTTTGGTAAAGAACTTCCTCCATTTCAATCTCCCTTTTTCAAATCTGTACTTTTATTTTTTTCTTATTTTATTTTATTTTATCTTTGTTGTTCAATTACAGTTGTCCCTATTTCCCCCCTTTACTCTTCCCCGCCCTACCCATCCCCACCTCCCACAGTCAATCCCTGCCCCGTTAGCTTTGTCCATGGGTCCTTTATATGTGTTCCTTGACAACCCTTCCCCTTCTTTGCCCCGTTATTCCCGTCCCCTCTGCTTACTGTCAGTTTGTTCTTTATTTCCACGTCTCTGGTTATAATTTGCTGGCTTGTTTGTTTTGTTGATTAGGTTCCACTTATAGATGAGATCATATGGTATTTGTCTTTTACAGCATCCATATCTTTAATATCACTATAAACTTCCTGAATTTGGCTTGTTTTTCATAGCATTTTCATCTATCACTGTCATTCTTGTGGATATCCAAACTGTCAAATTAGAAGTGCCTACAAGTCCTTTTTTTATATTTCCCCATTGGTCTTCAGCACTTCCTTTTTTGTTTTGGGGATTTTTTTTGTTTTTGCTCACAAGGTACCTCAGCTCACCTGTACTTGCCGTGTGCCTGATTTCAAATCAGTTCCTTCTCCAAGGAGCCCTGGTTCCTTTTAGTGGGGAGTGATTCTTACAAACAAGACAACCACATTGATACTGGGAATCACTACTTCTCCATTGACAGAGGGTTTTTACTTTTGTCATTTAAGAATGGAAAGAGCTTCAACAACTTTATAGATACTGGGTTGTCATGACTTGTAGGCCTGAAGGTTTTTACTGTTTTATTAAGGACTTGTGCAGGTTTATACCTGGAAGGAAAATAGCCTCTGGACAGAGATATTGCAAATACAAAAAAAAAAAAGCAATAATGTAAGAAAAACACTAGAAATTGGTGTAGGCTACAGTAGAAAAAGAAAGGAAGGGAAGGAGGGAAGGAGGAAGGGAGGAGAATGGAGTGAAACAAAACTGTTCCTGGTCCAAGCGAGTGGCCAGCACGACTCTGCCACGCCCAGTACAGGTGGAAAGGAGTGCTGGCTGGTCTCAGATTTCACAGACAGACATCACGTCTGAAGCAGTGAAGAAATGGCACCGATAACTCCCATAGAGCACAGCAAGAACTAAGGTGACTGACTCATAGTGAAGTCCATTGGAAAAGTGAAAAACAGTTGACCCCTGAACACCACAGGGGTTAGGGGTGCCAACCCCCACAGAGTTGACAATCTGTAAATAACTTGTGACTCCCCAGTAACTACAGTGACTCCCCAGTTGACCCTTTACATCAGAGAATCAACCAAATGCAGATCAAAAACAGTGTCTCCCACCCATGGATGAAAAACCATGGTTGGGAATATGAAAATACTGTTTTCCACCTGCAGTTGATTGAATCCATGGATGTGAAAGAAACCCATGAATACGAAGGGCCAACTGTGTTTAGTGAAAATTTCAGAGTATGACCTATGTCAAATGGAATGGTCTAAAAAAGACACATCCATTCAACGACGGGTCCCACTCTGTGGGCTCAGGATTCATAAAAAGTCTGAGCCCTACCTTGAAGCTGCACAGAAATGCGCTTTTCGCATTCAAGTCCTACTCATTTTGAAATGAACACACTTGCTTTGCTGTCACACGCTGTGTCTAACAAAATACAAATTCATTTAAAGAACTGACCCATTTATAAGTTACTGCCACAGTATTTTATTAAAACCAAAGGTTACTGAGTCCTTCAACAGGTAGGAAGTACAAAAAATTTTAGGTTTTCAAGTGTATGAGAATCACTTCTCTGCCCTATTCCCGCTCCCACCTCGAGCCTGGATATTTTTATTCTTTTCCTTTGGCTACGTAAGCCTGAATCTAAAACAAATATACAGGTAGTTGATATTTAGCTAAGTCGTTAAAGCTGTTGGTTTCTCGGAACTGACAACCTTCCCCATCCCCATAGCAAAGGGACATGCATTAATGCTCTAAGCCCCAAGATCTGGAGATCTGAGCACTGCATGCTTAATGGAGAAATGCAAACACCACCGCAGTGAGGCAAAAAGAGGTCAGAGACTCATTTCCGTGCCTGGCCCTAGGGAAAAGAACCACGCATTTCAAAATAATGCTACAGAAGAACAGGCTGGAAAAACAGACATCCAAGTGGCTCAATCTAATTCCAGGCAGAGAAAGGAATCAGTTTCCCAAACTGAGAAGATGGGAGTTTCATAGCTTTCCACCCCTCTCACCAAAGTGCAGGCTTGCATGGAATTGCTGAATAAGAGCGTAAAATACTCTGGCCTTCACAAGCACTCCCTATGGCTGAGTGCCACTTCTGCGACTGGAATGGAGGGGCCATCAGGAGCACAGCCCACCCTCCTTCCTCCCCCATGTAAGCTCTGTTGGGCTGGATACCCCAAGGAGGTCTGAAGGACTGGGCAAAGGCTCCGTGCCTCCTGCAGCCCTAAACTACAGTGCAGAAGAACATCAGCCTAAAATGGGGGCGTGGAGGGAGACTGTGTGGGGCCTGAGCCAGGGGAAGTCCTGGCAGGTTGAGAGTCCCTGAGACAGCTGATTATTCCTTTGCCATTTGAGTCACTCACTGATTCCCCAACGTTTTTCTCAGAGTCACACACTGCCAGGGACCTAGTATCTGACTCTCGCAGGAACGGGAACCATGTGATGTATTAACCACTAACCCCTCATTTTAGAGATCTAAAAACTGAAACACCAAGGCACTTAGTAACATCCCAATATCACAGCAAGAAACTGAGTCCTAGTCAAACCAAGGCCCACTGCATCCCATGCACATACTTGTACACTATGCTGCACTGTCCGCCCATTACTCCAACAGGGCAGTGAGAAAGCTTACTTCACATTCTAAAGCCTAAGCGCAGAATTATTACTGCTGATAAGTTACTCAACATACAGTTAGGTTTAGCCCCAATTAAAGAGCTGACAAAATTATCTTCCTATATCGAAATGACATTAAGTACACCTACTATTAAAGGTCTACACCACTGGTTCTCAGTGGAATAGACCCGTGGGAGCGTTTAGAACTATCTGGAGAGCTCTGATTGTCACAGATCACAGGGTGCTGCTACCACCTCGTGGACACAGTGGGGGGTGCAGCTAAACAATACCCAAGATGGTTCACCCACAAAGAACTGGAACAAAAAAATGTCAACACTGCCAAGGTTGAGAAACTCTGGACCATACCAAAAACTGTAGACAAAAAAATCCCTACAAACCATCCTGACAGTCCAGATGCAGTTCCTGGTAGAGAGGCTGGTGATGGGTGACCATTCTCATGGACCCAAAAGTTTGGTGCCTGCACCGCACCTTGCCCTGCTCTAGCAGCTCCCATGATGCGTCTGCACAACCACAGGAAGGGAAGACAGACCCAAGTTCTTGAATGTGGTAGTCTTGTGCTTTGCTACAAATTCTACTAAAAGTGTTTTAAGGGAAGTGGTTGGAATTAAAATTAAGGTCTGGTTTTGACATTATCAGCTTGTTATCCATACTAACCCAGTGCCCACTGTCACACATAATCAAAGGGTTGGCTGTTTGTAGCAAAAACTCAGATATTTTGACCTTCGTGGTTTTAGAGTCTGAACAGTAGGGCCCAGGAAGGACGCCGGGCAGTCAAGACAGAGAGGAGCTTACGCTTTGTTAAAAGAGGAAGCTCATAGGTGTCTGCAATTCAGCTTAAGAAAAGCCTGCAGATATTTCTAATGTGAGAACTAATTAGCACAGTTTCTCAATTAAAATGTGATCACAGCGCCCATCCAATTTTAAGTTTAATTCAAGCGTGTGTGTCCCAACCTGGACTCCAGCCGCAGGGGAAGTCAACGGGCCATAGTGGCCAGGAGTTAGGAGGATTAAATCAGAACTACTCCAGCGTTCAGGCCTAGATTTTTCTACAAGGAAAACCAGACCGAAAACGAGAAGCAGCAACAAGCAGAGGCCACCTCTGCCGGGGCCCCAGAGAGTCCGTGTGCGTGTGCCTCCAAACCACATGCAGCAGTCTGCGCCACTCAGTGATTGATGTCTTTTGTTTTAATCGCCATTATCAACAGTCTAATTCTGTGCCTTTGCTTAACATCAGTGCAGGAGATAGGAAGCTGAGTTGAAGTCAAAAGTCAGAAACACATTCATACTCAGAAAATGTCAAATGAAATGGAGGTTCTCTATGGTGTGGCACCTGGAGGCTAACTGGAGAAAGTAAAGGAATCCACACCTTGTAGACACTTAAAACCTTGATCAAAAACAGGACATACCTACTCACAAACTCAAACACACATGTGTGTCTTCCCTCAAAAAAATATTGACTGCTAAAGATGAGACTGCAGAAGAAAGCTGAAAGGCCTGTGTACACACATGCTCATACTCACCAGCAAGCACAAAACATGCTCCCCCACGTGCCCCCAGCTGGCTGAGAGTTAAACCGACCTACGTTTGAATACCGTCTGGTCATGCGTTAGCTGCCCAACTTACTTCTGGTGAGTTACTTAATATTCTAAGCATCAGCTTCCTCACTTGCAAACTGGTGATAATGGTTAAGTCACTGGCAAGGCTCTGTGTCACCCAAGAGCTCAGCAACCCACGCCCCACTGCTGTGCTGGCACCCCGTGTGTTCTGCCGCATTTACCTAGTAGCTCTCTCTGCCCAAAACTCCCTCCTCCCCCACTTTGCCTGACTAAAGTCAATACATTTGTCAACATTCACAGGCACCTGATATCACCATTCTTGCAGCTGGAGGGTGCTAGGTGCTCCTCCTTCAATGACCGCCCCTTGTCACACCCAAATGTACCACTCTGGTCCTGGCCACACGATTCAGTTAGTTGGGAGTATCATTCATGCACCAAAAAGTTGCAGGTTCAATTCCCAGTCAGGGCACATGCCTAGGTGGTGGGTTCTATGTCCAGTCGAGGTACATACACAGAAGGCAACCTATCAATGTTTCTCCCCCCTCCCTCTCTCTCCCCATCCGGCCCTCCCTCCCTTTCCCCTCCAACTTCCTCTCTCTCTCTAAAAATCACTGGAAACATGTCCTTGGATGAGGATTATTTAAAAAAAAAAAAAAAAAAGTACGACTTTGTTCAGCCTCCCCCTAGACTGTGTGGCCTTCCTCAAAGTTCTCTGTGGCCAATGTATTTCCACAGTGCCTTGCAAATATGTTCGGAGAGATTTAGTGAGCAAATGAACAAAGGTCCTAGCAAAGGAAGAAAGATCGGGAACACACAGAAGCCAAAGACTACAATGCACCTTAAGGAGAGAAGAGTTCAGCAGGAGAAATCAATCCCATCACAGGTTGCAGAGAGGTCAGGAGAAAAAGACAACTGAGAAAAGAACAAGAAATTAGAAATGATGTCCCTGGCAGCCTAGAAGAAGTGTGGTGAGCATCATCATCAACTGTTCAAAGCAGTGAAGGAAGATAAGAGGGGCTTATTCCTTCAGGAGAAGGAGAAAGTGAGGTTCCCACTGGCTGAGCCTAGGGAGAGTGCTGGCCAGACAGAGGAGTCAGACAGCCACTTTAAGAATTTAATAAGGAGCCCAGGTCAATTCCCAGTCAGGGCACATCCCTGGATTGTGGGCCAGGTCCCCAGATGGGGGTACACAAGAGGCAACCACACACTGATGTTTCTCTCCCTCTCTTTCTTCCTCCCTTTCTCTAAAAATAAATAAATAAAATCTTTTAAAGAAAGAAAAAGAGAGAGAGAAAGAGGAGCCCAGTAGAAAATGGCTTTATGAGAAGCAAGGAGGATGGTCAGTTGGAGAGAAAAAAAATAGTAATTTCTATGAAATAAACTGGCATGCTTATAATGACTTCCTCTTGGCACAGGTTTTTGACCTAGGAGCAAAGACACTGTTTACTAACCCATAAGAAGTTAGAACATTGAGGGGGAAGGCAGGACCAAGAGTCAAAATGCAAGAATTCTAAAACATCCAACCAACCTTGGAAGAAGAAAAGCCAGGAGCATGATGACATATTAGAATTAATATAATTGAATAGTATAAAATATATTTAACAACATAAAATATTAGCAAACATGACAAGAATGAAGAAGCAGTCCATGTATAAATACCCTTTCTATTCAACCCATTCTAACAACTCTGGAAACCATCTAGGATATCACATATTGGCACCAAAAAGGGAGGGGAAAAGGTACACATTAGGACAAGGGAGACAAAACCAGCAATAATAAGTAAATGGCTTCAGTTAATTTAGAAATGTACGCAATGATTACACACATCTGTGCTATTTCCTCGTATTACAAAAATCACCCAGAGAACAAGTATTCATGTCATATGAAAACATCCCAAATAAATACCCTGGATTAAAGCTTCTAATGTTTGGACTAAAAGGAGGGAGGAGGAAATATCAGACTGTCCCATTTTAAGAATTTAACGAAGAACAGGAAGAAAAATGCTCCTCATAGGTAGGAGTTGATACAGGAGGATTTGAAAGCAATCCATTCTCCAAATATATTTATTTCTAATTATGAAATACTTCAAATATACAAAAATAAAAGTTCAGAAACTACTGTTTGCAAAACCAATGTACTCAGTCACCTAGTGTTCACTGACAGTGATAGTTACTCATAATGATTTCAGAGTTTAACAGAGGAAACAGCACAAGCACACCAACCACCCTATTAGGCCGCTTGCCTCTCCTCCCTCCCCAGGAGTCAGCACAGCCACACCCTCAGAATGTGTCTCCCAGACCTGGATGTGCTTGGCGCCGCCCTGGACCACAGGTGATGTTGCTCCGTGGAGAACTTAATCCCTTTGTTACTGCTTTTTTTCTAAAGAGAACTTCATAACCTTTTAGGAATATTATAGGTAAATATAAAACTTCTTTGTCACTTATTCTCAAGTAGATTTCTATAAAATACATATTTATATTTCCAGGAAACCATAAGAATGAAATTATGACGATAATATCTGTAATGAACAAACTCTAGGAAAGATCCTAGATTTCAAGGTTCTTATAATGTAACTTTTTCCTACCTGGAGTCCCAACTCCAGGAAAGAAAAACAAGTTATTTTACCCTCCTCACCAAATACTTACTAAACGTCTCCTGTGTACAAGGTCTGAAAAAAAAACTTGTTACTCAAAATGTGGTCACTGGGCTAACAGCATTAATATCACACCCAACTATGGACCTATGGAATATGAGTCTTCATTTTAGCAAGATCCCCGAGGGATGTGTATGCACATGAAAGTTTTAAGAAGAGCTGGTATAAAGCACAAGAAAAGTGACAACCTAGAGTAAGGCAGAACCAAATCCACCCACCCTTCTGCCAAACTTACACTTTTGCATGCAGACAATGTGGCTTTCAGGTGTTACCCCTGCATGCATCGTCTCACTGGACAAGGGTTATCAACCAGAGTGGCGTGCTTTCCCACAGGACGTCTGGCAATGTTTGGAGACGTTGTCACAACTTCTCTCTAGCAGATAAAAGCCAGGGACGCTGCTAAACACCCTATAATGCAGAGGCTGAGGACAGTCTTCCACAACAAATAATTATCTGGTGTGATGGCGTAAAAAAAATAACAAGAGAGTCCCACCCATGATTTCTTGGCTAAAATGGTCAATTGTTAACTTCAGTAATTCAAGGAATTGATTTGAGAATCTGCTTCCATAGGGGGGAGAATAAACCAATAACTAAAAACACTTCATGTCCAACACTCTTGAGTAAAGAGTTTGTAAGTTTTTCACAAGAGTTCACACCAAATTAATAATTATTAATATTGAAAACCAAGACCAGTACCCTAAAACAATAAATGCACATGTTAAAATATTCCACAATTTTATAAGCTGAATTCAAAAGTAATTACACTGCTACCATACATACTTCTCCAAGAAAAACATTCTGGTGTTTATTTAACTTAATTAATTCTTCACTCTCTCCTACAACACAGGATCATTAGTAAAGAAACACTTTGTCCACTTCAAGATCACAAGCATTCACTGGGTTAATTCCTTCATTGAAAAGAAACCTCATGCAAACAACAAAAATTTAAGGTGAAAGAAAAAAACCCTCTGGTATTATCAAAAGCTCAGGTAATTGCATCAAAATGTTACGGAGGAATCATTTCCCTTCTTCAGAGAAAACAGAATGACAGCACTTGATTGGGGTGGTGGGGGTGGCCCATGTAGAAGAGGAAAACGGGGCCCTGTGACTACTCAGAAGATGAGTAATGAACTGAGCATGTTTTCATTCAGATGAATGTATTTCTGGGGTGGGCACTGCTTTGAATGGCCCTATATCGACTACTGGTAAATTCTGCTCAGAGAGAGAGCCCTACAGTTGAACGTGATATTCCACAGCACAGGTGGCAAACACAAGGCCTGAGGGCTGAATCCGGCCCTTCACCTTGTTTTATCCACCCAGCACCTTGTGTCTACCCAGCAGTGGTGCCAAGCTCCTTGCTCCTAGTTAAGGAGTAGTTACATTTATACAGCCCTAAAATTACATTCAGCCCTTTGAAGGCAACCTCGAGGCTGATGTGGCCCCTGGTGAAAGTGAGTTTGACACCCCTGATCTACATTATGAAAACACTTAATGTAGCACATCCTGAGACCTCATATCGCACTAAAAGACAAGCGTACTCACCATCTACACTAGAATGAATCTTTGGCATTGATTTTCTAGCTGTGCAAAAATATGGAAAGAAAGCAATTCATATGATACTATTATAGTTATTTTGGGGGCTCATGAATCCCATTTGACCACATTCTTTAATTAAGTTACCAAAGACCCAAAGCCATGGGATAGAGACTAAAACTCTCATGCCTTTTCACTTCATTCCCCTTTCCCTGCATTTGTGGAAGGAGGAAGAGTTCTGCCTAAGAGAAGCTGAGGACTTACACACTCACCGATCTTTACACAGTTCTGCCGCCCCCAGAGAACTTTAGGGAGCAATGTGTGCATTCCTGAAAGCTCAAGGTTAATATAATGACCACTTTCACTACAGAAATTCAGACAGAATCTCAGAATTAACTACCTTGGGCAGGGCTGGCTACACCTCCACAAACCGGTCTGCCCACTTTTTCAGTTGACCATCATGAGAGGCCTTTGCCTCCCCCCTCGCCCCTCCCCACCCCGCCCTGCCCTGCCTCCCTTTGCCTGTCTCTCACCTTTAATGGGCTGCAGCAAGCAGCTTAGAAACAGACCAAATGAGAGCTTGGGGCAGGGAAGGGAGAGTTGTTGGGCCACACCAAGACATTCTTTGTTTTCTTTCTGATTTTAAGTTACTGTATAAAAGCAGCATTTCCTCCATTTGCAGAATGACTTTAAGTCTCAGTTTGTCCCTTTATCAGGGCATTAAATCATCTTCATACTAAAGATAAGTAGAAGAGGCTGGGCAAATGTTTCAACATCAAAGTGATATATGTCTCATTACCTGGTCTTGTTTCTCATGCAACTCATATCCCTGACTTTTGGTCTCAATATATAAAACTGGCCCCACCTGCTGCAGATGCTCTTTTGTCACGTCTCTCTCAATCTGTCACTGTAGAAAAGGCTGCCGTGTTCTGAGACACCAAGATCGAGCACAGTAAAATCTGTACCTACACAGGACACAATGCGCTACCATCAGTACCACCGCTAAAGAAAAAAACACCCAAGAACTGGAAAATTACTACCAAAATTGTCTTGGATTTACCTTTAGCTGGTCACTCAAGTAGGGTAACCCTTTAATTTGCCTCTGCTGTATCCAACCAGACAGGGGCACAGGCAGGCAGCAGAGGTACCCTTGCCCCTTCCCCCAACTAGCATATGTCAAACCTTAACATCCTAAAAAGCAGACTATTGTCTGCAACTGCTTAAAACTAGGCCAACCCAATCAAGCAAGGCACACCTGCACTAGAAGTTTGCCTGGGCCAGCCAGCCCCTTCAGTCAACCTCACAGCGGGGCGGGGGCAGGCAGCGAGGAGCACCGCATGGCATGCGTGCTCAGACTCTCAACACATGGAGGAACCTGAAAACACAGCTCTGGGCCCATGGCATCAGGCCACATGCAGACACGGTGCAGCTCAACAGTATATGGCACAAGACTGAGAAAAATGTCTTTATACAGATCTACAAGGAAAGGAACTCTGGCTCTCACTAAATCACTTCTAGGAAATTCTTCACTCTTTCTAGATATACTGGCTTCAATGATGTTTCCATATGGAGTAAAATTTGGCTCTCAAACATTCCTGAAAATTCCTCACTATTTCACTACATAATTATCTTATATGATATTTCCCTCTATAGTACTTTAAAATGTATTTACATCTACATTTTTTAATATTGTAAACCCTAGTCAATTACTGAGTCAATTACTGCACCAGACGGACTGAGTGGGGGCTGTGACCCCTGGGGGCACACGGCTTATCCCTGTGAGTCTGGCTCTTAGACTAAGCTGCATCTGACCATCATGGAACAAGACAAAATTAATTACTAGTCAATATACAGTAAATATGATGTGAACCATGTATGTAGTTTTACCTTTTCTACTAGCCATATTCTTAAAAAGTAAAATTAAGCCCTGACTGGTACAGCTCAGTGGGTTGGGCATTGCTCCACAGACCAAAAGGTCGCCGGTTCCATTCCTGGTCAGGGTACATGCCTGGACTGCAGGCCAGGTTCCTGGTGGGGGTGTGCGAAGGCAACCGATCAACGTTTATCTCGGACATGAATGTTTCTTTTCCTCTCTTTCTCCCTCCCTTCCTTATTCTCTAAAAATAAAAAGTTAAATTAAGGTTACTAATATGCCCTGGCCAGTGTGGCTCAGTTGGTTGGGCACCATCCCTCAAACCGAAAGGTCACAGGTTTGATTCCCAGTCAGGGCACATGCCTAGGCTTTCAGGTTCGGTTCCTGGTCAGGCTGTGTATAAGAGGCAATCTATGTTTCTCTCGCACATCAATATTTCTCCCTCTCTCTTTCTCCCTCCCTTCCCCCCTCTCTAAAATCAATAAGCATGTCCTCGGGTGAGGGAAAAACAAAAAAATACTAATATATTTTGTTGAACAGAATATTTCTAAAATATCATTTCAAATGTAATCAATATTAAAACATTTTACTTTATTTGTATGAGGCCTGTACAATCCAGTGTGCACTTTATCCTTACATCACATCTCCATCTGGACTGGCCACAGTTCAAGTGCTCTCCAGCCACATGTGGCCGGTGGCCACCGTACTGAACAGTGCAGATCCAGAATGGGCTTTTATCATTTGCTTGTGTTTGTTTTCTAATTTATAAAAATAACGCAAATCAGTTTTTCAGTGGGAAAAAAAAACACAGAAAAGCTCAGTGTAGAAAGGTACCCAACTCCCACATCAAAAATACCAGAATGTGTTATGTCCAGAATATATATACTTAGGGGTAGGCTTTTTAAACAGTAACATCTGTAGCAATAGCTCTTAAATCTGATGTGTTAAACAAAGTTCTGAATGAAGTAAAACAGATGCTCTGTTTTGACAATTTCATACCTTCTGAGACTATTTAAATGAGTACATCCTCGAAATGTGGAGTCTTACAGGGAACCACTGTCATTCAGGGAAACGCTGCCCCTCACATTACCCACGGCCCTCGGGCTGTCCCGCCTCACCCACTCTCCGCTCCTGTCATCTACTACGCCGCGTTTCCCTTCACCAAAGGGGGGAAAAAAAGGAGGGAGGGAAGGGTGCCTAACATGTAACAAAAACTTCATTTCCAGAATGTGGTGGGCTTGGCTATATGCACTGTCTTTTGCTTTACTATTTGGCAATTAACTTGGAGGCCATAAGAGCCCTCTAAGACATTATTTCCATTGTTTTCCAGGCCTCGCCTTCGGGAGTGACGAAATGATGAATTCCACCACCCCTCAGCCCCCAGAGTCCTGCTCCCGAAACACCCTCGTCATGCGGCAAGTCATTCCCGTGCTGTACTTGATGGTCTTCATCGCGGGGATCCTGCTCAACAGCGTGTCGGCGTGGATCTTCTTTCATGTGCCCAGCTCGAAGAGTTTCATCATCTATCTCAAGAGCATCGTTGTTGCTGACTTCCTGATGAGCCTGACGTTTCCTTTCAAGATCCTCAGTGACGCAGGCCTGGGCCCCTGGCAGCTGGGCGTGTTCGTGTGCAGGGTCTCGGCGGTGCTCTTCTACGTCAACATGTACGTCAGCATCGTGTTCTTTGGGCTCATCAGCTTCGACAGATACTACAAAATCGTAAAGCCTCTCTTGACATCTTTCATCCAGTCAGTGACTTACAGCAAACTCCTGTCAGTGATGGTGTGGCTACTGATGCTCCTTCTCGCTGTCCCCAACATTATCCTCACCAACCAGAGTGTTAAGGATGTCACACGTATAAAATGCATGGAACTTAAGAACGAACTGGGACTAAAGTGGCACAAAGCATCAAACTACATTTTTGTGGGCATCTTCTGGATTGTGTTTCTTCTGTTAATCATTTTCTACACTGCTATCACAAGGAAAATCTTCAAGTCCCACCTGAAGTCCAGAAGGAATTCCATCTCGGTCAAGAAGAAATCTAGCCGCAACATATTCAGCATCATGTTAGTGTTTTTTGTCTGCTTTGTCCCTTACCACATTGTCAGAATCTTCTACACAAAGAGCCAGACGGAAGCTCACTACAGCTGCCAGTCCAGAGAAATCCTGTACTACGTGAAGGAATTCACTCTGCTGCTGTCCGCTGCCAACGTGTGCTTGGACCCCATTATTTATTTCTCTCTATGCCAGCCTTTTAGAGAAATCTTGTGTAAGAAATTGCACATCTCACTAAAAGCTCAGGATGACTCAGAAACGTCCAGATCCAGGAGGGCACACGCAGCGCCCGAAAGCACAGACACGCTGTGACCCCCACCGCCGCTCCAGCACAGCCCTAGGTGCACGTGTGACCCTCAGTTACCAACAAGAGGGGCAGATCTGAAAATGGCCATGACATTAAGCATCACCTCTGAGCATTACTATCCAATTTAGCATGATAATAAATTAAAATATAAGTTTCCATGCTTATGTGTAACACGAAAGAAAAAAATAATACGTGCACATCTTTCAATCATATCAAAATAGGTTTAAATTTATAATCACTAATCTGGTCAGTCAGTTAATGTAGAACTGTAAATAGCAAATAAGAAATAGATATGAAAATAAGAAGCAATCAAGACAATTCCCACTGGAATACGGGTGTCTTCCATCTCTAAAAACAAGAATTAAGTTAGTAAGTCATGGAAATTTTTTCAACAGGATCATTAAAGACCAACTTAAAAGTAGGCACAGTTTGATAAAAGACTAAAGGCCTGGTTAGTGAAAGAGTCAAGTTTTCTCTGATTTGAAGAAGGAGAAAAAGCGGACACTCAGAAAGTCACTTAAGAAATCCCCTATTGATTTATCTCATGGCATTTCAAAAGAAAGCAGATAAAAATTATATACTTTGCAATGAAAAATGTAATTTTTTTTCTGATAGCATTTTGAGGATGACATAAAATGCATTTTAAACACGTTCTCTACAGAGAATTGTTAAGCTACTTAATGAGCCTGGAACTCTGGTGTTAGAATATTTTTAGAAGTGGACTCTCCTGAGGGAAGCTGGGTACGGCATGTGTTGCCAGCATCCTCCTCTGCTCAGTGGTGTGGACGAAAGGAAAGGATGGCCGAGAAAAGACAGAAACAAACACACACACTCTCTCTCTCTCTCTCTCTCTCTCTCACTGTTGGGCCAGAAACATGCATTCTTCTCTAGGGGTGAGTGAAGGAGTTTTTTTAAGAAAGCAACTGGACTTGATTTTTAAAAATCTAAAATTTATAATAATGAGTGAGAAACTATACATAAAATAAAACTTGACACATCACATTTTCTGAAAAAAAAATGAGTATGTGCAGATACGAAATGTTTGTTTGCTGGCGTATAAGTTATCAAAATGATTCTTTCTCTGCTATTAACTGGCATTCAGCCCAACTTTCAATGTTCTTTTGAATTTTGTAAGTCATATTTATATATGTCATTCTTTACTGTATATATGCTAATAAAACATTTTTAATAGTCTCAATTTTTTAAATAATCAAGTTATGAAAAAAACTACGATTACTGTATTTTTGGACTTTAAGACACACCAGATCGTAAGATGCACCTAGGTTTTAAAGGAGGAAAATAGGGGGGGGGGAAAAAACCCACTCCACCGCCCCACCCCCAGCGAGCCAGGCAAGCTACATTCGGACTATAAGACGCACCCCCATTTCCCCCTCAAATTGGGGGGTGCGTCTTACAGTCCGAAAAATATGGTGCCTCACAGTCAAGACATGGGGTGGTTTCTTTAATACACTCAATTATGCATGCTAATAAGGACATTCAAATTCTATTTACTGCTGTCTTTTCAAAATGAGTATTGCATATGCTCTAGGACCTATCAGATTTTAGACAAAGCTCAAAAAACACACCTTAAATTGAGGAGGAGAATGCAAAGTTTTTATATAATGTGCCCACTTTTTACTCTTGTAAAAGCTCCCTGCTCCCAACTCTGGGTCAAAAGACAAAATCACCAACCTACTAATAACATGCTAGGTCAAACTAAGCTTGCCGTATTTGTCTGTCTAAATATATTTGCAAAAGAAATTCACTGTGCTTATTCTTCATCATTTCCATTGGCCAGGACAAATTACTAAATGCTGGTGTTTTAAATACCCCTACTGAGCCACAAGACAAAATGAAAGTGAAAAAGAGAAGATGAGTAGCACCAAGTAATGCATTTGTGCTACTGTGCTATAGCAGATCAAGCATGTGAAAGGCAAGATTTCCCAAGAAACAACATGCAATGCAGATAAGGGTACTGCGAAGCAAGAGGTGAGTAACAGTCACTCCATTTCAGAACTCTCAGGTCCAGGGCTACAACAAAAACGAAAGGGCTGGAACACTGCTACGATGGACATCTCCGAGACCTTAGTGCGGGTACAGCCGGGACCGCTTCCCAGGTCCTTCTGTAGGTAAAGCAGTAGGGCAGGTCTTCAAGTGCTCGGGCTGTCTTGTGCAGCTCACAAACTCAGGTGCCCGAAGTGGCAAGGAAGGCCACGTAAATGCAGTTGTAAGAAAATGGATAATAATAGGGAATGCTGAAGATGACCGTGAGCCGAGAGCTCCAGTCTCACTGAGAGGCCGACAGGCCCTTTAGCTTCAGCCAATCATTTCTCCGTGTCATCAAGGGATTTAAAATCAGAAAATTTTAAATTGCTGGGGCAGTAATGAAAAGAAAACATATTTGTGGATAGAACATGATACACCAACAGGTGCTCTGCAACATCTGGAATGAAGAAGTCCTACAGAAAGGTACTCAGAAATGGCTCTTGGCTAAGACTAAAACTGCACTTTAACAGGAATCCTTACATTTTTTTTAACTAAACTGAGGTTTGGTGTTGATGCACAATTGATTCAACCACCTATACAAAAATACTCTAAAGTGTTTTTATGAAAGAAACATTTGAGACAGGAATCAAGAAACAAAGAAATCACAATCCTATAAAAAGATTACACATGTAACCCACCCACAGAGATGGCTGAACCATTTTATCTTTTACAAAATGCTGTCAATAGTAGTGCTTGTTTGGTGGTTATCTCCTCAGGTTCTTTCTTTTTAAATTATCTCATTGATTATGTGATTACAGTTATCCTGATTTTTCTCCCTTTACCCCCCTCCACCCAGAACCCCACTCCCTCAGGCAATCCCCACACCATTGTTCATGTCCATGGGTCATGTGTGTAAGTAAGTTCTTTGGCGGCTCCATTCCCTACACTGTACTTTACATCCCCACAGCTACTCTGTAACAACCTATTTGTACTTCTTAATCCCCTCACCTCTTCACCCCTCCCATCTGGCATCCATCAAAACGCTCTCTGTATCCATGATTCTGTCTCTGTTCTTCTTGTTTGCTTAGTTTGTTTTTAGATTCAATTGTTGATAGATATATATTTAATGCCATTTTATTGTTCATAGTGTTGATCTTCTTTTTATTAAATAAGTCCCTTTAACATGTCATGTAATAATGGTTTGGTGATGATGAACTCCTTTAGATATTTATTTTCTGGGAAGCTCTGTCCTCAGGTTCTACACTCTCTTTTCTCATCAATCAAAGCAAAATTTTTCCTTTGGGAAAATTTACCTTTCCCTGTTCTCGGCCATATACTGTTCTAGAGCCCATCCTGTCCCTGAGACATCAGGGTCGGCCAAAACTGTTCTTCATTCATGTCCAATTCCACTGGCCACAAGTTGAGATGGAACATGGCCCAAAATGACCCAATGAGAACAAGTCCCAAATTTCTGAAGAAATTCTCTAGAGGGCTTGCTGTCAACATGTAAAGTCTAGAAGTGCTTCTTTCATTTTGCTACCGCAAAAGGAAACCTACAGCGGTCTATGAGCTGAAACTGACACTATGCAAGGTGGCTAGGAAAGGGCGGTATGAACCCAGCCCTGGTCCTATCACCTGAGGTTCTCATTATCCCTCAACTAAAGCCATACCCACAACTGTGGACATTCAAGGCCATCAGCCAATAAATCTCTTTTATTGCATAAATGCTATTTTAATTGTATTTCTTTGTGACCTACAAATGAGAAGTCTTGATACATTGGCTTCAGCTAGAAAGGTAATCCAGAAACTCCAGAAAACACCCTTACACTAAGTTGTGCTCCCATCTGTTGCAGTAAATTATGTGCCATTCATTCTGCAGTCTGTCCTTAACCCACCTCTATTCTTTAACTGACTCTGGAGAAAAAGGGAAACTAAGCATCTTTTTTAATACAGAAAATATCTGTAACAAAGATAATATCATAAAAATTACAAACAAAATAGATTATTACCCCCCAAAATGACGTGGGATGTCTCCTGGGTGAAGAGCCTTGTGTGTTTGGGGCGGGAGACAACCGGCGCCATGCAGTCTTCAAAAGCAGAAGCCACTGTTTCCTTTGCTCACCTATTTATATTCTGCAAGTGCCCAATAGCATGCAAACTTCCACTGCATTACAAAATATCTCCCCCAAAGAAAACTCCTTAACAGAATATAGTTTTCCTCTCTCATATGCCACTTTTAAAAATGCTTTAACCATTTCATAACACTGTTTGCACAAAATGATTAAATGTTGTATTAGTTCATCTGTAGTATACATTTCTAAAACCTTATTATAAACTAGCTACAGAAAAAAAAATTATTCCACAAAATAAGGTTTCAGAATTGATAGGGAATAGGAGCAGCTACTCCACTCCTGTCTCCCCCACCTCCAGTAGAAGAAGCTAGGGTAAAAGTATGGAAGCAGCATTATAAAAAAAGGCCCATCTCAACAACAGCAGCAACAGAATACTTTCACTGACAGAGTTTAAGGGCTTCACTGTATAATTCTATGACTTCTCATGGCCCAAGTTAAACTCTCCTCCCAACCTACCTCACCCCACTTCCAAAACACTATCCTCAAGTGCTTTGGGAACCCGCAATGCAAGACTCTGGATCGGGGTCGCCTTGTCGCTCCACCCCCACTGTATCAGCACGTCCAGGGATTCGCCCCTCCCTCCCAAATCCCTGTGGCTGGAGAACTGCTAGGCCACCCTCCAAGTGCGTGACAAAGTCCTAAGGGCTTATTTCCCTATCACTGCATCTCCCGCATAAAAGGACACCGAAAATAGCTTATCATCTCCATATAAAGCTTCACATTACTGAAAACAATTTCTTGATAATCCTTTTTCTAAGCTAAAAGATTTTCTACATGTAACTCGCAGCTTTTTTCAAGCCATTAATTAGTTATGTTCTACTTTAACCCCTTAGCTGTCTGAAAAAATACCAGCTCTCTGACATCTTACTGACTGAAATGATAAATTAATCCTCATTTTGTTGGCAAGCTAAAAGGCAATTTCAACTTCATGTCCTAAGAAAATGTATATTTTATCTGTTTGATATTATGAAAGAATTTAGGTGAATAAAAAGTGATTTTTTGATAGGAAAACCAGTGTTTCCATCAATGCTATTCAAAACAACTTTACAAAATTACATTCAGGGCGGCCTGGTTATGATGGATGAAGCACTGAGGAATATTTAATATCTAACTGAAAGGAGTAAAAATCAAGCTGTACTCCGTCAAATAACGAGATGGCACTGGAAACACAGGAAGTCAATACACCTGATCGGTCTTCCTCCGACTTCCCTTCCCGGAAGTGAAGCACCGGGTGCTCCCCTCCCACCACAGCGCACTGACCTCACCCCTGCAATGGGGCCTAACTTGCCACCTCTTCCCACCTAACTTCAGAACCTCACTGCCTCTCACCCAAAACGACTGCGACCATCCTCGAACTGGTGTCTTGTCCTCCACTTTCTCCACTCACCCAACACATTCCAACACGGCAGATTTACCTTGCTGCTGAATGGACAGCTCCTCCCACCTCACGTTCCTGAGCTCTCCACTGCTTACTTATTAAAACATCGGAGGTTGACCAGGTTGATCCAAGATACGGTCTCATCCTTCTCCTCACACAGGTCCTGCTCAGATGCTCCCAATACTCAGACTGCCTAAGAGTCCCCAGACAAGGTCCCCACAGCCCAATCAACTGAATCATATCCCAAGCGTGACAGCACTCTCCACATCCCAGAAGCATCCCTTTATCCCACCACAGGTACCTCCTGGATTCCACGGTCCAGCAGTACATTCGTATCTTGCAGGTTCTGAATATTCCTTGTTACCCCTTCTACACTGTAACTGTCTCAAAGTCACAAAAATATTCCCTAGGATGGGCGCTGAGGTGGCAGCCTGCAGTCAATAAACATTTCTTACAATTTTTCTTTACTTTGTCAAAAAAACAAAGATTCGCATGGCAAGGGAAAGGGAGAATTTCTCCAAAGAACCTTCCCCTGGAAAGTAACTGCAGAGTTTTGTAAAATGTGCTCTGAGCTCTGAAAATATGTTACTCATAATGTCATTGAAAGGAGACGGACGATAACGACTCAAGTGGAAGAGAAAACGCACTCAGTGATAACCTTTAAAAGTTCTTCTTTAGGGATTTCCCTCCAATAATTATTCTATATCCACGTGTCAAACAGCAGTCACACCTCACACCAGAAAGGTGAAATGGACTGTACGCTGACCCAGTACCACTGTGCCGTCAGTAACAAGGCAGGAAACCAAAAGGAGGGGCAAGGAGAAGGGCAAGGGGGTATGCCCACCCGCTCATACAACCCACTTCACATCCCAAGAATGGGCCAAACACATTCACCTTCAAAACATTTCCAAACCCTTACTCTCTTTCATTAAAAAGGTACCAAACTGAGGCGGAGTTTCAATCGTGGAAATAGCATCATCTTGGAAGATCTGTATGTGCACCTTACTTTAAAAATGCTTTGTCTAGTTATGTCCATAACTCACAAATTAGAAGCTACTACTCTCAGACGAAGGAAAAAAGTCTTTGCACTAATTCAGGTGGGAAAGAGGATTGTGCTTTAAAAAAAAAACTTTCAAAATGTGAACCAAAAGCACAGTGGTTCCAGAGAGAAGGCTGATCCAGAGCCATACGGCTGCTACAGACCACCACAGTTCATTAACCAAGGAACAGCCCTCTGCTCCAAGATCATAAAAAGTTTCAGGATGCAAACTGCTGTTGAGCTGAGAGCATCCTAAACCGCAAATTCCACAAGGAGAATGTCAACAGTGGAATGCTGCTGCTCCACTGCCCCGGGTCACTCCAGCTTAGAATCTCTGGGAGCTCTAAATAGGCGGGCGGGGGAAGCGATGCCCTATTGGCCTCCTCTGTAACCACCGTCTCTGTCCAACACTTTCATTTTGAGAAGCCTTAAGTGCCAGGGCACTGGAGTCTAACTGTGCAGCTGTTCAAGAGGAATCTCCTACTGTCATGGATTTCCTTAAGGAAAGTAAGTTCTCAGGCCCGTGTCTGGCTGTGGCTGTGGCAAGAGACCCCAACATTCATTTTCCCCTCCTCGTTAGTTCCAGAGGGCTACTGTGCTACCTTTAAAAGGCCAATTTTAATAATGTTAAACATTAAAAATGACACTTCTACTGAAATACTGTTGTTTGGCATTTGTGCCCAATAAAATCAAAAGCATGACTTGTGTGGGCAGGGGAGACAGCTACAGAAAGATTTTTTCTCAACTCAAGGGGCAATTTAGCTTCAATTTTTTTATTTTAAACATACAAAATACCCATTACAGTAACTAATACATCATTTCTAATAAAAAGTATTGCCATGACCGAGGTAAAAAGAACCTCCCCACACTTCTTCCCACTGGGGTTTCTGAAATACTTGTTAGTGATGACCTGTAATTTCCTAGAACATTAACAAGATACAACATAAAAAACATGTGTCCTTAATGAAACAGAAAAAAGTGACTCATGGAAATTCAAATGGAACGCATGTTGAAAACAAAAACAAAAACAGGGACAACAGCCCAAAAGAAAGCCTATTCCGCTGAGAATGAACTTCCATGAAAAGCCAGGTGGCCTCAGCCTCGTTCTCCAAAGACAGAACAGTTCAGTTTCACTGTTGAAAGTGTGGTTTCTCAGTATTCCAGAAAGGAAACAGAACACTGAAACTAGGATACGTTAGCACCTTCATATTTGGCAATCCAGACACAAAACTGTGGCCTTAGTGGGTTTTTAAGAACAGTTAAATGCCTTTCTTCACTCTGTCTATATCTGCAAAGTGGACATGGATGCAAGTAAACACCTAAATACACTGACCTAAAAAAAGAAAAGAAGAAACTTTACCAGAAAGCTTTTTAGTGAAGTTTTCCTGCACACCATGTTGAACCATTCACTACTGAGTGGGCAGCCAACCCCATCCCACCAAATCCTCTCCATCCCCCACTGAATGTCAACGCTGGTCACAACTGCCCACCCAGCGAGCTTGTCTTTTCTGAGGCGTGGTTTTTGGTGAGTCCTATCTGAAAAGATAGGTCAATTCCTGGTGCGACTGTGATGCAAGTTAACATTGGTTCTTAACCAAAATTCAGGTACAGAGTCTGGGAAAGATTCGGATTTTTTCCTCTAGTTTATAAAGTGAATATGTTTTAAAAAAACAACTCTTCTTTTGCAAAATAAAAATAATTACATTAATTTGGGAGGACACCAAAATATCTGAAATAAATGGCTATGTTAATCATAAGCATCCGCACATTGCCTTTGTCAAAAGTTCCCTTTGACTCTTCTTAAATTCATTCTCTAGCTTGACATTTCCCATAGTCTTGAGAAGTTTTTCTGTTTAAAAGTGAATACCAAAAGAGATTCAATTTTAGATTTGGAAGAGGTTTCTTCTGACTTCTTCCAAATCATCTGGAAAAGTGACTAAGAATTATTAGGAAAAAAAAAGATAAAACCAAAGCACCTACCAAACTGACGAAGCAACAGAAGAAAGCAGACCATAACTGACCAGGAAATGGTTCTGCAATTACAAATCGACTTTGTACCAGCAGATTTAGAACTTCCTCAAATATGCTCGAAACATAA
The DNA here is from genome assembly GCF_022682495.2 of Desmodus rotundus. Taxonomy (NCBI): domain Eukaryota; kingdom Metazoa; phylum Chordata; class Mammalia; order Chiroptera; family Phyllostomidae; genus Desmodus; species Desmodus rotundus. Next base: position 59,640,958 of record NC_071388.1, on the reverse strand, counting down.
CCTCATCTTCTCTTTTATAAAAGCTACCCTTATTCAAGAAGCCTAGCCTAACAGAGCCAACTGATGATGTGGATAAGAGAGTGACTTTTCGTTAGGTCCTTCACACTGCCGGGCTCCGTTCAGACACCCAGTAAGCATTTGCTTGCCCACAGGCAGAATGAACAATGACCCAAACAATTAAAATGCATACTTCTACGCAGCCTAATAATTACTAAATACCTGTCCCAATTCACTAAGTCATTTGCGCCAAACTGGAAAAATGCTCATTTGTAAGTCTACTCTCATAACTTAGAAAAACAGATCCAATATATTCTTGAATGAAAAAATACAAACCATACAACAGTATGTACAATATAACAACATTTTTAAGTGGGTGTATATATACACGCAGAAAAAAATTTTAATGTATGTGCTAAAAATGTTAATAGTTATCTCTCTGCATCATAATTAACTTCTTCTATTTCTACTACCAGATTTGTCTACAATGAACAAAAAAGAATAAAGAGAAATAAAACATACAGTACTTTACCAGACTATGTTAAGTTACATTTTTTTGTTTAATAGGCGTCTCCAGCAGGATCCAAACTGCAACAATTCTTTAAAATTACAGATTTGAAAGGCTAATGAGTATCAATAAGTAGAACTACAGAAATTTTGCTTGAATACCTAATGTCTTTAACTCATAACCCTTTTCAAGGCACAAAAAACTGATGTTCTTTAAAATCATTATGATGCAGACACATCTTCAGTGTTTACTACAATGGACAAATAAGAAATTTCCCTCTAAAATTAGAATAGACAAATCCTAACTGCTTAAGAAGCACACATAAAATTGAAAAGAACTTCTTTAGGAGAACTTCATACAGTTAAACTCTTTGCAAACCACAGTTTCATCTACGTCAATATGCAACATTTTAAAACCACAGGAAAGGAAAGGAAATTTTTAGTACGACAGAGATCCTGCTGTAGCAGCTCAAGCTTCTCTGAAGACTTGGAGAGAGGCACCTGAGGCTCAGAGAATATACCCCCAGGTATGTCTTTTTAAATACTTAATATATTCAAGTGTCTTTCCTTGGAAGGGAAATCGATGATTTTCAGTGTTTAAACCAAGTAAGTTGGAAATGTCAGTATGTAGTGAGGCTGCTGTGTAAGAAGGCACCAGTTATTAAACTCTAACTAGATTCTCACTGTAACCTACACTAGAATTTTCTTCCATCTGAAGACCCCACCCATTCTCAAAAAGACAGCTTAATAAATGGAAAACTAAATACTTACCTATAGGTGAGCATAACTATTCAGTTAATTTTATAACTGGATGAACAAAGGCCATGTTGGTCTTCACAAAAAAGCACAACAATTCTTAAAATGACTTCCTTCTATGTACATTATAGTAGGTAATTTCAAGAAAATTCCATTGTGACTGCCATAAAAAAAAATCTAATAAGTTTATTTTCTAAGCAATGGGCACTTGATCCAAACAAAAGAGACACCTGGAATCTTTTCTTGATTTTGCTGGAGTACCTCTGGACACCTCAAATTTCCACAGGCTAGTAAGTGGTTGACAAAATATTTATCAAGCATTTAGTTTTCAAATTCATGCTGGAGAACACAGATGTTATTATAGTACAATGTCACCTCTAGTTGACATAACCAAAAAATATTAAATGAAGAGATTTGGTTTTTGTTGCAATAACCAAAGTGATAGACTTTTGTTAGACTGAGGTTCATGAAAAGCAGCTGCCAGGCACTACATGATCTCAAGCATTATCGAACAAATAGACACACTGTGGTTACTTTTAAATAGACACACTGTGGTTACTTTTAAATATATTAACCACAGGTGTATATGGTCAGTTCCAGTTGCAAAGAATATTAATTGATCAAAACAAAACATTCCCTAATCCTTCTGTTTACCATGCATTTGTCTACAAAATGGGGCTTTAGTGTATAATCATATGAGCAATGGGGACACTTCAAAAAACCCATTATTATGTTACTATTATGTCCCATTTGAAATATAAGAACATAAGCCCAAATCCTAGCAACTTATAAAGGAACAATGAGCAAAGGTGGGAGACAAGGATGAATTTACACCAACATTAGCTTTTGACCCAGAGAGGGAAAGAATGTTCAGGATGCCAGGGTACAAATAAATGATTAGTATGAAAAATCAGAGTCAGAGTCCTAAAGAAATCAGTGAAGCCTGGATTAGAATGTAGATGTGAAGAGCTTCCTCAAAGCATTTAGAATAGGCCGGATTCGGGCACAGGAAGGATAAAGGCGGAAAGTCTAGAACATGAGCAACAAGGTCAGATCCTAGCCTGTTCTAACCGGCTGTGGAACCTTGAGCAACACCCAAGAGCCAGAACTCAGCTTCCTCAGTTGGTCGAGGATTGGACTAGATGCTGTAACCAAGGTCCCCTCCATCCTTAAAATCCTGTCATCCCCAAGTTCTCTCACAACCAAAAGCACAAAGGCAGGATGAAACAAACAGTTCACGGAACAGCAGAGATCCCACCAATCTAAAGTAGAGAGGTGGGAATGAGACCGTGGGGATGCAATGCAGGGACTGCTAAGGTCATGGGAACTTCAAAAGTAAAGGAGGTCAGACTTACAGGATAGAGCCTACGTTTGGTTTTTAAATATATATATTATAGAATGAAACATCAAACTACATGAAGCCTAAACTTCTTTTATTTTTAGTACTCAGGAACAAAATTAAGAATGACAATTGCTTAGAATGTAGTTCCTGCCACATAGTAAGCTCTTAGCAAAAAGGCTGGCTGCTTCAGTGATAATAACCCTCACTGCCACCACCATTATTACTACGGTTGTTATTATTGGAGTGTTTATGAACACAGCTTCTGAAACCCATGGTCTGGCTTGGGATCCTGGCTCCATAACCAGCTATCTAACCTTCAGCTTCACATAACCTTGTCGTGCCTCAGTTTCCTCATATGTAAAACACAGACGACACCTACATGACAGGAATGACGGAAGGTTTAGTAATAGTCCATGTAAAGTCCTGAGCACAGTGCCAGATGCAAAGCACTTATTTTCACTGAGCTTAGTATAGAACGACACCATCCATGGACCCTAAAGTCCCATCTCAGGTAGGAAAGGAGAAGGACACGTACCCTTTCAATGACACTGACTTAGAAAGGTCTATGGACATCTACCTTACCAATCTGCTCGCACAGTTTCACCCCGTGGCGCATGTGGGGGATCATTAAATAAGTAGGCAAATTAAGCTTCAGAAAGGCTTCAAAGATTTTTGGTTTTGTTTTACATTTTTAGAAGTTTGAGTGAATGGGCTTATTTGGCTTTCTTAGTCAGCCACCATACTTACTAGTCACTATATTTAAGAAGATATACATCAATTTTTTTCCTGACAAAACACAAAAATAATCTTATTAAAACAAAAGAAAGGTATTTAATATGCATGAGGAGGGAGCGAACAAAGCAGCAGCCCCAGAAAGAAGGGGCTGTGGCCTCCAGAGTGTGAGTCTGACTGGACTCGGTCAAAAGCAGCAAACGAAGCCCAGCCCAGTTCCCTTGGAGGGAACGTCACATTGTGTCGATCACAGCGGTTCTAATCTAAGGCTCTGTCTTCTACTTCTGGGCTCGACTGCCGCAAAACCACAGTGAAAGAAAAAGAAAAACACTCAAGTGTTAACTTCAGATGTTTTGATACTAACATAACTGAGCTTCTCTTTGAGGGTTTGGTCACCAATGTCATCCATCCTTGTTCTAGAAGTCTTTAAAATACATTCTTTGTGAATTTTCTTAAGAACTCTGAGAACACAGAAACATCTATGCAAGCACTGTCCAACAAAAATAGAATGCAAACCACAAAGATACTTTAAAATTATCTAGTAGCTGCATTTAAAACAGCAAAAAGAAACAAGAGAAATTAATTTGAATAATATATTTAACCTAATACATCAAAAAATATTTTGACATATGCTCAGTATAAAAATATTGAACTATTTTACTAATTGTTGTACTATTTCTGTGAACTAGTACAATTTTACTACTTGTACTATTTTTTTAAATGTTTTGTACTAAATCTTAAAAACCCAGCGTGTGTTTTGCATGTACAACACCTGTCAGACTGGACTGGCCGCACTCCGAGGGCTCATCGGTCATAGGCTGCAGCCTACAACAGCAGGCTCACAGGTCGACTCCGTTAGGAAACTAGAGCCAGGAAAAGGGAAGTAATAAGCACCAATTCTAGACCAGATTCTAATCCTTCAACTCATCCTGCTAAAAAGAAAAATACAATAAATTCTGATTGTGAAAATGTTCTACCAGGTTAGAAAGTAAAGGGCCTACTTTTGCAATACTTTCTTTTAAATTTTAGTATAACTTCCTGTTAATCCTCACCATCCCCCTCAGACCAGTTTCCCCCAGCATGAGGAGTGCTACCAGTCTGTGAGAAAAGAACGACAGTGGCCTCAATGAAATCTCTTCAGGCTCAGCCACAACCAAACCATTTTACCCTAGCTTCCTCTCTCTAGTTCTCAGAATTTCAGTTTAATTCTCTCCTCCGCAAACCAACTTTCAATCCAACTGGTAACAAGACCTATCAGAATGCAAAAGTATGACGTCAAAAGTATCCTTTCTAGAAGTAAACCTACATGGGATTTCCCAAAAACACAAAATCAGACCATGGAAAACCCAGGCTACCTTGTAACATAAGATGTTCCTGTCAGTCCATACAATCTTATTAAGTTCAATAAAATTCTAAGAACTAGAAAGATTGTGAGTGCAAATGAATTCTAAAGAAAATTATTTCTAATTTTAACCACTAACCTCCCTTCCCTTCTTTTTTAACAGATTCTTAAAAAACTTTCTTTGGAGACAAGTCATTCTTCCTTTCCCACAAGATGACAAACAGTTCTATCTTCTGTCCAGTTCACAGAAATCTGCAACCATTCACATATTTCTTTTATTTAGTTTTCCTTACTGGATTTATTGGAAGTTGTTTTGCAACCTGGGCTTTCATACAGAAAAACACAAATCATAGGTGCGTAAGCATATACTTAATTAATTTGCTGACAGCCGACTTCCTGCTGACTCTGGCATTACCAGTGAAAATTGTTGTTGACTTGGGCGTGGCACCCTGGAAGCTGAGGATATTCCATTGCCAAGTAACAGCCTGCCTCATCTACATTAACATGTACTTATCAATTATCTTCTTAGCATTTGTGAGCATTGATCGCTGCCTTCAGCTGACACACAGCTGCAAAATTTATCGAATACAAGAACCTGGATTTGCCAAAATGATATCTACTGTTGTGTGGGTAATGGTCCTTCTTATAATGGTGCCAAATATGTTGATACCCATCAAAGACATCAAGGAAAAGCCGAACGTGGGATGCATGGAATTCAAAAGGGAGATTGGAAAAAACTGGCACCTGATGACAAACTTTATATGTGTAGCTATATTTTTAAATTTCTCAGTCATCATTTTAATGTCAAACTGCCTTGTAATTCGACAACTCTACAGAAACAAAGATAATGAAAATTACTCCAATGTGAAAAGAGCTCTCATCAACATACTCTTAGTAACTACAGCCTACATTGTATGTTTTGTTCCTTACCACATTGTCCGAATCCCATACACTCTCAGCCAGACTGAAGTCATATCTGACTGCTCGACTAGGAACTCGCTCTTCAAGGCCAAGGAGGCCACGCTGCTGCTGGCTGTGTCGAACTTGTGTGTTGATCCCATCCTGTACTACCACCTCTCAAAGGCATTCCGCCTAAAGGTCACTGGGACTTTTGTTTCACAAAAGGACAGCAAGGCTCAGAAAAAAAAATCAAGTACTGAAAATGATGTATAAATGTGGAGTCCTGTTATAATTTTGTGCTATAATTTCTTCCCCTGCCGGACAGTAACCACAGAACGACCGGGAAAGAGAGCCTCCGAATGTGACGACGGGCAGCTCGGAAGTGTGCCCTGGTTTACTGTGGAGCCGTTTTAACGCACACCGAGCAGTATGTCTTGGTCAATCATGCTCCTACAGCCACTTATTTGTACAAAAAAGCTAAAAATTCTTGTTGAACCAATGTAGAACTCTGCAATATCCATATCCAAGTGACTTCTGTGACAGAGACACAGAAGTATTTGTGGGGTATTCATTTAAATACCTGGAACTGACTTCTTCATATAAAATATGTAAAATACGGATGACCCGTAAACAGAGATTTGAACTGCACGAGTCCACTTATAAATTTTTTTCAATAAATACATATAGTACTATAAACGCATCTTCTCTTCCTTATGATTTTCTCAATAACATTTTCTTTTCTCAACTCATTTTATTGTAATACAGCATGTAATGCATCTAATATACAAAATGCATGTTAATCAGCTGTTTATGTGATCAGTAAGATTTCCAGTCAACAGTGGGCTACTAGTAGCTAAGTTTGGGGGGAGTCAAAGTTACATGCAGAATTTTTACTGTGAGGGGTCAGTGCCCCTAACCTCCTCATCGTTCAAGGGACAACTATACATTCTATGTAAGTTGCCATACACCCCTTCAGCAACACCATTTAAAGCCCTTTCGGTCACTTAAAAAATGAAAACAACAAAAAAAGGCCAACTTATTTTTTACATAAGACCACTTGAGCCTGATTTATTTTTAATCCACCACTTCAAACAAGGTAAACTTTTAGTTTACTAATCCAATTTTTAACATCTAATTGTTTCTGACAAAATAACTAAAAATTTTTACTTCCAAAAAGGCTTGGAAACGCATGGGTAGTTTTAAATGTACTGTACATACGTATATTCTACTTGAAGGTTATGAACAAAGATCTCCTACTGTTAGTAATGACAAGTCCAATGGTTATTTTTATTTTGTAGTAATGTGAAATAGACCCCGTAACATTTTGAAGGGGAGCTGTTAAATTATACTAACTGTTTTAGAACTAAAAACTCAAAGTTATGGAAAAATAGCACCAAATGGTCTTAAAACAGACATGCCAACTCCATGTAGCCAGGCCCCACTAGCGACACCGTGGTGCAGGGTTCGTCGGTGCTACTCAGACCCTGAAGATGAGTTGACCGGTGGGGCCAGCAGATTGAAGTGCCGGCGATTGCAGTGCTCAGGGTCACACCCTTCGACCTCTCTACTGCCAGTAATGCAGAAAGTCCAACGGATGGTAAAAGACTTATTTAGAGAAAAGAAGATTGGAAAGTTTAAATAAGCATATATAAGATTTTGTGCGTTTTTCATCTCAATAGGAAAAGCTCATATTAAAACCACTAGTAACCCATTAACATTAGCTCCAATGTTTAAGAAATAGTGTTGTTCCTAGAAGCTAACAAAACAAGTTTGATTCCAGATTCATTTTTAGATCTTCATTGAGAATTATTTTCTAAAGCCTGACCCAAGACAACTCTGTCTACAATTTCATAAATATATTCTCTGAGTTTGAAAATAATAAAAGAGAAAGTGCACAGTAAAGTGCCTATTACACTCACAGCACAATAAGTACGGAGCAAATTCTAGGTAGCTGGTGGCAACACTAGGAGCCCCATCAGTATCACAGATCGGACACCAACGAGGTACAAATGACTCGCCTGAGTTACAGGCTGGTAGAATGCCTATACAGTAGAACCTGTGCTTGCTGGGAGTCTAAGAACATGTTTTTACTAATGGGCAGATCAAGACATCATTCCTGTAAGAGCATTCATAAAACTAGTTTATTTTTTTCAAAATCTTTTGGTTAAGTCCCCTTTAGTTCTCTCACCTTGGCCTTCACTCACTAGGGCATCATCTTAGAGCAAGGGGGTAGAAAAAAAGAAAAATCTATTTTAAAAATCATATTCTTACCCTGACTGGTGTGGCTCAGTTGGTTGGGCCACAACACCAAATGTCATTGGTTCAATCCCCGATCAGGGCACATGGGTGGGTTGCGGGTTTGGTCACCAGTTGGGATGTGTTCGAGCAGTAACTGATAGATGTTTCTCTCTCCTGTCAATTTTTCTCTCCCTATCTTTCTCCATCCCTTCCCCCTCTCAAAAAGTAAATAAACAAAATCTTTTTTAAAATGCCATATTCTTATATTCTCCTCACATGCCTGAAAAGTTAGCCAAATTTTCCTTTTTTAGTAAGGAAGAGAACCAGGATCTACAACATTCCTAATGTCAATGTTACATTAGTATATATGTACTTTTACTTCCCTTTACTGATGGCTTATTGTAAATGACACTCCAATTAATGGGGTTATTAGGGCGAGTGGTGATGGAAGGCTATTAAGTATATCCATCCTACCACATCAATTTCCTATAAGTTCTTTTTATGATTATAATACAGTTGAATTATGTCCTAATTCATCACGACACTTAGCCATTAGAAATCTTTCGTGTTCTTTCCTCCAAGGAAGCAGACGGTCTTTAGAATACTAAATGCTGCAAACGACGGTGTAGCTAAGAATCACGTGAACAAAAGAATAAGAAGGTCCATGCTTGGGCAGCGCCCTGCTCTGCCACCCAAACACACAGAAGAGGGAGACCTGCAAAGCTCTGCCGACCCAACAGAGCACACGGCCCTCAACCAATTTCAACCATTTTCATCATTTTGCCATATTTGCTTCATTTCCCCTCTCCATTTTTTCTCTTTTTTTAAATAAACTTTTTATTTTGAGGTAATATAAAATTTATAAAAAAGGTACAAATATAGTACAGAATTTCCACATATCCCTCATGCAAATTTGCTCTAATGTTAATGCCTTATGTAACCATGATACATTTATCAAAACTGGGAAATTAACACCAATGTATTGCTGTTAACTAAACTCAGGACTTCAATCACTCCCCACCCCCACTTTTAACTCTATTTTAAAACAAATTCCAGATATGACGGTTCATCCATGAAATCTTCAGGACACATCTCTAATTATCAGGCTACTCTTCCTGCCGCCCTAAATAAACTGTGAGATTATTCCAGTACTATAAAAATGAGTAACATTGGTAACAGCTGAAAATGTTGATATATTAGCCAGTGATAAACAAGAATTATGACAACTTTGGACACAGCCCTAGACATGGGAAAAGTAACATGAAAAAAAGTATTCTGAATTAAAATAAAGGAAAAAAAATACATGAGTACAGTGACTTTGAAAGTCATTTCAGAGGAAGTTCCAAAATAACAAAATAAATAAACAAACCAATAAAGAAATGTAAAAAAATGTTTAGTTTGCTGACCAAAATTCCTCAAAGATATCAAGGAAACAGCATAATATATACTTCACCATTACATTTTTGTTAAAACAATAATAGTCTTCAATGAAAATTACTCATTAAAACTACGCAAAACAAAATTCTAAGAAAAATGATAGTGAACATAAGAATAAAAACACTTACAGATCCTGGCCCAATCTTTACCACTGATACTAAGAAACTAAACTTTTTCCCTTTAGAATAAAGCGCATCCCTCTTCACGACTCAGACACTAAATTTCCTGGCAGGTATTTCCCATGTGCTACCCAGTTCTTAATTTCAATGGGTCAAAATCCAAATCCATCGCACGTACTGCCTCTTCTCTGAAGCCCTAACCAACTTCTGAATATTTATTCTTGCAGAGTGGGAGAGACTCAAGAATGTCAAATGGTCCACCTTTGAGTGGGCAATTGGGTTTTTACTCAATTATTGCACTTATTTCAAAGCTTGTCATTTTATAGACATTTGTCTCCTCCTGTCTTATTCATCTTTCCTGTGCCCCAAAATTCTTACTCATCTGCATAATACCAAAAGTACCTACCAGAATACAGTGCATATAAATGCTACTCAATAAAAAGTTTCAAATTGAAGCAGGAAAACAAATTTAAACATTATTTGCAGTGACTCAAATGCTCATGAAAAAGCATACTAATATAGAAAATTCTGTTAAATCTAGTCAGCCAGTAGGATCACACCGCAAATTTGGACTACATCAGTACATAAGCTGTATGATCAAATTACAACCAAAGAAGCAACGAATGCAAGCACTCACCTGCTTCCATATGTATTACTCAGGCAAGCAGTTGAAGAGCCGGTGGTTAATGAGCCCATAATGAAATGATCAGGTTGTCAACTGATGGAAGCGCCGACTTACCAGAGGTATAGGAAAATGTGTTGCATACTGCAGGTGTCGCAGGAGGTCATAGTTAGATGGAAAAATTAACTCTCTTGGCTTTTCTCTCTTGAGCAACTTCTCCCCATTAACCGACATTCTTCTGCCCAAGGAAGGGTTGGCATTCTCACAGGGCTCTCCAGGCATGGGAGAAAAAATCTAAGTCATGTAAAACAAATGATGGAGATTGTAAGTGAAAGAGAGTGGAGCCAAAATCCAGTGCCGCATACCGGAGCGTCACACACACAAGACACTCATACAGGACCATTTCCTTATTGAACCACTAAGCAAAATATGCACAGAAATTTTCTTAATTCCCACAAACTTCGTATTAGATCACCAGGAGGCTGGCACCATCCTCCTCCTCTTTGAAGATGAGACAATGACAATGACACACGTAAGAAAGGGGCACAGCTACATTTCCTGGAGGACCAGAGATGAAATCAGTTGTAGGTCACTGTTTTCCCCTTAGGGCTGCATTTTCTATAAAAACACAGGAATAATTAACTAAGTCATGAATAGACAGAAAGGTTTTAGTCTGTACCCTAAATAATATTCTTCATAAAGAGTTACTCATTGAGATACATAAGGAAGAACACATAATTTTAGATAAAGTAAAAGAATGTATAGCAAGTCCAGAGCCAGGAAAGCTTTTATTTAGGAGCTAAATGTATACACAGCGAATCACCATGAACTGTTACGGTGAAACCACCGCACCCCTTCACTCCTGAGAGATGATGGCCTCACAATGAACGGGAGAGTCCCAGGCAGCTAACTAGGGGGACAGCAGTGTTCTAATTCCCGAAGGACGCAGAGCAGCGGGAACTGAGGGTGAACTGAAAGGAGGCAGCTGCGAAGGTGCTGAACTGTGCCCTGGGAGGAGTGTGGTGGGGTCACATTTACATCACAAGAACACAGGTCATTCCAGCACAAGAAACACAGGAACGGAGGCAAGTTGGGGGAGGGTTGGGGGGGTTAATAGTCAGTAAGAACTTGAAGGTTGAACCTACTGGAAATTCCGAACCAAAGTCAGTTTTAAAGTCACTCTTGTCTACTTCATCAAAAATATTAGTAGTTCCTGAGTCAATGCCCATACGTGCCATAATAGTCTGTTCCTGATAATTGCCAGAGAAAGAAAGTCACAGTGTAAGTTTTGTAGTTCATTAAGAAAATGAAGCTAAAACAAGACAGTACAACATCTTAACCATCCTATGTTTTATTTCCTCCTAGTGTTCTTTCCCCAAAATAAAGAAGTTTTAAGACATGCATTGCTTTGCAAAGTCACATTAGTTGTCCTCACCGCGAGAAAGATACTTTCCATTGTACTTTAAGGGAAAAGTGTGCAAACTTCCTGATAAAAACCAACTGACCATAATTTCCTTCTTTGGGCTCTTCCCAGTCACATGCTCACCATGTAAGCTTAGTAAGAAAAAATCTAAGAGTATATCTAAGATATAAGGTAACTTGATATCCAAGAATAGAAAAGAAAAATCAGAAGCACAGAAAAAACCTAAACAGCTAAAGTAACTTTAGTGGGGTTTTTTTACCCCTCATAACTTATACTGTGGATAAATTTAGAAACAAAAGTATTTATATCAAAGAAATATTTTTTTTAAAATTCCTGTACCATTTAGTCACCAAGTCTTAAGAGTATAAACTATAAACCAATGTGTGTAATTCTAATGTCAGGTTTTTAAGTAAGTATAGTCACTGTTTTAAAAATCTAATATTAAATGCTTAAACTATCACAGAACCAATATGAAGCTTTACTCTTAAGGAATTGTCACAATCTCTCAGCATTTTCTACCACTTCCCATCACCAACTTCATGTGTTTTTGTTTTGTTTTGTTTTTGCCTTGAAAATTTCCGTTTTTGGAACAATGTCCAAAATATCAGAAAATGCCTAAAAATTATAAAGTCCTACTTACAGAATAAAATACTTTGTTGCAAAAAATAATTTCAAAGCATTTGAAAAACAGAGATTAAGTTTTTAATTAACTGAATGAAAATACAATGCATTAAGACTAAAACAGACGCTCCCATTACGTATAAAAGAGTGGTGCCAGTAACAAACAGGACACGTCCGGGAAGATGCTCCTTAGAACAAAAACTGAGCCGGGACTTTAAAGCCAAAACAAGTCCGATTTTGAGGCACAACATTAAAGGAAAACTAAGGATTAGAAATACATAAAACTGAAAGTATATAATTCCAATCCAAAGAAAAATTTTATGGCCTATCAAATCCTTTCATTAATAGTTTTAGAGGATGCAAAAGAAAATTCTGGAAGATCTAAATTATAGTCCAACTGTCTTTGTGAGTGGGGAGTAGAAATAAATGAGCTTTGTAACAAGAGAATACAATTAAAAAGTGATCACCCTTCTATCACAAAAGAACCCTCCTCAGAGGGGGTCCCCGCAGAATTCGGGGCAGGGAGGCAGGCAGGAGAGGGCGGCAGGAGAGGGCGGCAGGAGAGGGCAGGGAGCAGGAACGCCACCCCCGGGGCCATTACCTCCATTTTCACGTCATGGTCCTTCGGGTAGTGCTCGTCGGCGTTTTCTCCTGCCGGGGACCGGGGCCGCGTGGAGGCAGTGACTGACAGGTCCCCTCGAGATATGAGGGTGCACATGTACGCGTCGTGGGAGAAGACGTCGTGCCGGATGAACTCGCAGAAGAGCAGCACCAGGTTCACAAACTCCGCCTTTTCACACTCACTGTCCGGGTCCGCTAGAAAGAGACAATTCAACCACAACTTCGGTCCCTCTGAGCCCGATAAAACAAGAAATAAATATTTTTTTAAAAAAACAATACCTAAGGCTTAACAATATGTTTACCACTTTTCATAATTTTATTTTTTTTACAAAATAAAAGATCATTGGAAAATTTACTATGAAGCACTGTGGCACATAAGTTTTAACTCTCCCACTGGAATTGAAAAATACTACCCAGTATGCTAAGTACGATTTCAAATTTAAAGACAGTGGTCCCTGGCAAATGGATAACTATTTAAAAATAATATAAACACAAAAAGTTTCAGGCTAAAAAAACCAGCAGACCCAGACTGCTGTCTTCTGGTTTTATTATTAAAGCTGCCTCTGACTACTGTCTATAGTTGGGTGCATCTGTGTATTGTGGGGCACGCTGTGAGCTACTTTAAAGGGGACTTCTCAATAGGACCGCAATGCAAGAGGTATTTGAAAAAAAAGTGAATGGGATCTACCGACAAGAAACAGAAAAACAATGAAATTAAAGGGACACACACGGGAACTCTTCAATCTTTTTTAATTCACAACCAGTCTATTGAACTTACATTATGACTCTTAATATTGCAACTATATTCTAAAATATCGTATCAGTACCTTGAGGGGTTAAAAAATGTTAAGACTAACATCTTAGTCTTAACTCAGCGCCTGGCCCCATCACACTCACAGAGGAAAAGGTGGATCCAGACAACACAACACTCGGTTCCCTAAACCTTAAGCCTCAACGTTTGCTCTAACCCACCACCCAGTTCACTGCTGCAACCTCTTCTACAGAGACAAAACAGCTTTCTCTGACAGAAAATGGGACCCAGAACCAGCAAAGTCGCAGGGGTGGGAAGTTTTTCCCGGAGAGAGAACAGGAGTAAGCCAGGACGATGAAAGCAAACAGCAAACATTGTCTCCCCCTGACACAAGATGAGTTAGTGCTGCTAATTTCCATTGCTGACAGTGTATCCTCCATCTGGCATCTCTGCTGTCTTTTCACTTTCCTACTTCATTTTCCCTGTTTCATTACTGTTCCCCACATTCCACCCATCAGCTTGACTCCAGCTCTGTCTCTTCCTCTCTCCTAGACCAGCCACCAAATGACAGAAATAACTAAGGTGCCACTCAACCCGAACGAGGCCCTCCTCAGAGCAATCGGGAGTGCTACCGTCTCTCGCTGCTTTACCTCTTTCTCCACAAACGTCTCCCTATCCCTCCCCTCTGCTCTTTTCCTCCCTTTTCTATCACTTTCCACTTTTTGCCATTTTTCTGTCATTTCATCACTATCTATCCTAAGACCCTCCCTGCTGTACTTCAACATATAAAAGCCTCAGGATAAGATCAAGCCCGCTTAACTCACACACACGATTTTTTTAGTGTCCACCCACAGTATAAACCCACTGGGTGGCTGTTTACTCCCCAAACCCTCAACTTCCCACCAACTACAGAAAAAAAAGACAGAAAAAGCACCTAAGATGACATGAACATCCAAGAGAGTTGGCAAGCAGCCAACCATCTTTACAAATAATTTCCTTGTATCTAAGACCTGGTTATAAGGTGCTATTGTTTAACTCCTGCTCACCTTTTAAGATACACAAGTTAGAAAATAAGAAATTTAGAAAATGGTTTGAAAAGAGAAAATTCCAAATTACAATATATAGTGAAACATCACAGGACCTATTTTGGTAAGAAAGATCTAGTAAGGGAAAATCAGTCCACTTAAATATAAAGGAAGGAGGTGCTCTATTTTTTAAATTACATAAAATTCTAAGCCTTTGAAGTTCACCTGATTTTAAAATTGCACAAAAGAGAACATGCCACAGAAATTTATAATGTACAGTAAAATGTGCATTATATTAAGTGCCAAGAACTTTTGATAACATGCAAATAAGAGCCCTGACCAGTGTGGCTCAGCTGGTTGGGCATGAGACCACAACTCGAAAGATCACCGGTTCAATCCCCAGCCACAGCACGTAACTGGGTTGTGGGTTTGGTCCCTGGTCAGTGCATGTGAAAGAGGCAACCAGTCAATGTTTCTCTTTCACAACCATGTTTTTCTCCCACTCTTTCTCCCTTCCTTCTCCTACCTCTAAAAATAAATAAAATCTTTTTTTAAAAAAAGGATACAAATAAGAAAGAAAAAGAATCACTTCAAAAAAAGGGAGTCATTCTCTTATTTAACATCTAGTAGAAAAAAACCTTTACTTACACAATGAGGGGGCCTGTGTATCTAAAAACCTCAGCAGAACATTCTGGAAAACAGGCAAACTAGATCCAGCAAGAGATGCCGAAGAAATGGACTCCTTTTCATCTAAGACCTCTGATTCCCCACATCTCTAAGATTAAAAATAAACAAGCACAGTTAATTATAAAGGACAAGTATAGTTACAGTGGGTCATGAATTTGTTAATCTTTTATTAAGTTCCCAGATTAAATGTAAAATTAATTAAGATTTCTGTACATATTTGTGGGCCATGCATAGTAGGTAAATATAATTTCTAAAAGTTGAGGGAACTATCCCAGAACAATTCAAATGAGTCCAAACAACACCCTTTTGGAAACTATTATTCATATGAATTATAAACTCTGCACCGTACTGTATGAGTATCCACTGAATACATAACAGTACAAAATAAAGTACTCACTATCCCTGTGTAAATTGCTAAAAATAACTTGAGGTGTCTTCATTTTCACTGGGCTCATGTTTAACTGTATTTTCCCTAGGAAACATTTGGGCATGTATTATTGAGTTCGATTCTTTTGCGCTTGTTTTTGTCCGGTGGGTATATTCACGAGAGTGTGTGGGGAGGGGTGGTGTTGAATGAGGAAGCTAACACAGTTTCTCCAATAAGAGCCTTTCGCTGACTCATCACACGTCACTAGTAAGACCTCTCCGAGCCTCTGGGAATCTCCACAGTTCATGAGACAGAAACCCATTCAGACAAGTTCTTCAACTTGTGTATTCGTTAGACAGAACTTACTAGAAGACTGGAAAAGAAACTGCTCAGAAGCAATCACGTCCTTGTTTTCTACTCTTTTTGATATCACTTTAATCCTTATTCTTTACTATTAGGTACTGATTTTATATTGGTATTTCTCCAAGCCATCATCTCTTTACAAAGATCAAATTTCAAAACTGATGTTTATTAGAAATCAATTTCTTAAACATCTCTGAAAGCATACATTTATACCTATTAAAATGACAAAGTAGGAGGGAGGTGGGTTCACCTGGGGTGGGGTGGAGGGATGGGGAGAAAAGGCATACAACTGTAATTGAATAACAATAAAAATTAAAAAAAAAAAAATGACAAAGTAGTCTATGTGTGCACCTCTTCTGAAAGTGACTGTGTGTGTGTGCACGCGCGTCTGTGTTCTGGGGCACGTGGGGGGAAGGGAGGGGATGACAACAACAATCCGAAAGCAACAAGGAAGTCTGAAAAATTCAACTTTAGTTACTGAAGTTTAATCACTGCAATTCACTGTAGAATAGAATTCACTGTATCTATTGATACATGTGTATAAAAAAAGAATGAAATACTTTTCCTAATTTGCACACTGTGAAATGGGCTCATGTTTTACACCTTAACTTCAGTATCTCCAAGCTCCAATTTTGACATGATCTTTTGTACCTGGAACGGTGCTTTCCCAACAGAGATGTTAATGAAAATATTCTTCCTATTTCATTTTCTAATAGCTTCCTAGGAAGTGGGTGCATTATCAGTACCAGAGAGCCAGCTAAGTGCTCATCCATTTATGCAACATTTTCTGGGCATCTACTATGTGCTGGGCACTATTCTGGGTGCCAAGGACCCTGTTGTGAAGCCTACATTCTAGAGAGACAGGCATTAAACAGTGAGCCAATAAGGAAAGTAAACCAGAGTGACTGAGGTATGGTGGGCGCCATTCACTGTAGATAACGTGGTAAATGGAAGACCTTCCTGAGTAGGTGACACATGTGGGGAATGCTACAAAAAAAGTAACGCTTCCTCAAACAGGAATGGTAGAAAGAAACTAGCCATGTAAGAAGTGGGGAGCAGAATGTGCCACCAGAAGGAACAGTATGAGCAAAGACCCAAAGATAAAAGCGAGTTTGGACGGACGGAGGGACAGGAAGACCAAGGCGGCTTGCATCTGTGTGCGCCCCAGGGGACAAAGGTAGGGGACGAGTGGGAAAGGCAGGCAGGGCAACTCATGTGAGGCAGCTCCGTGGGCCACATAAGGAGACGTCACGGAGTTTTAATGAGGGGACAATGTGATCTATTTCCACTTTGAAAAGATGGCTCCGGCTGCAGAGAGACAGGGAGAAGGCCCTGCAGGCCCGGGTGAGAGACGGCGGGGCCCGATCAGTTCATACACACCTATTCCGGAGGGGTCCCTGCTGAATCTCACAGGCACAGAAAACTGTCCCTTTCCCTTCAACAAAAGCTAATGTTTACGGAGTTAGATTTGTTTTCCCTTGATAATCTACTTCTGAGGCTTTAATTGCTTTTCTCTGAGGCCAGAATACAATCTCAAAAAATAATATAAATTAGTATCTATAATTTGATAGGCACAAAGTATTTCTGGTTCCACTAAAACATAATGTGGCTTTAAATTACATAACATATAAACATATTCACAAACATATAGAGTAATATAAAATACATACACATACGTGTGTATGAATGTATCTTAACCTCACAAAGGGAGATTTCTTTGTTCTCAGATATTAAAGTTTTATTTTAAAAGATAATTATAAGTTAGTCCAATGTATTGGCTGCATTAATTTAGAGGAAGCCTACTATGAAGTCCTTACGTGAATTTGTACATTCCCCCATTTTCCTTCAAAAGAAAAAAAAAAATAGCATAATGAGGATAAGAAAATAGAATCCTTTCCAAAACATTATTTTTACATGATGGCATTCAACAAGTAGAAAGAAAACAACCTACCTCTGCCTCAATTTCCGCTTGCCTCTTCTCCAAGAGCTTGGCCACAGCCATCGCCCTGTGCTTGCCTGACCGTTTGCAGCTCACAGCCCATTCACACAACAGCGTCACCACTGCTTCATCATTGGGGGCAACCTGATGACCGAGAGAGAGGGGTACCAGCCAGATCAAATGAAACAGCCACCCATGAGAGTCAGGAAAAGCAAGCAATGCAATTAGCTAAAGCTTAGAAGCTTTTTTGTAACATTTCATTAGTCATTTTACAAAGTGTTTCCAAATCTCAGTTGTAATTGAAATATAGAGAGTAAAACTTTAGTCATAAGGAAGGAAATCATGTACTTAGAACAGGTGAATCTGTGACATTTCCAAGAGAATTAGAATTTCATAAGCCTTCATGTACACAGGATCATAACCTAGCCCTATCAATGCCCCAGAACTCAATTTCAAAAGTCAACAGAAAGGGAAACAGACCAATGAATATCAAGAACAGCTGTTACAAAGCCCAAGCACTTCACTCCACTCTTGACCCCGTCAGGCCCTCCCTCACAGCCAGGTTATCAAATCACCCAGCCCAAGGAGAAACTCAAAGAAACAGAGTAGAGGGGTGGGTAGGCTGCCAATCAAAGACCCACTGCAACGGAAACAACACACATGAAAACTGACTGCCACAACACATCAAAATAAAACGGAAGTTAAAAGCAGACACAGTTAACAAATGACAGTAGGCTGGGCCTATGCAGGGCTCAGCGCTGCCACCAGAACGCGAGCTGAAGCTGCCATGGCCCATCAATGGGCCCCACCGACTGAGGACGAGAGGAGTCAAAGAAAAGTCCCAGGGACCCAAGTTCCACGAATCAGAGGGGAGAGAGGAGGCGGTAAGCCGGCAGGGGGATCATCCTTCTATGCAATCTGGCCTTTTCTCTTAGAGGATCCATGCCAACCAATGGAACATCAACTGCAAGTTTTTAATATGTGCCCCACTGTAGAAACACTATGCCAAAAAAAATAGTTAGCACTTATATGCTGTATGAAATATTCTTAATGTTCTAAAACCCATAAGCCCATAAGCTCAGAGGGAGGTTAAGAATAGTAGGGGAAATGAAAAAGCCAAAGAACTTATATGTGCGACCCATGGACATGAACTAAGGTGGGGGAATGATGGTGGGAGATGCATACAGGGCAGAGGGGAATAAAGGGGAGAAAAAATGGGACAACTGTAATAGCATAATCAATAAAATATATTTAAAAAACATAAAATCCATAAGCTCAAATAAGATTATGATAGCTGTGAGCACATTTCCTGGAAAAATATACAGGGTTTCGCAAAAGTAGGTTGACAACTCTTTGTATGGAAAATATATAATACAAGAATAAATAATAATACAAGAATAAACTGTGTTTCACGTACTCAAAACTGTAAACCCACTTTGCCAACCCTTGTATATATGTGTATATTCACACACACACACACACACACTTAGTATAATGCAGATTTGTGAACTGTGAGAAGATATCCAAGAATCTCAGGATAAGCATCCCTAATCAGCTTTTAAACACTAGTAAACAATTCAGGTCATAAAAATCAGTTTATCCCCCAAATTTTACCCATCCTACCCCCTAAATTTCATTAAAAACATCTTGACTCAAAACAAAAAAAAAAGTTAAGTTCTCTGGGACAGATATTTCAAAAGGAGCTCTGGCTCTCTTGATTTAAACAAGAGAAATAATCCAATTAAAATATACAAAGATTGAACATAACATTTAAAAAAAGAAAGTGAACTGGGAGGAATTCCTGTCTGGATTCAATCTAACCCAGAGGAAAGAAAGATATAAAAGCCAGTCTAGTGAAGCACCAAATTCTCACATTTACAATATTAAAGAGAACAAAAGAAGTTATCCAAAAATACCACCACCAATACTTAATAAATGAACCTAGTAAGTAATGTGCAGCAATCCACATTTACACCATGTTTTACTTTCCTTTGCATCATAAAAATCAGATGAAAATACGCTACAAAGGATAAATAGTTGACATACCCAATTCAAGGAACAGGTTCTGCCTGACCTAGAGATGTATAGAAAAGAACATATGAAGGAAAAAGACTTCTTTTTAACACATCCAGATATGGCCACTGGTTTGGAGTATACGCTAGAAAACAAGTCCTCGGAAGGAGTCAACTCAGCTTCTAAAAGCACTTGGGAAGTACCTATGAGAATACACATGCTAGAAAACAACAGTTTAAAAGATCTGGTCCCTGTTCTCAAAAAGTTCACCTTATTACAGGAAAAGGAGAGCAAATTAATCATAAAGCAACGAGAGGTTTTTCATAGGATGGAGGAGGAAGTAATCAAGTCTCACAGTCTGCACTTTCCAAATCCCGAAGGAGGTGAGTGTCCGTCTGTCCCAGCTTGCAGACATCTGGGAGCTTAACTGGAAGACAGGCCCCGCAGTCTGCCTGGAGTTGTAGTCTCAATTTGTGATTACTCAGAATTAAGTGAATTTAAAACATCAGAGGAAAATGCTACTGAGTTTTCAAAATTTTATCACAGAAATTTTCCTGTCTTCCTATCAATTGTGCCCATAACAAGTTATACATTTAAATTCTATTTTCAACTGAAAAATATTTTCCCATAATGTCCAGATTCCAAGAGTGCGAAGCCCACTCCTTTCTGAATATTGAACAGCCTGCCAAATGATACCATTCTTTCCTTAGCACACTGGAGCTGGGGGCAGGAATGGGCAGGTTCTGTGCTGACTTTCGAAGGAACAGGAAGATGTTACAAAAGAGATTTGATGGCAACCTACACTAACTTCTCAGAAGATCACACTGAAAAATCAGGTTATATTATAGCAACTTGAAAGCAAGCTATCTCTGCAATATGAGTAATTACACACTGATATACTTGGGTAATCAAGCATGCCATTAGCTCTTCATTATTAAAATAGTTATACAATAAATTTTTGTAATTTTAGCATTATTTTTCAAAATAACATCATGTTCAAACCTTGTTTCCCCTGTTTACTATGAAGTTTTGGTCCACATTTTAAGTGAATTTACCACTAATTATCAAAAATAATGAGACTATTTTGCTTATTTGACCCTCCACACCAGTGCCAGGGTACAGCCCATCAGTTTCATTCAAACAGACACCCATGGCTTATGGTCCCCACATACCAATGCCTTGTACCCTTCCCCACTGCTCTGCACCAATCAACTGTCGGAAAATTATTAAAGGGTGGCTTCCATTTGTCCGCCAGATGCTATTTTACAAATTAACTCCCTGTTACCAGGACATCATGGCTTTAAATATGTAAATTGAAATGCATTTTCATCCTAAAAACAAATTTCTAAAAGTAATCAGCTTCTTTTCCTTTAAACAACCAATAATTGTTTAAGTGAAACTTAATAAATATTATTTTAACACATAATAACTTCAAGGCAAAAATTTGAGGTACGTTAGCAATTCAAGATATGAACTAAATCCAGGCCCTGCCTTCCACAAGATGGCAATTCAGTGGAACAGACACACATGTCCGTAAATAATTTAGATGAATAGAAAAAGGACATGAAAATTATCTCACAAACACAACAACATTCACCAGGAGCACAGAGACAACTGAAGGGATTTATTAGATGTTTCTTTTGGAAAGTAGCTTTTAAGAAATATCTTAAAGAATTAAATTTCAAAACAGAGATGAACAAAAGCAAAAACAAAGTACGTGGCAGGCAGAATGACGACCGCCACCCCCCAAACATGTCCTCCTCCTAATCGCAGGACCTGTGAATGTGTTATCTTAAAGGGCAAAAGGGACTCTGGACTGTGATTAAGTTAAGGGCCTTGAGATGTGGGGGGTATCCTGGATTATATGGATGGTCCTTAAATAATCACAGGGTGGGGGGGTGGGGGGGTGCTTATAAGAGTAAGGGAGGAGGAGAGTCGGAGAAAGAACTGTGACAAAGGAAGCAGCTGTCAGAGTCAAGGAGGCATCTAAAGATGCTCCCTTGTTGGCTCTGACCATGGGGTGAGGGAACACCAGCTGAGGCCTCAGAAGCTGGAAAATGCAGGGAGATGGATCCTCCCCAGGAGCCTCTGGAAGGAATGCAGCCTGACTGACAGCTTAATCACAACCCTGTAAGATCACAGCCTCCAGAACTAGGAGGAAAGAATCTGTGCAGCTTTAAGCCACTATGTTTCTGATAACTTGTTACAGCAACAATGGGAAATTAATTCTAAGTAGTTTTAAGCCAACGCATAAAAGGTGGAAAACACAGTCGTGGTTCAAGAATCCCAGCAGCAGAGGACTGCTGATTAAATGACAAATATAAGAGGCTACAATACAAAATTAAAAATCTGGAAAAAAGTTTAATGATAACACACTGAAAAGAGTACCATGAAATTGGTAGTAGCCTCCCTCATTCATTTACTTACTAATTCATTCAATAAATATGTATTTGTCACCTACAATTACCAGGCCCTAATCTAGGAACTAGCTATAAATAGGTTCCCATGTATCACTTTGTAGGAATAAAAATGGGTACTTCCCTTCTGAATGTAATTTCTATTACATAACAAGAGTCCTAAAAGCACACATTACTGGGATATGAGTGATTCAGGCAGCGGTGAAGCAAGCTGCCAAAACCCTCTCCGTCTCAGCCCCAAGGACTGGCGACGGTCCCTTCTGAGAGCTCAAAGTGGCACATAAAGGGGTCAGATCAATAAAAGCGGAGTGACCTTACAGGGAGAAGGAGGTCCATGCTGACAGTTCACAGGCACAAACATGTGTCTCCAGCAATGGAAGTACGAAAAATGTTGTGGGAGCTGTTTCGTTTTTATTTCTATTTTTCTGCACTCAAATGTGATATTTCATGATCCAATTAAAGACATATAAGTAAGAAAGGTAGATGGGAGAGGCTTACAAGTAAATGGAGAGAAGGGGAGGTCAAAGGTGCATTATCAGCAATAAATCCCAAGTCCTCCCCAAACCAAAAGGGGGAGTTCTCGGCCCTCAGACAAGGTCTGCTCTGCCTCGGGCCACCATTCTTCCCTCTCCCAAGAGCCACACCCCTCCTTTTTCTGGGAGTACTGTTCTTCCTCCTGCCCCAGGTGGTGCCCAGAGGGGTTACCAGTTGTAGTACCCCATCCTCTCGGCTTTAATGCTACATTCTGGATGCGGAGCTTCGACAGGCAGTGGAGACTTCAGGAGATTCTCTGAACACAAGAAAACAATGATCAGGTACTCGTGAGGTACACCGCTCTGTGCTCAACCTCGTGAAAGTCTGGGTGTTAAAGGAGACCAGGCCTGACCAAATGAAATTGTTTATATTCTGGTCAAATATCTGTTTTGTAGAATAGGCTTTCTAGAGTATTTATTCCTTATTTTAGTCATTACTAATGTCTTAGCCCCAATAACTGACCTGAGTAGACACAACAAAAGTTAAAAATGGAAGTTCTTGATCTTAAATGTAAATCTTCTCATTCACCTAAGAATTTATAAAATAACATAGTATAGACTAAAATAAAATGTAAAATAACATAGTACAGACTAAATCACTTTCCAAGTCACTTAAGAAAGGTAACTTGGCAAACTCAAAGGTGGCAGTAACAGAGATAATTAATATTTATTGAGTGCTTACTGAGTTTAGAGACTGCAACAAATGTGTTTTAGGAATTATTTTAATCTTCATTTTCTATGAGCTAATTATTAGTATCCCCGTTTTGCAGATAAAAAAACCCCAAGATATAAAGATGCTCAATGACTTGTCCAGTATCACTCAACTAGTTAATGAAACTCTTGCCACAACATAACTCTGAGAAAATAAACCAGGTAAGCAGAGCAACACGCATGTCAAAAGAACCTGGGAAAGCAATTCTGACCTTCCCCCCTCCCCTCACCCTCAGTGGACAGTGGCCGTCTGTGTGAGCACCGAGCTGCCCTGGGCTCTTCTGGCTTCCGCCCTTGGTGCTGACGGCCGCTGAGTGTTCCATTTCCTTGTTCTGTAACATTGATATTGACTCCCGCGTAATATGCATATTTCAAAACACAGATTCATGATTATTAAGATCTCCAGCTACTGGCTTCAAATGTCCATTAGGAAGAGGAGACACACCTCTGAGACCTACTAAAGAAAGTACCTCTGGGACAAGGGGGCCAAGAGCCTGAATTCTGGCCTGGGCATAAATAAAAACATGTAATCACAGCAACAATATTAACAGCTGTAAATTTCCAACCACAGATAGTAGCAGTAGTAATAATCAAAAATACTTATTGAGCAGGCACTGGGTGTGTTACTTACATCATCTCTCACCTCAACAAGAAACTTGGAAGCAGGCATTGCTATTCCCATTTCACAGATCAGAAAACAGAGGTTTAGGGGGTAAGTGAGGTGGCCGAGGGCACAGAGGTTGAAAGTGGGAGAACTCGGAGGCCTAATTCCAAGGCCCACACTTCCTGTTGCTCCCAATCGCGGGCGAAGCCGGATCACTGGAAGCACAAGGACATCATGGCGATACGGAAGTCTCCCAAGCAGTCACTCAGACCCCACTCCAACCAGCCACTGCCACCCACGGTCCCAGCCCTGACTCCCACCTCTCTATACACCAGCCCAAATTCTAATCTAATTATCACACAGAAAGTGAAGCCACGGGAGTGAACTACCAAAGACTTCACTCCTCCCCTAACTGTTCTCAGACTAGATGCTTGAGGCTGGGATGGGCCTTCTTCATGGTTATGTTTTCAATATCTCCCATTGTGCCTGACACATGGTAGGTTCAATAGATAGTTTTTAATCAAAGAATATAAAAGCAATGTACTGTGCTACGTGAAACTGAAGAAAAACATAAGGAGAATGGTTGGGGGTGGGGGGGGTCTAATATCTTATCTTCCTTCCCCCACACATAGATACACTTACTTAACATGGAAAAACCCTGATGTAACCCAAAAGTTGACTAAGTGTAAAACACCAGAAGCATTTCCCTTCCTAATTTAATGAATCAAGGATGCGGGCCCCAACACTCTTATTCTAAAAGATTAGTCAATGGGAATAAAAAGGAACAAATGTTTGAAAGGATAAGGCAACAGTTCACATAAAATAATTATCTAACCCCCCATCAACCCAGATAAATGGAAAACTGTATAAGAATAAAAGAATTGAGCACCACAGACAGAACAAAATAAACAAGCAAAATGTGGTGGACAATATTGAGCAGGAAAAAATCCTGTTAGAGTATTAAGTGTTCACATCTAGGCACATCAATGTGCCTAGGAAAGTATCCAAAGTATAAAGGCCAAAGTGAAGGGGGCTGCTTCTCACAAAACACAGAATTCCCCTTTTCAGTGCTTTCACACCATCGTATGATTGTGGAGCACAGTGAGGCCTAACGTTTGAAAAATGTTAAATGTCTCAAAACTGCCAGGTCATGACTTGGAAAGTCTGGCTCCACAGCAGGAACTCTGGTAGCCCCCCATTCTCAGCAGGAGAGTAGAGCAGGATTCCAAGTTGCTGGCTGAAAGGGAGTTCTTGATATCAAGAATGTAATACCATGAGATCTCACATTGAACAGGAACCTAATCAACAAATCAAACAAATGAGCAAAATATAACCAAAGACACAGAAATTGAGAACACGCTGATAGTAACCAGAGGGGAAAGGGGAGGGAATTTAAGGGGAAATGGGTGAAGGATTTGCAGGAACAATCATAAAGGACACATGGACAATAACGGGGGTGGGGGGTGGAAACGGGAGGGAGGTGGGGAGGGCTGGGGGGGTTGGAGTGGGGTGGGGGGAAAATGCAGAAAACTGTACTTGAACAACAATAAAAAAAATAAATTAAAAAATAAAAAAACAAGAATATATTCATGCACTGTGTGTATAACCATCACAAGCAGAAAAAACTTCTATAATGAGAACAAGCAATTCAAAAATTCAAAAATCAGTAAGGTCCCTTAAAAAACAGAATTGTTCATCTGACCCACATGAACTTGGGACACACCCACAGTGGGAAGATACTGAAACTATTAATCCTGTTGCAAACAATCATCATGAAGAGTGCTCTCTACATCTATAGTACAGGTGTTCCAAATGTGAAGCAAGTTTTTATCATCACGGGATTCGTCACATTTTTTCCTTCCTGGGGGAAGGTAGCGCAAACTTACTAGATTACGTTTAATTCAATTACTACTCAACAACCTACTGGTATCTAGAAGCTAACCACAGGTCTTGTATTCTTTAACAAACAAAGAAGGGAGATTTCCTTTAAAAATCTGAAGATATTTGGTGAGATCGTTTACCATTTTAAACATACAACCTACATTATAAAACGATACCATAGCCCTGACTGGTGTGGCTCAGTTGGTTGGGCATCATGCCATAAACCAGAAGGTCACTGGTGTGATTCCCAGTCTGGGCACATGCCTGGGTTGTGGGCCAGGTCCCTGGCTGGAGGCGTGAAGGAGGCAACAGGTAATATTTCTCTCCCTCTATTTCTCCCTCCCATCCCTTCTCTCTGTAAATAAATTAATTAATTAATAATTCCATGAAAGGGAGCACGGAAAATCAATGGCTTGTTACTGCAAGCAACAACAAACTTGACTGGATATCAGATACTGAATAAAGCGCTTTCAAAAAAATTTTTAAGACTTCTTTTATTTGTTTACTTATTAGAGAGAGGGTAATGGAGAGAGAAAGAAAGGGAGAGAAACATCCATGCAGTAGGGAAACACTGACCGGCTGTCTCTCATACGCGCCCCAACCAGGGACGAACCTGCAACCCAGGCCTGTGCCCTGACCAGAATCGACCGGCAACATTTTGCCTTGTGGGACAACACCCAACCCACTGAGCCACACTAGTCAGGGCCCTAAATAAAGTTCTTTAATAGCTCTTTAATCTGAGACTAAAAGAACATGTTTACAAATGTAATTAAGCACTCTTAGTCAACATTAAACAAAATGGTCATATCGGGATAAAGACATTATTCATATAATAGAACCAATAAATAATATGGAATGATATGTAGAATAGTGACAGCAATTCACGCGGTTCGAGGCACACTGTGGAGATCTGGATGAATTCCAAGAGTTGCTTAAGTGAAACACTGGTCTGAACTGCTAATAAGACATAATAAGCCTGTTGGACACAGTCACAAATAGTATTTCTAACAGTATCACCATATAAAGTAACAAGTTCACAAGATTTATTACTTAAATATAAACAGCATTCATTATTGAAAAATATTCATAAATATGAATGTTTTCACATGTACATTTCCAAAAGATATTTAGAATGGCTGATTTCTGTGAGGAAAGGGGCAGGTTTTCCTGGTCTCACATCCTCAGAATCAATGTTGAAACAAAACAGACACCATGAAAACAAAAAAGATGTCCTTTTTTTTTTCCCAAAACAGCAGTTAAAAATAGTACAGTTCTGAGAAGAAAAGAGATATGAAAACAATATTAAAACCATTTTTCAAGCATTTATATCAACTAATTGTCATTAATTTGTACTGTTCCCAAAAAGATATTTGCCATCCCTCAGTCAAATCAACATTAAATCATACGAAGGGAGAAAACAGTTCTGAGAAATATTTAACTGTATGATAGCCAAAGTCATCCGTGAGATAAAATTATCATCACAAAGCAAACCCCTCTGAAAGCCCCTGAAAAATGCCAGGTCTCTAATCCTGGAAATAATTAAAACATTAGCCATAACTCCCAAGTCATCCCTATATGGTCCAATAAACTGTACTGCTCGCCTTTAAAAAAAAAAAAATCCTCACCCAAGATGTTTTCTTTTCATTGCTTTTGGAGAAAGAGGAAGGGTGGGGAGAGAGAGAAACATCAATCAGTTGCCTCTTGTACAAACCTGAACCGGAGATCGAACCCACAACCCAGGCATGCGCCCTGACCAGGAACTGAACCCTCAAATTTGGGTGTATGGGACGATGCTCCAACCAACTGAGCCACACCAGCCAGGGCTGTACTGCTTGACTTTTACAAATAATAAAGGAAACAAAGAAATGAGAACAAGGGAAATAACAATTTCTAAAAGATGGTGCTAGGTTCTTCTGACTTGACACCCACAGTTGCCCAGCCAAGAATATAACAACTGGTGCTTACTGTTTACCATGTGCTTCCCTATGAAAAGGGCTCCATGGAAGGGCCCTGGACAAAGAGAATGGTACTAAAGGAGGTGAGCTACTGGCCTGAGGCTACCCAGCTACTTAGCAGCAAAGCCAGGATTCAAATCCGGGCCTGAGTTGGCCTCAAGTCCGTGCTGTACTACAAAGGCCAGGTTGCTCAGCTTGAGGATTTGGGCTTTCTTCTAACTTAGGTATTGCTTACTATGTTAAAACTGTCAAGCAAACTTTTAAAAATTAAAGATTATTCCTTAAGAAAAAATATGCCAATATTAATAATATGTGGAGACTGTTTAAGGCAATTACAAAGGTTTTACACTCCTTTTTCTAAAATTGCATCTGACACTGGTTTGCTCGGCTATAGTTACCTAAAATCAAATTATTCTTAAAGGGGTTCAAAGAACAGAAGGCACTATCTAAATGAGAGTGCGATTCTGGAACCGCTTAGGGTCCCAACTCCTGTCTTCCCACTAAGGAGCTGGGGGGAGGTCGGCAACGTACTCGTTCTCTCTAAGCCTCGGTTTCCTCACCTGTAAAGATGGAGATGAAAGAATTTTTTAAAACATGCATCACACTGGCCAGCAAAAACTTAAATTAGATGATATAACACACTTAAAACAGGGCCTGTGAAGTGCTCGGAAAAAAAGTTTAAGAAAGGTTTGTGTACATGGTCAAATCAAACCGAGGCCCACCCCAGGCTAATGAAGGCATTATTGGCCCTTCTCTGTAACAGCGAAGTCTAATGTCTGATCACACAATTTTGTCCCCAGTCATGTGAATATAACTGCCCTTTTATTTAGTTAGTTTTAGATTTATTTTTAAAAAGAAGAACATGGTGGCTGTAAAAGATTAGCAACGATTCCTTTGGAGAGCCGGCAGGAAAACATGTCATTTCTGACTGAAGTGCAGTCGATTCCAGCAGGATCAGGGTCAGCATTAATGACAGTTGTCATAGTTCGGCACAGGGCAGCTCGAGGGGATGTCACGCAAGGTATGTTTTCCTTGTTTGCCTGACTTTTTGCCTTGTTAGACACCCTTCAGTGTTGGCTTTGAAAAGTGACTAAAGTGAAAAAAAAGTGACTAAAATGTTTTCCTTACATTAAGTAACGTTAAAAAAAAAAGAAATGAAATGAAGGAAAGAAAAAGAAGAGAAGAGAAGAGAGAACAGGAGACAGAAGAGAGGAGAGGAGAGGAGAGAACACGGGAGGGGAGGGGAGGGGAGACAGATCCTGAACATTGAAATGGTCATGATCTCTTTTACAACATGGCATTGCAGCCACCTCACCTCGGTGTGCCAAGCCCGTCCTCCCCCTTCCCTACTGAGGGTAAAAGGCTTTGTGAAAATCAAAGAATGTAAGAAGGCCGGACAGATCCTGGCTGTACTTTATGGATTAGTGGATTGCGTGATGGACACTTGGGGGTGGAGGGGTATGTCTGTCTGTCCACAGTAGTCCTGAGGGATCGTATTCCTTCCATCTCTCCAGAAGTTTCTGTCTCCCAATATACATCATCAGTAAAAATAGTAGCTAGGATTTACATCTAGGCCCTGTAAGTATCTAAATGTTTTATCTGTAAGATTTCATGTCACTCTCACAACATCAAGAGATAGAGTGTCCCTTCACAAGTGAAGATATGGACACTCATCCAGAGTAAGGGAAGTGTCCATATGCCCCCAAAGGAACGCAGTAGCCGGACTTCACAGCTGAGCGAGCACCCTCCTGTCAGCCACGCTCCCACCTGCACACTCCCCTGCACATCTGATCGGGCACCACCGGCAAAAGTGACAACTTACACCGAGTGCACACCGCACTCACTCCTACCGTTCTAGGCTGTATCTGGTTCAAGTTCTACCCTTCAAGTTCACTGTTCCAGCAGCATTTTTATGAGCCCCCAAAAACAAATTTCGTAAGTATCTCCTCAGGACCTGTGGGCCCAGGCCTGGTGCTAGCGAGCAGAACAGACAGACCCCGGCCCGTGGGAGTCCCAGCTTGCAGGAAGACAAACACAGACAAGCACAGTCACAGAACCCGAGACTCTGTCTTTTAGGTCCCGATGCCCAGGTGGCGCATCAGCCACACTGACACAGGCCTGGTCTGGCCCTGGAGACCAGCATGTGAACCAGGCACATGCTCTGCACCTCAGGCTGCCATTCTGATCACCAGTATGTGATCATCACAGTTGTCAAAGAATGCTTCATGAACATTCTAAGCATCAAACAAACACGAACATCAAACACGTGGGGTTCCAGGGTTCTGCCATGAGATGCTTTTGTTTGCTTGCAGGGAAAGGGGAATGCACGGGCTCAAGCTGTTTTGACCAGTTCTGTCCACTGCAGCTGGTGTGTCCTACTCATGACTCAGGACAAAGTTGGCTTCCTGGAACACCAGAGAGAGAAGTGAAAAGGCAGCTCTTCCTGCCCCCTTTACACTTTCCCTTCTACCCACATCCCCAAGCACCCGAAGATGCAGCTGCTTCTCCCCTTATGCCCCCATCAACAAGGAGAGAAGCCAAGAGGAAGGAAGTGGCCCAAGGGCTCTAGAGGGTTGAGGGGCCATGCCTTCATCCTGCTGCTTGGAGGTGGGGCCACAAGTGACAGACTCAGTCAGGGTTTGCAGTCAGGAGGTCCCTGCACCCCACCCCGTAACTCCCTCACACGGGTGTTGGGCTTGTCTGCTCCCGTCGCCAGAAGTTGAAATGGCTCTAGAACACTAAACAGATGAGTAAATGTTGTATAAAGCACGTACTCGGAGTTGGAGAGTGACAGGCACCTGAGCAAACATGACCACCAGACACGCAGCCGGGCCGGCAGTGTTGTGAGACTGCAAAAGTCAACATACAAATCGTGGTTTCGTAGTTCTCTTGAACTGCTGGATCAGGCAACTGTGTCTGCAGTCCCAAGCAGAGTCCGAGAGACGCTACCCTGTTCCTAAAAAGCCAAGTCCACGGTCACTGCAGCCCCACGCTCCCGGCAGCCTGTACACAGAAGCCCACCACAGGTTCACAGCGCCCATCTAGCAGCCGTGTGACAAGCTCTGTCCTAAGCACACTTTCACACCCCAACTCCAGTAAACGGAAACTCAAGTGGCACAGATCTAGAATAAGTAAACATTAAGGGTTTTGATGTTCGCATCTTCACTCCCTTACTCAAACTAGCACCAGAGCCCTGACAAAGAAGCAGTAGCTCAGGACCTGGGGGCAGCAGGAAGGAGAGGAGGGGGAGGGCACAGGAACAATGCTTTTCATGTGGACGGAGTGAAAGCATGCCACAGGCTGTCACGCCCCATTGTGGGCACAGTGGCAGCTGCTCCTCTCATTCTTGTGACCGCAGTCCCACCAAAGAGCAGGACCGAGGCCCCGAATCCCTTCATCCCGTGCATTACTGTTTCCAGTGGGCTTCCACCCAACACCGAGACATTACACACCACAAATCTGAACCTCTGACCCCGCATCCCATCTGGACAGCTGCTCTTCCCGCCCCCCACAAGTCAGTGCAGAGGACAGTACTTCCCCTTCGCAGTTCCAAAGAAAAGGGAATCGAGGAGAGTGAAGTTCAAATTTCCCAAACAGATCTGAGTAAAGAGGCCATGCAATCCAGGGCCCAGACATACCTAAACACAACTTCGGCAAAAGCAAAACTCAAACTCATTGCAACTGCAGCACTTGTACATTTTCTATGGCCTATCACCTTGCCAAAGTCCTAACGAACTATAAACCCACAAAGGGGAGGTCCATTTTAAAGAGGCGAGGTGTGTTTCCGAATACTAACCACATTATGCAACTCCTCCTTATCAGAACTATAACTTCCAATATACTACTACATTGGCTCTTCTGATACAATCCTAGTAATATTACCGTTTGACAATAACAATTTGAAACATATTTACACAGTGCTTCACAATTCTGAAAGTGCTCATGTCTCCTTAGACATAGACAGGTCAAGTGCTCTGTGCCCGCTAACAAGTGAGGGCACTAAGGCACAGAGCCCATCAGTAACCTGTTCAAGGTCACAGAACTGAGCAGTCAACACAGCTCTGCAGCTCATACACGAATTCAAGTAGCACATCAAGTGACTCAGAAGAAAACAGCAAACCCTGTGAAGAGTCAACAGAGATGAAACATTGTCATTTGCACACATATACATACACACACACAAATAGATACCAATGCCATGTTGTTAAAAAAGAAAAAAATTAACTAATGTTAAATGTTCAGAAGGCTCGCTCTATCCAGTTACTCTCTCCGACCAATTATTAAGAAAGGTGACCAGTCTGAATTACAGGTTAAAATGTAGTTTTTGTCTTACTCACAAAACAGCACAGTAACCACAAAGGAACCACTCATTCACATCGCATCTTCCCAGAATTGAGTCAACATGCAATCATTACTCCTAAACGGGCAACTGGGAAACGCTGAGGTCCTTCCACTGAAGTGCGTTTGTGACTAGAGCATCCAGGACTCAGCGCTGAGCACATGTCGCCCTCTAGTGGCATGTGCTTCCCACTTGCTGGGTGAAGTTTGTCACGGAGAGGAAACTTAGAGCAGGGATCTCCCAACATTTCTCACATACAGCTCAATATTTTTTAAGTAAGTATTTTCACTATACACATATTTATTTATTTCTATACTGATACTATCATAACAATTATGTTCATTATAAAACTTAGAACTGCTTAAAGCATAAGGTTGTTTTAAAATGTAATCTAAATAGAAGTTCTCATCATTTCTTCTTGCACATTGGAGACAACTGTGCCTGAGAGACCACCTGATAATACAATTTTATTCAAAAACATCAAACATAATTTCTGCTCTGGATAAGATACTCATGATCTTCTCTTTCGAGGGTCTGAGAGTAACATTCTGTATGGGTGAATGAGGCATATAATTCCGAAGATGCCCATTTCATTCACTACAAAGTTGGATTATACAATCCTGCTAACCACAAAACTGAAGCGGTTGAGTAGGCCAGGCAACACCCTCCCCAGGGAGCACGGTAGCCTTTACTCAACACTCAGCACCAGCAGGCTAGCGATCCAAAAGCACACCTTGAATCTCAGGTAGTCCTACTTTCCTTCCAGACAAGCTCACTTCTAATTATTAAAAATCTTAGTATCCTTGAAGCCTCTTACTCAAGAAAGTCTTTATTACAAAAAGACTGACTTTCAGGTGTCCACCCCAAAAGAACACAGTAACGCTCTATCCTGTGTCCATAAGCAGGGAATGATGTGGACTTTTATCATCGGGATGCTCTCCGGAAGTACTGAGGCATTTCTACCCAGGCTCACGTAAACTAGAAATCACCCTCAGTCCCTGTGTCTCACTCTCAACACTCGGATGTCCTCCTTGGCATCAATGGTCTTGAGCCTTATCTTTGAGAAGCAGAGTGCTGACTCACAAATATTCCAGAAAGAGAAATAATCTGGAAAAGTTTCACATTAAGTTCACATAAATGTAGGATAACAAAAGGTTTGTGGTGGTTGCTTTCATTGTATCTCTTCTTTCCATATATACTTTCCATTGTAAAAAAACACAAACTCTTTATTTCTCAAAAAAAAAAAAAAGTTTAAAAAAATAAAAATTTATGTTTATAGATAAGTTCAATAATGAAACAGTCTGTTGCTAGGAAGCATATGGTAAAAATTGTGTGTGATGGCTAATTCTATATGTCCAGTTAGCTGGCTAATTTTTTGATCAAATTAATTTAGATGTTGTTGTAAAGGTTTTTCTTTCTTTTTTTTTTTTTTCATGTAAATAATATTTAAATCAGTAGTCTCAGTAAAACACACTATCCTCCATAATCTGGGCAGGCCTCATTCAAACAGGTAAAGGCCTCAACAGAAAATACAGGGCTCCCAGCAGGAGGGAAGTCTGCCCGCAGGCCGCCTTCAGACTCACGCTGCATTACCTGCTCTTCCCTGGGCCCCCAACCTGCTGGCCTGCCCTGCACATTTCAGGTTTGCCAGCCCCCATGATCACGTGAGCCAGTTCCTTAAAACACAGTCACACACCACTTAAGGACTAGGACACATTTTGAGAAATGGGTCAAGTAGGCAATTGTGTGGTTGTGCAAACATCACAGAGGGCACTTACACAAACCTGGATGGTATAACCTACTACACACACAGCTGTACGACACAGCCTATTGCTCCTACGCTACAAGCCTGTACAGCATGTTACCACACGAAACAACAGGAGAAATGACGCAATCAGACACGGCAAACACGACACGTACGAGGTTGCTGCTGGTTTCACGCGGCGCGCTGTCTCACAGCAAACTTCCTCAGCAAGTAGAAAGAACGCACTCTAAGATGACAGTAAAATGCACTACCAAGGACCGTGGGCACACTGTCACGTGACAGGCAGCACAGCAGGCTTGTTCACGCCTGAACCACCACCACACGCATGAGCAGCGCACTGCACTGCGTCATGATGCCACCGCGTCACTAGCCACACGGATGTTTTAGCCCCTTTAGAATCCGTGGGACCACCGTCCCAGACGCTATCCGCCACTCGCCCAAACAGCTATCCACCACTCGCCCAAACACCACTCCGCGTCAAACGACTGTGAATACTCTCACTCTTCCGTACATACACACACACATAATTTCTCCCTGTTGGTTCTGTTTCTGCGGAGAATTCTGAATAGCACACTGTCTACAGCTTTTCCAACGACCGACACCACAAGTATTCATTCACTGCCTTCTGATGTGCTACATCTATTCCTCCTTAGTTAAGCAAAACCACTACATAAAGTCCAATCGCTAGGTGAGGAATATTCTGCTGAAACTGAAATGATGGGAAATGATGAGAAAATGACAAAGAAAAGTCTTTCCAATCAATACACGCAGGTAGACCAGCACAATGGACATTCTGTTTTTATAACAGTGGGACATTTCAGTCCTACAAAAATATGGGTTCAGGGTGAAGACCACTTTATAAGATATAACACTTCATAGAAAAGGCTTTAGCAAAATTTACTGAATGAAAAGTAAGAAAAAATGCCAATAAAAGGTGAAAAGAGTAACCACCTCTTGGTTGTCTTTGTTTTGGTGCGCCCAGAAAACCTTGTGGTAGAGCGTCTCCATGGAGTTGCTGGAGTCGCTCCGGTCAAAGCAGTGCCGGTCCAGCGCCTCCAGCGTGTGCAGCACCCGGCTGATGGTCACGCCTGGAAGTGGGCAGGAAGCGAGCGGTTAAAGAGGCCAAATGAAGCCAAAACAGTGCAGTACGATTCTCGTTATTACGTGATGCAAAAACAATGTTAAGAAATCATTCTCAGCATAGAAGAACCGCCGACAAAGCCAAGCCTGACGTGCCAGCCAGGATCTTCAGGGCATAAACTAAAGAACATCCTCAAAACTCACAGGATGGCTTTGTCAAAAGGCATCCTTATTCAACGTGTGGATGAATTTGCAAGAATCAGAAGCAAAACATAAAAAGCCCCGCATTCAAAAGCACTCTCTGTTGTGTTCATTCTGTACCTGCTGTTGACTCTTGGCACTTGTCAAAAGACCACCGAACTTCCACTGCGCGGCCTCTTTGTTTAATCTGCTGTTCTACCTCATAAATCCTTGCCCGAACCTGAAAAATAATCACTTCTAATTACCTTGTGCTTGGAAAGCCACAGTGGTTGTCTAAATCATGTCAGGCTTTTCCACATGAGCAGAGTATCCTACGGTGAACTACAGTCTTGATTGCATTGTAGGAAATTCAGCCTGTGGCCCAAGAGTGCATTTTAAAATTTACAGTTCGTGAATCAATGCAAGTTTTCAATAATAAATGCTCACAAAAATAAATGCTTGCAAAATTCTTTGTAAGTGAAAACCTTTTAGGACATCATATAGAAAGGTAAAAGTTCTCAATATCATCTTTGAGCTATTCTTCTATGTATGAAAGCAAACAGCTGTGATTCATTAATTTACGACTGCCTGGCAAAAAACAGGGACCTGATTCTAAATATTAGTCTCCATTCTTTGGTTCAAGTTTCTTTACATCTTTGAACCGAGTAACCCAGCACTAATAAAAATGTGATAATTACTAAATTTCACAGACTACTACTATGAGAGTTGTGGTCATGTAGAACCATCACCATAACTACTGTCTGGGTGGCAGAACTCTTTGCCAGAACTGTGCCGCAAGATGGCAGCAACATGAACTTCTGTGGTTGCAGAGGCTAAATATTTCTCGAGGCCACCCAGACAGAGAGGAGGAGGAGAGCTGGGAACATCACCCAGCACGTAAAATGTTAAAACCCACTCGACTCATTTTGCCCTGATGCCTCTCAAAATGAGAACCCTTGCCCTGGCCAGCGTGGCTCAGTTGGTTAGAGCATCATCCCATAAGACAAAAGGTCGTGGGTTCAATTCCCAGCCAGGCCACATGCCTGGGCTGTGAGTTTGGTCCAAGTCAGGGTGCATGCCAGAGGTAACCAGTCAATGTTTCTCTCTCACATCGCTGTTTCTCTCCCTCTCTCTCTCCTCCCCTTCCCCTCTCTAAATCAGTAAGCATGTCATCATGTGAAGATTAAAATAAAAAGAATAAAAACAATGAGAATCCCCACCAAACCACAACCAAAAGTCTACCTGCTGATTGAAAGCCGTGTTCCCGCCCGGCATGGGGAGACTGGAGGGAGCCACCTGCAGCAGATCCAGCGGTGAGCCGGGGGTCGCACTCTTACTGTCGTTTGTGGAGTAATTCCACACCAAGGCACTTGGGCAACAGAGAGTGACAGTCTGCAAGTAAACCAGGAAAACCCAGAGTGGGAGAAAGGGAAAAGCGGAACAACTCACAGTAAAAATGACGCCTTGCCAGGATTTCTACAGTTTCTTACCAGTGAGTTTAAAGTAAATATGAGTATTTTACCCCATAATTTTTCAATTGATAAGACAAAACTAGTAATTATTAATTTGAAAGGGAAGTACAGTTATTGAGAAATTATCTGGTACAGGAAACCAAGGAAACAGTACAAATGAAGTAATCATCACAAAACAATTTTTTCAAGAAATTTTAAAAATTAGGTAGAATTAAATACGTAATTTATAAGATTATGAACTCTAAAAAGGCAATTTTTTTTTTACTACTTCAAATATGGTACAGCAAGTAGCTTCCTAAATGCTGGGCAGGCAGTAACCTGAACTAGCAGTCGGCACATTTTTTCTATAAAAAGCCAGATAGTAAATGTTTTAAGATTTTCAGTTCATCTACAGCTTCTGTCGCATATTCTTCTTTTTTTGCTTTAGTAACTCGTTGAAAACACAGAACCCATCATGGCTGGTGGGCTGCGTCTGGCCCACAGATTGTAGCTTGTCTGCCCCGGCTGCGCCCGACAGGCCGGTTCTGCTTGACCAGCCTGAATGCCACGTTTTCTCTGACCACCTTACCGGTATGTCTTAACAACCCGAGACAGTGCTGCTACGCCCCAACTCTGCACAAGAGGACGATGAGACAGAAAGACTAGAAACTGGCCCAAACTGATTTCAGCACACACGCTGGGAACCATGATGCTAACCATGCTGCCTCCTAAATGCAAATTACATAGTGTAGCTTACATTTAATGAAACATTTGCTCGGTGCCCAACACTGCCCTGAAAGCTTTCTGTCCTCGTAACCTTAACCCTGTCAGGTAATAAGAACTGTTAGCATCTGCCATGTACACTTGGGGAAACAGAGCTTCAAGGTCAAAGTTACCAAAAGAGAGAGCAAAGGCTAAAATCCGGTCTGAAACGATGTTAAAGTATATGTCTTCACCATTACGGTATCGTGCCACTCAACAGCAAATAAAGATGGCTTAGACAATAAATGCACCATTTCCTTTTTATAAAAAGTGGATTTAGAAATAAAAGTACTAGATTCTAGGAGGCATGTTTGTGGAACCCAGATGGCAGATGAGAAGACCATTAAGTCTCTGAACCCTCTGGCGCAGCTGTCTCCACGGGGACACATCCCTGCCCACTTCCTCCTGTCTGTGACCATGGGGATGCTCATCTCCCATCCGCAGTGGAGCTCTTCCCTGCGTGCTTAATTCCAAAGCTTCCCACAGCCAGGGCACCGGTCTATCCGACACCCCTCAGCTCCTGTTCTTGACTCTCTCTCTACTACTCTAGCCTTAGCTAAGAAATATCTGCCCATCAAAAGTAAATTTTAAAAAAATCTCCATTCACCCAGCAGCAATTTCTATCTCTTCCCTTCATTCTGCATCACTCGTCAACCCCTTAATCTGACTTTTCACCCAACATCTAACTGATCATCAATGACACTACCAGATTGTCAAAGGCAAGTTCAGCCACCTCCTTACCACACTTCCCCAATCCACTGGGCCCTGCCCACTACTAACTGCGTATTGAAACTTTCTGCGGTACCTAGAGAAGCCGTCTCATGTGGCAGTTAAGAGTGTGGATTCTGGACACAGGCAGTCTGGGTTTGAATTCCACCATTTCAGTATTAGTGTTACAAAAAGAACACTAATAACTTAGTATGTGTTACAACTTAGAACAGTGCCCAGAATAATAAATGCTATTAAAATAACAGACTTAACGACAGTATTCCTTACTCTCGTCTTTGTTTCTATAGTAATATTCTCTCCCATTCTCTCCCCAGTCTGGCCAGACTTCCCTGTGCAGTCCCCTCTGCCACCTCTCACCCCTCATGCCTGTTAGGCCCACAAGTCCTCTCTCAGTGCTGATTCTTGAGGTACCTGCACCCCCTCCCAGACTTCTGACCAGCTGAATGGCCACAAATGAATCAAATCCACACATTAGTCTGTTGTTGCCCTCATCTTCAGGATGAAACATGTAACACCTCTCAAAAATGTCCACTTGGAGATCCTAAGGAATAATAATAGTCCGAAATTGAACTTACCTGGACTCTTAAAACTTATTTCTTTGCCTTGTCTCTCTCTCCACTACCTCCCCACTTCCACAAATCATCCCACTACTGGGGTTAAAACAATTTAACCCACACAACTGACCGTGTCACTTCCGTGCACAAAGATCCTTCGATGACATCCCAATTAGAAGGCACACGGGGGTCTTCTGTGCCCTGACCACCAACAGACTTTATGCTCTGTGTTCCACTACTACCAATCTGCACACAGGAGGACCAATCAACCCTCTAGGCCCTTGCCCCTGCTGTCAGCTCTGCCAGGAAGACTCTACACCTTTTCTCCTTAACTCATATAGTAAGCACCAATCAGGACCATGTCCTTCAGAAGGCTTCCCTGAATTCTAGATGGGACCAGAAATTCTACTTCTCACCTCCCTCAGCTCCCTGTGCATCCCCCCAGCAGCCCTTATCAGAGTGTACAAAAATTGCCCACTTAAAGTCTGTCTTCCTGACAAAGCAGTAAACTCTACCATGTCTTTATGGCAAGGCCTCTGTCTAAGCAAAGAGCCCAAGAAATGTGCCCTGAACACTAACCTGTGAGCTCCCCAGGGCAGGGCTGCATCTCATTCCCTACTGTCAGCCCACTGGCCGGCACGCTACTGGACGGTCACCACCGCACCAACAGTAACGCTTGGCACATGAACAGAGTGTGATAAATTGTTTGGAAGAGGCAACCAACTCAAGATGTAAACTGAGGAAGCTAAAGAATGTTGCGTGAAGAAGCTGATCTTCCAGCACAGGAATATAGTTGACTCATTCTATGGATTCCCTCAAGGACTGTTAATCATTGAACTACTAACGGCTCTAACCAAGAACAACTGCAGTAACTTTCTTCGAGACTAAAGCAACTAATCTTCTCTTAGCCCGATTTAACATAGGTAATAAAAACATGAAATTTCCATCTATTAATTACTTGGTTAAGGAAAAAACTAGAGCTGTGATGTGACAGCTGAGGATGTGATTCCCACTACGATTATTTCCTACATGGAAATTTAACATAAAGTAACCAGGTCCAAGGACTTACCTGCAACATACAACTCAGTCCATAAACCAGGGGACCATGCTGTGCACAAGACAGGAAGTCTGAGAAGGCCAGCTGCACGGGGCTCACGCCGGGGCCGGGGGTGCCAGGGCTAGGGGCCCCGATGCTGGAGCTGTTTGGTCCTATCATCATGTGGGGCGAGTGGGCGGCAAGGAGGCTGGGGCTATCACTCAGCAGCAAGGCGAGACGCCGGGCACAAAAGTAGGCAAGACGACGCGACAGGTAGGCCGATTGAACAAACTCATCCGAATACTGAGAAGTACAAGGACACCAGATTTCAGTCGTGACCGGTGAAATAACTATTTTAATACACATATTTTTAATTAAAAAAAAAACCTTCAAAGGTACTATATAGGCCAGTGCCGTCCAACAGAAACATAAGC
Organism: Desmodus rotundus; assembly: GCF_022682495.2. Taxonomy (NCBI): domain Eukaryota; kingdom Metazoa; phylum Chordata; class Mammalia; order Chiroptera; family Phyllostomidae; genus Desmodus; species Desmodus rotundus. Next base: position 59,600,725 of record NC_071388.1, on the reverse strand, counting down.
CGTATAAGTAATTTTAAATTTTCTAGCAGCCATTCAAAAAACAAAGGTAAAATTAAAAGAATAATATATTTTATTTATCCTCATATAGCCAAAATGTTATCATTTCAACATGTAATCAAAACAAAAAGTGTTGAGACATTACGTATGCTCTTGTTTCTGCATCAAGTGTGAAATTTGGTGTGTATTTTTCACTGAGAACACAGCCCGATCTGTACTAGTCACAGTCCAACCGTTCAACAGCCACGCCTGGCCGGTGGCTGCCGCCACAACAGCACCTCTCAGGGAGGGCGCCCAGGATGGCGGCCCGGTGCAGTCCCCGACAGGCTGCGCGCACGAGGGTGAGAAACGGCAGTACTTTCCGTCAGGCACCTTTTCGCAGTGTTTGAGTAATCAAATACATGTATCACCTTTCCAAGAACGATTTTTTAAATAAACTTCATCCACATAGCCTAAATTTTAACAGACTTTAGGCCAATCACTAAAATAGGAAGTTCCCATCCCCAGTGGCTCAAAAAATATCAAACAAATGTAGAAGATCCTCCGTAACCTTAAAGAGAGATGATCTGTTTTATTTTCACAGGAATCTGTGTGAACAAGGAGACAGAATTTAAAGGGCTGCTCGCTTAGCTCAGTGACGGGAGAAATCACTGTGGGTGAGGATACGTAAAAAGGGCAGGCAGATCAAACTTTGAACGCGGCCCTTACAAAAGATGCTAAAACTTAAGAAGCCTCTTACCACTTCGTGTATTGTAGCGTCAAGATATTCTGCCTTCCATTCCAAAATGAAATCTTTTCCTCTTCCATCTCTACTAAACTTAACCATTCTTATCAGACTCATTTCTTGCCCGTAAAATCAGCTGGCTCACGTTATATGTACTGTACCTGCAGCATTAGTGGTAACAGCAGTTTAAGAAGATCATCATCCATTGGCCTGATCTTCTCTAAGACATCCAAGATCCATGTCAAATATTCATGTTTTTCTAGCATTCCTTCCTTAAATGAGCACAGAAAATTACATTAATAATGTTAAAGCAAAAACCACTGTTATTCTTCTGCTTAAGCATAATTCTACTATTATTGTTTCAGTTGTAGTAAAACTCATTAATCACAGCCCAAATTCTAAACAAAAAGAACTAATATTACTTTATATGGTTGGTTTGGGTATTTTGTTGTTGGTGGTGGTGGTGGTGGTTTTTGGTTATATACTTCATTCTAAATTTTTAAAAATTTTAATTCCTACAAGAAAGAAAATTCAAAAGACTCCCAAGGCATATCGAGCCCCCGGCGAGATGTCAGAAGTGCATGACGTCATCCTCACTGGAGGGAACCTGGCAGTGGTGGCAACTATAAAGAACAGAAGCACCCATCATATCATTATCTCGACCAGAAGTTGACAACCCTGACAAATCCCAGGTCCCTTAATAGTCTCCTCTAGGCTAAAATAAAATTCAGACACTACAACCTACTCGTAAAATATATCCTTAAAAACAGAATGGCATAACTAACTATAATATGAAGAAATAAAAGGAATTCATAATAAAATACTACAATGTGTAAATATTCCAGTATAACTACTAAAAACGATAACACACCTGCAAAGTTCCAAAACGTCCCACAGGGGTGAAAGAGACCCTAGACACAAGCACTCCTAACATTTTTCATCTACTGCCTTCACGCATGTACATGCGAGCACACGCGCTATTTTATGACAGCCCGTGCACATCACATGTGATGCCACCGTACAGTTCTGCGTTATGACTCACATCATGAAAGCAACTTCAAGATGAAAACAAAAAGCTATTTTTTCTGGGAAAGACACACACTTTCATGGTCGTTAGGGTAACAACCTCAGTAATTAATGTGAACTCCTACTTTGTTCCTGGCAACTTTTACAGACCTGTGCATTACCAGTGGTCCACGACCCTCGTTACCGACAATTTGTATGAAATACTGTACTGATAAATTACAGTATTTATGAGATTACAAAGACACCACATTGACATGATACCAAGATAGTTACTTATCGCTAATTTCTAACTTTTTAAATACTGAAAGTCAAAAAGAGTTAAAGCGTTAGTCACAGAAAAACTGTAATTTAAAACTTTAAAACCAGTAAAGTGAACTTTAACTCAATAGAGAAATAAATACAATGGAATCCTGCACTGAGGTATAAGAGATGGTGAATGCAGCGTTCAAAACGAGGACCTTCACAAGCACGACTGCCAATGGCGACACAACAGCCCACCCTCGAGGGGCTGGGGCTCTGCACCCACGCCCTCGTTTCGGCACAGGCTGTCCGCACGGGTACATTCGAGGGTCAGTTTCACATTTCAGAATATGGCAGTTCAAAAGTATAACAAACTTTTAAGCTGTAGTATTAATGTTCCAATTAGAATCCAATCAGTTTATGGCCTAATTGCTTCCTGTAAAAGACATACTGATTTCAATGTCCTAATACGTAAAGAAATCCTTCAAAAGCCATTAAGCATGGTGAGAGACACTTTTTAAAAGATGCAGCCTAATCCTCTGCTCAATAAAAGTCATAAACGCTCCGAGCAGGCACTGAAGTAGTCCGCTAGTAAATGGAGCTAGGGTACGTAAAGAGTTGTGTTAACTGACTTTAACAGTGCTACTTCACAAAAGGACCATGCTTTTTCCTATTTTTCCCTCTTAGGGAAAAATCACAAGCTGGAAATTATAATTAAAGTTCTCAGGGGGAAATTTAGAAGCCACACATTCTTTCTAATCCCTCTCCTCTCTGGTCAGCAGAGCAGGGAGTGAAAGTCTGTATGCGAGCAATACAGTTTCAGCTGAATACACACACTTCCTCCTCCTGGCCCCGAGTAAAGATTGAGGCATCTGGCTGCACACGCGCCCTCTTCTGGTCAACACGACTCACATCAGCTTCTCTGGGTGGCTGTTCAGTCACGTCTCAACGCCCTCACCTGCCCCCTCAACTGCGTATTAAACTGTAGGTTCACCAAATTAAAACGACCTACCTTTGGAATAACTAGACTCTAAAGGGTATCTACATCAGCACAAAGCTTTTTGAATGAATACATCTACCTTTTGCAAAATAAAAGGCTGAAGAGGATTATATTTAATAGTGCACTAAAAGAGCTGACATCATTAAAGCTGGAGATCAATATGTGTAGTAAGATGCCATCGACTCAGGGCAAAGGTGTTGCCTTCAATCTAATTCGATGTGAGAAATGTCAGATTGCTTCCTTTGAACGCAGAGATACAATTTAACCCCCAGAAAACTAAACCATAAGGAATCTGCTCTCTTCCTAAGAGATGCTACAGAGACTGCCTGCTCAGGGTTACCTGGAACATGTGGAAGGCCAGCTTTGCGTTGTACTCCCACTGCTTCAGAGCTTGCTCCACATCGGGCGGCACCGGGACTGGGCCGTCGCCCGTGCTGGAAGCCATGTGGTAGAAGTCGGAAATCTTGGCCAATTGCTCTCGAAGATATCTGGTAGATATTTGTGTCCATTCTGCATTTTTTAAAGAAATAGTATAAGAATTAACTGTTTTCCCCCCTTTCTGATTATCTTAAGGATGGACTTATAAAACAAATGACATAAAAAAGGCTTCTGCAGGAGAAAGCGGTGTTCAGAAAGGCTCGTCCACCCCAAAGCCCTTAAGCAACACACGCCAGTGTACCACGGCCTGCCCTCCACAGGCCGCAGGGATCTGGCCCGCTCTGAGCGGAGAAGGCAGCTCTCCTCTGTGCTCTGCAACCCCACATCCAGGAGAAGGCAGTTACGCTCAAATTAGGTGCATCAGGGGATCCTCCACGTTAAACAACAGTCAGCATAACAAAAATATCAAAGCACAAGCAGGAAACAGAACAGCCGGGGTGAGCCCTTCAAGACAGCTCAAGTCTGTACCAAAAGAATTCAAAATCCCCCAAGTGCAGCTCTCTGAGAGTATGTTTTCGGAGTCCGAGTCAAGCCTCAAACATGCCTAATTAAGATTGGTTCTGTGAGTGACAATCGGTGAGAGGACTGGCATTCAAGGGGGGCCGGCCCAGGAGCGGCCAGGATGCAGAGCGGCTGCCCTCTTGGACAAGCAGCTGCGCCTTCACTTATCCCACTCCCCTCAGCCAACACAAGGCGCCTCAGAAGGCAATCGGCAGGAGTGGGGAGCTACAACAGGCAGGGGACTGTGAAGGAAACAGAAACGGTAGCATTAAAAAATCACTGAAATTACTCAGAAACGTCTGCCACAGGGGCACGAATTAAATCAGTGTGTTGCCTCTGGCAACCATGAGGGATGAGATGCCAACTTTAGCCCATTCTGTGGATAAAAATGTAATAACTGCATACTCACAGCCAAATTTCCCCACGGATTAGCCAAACAGCATTTCGGAAGAAACCATCGTATTGAAACATTACCGCACGATGCTGTTTTCCTATTACTTGGCAGCAGGTACTTCCACCTTACTTTGAAGGAAGCTATTTTGACAAAAGTATAAGCAGACACTAAACATCTGTTAGGGATTGAGCACTTTGTTTTTCCTTGTTGAATACTGTTAAAATTATTTCAAAACAGTACCCAGAGATAACTACTGTTAAGTTGTGGTTTAAACCACTTAGTCTAACTGTGTCTTATTTAAAATTCAAATTCAAATGCACATGTTAAACTCCAATAATAAACCAATGCAAAAAGATGAACAGATGCTAGGTCAACGTTTGCCACCAATAACAGATTATCATTAACATGAATCCACTGGAGTTAAAAACAGAAGAGTAAATTATCAATGTCATCATCTTCTGCTGCCCCTGATATGGACTAATAGTCTCATGACACTTGTTCAACAGAGCAAAATGCCAACCATCAGATGAGGTGAGTTTCGCTTAGCTGTAATAAGCAAAAACAAAAATAACAAGGATCCAAATCCTAGTTTGAGTGCCAAGCCTTGCTATTAGCTCACTCTCAGTATGGTACTATTCTCAGTATCCCCACAGAGTATTTTAGTCTCGAGAGCTAAAAATAACGCACACATTCACACACCCTACTTTGTCAAGAATATATTTTCTTTTTAAGGTTTTTTTTTTTAATGTAGAAGAAATACATGGTCACTATAGAAAATGTGTCATGCAAATTATGAAAACAAAAAACGTGTGACCCCATCACCCATAATCATTAAACATTTTAACATGTAGCCTTTCAGTGTTTATATGTACTTGACTGTTGATACAAACATATACATGTCTTTTTAAAAACTTGCTGAATATACCGTTCCACAATCTCCACTCCTTTTGGAACTCACATGGAATTCAAATGCAGTACTCTTAGTAGTGTATTTTAATTTTAACTGTACTCAACTGACAGACTCAAGCAGTATCAAGCAGGTAGATTCAGAGGTCTGGGACATAAGACAGTCACGAGTGGACTAGTATAAAAAATTAGGACGCACGCAAAATTTTCATTAGAAATTAAAAACAAATGTCCACAAGTACTGTGCTCCTTGAAAATACTGGGTTGGCCAAAAAGTCCGTATGGCTTTTTCAGTAAAATAAAAGACACATTTTTCATTTGCACCAGTAACTTTATATATTCGGGTATTTTGAGTATGTCGGCTATCTTCTGCATGGTATAATATTGATTGCTGTCATACTGTCTCGATTTGATCGCTATCAACTTCAACCGGTCTACCCGACCATGGAGCATCGTCCAGCGAGAAATCTCCACCATGAAACTTTGCAAACCACTTTTGACAACATTTGATCAGTCACAGCACCTTCTCCACACACTGCACAAATCTTTTTTTGCATTTCAGCTGCATTTTTACCTTTCTTGAAATAATAAAGCATAATATTCCCAAAATGTTGCATATTTTCCTCCATCTTCAATATTAAAATGGCTACACAAAAATTCACCAATTTTGATGTTTTTTTAATACACACTGATATGACAGCTGTCACAATACAAGATAACAAAAGTGTTTCAAATGAAATTAAAGACAACTAAGTGCTACTGGAGTCATTTTACAGAAAAAAAAACCAATGGACGCTTTGGCCAAGCCAGTATCAGGATTTGCTGCCCTCTCACGCTTACTTAGGACTGGTCATTGTAGGGGCAACGGGGCAGTCAGCAGTGGCAAAGACAGGCTGTGGTCTCAGCCCTGAATGTAAACCGCCCCCCCAATGGGAGCTTTTACCAAATGCCAGTGCCTTCAGCCCCACCTGCCAGATTCTGACTTAACTGGTCTCAAGTGGGAGGCCCAGTTTCCAGGTGCTAAAGGAGAAAAGGACTAGATAACAGTCACAGGGAAGACGGGTGGCAGGGCGGGATTCAAAGGTAAAAAGATGCAGAAAGTGACCGAGGAGGCTGCTCTGCAAATGAAGTTCTAAATTCAAGCACTTGGAGTGTGTGGAGACGTCTGCAGCCCCTGGATGGCCAGGGGAACCCGAGGTCTGAAGCCACACTTGCAGAAAGTTTATGAGCATGAATGTTACTGAGAGAGGGGTCAGGACTGAGTAAAATGTCTGGTCCTTCTGACAATGCTCTCCCTAGCATCCAAAAATCCAACAGCCACTATTCCTTCTCTGTTAATGCCTAACCCCCCAACAGGAGGGGGTTCAGAGGTCATGCAGTTCACCCTCCCACTTCATAGACCCAGGCCCTGTCGGCTCACCCAAGGTGATGCAGCTAGCCCAGAAGTGCACAAACAGGTGTGAGACGCCCCACTCTGGTACGTGAAAACACAGTGGGGAGAAGTGGACCAGGTTACCTTAAACGAGGCCCCTGGGCCTGGAATACCTGCAGCAGTAATAAGAGGACGGGCGCTCAGCAGAGGAGCAGCACCCCCATCCAGGGGGCACACACAGCAGGCCAACGCAACAAGGCTCCGGGAGAGGGCGTCCTGCAGTGCGACACAGCGGAGAAGCAACAGAGACCGCATTTATCGGCCCTGGAAAAACGAACTTGGGAACAGTATGGCCCTGATTCCAAATCCCAGCTCTGCCGCTCAGCCATGCAACCTGGAGCAACAGCTCTAACCTCTACTAACTCTCCCTTTCCTCACCTTCACAATACAGATCAATAACATATAAATATCGAGTGACTGTAAGGGTGAGTTACTTAGCACCGTGCATGCACTACAGAAGTTGATCAATAAGTTGTAGCTAAGATCCTCATTAAGAGGATGAAAAGTTTTGGGAAAGAAAACTAAAGGTCAGGCCCTCACTGGTAGGTAGAGACTGAGGACAGCACCTGCAGCCAATGCTGTCAGCCCCTGCTCTGCCTCAGCTGAGCGGCCAGTGCCTAATGCGCTGCTCTGCACAACATTTCCAGCATCAGCGTGAGTGTCCCGGTTCCAAACCCTTCGATGGATCGGCAACCCTTAATGAATTAAGGCCACACTCCTTGGCTAGGAATTAAATCACTTCGAATACTGCCTACCACCTAGCATTATGTCCTCCACTAGCTCAAGCTGCTTTCTGATTCCTGTGCGTATGATGCAATCTCTATCTACAATACCTTCTCTACTCACACGTGCTCGCATGGGAGAATTTTTCTGGGCCCAATTCAAACATCACATCTAACACACAGCCTTCTCTGGTCTCTGGACACCACCCCACCACATAGCAGGGATCTCTCTGTCCCTCTCCTCCCCGCCCCCGGCCTGCCCAAGTGATAGATTAGAATTTCCTCCACCTCTCTGTTATCCCCAGAAAACAATGCCTTACACAGTCAACCGTTAAGCATGGACTTGAATCAATGCATCCCAAGTTTCTCTCAGAATAACTACTAAATTAAGTTCTTTCCAATTATTCTGCCTCTCAAATCTTCACACAAACATCTTTATTTCTAGCTTAAATTCATCACTGCACAACTTAAAGGTTTCAAAACCCACTACAGGGAAAATGCCAAATTCCTCTCTAATACAATGTTTATTATAACCAACTCACCTACAAGCACCTACGAGCTAATCAGTGTGCTACAAAGGGCCATGTAAATACTGAACATTCAATTAAACTTTTAATAAACTTAAATATATTTTGTGACGTTTCATTCTCCTGGCTACATTCTTCCAAGTTATCAAAGCCCGTGGGAACTCACTCAGGGGTGCCCAACCTTTTGGTGTGTCTGGACCACACTGGAAGAAGAAGAGTTGTCTTGGGCCACAGATTAAAATACACAAACACTAATATAAACAGATGAGCAAAAAAACATGTTTTAAATAAAGTTACAATTTTGTGTTGGGGCACATTCATAGCCCTCCTGGGCCATATGCAGCCCATGGGCCGCAGGTTGGACACTCCTGCATGTGAAATAAATACAAAAGTGATCGTTGTCTTTAAAGTCTCCCACCAAGTCCAGAGACTAAAACACATCTTCAAGGTGATCCACTGGCTACAGCACGTTAAGTCAAAGATGACATGCTCCTCGAGGGAGAAACCTACGTCCACCAGCCACTAGGGGAAATTCTTCCTGAGGAAGTACCACCTATAATAAAAGGTTTTAGCCTCTCCCCAGTGATAAAAGCCCACTTCTCAAAACTGCAGGATATACAGATTTTTTTAAATTATTTTTTATTGATTATGCTATTAACAATTGTAGCAATTTACCCCCCCCCCCCCCGCCCTCCTCCACTCAACACCTCCCACTCCCTCAGGCCATCCCCACACCATTGTTCATGTCCATGGGTCATGCGTGTAGGTTCTTTGACTACTCCATTTCCTGTACTGTACTTTACATCCCCATGGCTATTCCGTAATGACCTATTTGTATTTCTTAATCCCCTCAGCTCTTCACCCATTCTCCCCCATACTCCTGGCCCATCTGGCAACCATCAAAATGCTCTCTGTATCCATGATTCTGTCTCTGTTCTTCGTTTGCTTAGCTTGTTTTTTAGATTCAATTTTTGATTGATTTGTATTTTTTCCTGTTTCACTGGTCATAGTTTTTTGATCTTCTTTTTCTAAAATAAATCCCTTTAACATTTTGTATAATAATGGTTTGGTGATGATGAACTCCTTTAATGTTTTTCTTGTCTGGAAAGCATTTTATCTGCCCTTCACTTCTGATATCTTTGCTGGGTGGAGCAATGTTACCTGCAGGTCCCTGCTTTTCATGACTTTTGAATATTGTTGCCAATCCCTTCTGATCTACAAAGTTTCCTTTGAGAAATAAGCTGACAGTCTTATGGTGATGCCCCTGTAGGTAACTAACTGTTTTTCCCTTGCTGCTTTTAAGATTCTCTCTTTATCTTCAACCTTTGCCATTTTAATTATAATGTGTCTTAGAGTGGGACTCTTTACATCCATCTCGTTTGGGACTCTTTGTGCTTCCTGGACTTGCCTATTTCCTTCACCAAATTAGGTAAGTTTTCTTTCATTATTTTCTCAAATAGATTTCCAGTTTTTTGCTCTTTCTCTTCTCCTTCTGGCACCCCTATGAGGTGAATGTTGGAAAGCTTAGCTGTCCCAGAGGCTGCTTACACTATCCTCGTTTCTTTGGATTCTTTTTTGTTCTTATTGTTCTAATTGGTTGTTTTTTTTGCTTATGTTCAAAACCATTGACTTGATTCTCAGCTCTATCCACTCTACTTTTGTTTCACTATAAATTGTTCTTTATTTCAAATAGTGTATCCTTCATTTCTGACTGGATCTTTCTTATGTTGCTGGGGTCCTCACTAAATTCCTTGAGCATCCTTATAACCAGTGTTTTGAACTCTGCATCTGATGAATTGTTTATCTCCCTTTTGTTTAGTTCTTTTTCTGGAGTTTTGATCTGTTCTTTCATTTGTACATTTCTTTTGTCTCCTCATTTTGGCAGCCTCCCTGTGTGTGTTTCTATGTATTAGGTAGAGCTGCTATGACTCCCTGTCTTGGTAGTGTGGCCTAATGCAGTAGGTGTCCTACAGAGTCCAGCGGCACAGCCTCCCCTATCACCTAAGCTAAGTACTTGAGGTGTGCCCTTCGTGTGGGCTGAGTACACCCTCCTCTTACAACTGAGCCTTGGTTGCTGTTGGCACATCAATGGGAGGGATTTTCCCAGGCCAGTCAGCTGCAAGCACTGGCTGTGACCACTGACCACCAACCTCAGCCCTCTGTGAAGGATCAGCCATGTGGGAGCAGGGTGGTGGTGCTCCAGTGTGGTCTGTAGCTGTCCACTGGGTGCACAGGCTCTGGGGTTTCCCAGGTGGTGCAGGCCAAGGTCAGCCCCCACCTTTGTTTGGCCTCTGGGCCACCCTGCATGAGCTATACAGCAATCTCAGATGGCTGCTACTTGTGCTGGGCTTGGAGATTCCCAAGTGAAGCCAAGCTGTGACTCTAGGCTGGTTGCTCCTAGTGCAGGGCCTCAGACCCCTTAGCAAGAGGTAGGAGGCCTGGGGGCTCACTGAGGCTGGCTATTGATTATTGAAGAGGATTTAGGAAGTTGTAAAGAATGAGCCAACAGCAGACATTCATATGGAAAAGTAGCTTTGGTGGGCCCGTAAGTTGCATGAGATAGTCTCAGGGGACAGGGAGGGCAAACAGTGTTAGCCGGGTTGATGGAGTGTCAGATGTGGCACCCAATTGCGGGCTCTGTGTGGGGAGGACTCAGAAAGGGACAATGGCTTCTCACTTTGATGCAAGACACTTCAATTCCTGCTCATATTCTATTGGTGACTTTCAAGCTGCTACCCCAATGCTGGAGCTCAGAGAGAGTTAATCTAAGTAAATCCGTGTGGGGGCCATTAAGGAGAACTGCTTGGGTCTCTAGAAGTCTCTTCCACTGACTCAACCTCCACTGGTTTTTGCAGCCAGAGTTATGGAACTTACCTTCCTGGAACTGGAACCCTGGGTTGGGAGGCCTGGTATGGGGCTGGGACTCCTCGCTCCCAAGACATCCCTCTCGAATTTTTATCCACCTGGGTGTGGGGCTAGCCCATTCTACATCTTCACCCCTCCTACCAGTCTGGATGGATGTGGTCTCTTTAATTCCGTAGTTGTCAGACTTCCATTCGACTTGATTTCTGATGGTTCTGAGTGATGGCCATTCTATATTTTAGTTGTAATTTTGATGTAGCTGTGCAAGGAGGCAAGCCGTGTTTACTTATGCTGCCATCTTGGCTGAAGTCCTGTATGGAGGATGTAACCAGCCTGACTTTGGGGCAGATTGGGGAAAAAGCCTTCATTATGTGTGATATGCCACACACTGCCTTTCTGAACACTCAGTAAGAGTGACTGAAAGATTGCCTACCTCACGTATTTTGTTGATATCCTCCATCAACGAAGGGAAAGGGCAACACACTAAATGAAAGAAGATACTTGCAAATCATGTATCTGATAAGGGACTTGGGTCTATAATATATGATGAACTATTACAACTCAGTAATAAAAAGACAAATAACCTATTTTTTAAATGGGCAAAAGATCTGAACATACATTTCTCCAAATAAGGTATGTTCTTTGAACAAATGACCAATAAGCACATATAAAGATGCTCAGTATCATTAGCCACCAGGGAAATGCAAATCAAAACCACAACGAGATACCACTAGGACAGATATAAACAAGAAGACATATAATAGCATTGGTAAGAATATACACAAATTACTGGACTGGCCAAAAAGTCCATATGGATTTTTCTGTAAAATAAAAGACACATTTTTCATTTTCACCAATAAACTTATTGATTTAGATTATTTTGAGTACATCAGCTATCTCCTGTGTGGCATAACACTGATTGTTCTCAATTGATGTATTGATTTGATCGCCATCCACTTCAACTGCTCTACTGCCCACGGAGCACCATCCAGCAAGAAACCTCCAGCACGAAGCTTCACGAACCACTTCTGACCCAGCTGATCACTAACAGCACCTTCTCCACACACTGCACAAACTGTTTTCTGCATTTCCATTCCTTTTTACCTTTCTTGAAATAATACAGCATAATATGCCCAAAATGTTGCATATTTTCTTCCATCTTCAATATTAAAATGGCTATACAAAAATTCGCCAATTTTTTAAAAATATATTTTATTGATAATGCCATTACAGCTGTCCCATTCCCCCCCTTTAATCCCCTCTGCCCCGTACCCCCCCTCCTACCCGCATCCTCCCCCACACCCAGTTCATGTCCATGGGTCATACCTGTAAGTTCTTTGGCTTCTTCCTCCCCTACACTATTCTTACCCTCCCCCTGTCTATTTTGTACCTACTACTTATGCTTCTTATTCCCTGTAACTTTTCCCCCATTCTCTGCCCTCCCCCTCCCACTGATAATCCTCCATGTGATACCATTTCTGTGATCTGTTCCTGTTCTAATTGTGTGCTTAGTTTGATTTTGTTTTTGTTTTTTTAGGTTTGGTTGTTGATAGTTGTGAGTTTGTTGTCCTTTTACTGTTTGTATTTTTTCTCTTCTTTTTCTTAGATAAGTCTCTTCAACATTTCATATAATAAGGGCTTGGTGATGATGAACTCCTTTAACTTGACCTTATCTGGGAAGCATTTTATCTGCCCTTCTATTATAAATTATAACTTTGCTGGATAGAGTAATCTTGGATGTAGGTCTTTCCCTTTCATAACTTGGAATACTTCTTCCCAGCCCCTTCTTGCCTGCAAGGTCTCTATGGAGAAATCAGCTGATAGCCTTATGGGAACTCCTTTGTAGGTAACTGTCTCCTTTTCTCTTGTTGCTTTTAGGATTTTCTCTTTGTCTTTAATCTTGGGTAACTCAATGATGATGTGCCTTGGTGTGTTCCTCCTTGGGTCCAGCTTCTTTGGGACTCTCTGAGCTTCCTGGACTTCCTGGAAGTCTTTTTCCTTTACCAGATTGGGGAAGCTCTCCTTCATAATTTTTTCAAATAAGCTTTCCATTTCTTACTCTTCCTCTTCTCCATCCAGTACCCCTATGATTTGGGTGTTGGAATATTTAAAGTTGTCCCGGAGGTTCTTAAGCCTCTCTTCATTTTTCTGAATTCTTGTTTCTTCATTCTGTTCTGGCTGAACATTTATTTCTTCCTTCTGCTCTAAATTGTTGATTTGAGTCTCAGTGTCCTTCCCATCACTGTTGGTTGCCTGCACATTTCTCTTCATTTCCCTTTTCAGAGCCTTCACTTTTTCCTCCATTTTGTGACCATACTCAACCTTTTCTGTGAGCATCCTGATTACCAGTGTTTTGAACTCTGCATCTGATAGGTTGCTATCTCTTCATCACTTAATTCTATTTTGGGAGCTTTGATCTGTTCTTGCACTTGGGCCATATTTTTTTTGTCTCGGTGCACCTGTTACCTAGTAAGGGGCAGAGCCTTAGGTATTTGCCTAAGTTACCTGCCCCACTTCCCACAAGCAAATTTGGCCCCTCTGGTGCTGATTATGGGTAGGTGGACTTGTGTACATTCTAGGACCCTGTGAGTCTCTCCAAGGAACACTCCTGTGAGGCTGGGAGTCTCTCCCACCACCGCAACCCCCACAGGTTTTTACTGCCAGAGATTTTGAGGTTTTATTTCCCCATGCTGGTACCCTGGGTTGCGAGGTTTCACTCCCCAGTTGTTCTTCCCAGTTTATTCACATGCAAGTGTGGGGCTGCCCAATCCGCCAGCCTCTGCCTAGCCCACCTCATCCTCCAGCCGCTGCCTTGCCATGTGTCCTCTCTGCCCTGGCCTCGCCCCTCCTACCAATCTGAATGAATGTTTCCTCTTTAACTGCTTGGTTGTTGGACTTCCATACAGTTCAATTTTCTGGCAGTTCTGGTTATTTTTTGTTTTTTAAATTTGTCGTTGTCCTTCTTCGGGTTGTGCAAGGAGGCAAAGTGTATCTACCTATGCCTCCATCTTGGCTGAAAGTTCTGTATCAAAAATTCACCAATTTTTACAAGTTTTTTTTGAATGCATGCTAATATGACAATTGTCACAATGCAGTCTGACAAAATTGTTTTTGAATGAAGTTAAAGACAACTAAGCACTACTAGAGCCATCTTACTGAAAACAAACAAACTTTTCGGCCAACCCAATAGAATTCCTCATTCATTGCTGGGAGAAATGTAAAATATGTAGCCACTGTGGAAAAGTTTGGCAGTTCCTCAAAAGGTTAAACAGAGTATCATATAACCCATCAATGCTACAACTAGTTATATACCCAGGAGAAATGAAAACACACGTTCACACAAAAATCTGTGAACTAATATTTGAAGCAGAATAATTCATAATAGCCAAAAGTTGAAAGCAACCCCATGCGCGACAAATTGTGAATGCGTAAGTGAAACGTAGTACGTGCACACAATGGAACGCCTTTCGGTCGGTCGTGAGGGGGGATGAACTACTGACACACTGCAACATACATGACGAACCTTGAAAACATTCCGCTAACTGAAAACAGCCAGTTTCAAAGGACCAAATGTTTTATGACTCCATTTACATGAAATGTCCAAAATAGGCAAATCTACAAGGCTACTGCCTAGAGCCAAGGGGGACTGCAGGGAAGTGGGGAATGACTGCTAATGGCTACAGGATTTCTTTTTAGGGTGACAAAAATATTCTAAAGTGTGATGGTTTCACAAGTCTATGAGCACACTAAAATCGACTAAATTGTACATTTTAAGTGAATTATATCTCACTAAAGCTGTTATGTCACTTTTAAAAATGTTTCCTTAAAATACTACTAGTGAAGTATTCCATGAAGTAAATGACTATTCCACATTGATAAACAGTAACCCACTATAAAATGATATGACTTTGACAGAGTGGGGGGCAGGGGGAAGGGGAAGGGGTAGAAACAAGAGTGGCTAGGAATTAACGGTTAAACCTGGGTGAAGGGTAAAAGTACTTTATTACAATCTTTTCTATGTGCCTGTGTTTGAAACTTCCCTAATAAGAGGCTTCTAAAAGTTAATTGGTTGTATCCTATCAAATGATTCACAGAAAACCTGAAACCCACTCTTCAGCCACTGTTCGAGTGGGAACAAAAGGGGAAATCAGCGTGCTGACTGGCAGTGTGGATTGAGAGTGGCCCAAACGAAAACCGCTGCCTCGGTGCGATGGGACCCTCGGTGTGATGGGACCCACAGAGGCAGCCCACTGGCCAAAACGCTGTTTTACTGAATGTTCAGTTAGTAAAATCAGGCCTCTAGGGGGAAGGGGGCTGGTGGCTGCTGGCAATGGGTGGAAACGCTACAGTGTAATAAATTATTGAAATCTTTTTTATGCTTAAAAAGTTTTTCTCCAACACAGAATTACCTGGAGAACACTGGTGTTTACTGGCCAATACTGAGCATCTGTTTCTGTGTGAATGAGTAGCTGTTATTTTGAACTGGCCTTTTCCCTCTGGTTTGATTCACTGAGCAACCACACTAGCTACTGCCACTTAGAGATCACGGTGACAACTCAAGATAACCATGGGTATTTTGTGGCTAGCGTTAAATGCCTACTGGAATCTATGGCTACTACAAAGGTGAGGAGGAAGCAGTCCCTACCTGAGGCGATTCATTCCTGAAGTAGGGAGCCTCGGATAGTGACAGCATTGTGATAAGCGCTCTGACTCATCATAGGACACAGAGAAGGAAGCAGGGGCCCATTTTAGCCCAGTCTTGGGGAAATGGGTTACCAAGGAGTTCCACACACAGAAACAGCAGCCTGTAACATGCCAGACTATGCTGCCAGCAGGAAGGGGGAGGGAGCAAGGGTCACCTGTAAGGCTAGGAAGGAGGCGTTGGCCAGAGGTCCTCAAATGCTAGTGCACAAAATGGTCACCAGAGGGCGCTTAAACTCAGAGATTGTAACCCCGTAAATCTGGAGTGGGATGTAGAAGCCTGCATTTACAACCAGCAGTCCAATCAATGATTGACCCAGAGTGACAAGCTATGGAGTTTGGTCTTTTATCACAAATTATTAAAAGCCAAAAAAGGATTTTACACAAAAAAAATCAGATATGTAAATACTCTCAGGAAGCTGTCAGGAAGACAAATTGAAAGGAGGCTGCCAAGTCCAGCAGGGCAGTGACTGAGGAGGAAACCAAAGAGAAGCGGCAGGTAGAACAGTAACCAGCCTGATATTGGAGGGGGAGGGGGCGGTGGATCGGACCTCCCGGTGCCCCGGGCCAAGATGTGGAATAGAGACAGCAAGCGGGGGAGGAGGGTGAAGGGACTGAGTGCAGTTTGTTTTTACTAACTTTCTGTTTTAATTAAGCTTTTCATTTTGAGATAATTATAGATTCACATGCAATTGTAAGAAAGATCCCACGTACCTTTTACCTACGTTTCCCAAAGGCTAACATCTTGTAAAATTGTAATATAATATCACAACCAGGACAGACATTACTACAACCCACCAAGTTTACCCAGGTATCCTAGTTTTGAGGTCAGTTTTGGACACTTGAATTTGAGGTATCAGAAATATTCATGGGAAAATATGTCCAGGGGCAGGTAGATACACAGGTCTGACACTCAGAAGAAGGGCCAGGATGAAGACACAGATGTGGGGACCGTTTCCTATGTGGCTTCAACGCCTTAAAGAGTATGACAGTAGGTGCCCAGCAGGCACTGTCCTGGGGGAGGCACCGGATCTCCTGCAGAGTAAGAATATGGCTGTGTGCTCGCAGGGCACTCAGTCCTCTCCTGCGCCCTCGGTGGACATTGCTAGCTTGCTGGGGGTGAACAGCACAGGACGTGTGATCAGACAGCCTGATTCCTGGCCCGCTCCAATCGCCTGCCCGCTTTGGGGTCTTGGGCAACTCCTTCTGCCCCTGGGTGGCTCAGTTACTTATCTCTAAAACAGGGCTGCCCTGACTGGCGTGGCTCAAGGGGCTGGGCATTGTCCCACAAACGGGTTCATCCCTAGTCAGGGTATATGCCTGGGTTGTGGGCCCCATCCCTCTGGTCAGGGCCATGGGAGAGGCATCTGATGGGTGCTTCTTTCACACATCGATGTTTCTCTTTCTCCTTCCCTTCCCCTCTCTCTAAACATAAATAAATAAAATCTGGAAATATATATATATATATATATATATGTATATATATGAAAAACAGCACTGATCAGTATACTTAGCCTACAGGGTTACTTTGAGAACTAAGTGATATACAACATGCTCACAACTGTGATATGTGCCAAGGAGAAAGCAAACATATGTGATTTATAGGGCTGGGCAGACAGCAGTCCACAGATGGCATGCAGATGAAAGCAGGATGTCACCAAGCTGAGGAGGACAGGTGAAGAATGCAGGTAAGTTTGTGTAGGTGGAAGTGAGCAGGTAGCTAAGGGAGACTACTCACAGTCTCTCTCTCTTTGAAGTTCAAGGAGAGGGTGAAAGGCAGGGAAGAAAACCTGAAGAGAGAGGTGAAGAGCTGACCAAAGGGCACTCTGCCGCAGCAGTAATGGTATAGTTGAGGAGGGAATGACAAAGAAATACCTCCCCCCAGGTAAGGGCCATTACTAGGCAACATACACATGTCGGCACAACTGTGTGACAGACAGTTCATGCTTAAGGATTTCAAGGTAAAAACAGACCATAGCGGCCAACTGAAGAAACGGGTGGTACGTCTTCAGGCAGAGAACAGAGAAAGAAGGGCTGACAGGGAAGGACTGGTGGGGTAAGAGAGAGACTTCTGTCCCAGGCGGGAGGGTACTCCTAACTGCGCCTTCCGGCCTGCAGGGGCCCGTCGGTATCTGATACCTGAGGAGAGCAGCATTTGACTCTTTTCTTGGTTTTTCCCTCTTGCTGCCAGGTCTCCAATTCTCGTTGCCATTCTAATGTAGACAATGCTAACCGTTACATTTAAGGATTTTTTTTTCTAGTTGTTCTTTTTCCCTATCAATCCCATACATGCATCTGAAGCCAAGGCTCTTGGCAACCACAGAATCCAATTTTAGCCCCTAGAACAAGAATTTCTCATTCAACACATCAATCACACGACCAGTTTCTTGGCACATGGACAGCTTCGGGGGTTTCTTCCTGAGGGAGGGGCCCATACTAAACACAGGCCGCAGAAGCTCAACTCCTTCTCGGGGGCGTGCCATGCTGCTGGCAATTAATGCCACATTAGCACACGGGAAGTTCCGCCAACCTTTTCAGCTTCCTGTAGAGACCTGAGTGAGCCTTGGCCATGGTGGGATAATCCCAGCATGAATAACAGGACATTATTTTTACAAATATTAAACTGGTACACTTAATTAACCCCTCAGGACGAGTCCCCACAGCCTTCCACATCTGAGACCAAGTCATGGGTTTTACCGCCCCAGGGGAGGAAAGCTACAGCAAGACAACAGGCTTGTCTTTAGCAAGACAGTGGACTTGATGAGACCACAGCTTCGCTTCCCCGCGCAGATGTCAGGTCCAGGCCCCTCCGAGCATCCAGGTGGAAGGGGGTGAAACGGAGGGGCAGCTGAGGAAAACCTCTGCCTGCCAGCCCCCCTGAAGGCTTCAAACCTATTTGAATAGTTACATCAGAGATTTCATTACCCTCAATCCTCTTCCAGCTCCTGCTACAGTGGACGCAGTAGAAACCCCCAGTCATTTGCAAAGCAAAAATAAATTACACTTTCATTTTAGAGTTTACATTGAAATTTCATCCCATGAACAACATGGTCCGAGTCAAGTCTCTACAGCTCAAGCAGCGCTGTGCTCACTGTTCTGTCCGAAAGGCAGGTGCTGAGAGGTCTGTACTTTGGGACAAGCTTTCGACAGGTAACGGTCTTTCATTAGGACACAAATACAAA
The DNA here is from genome assembly GCF_022682495.2 of Desmodus rotundus. Lineage (NCBI taxonomy): Eukaryota > Metazoa > Chordata > Mammalia > Chiroptera > Phyllostomidae > Desmodus > Desmodus rotundus. The sequence goes on along the minus strand of NC_071388.1, from coordinate 59,582,073 downwards.
TATTACTACAGGCATTATATTCCCAGATAACCACGTAAAGTAACTCTAGACCAAAAAGCTCTCACACATCAAAATGCTTATACACTACACAGACCAAGCAGACCCAGCAGACACATCCCAATATGAAAATAAAGGCAGAGTTTTATTCTTCTGGAGACCAAAGTCTGATGCACGATATATTCATTTAATTAAATCTGTTCACTTGAGCTGTGTTACTCTCACAAAGACATTCCGACTGGTGATGTACCGACCCTTCACCAACGTGTTTTCTATCCTGTCTATATATTCTACGTAGTCCTTGACTCCAAAATAACAGTGAGCTGAAATGGGCTTTAGAGCCACTTTAGCCCAGAGATTTCATTTGGAAGACTATACAAATTCTGTCTGAAAATGACTCCGAAACTTAAGGTGTATCTTTTTAACCTGACAAAAATTTTTTTCTACTCATCATGGAATTAACAGCCCAGTGCAAAGATCCAACTTCTACACGTCATTAAAAAGGTAGTAGTTTACAGCCCCGTAAGAGAGCAAGGCCACTACATGCACCGTGTGGAGGAAGCGCCAAGCTTCTGAAACAGAAAACACAGGCGAATATGCACACAAAGAGGGTATCCCAGAAGATACACAAGAAGCCGCTAACACCTGCTTCTGAGGTGTGAGATGGGGGGTCTGGGAGAAAGCGGGAGGGCGCACAGCGAGGCAAGAATTCACTCCAAACATCTGAAGATTTTGTGTTTTGTACCTTGGAGATGTATTGCCTATTTTAAAAATTAAGTCACACAAGAAGCTGTCTTTTTTTAAAATTCTCATGTTGAGGCTTTAAGCAATAGACTTGCAAGATGAACGAACAAAAACTCATTAATCACTGAGCTTTTTGAAGCATTTTCCGTGCCTCGCCCAGCATCACTGCCTCGCCCCAGCCTCACAGTCACCCCTCACTGCATTCGGGCAGGTTGTAAGGCAAACAGGGCCCAGACACAGGACAGAGCTCCCAGTTCTTCTACTTTCCGCGGATTTTCTCCCAATTTGTAAACGGAAGGTAATCGGCTACCTCAAAGGGGCTTCGGGAGGACTGCCCGAAGGGCAGTAACCAGTCAGCAAACTACAAAACCACAGGTATTTCTGCAGTAGGTATTCCCAGGGTAGTCATACATGCACATACTAACAGTCATAACGAGTAAAAAATGACAATACTGAGAATGAAATTTAGATTCTGATACCATTTTATCACAGAAGATGATCAACTGATCCAAGCAGTAGTTGACATTGAACTGAGGAGGAAACAGAGGTAATGTTGAGTGGCAATAGGTTCTTAACAGAAAATGCAAGGCTAGATAATTCACCCAACGCAGCGAGCCCAGAAGAAACGACAGTAGTGAAGACAAAGCAAATGCAGCAGGTCTAACGGAGCCACAAGTCTAACTCATTTGCCCTCGGCCTGCCAGGGAAGAAGATAATTAACTCACGATCAAGAAATACTTTTTCAGATGCAAAAAGAAGACAAAAACAAAAAATGTTCCCAATTTTTACTTGAAGACCATATTTCTTTAAGGCCCAGCTCATTATTTTTCCTCCTTCAAAACAAAAACACCCCCTAATTTTTCCAGTGTCACCATCATTTCCTATATAATTATGGGGAATCATGTACTGTTGCCCTGCTTTAGGTGTGCATCTTGTCTCCACAAAAATGGGAGCCCCTGAAGGCCAGAGAGCACGGCCCCCTCTTAGTTAACTTCTTTACAGCATCTGCCCCAACGCGTAGGAGCTCACAAAACCTTCTTTTAAAACTGAATCACTCCTGATTCAAGTGAAATACAAGATGTTCTTGAATGTATTTCTCTAAGAAAGTCAAAGGCAATCATAGCCAGACATTACCTTTGATTTCATCAAAATTTTAAGTGGCCATGAACACACACACACACACACACACACACACACACCCCACCACCACCATAATACACCGGCATGCTCACAGTATCTAGCCACCCCCCAAGAAATGACAGCCTGTGGTGTGGTCCAATGGATGCTAAAGCTTTCAGGGCAAAGATGGTGGAGGAATGGGATAGTTGCAGGTTATCCCATTCTTACCCCACAGGCCCCATTCCTTTTATTGGAGAATGGTTTTTACCAGAGAGCCAGAGTTACCTCACCAATTAAAATCTATTTTCATGCCTAAGTAAAGCATGAATTTAAATTACACTTAAATACAAGCACTCTGTCCAATCTTCCGAGTTATCTCTCTTGTGACAAATGAGATACAAGGAACACTGCGAAAATGTGGAGGCAATCTTGACTTGAAACTAAAAGCTTGTTGCTGGAATCAAAAAAGTTAGTATGCAGTGTCTTGAAGGACCCAAACTAAAAGTAAGCTGGTTGGCTCAGATAAGAAACCAGACTGTCAATTACGTGTTTAGCAGGCTTTATTTTTGCAGTCCAAATGGCTCAGTGAATATGTCACAAATTAATTACCCACTGTGCAAGAAGGGTAGCCGTTTATGCCTCGCATTTGCGAATGGGGGCGATAAGGACAGTGGCTCCACCAGCACAGTCAACCAAGAAGTTTCTCATCCAACTGCAACCCCCGACCCAACAAAACCTCAGTGGTACTGAGGGTAAGCAGACCAGTTCCCTGGGCAGTTTAACCACGAAGCATTTTAAGTTTCTTCTAATCTATCTGTTCCCTCAAAAGTGACCTCACACCCATGACACATCTTGTCACTTTCCACCATACTGAACACTCCACGGTTCCTAGCCAGAATTCGAGTTGCTCAACTTGCAAACAAAGTGATCTTCCTCTTTCATTTCTATGTACCCTGGACTGTGCTATGCTCTGCCTGCTCCCATGCACTCATGAGAACAAGAGTCCAGGCCCTCCAATGCGGCCACAGCCCCCAGTTTTGCTTCCTGTTCCCTGCTGCACCTTTCTCCCTAGTGAGGCTTCTTGCCTCCAGGGACCCAGGCCCACACACACCATGCACACCCCCAGCACCCACGTCACAGCAGGAAGGAAAGAGCAAACACCCTCCAGTGAGTCAACCTGCACCTGTGCCAGGCAGTTACTTCACTTTGAGGCCTGAGTCTCATTGTCAAAAGGGAATAATAAAACCTACACTGCAAGGCTCTTACACTAATGATTACAGATGATGTTTACAAAGTTCCGAGCACAATGCACAAAATAATTAATAAAGACCAGCTAGTGATGACAGCAGTCGCAATGGCCGCTCTCGCGGACTATCAATAGTCTACATTTACTGACCATTTGCGGCGCTCCAGGCACAGCTCTAAACACTGTAGAAGCAGTGACCCATTTTATCCTTAAAGATACCGTCGACCACCCCACTTGACAGACAAGGAACGGAGGAGCACTGCAAGTACTGCAGATCGAGGCCCTTCCCTGGCTCCCGCCACCCAGCAGCCAGCACTCACACACCCCACACGGGCAAACAGCCTTTCGTCACCACCCACTGGTGACTGAGGACTGAGCTGAAAAAAGTAAAACCCTGGCAGTCCAGTCCTCTTCAAACTGTCTGACGACCCTCTTCCTCCTCTGCCAGAAACACTTTTCCTGGCACAACACCCCAACTCGGTCCTCCCGGGAAGTGCCGCCTCCTCCAAACTGTACTAACCATCACTGCCTCTGCGGGGCTCCCTGGACTTCCAAGTTCACGGGATGCCCTCTGCACTTTATTCACTTCACTATTCGCCCTCGGACAGGGGCGTGGAGCGCATTTTCACTGGGGGCCACGTGAGCCTCCTGGGCGCCTTCAAAGGGCCGGATGTAATTTTAGGACCCCGTGCAGTGGCGGGGGGGGGGGGGGGGGGGGTCCACACAAAGTTCCGGGCAGACAAAGACAAGGTGGGGGGCTGGATTCAGCTGTGGGCTGTGCATTTGCCATTTGCCACCTGTGCCCTAGGGCAGGTGTCCAAGCAGTCCAAGTAGCAGAGAAGGCAGGAGGAGCTAACCCTGCACTCTCCCTCTCTGTCCCCACGGACCAGCAGTGTCTCAGGAGGCCGCAGGGCCCCGGTGGACTCGTGCGTGCACTGAGGGTCCGTGGGCCACACACACAGAGCACCCTCCCCGTGACCCTGTGACACGGGGGTCAAGCACCTCGCTCACAGGAACCCGACTGGTAAATCGGAAATCAGCGAGAACAGACGCCGAACCTAGCAGACGTTCACAATGAAGTGGGGAACACAGACGGCTCAGCACAGTCACCCCAGGACAGCCAGAGAGGGATGGATTCCTCTCACACAAGCTGACAGGGAACCCAGCCTCGGGGTCCATCGGCAAGGGGATGATGAAGACTCACTGAGGCCAAACAGCTCCCTCAAACGACCGAGATCATTTCCACAGTCCGATCGGGAATGGATTCAATGCAGGCTCGCAGGGGCAACCTGCTCACCTCCGTGTGGGGCATCCAGTAATGAGTCAGGGAAGGTTGTTACAGTGAGAGCAGTGATGGCAGTAAACGGCGCAGTTACTATTCGCAGGCTCAGCAACAATGAGAGCCCTCCCAGGGGGAATTCCTACAGATAAATGTACGGAGTTCTGTTATTTCCTATAACGACACTGCTTAATCTATCCGAAAACTTCCTTTAGTTATGTAACTGTAAGTTTTACTTTTTTATTTTTAACTATTAGCTAGACCATTTTCAATGCTTTTCTCTGGTAAGCCCAAAATATTGAAGACAGCTAAGCATCCCTGTTCAGTTAAAAACTGAACAGCAATCAACCCTGAAAAATATCAGAAACTAACGCTGTGTTTTGCCTGGTGTGCTTTCCCTCCAGCCTGCAGCACTCACCCTGCGTGACAGCATTTTCTAAACACCAAGTTTACCTATAACCTCTTCTGTAGTTTCGTTTTTAGGCCTCATAAGGACTAAAAATTACAACCTCTTCCTCCAAGCTTCCCTAATTCACCTCTATTTTAAAATCTCTGCCCAGATGTTACAATTTATCCAAGCCAAATATTTCTTTACCCTCCTTGAAACTACACATAAAACCTCACCGGTGAGCCCTCCCTCCTCTCACTTTTGGGGACACACCACTGGGTGTGCCTTTGCTGGCTGTGAGCTCCCCAGGTTAGCGGCCCATTTAATCTACATCTCACATCTGTAACTCTCCACATGACCAGAGTGAGGATCTCTGTGTTGCTGTGTTTGAAGAATTCACACACCAGGGCCTGCTCCCTTGTTGCTGTTAGCCCATTTAACTTCAGGAAAAACTCTCTTCAATAAAATCAAACAGCACTGCTATTTTATAACTCTGTTCTAACTCTGAATGTGGGAAGTGAAAATAAAGCATATGTTTCTATTACAAAGGAATAAAGGCCATTTCTACTAAAAATAAACTTTATAAATCATAAGAAAAAACATCAAGACAACCTAGACATAAAACCAATGCCAGAAAAGGGTGACACCTGATAGTCAATCTCACCCCAAATGTGCTGAATGACTCTTTTCACTATCAAAGCCTGAACACAGAACCTATTACTCCAAGTTAATCTTCTGAAATGTATGCAATTTAATCCAATTCAGCACATATATATGTGTGTACTTGCTTGGCTGTATTGCTTGCTTGGAGTGGGAAACTTGCTATATTATGGCTGTGTCTGCACAGCCAAATGCTTCCAAATGTACTGTACAATCTGCTTAAAGAGGCTGAGGAAGGCGCAGAAGACAAAGCAGAAAATGCGAGGTTAGGAGGTGCAGCAGGGTGACGGAAAACCAAGATCAAACATTTGGAAACATGTGCTCTTTCCATATAGATACGATGCTCATTCGCATGTTAGGAACACATGTCAGAATAGAGATAAACTGGATATTAACATAGTTAAATTACTTCTTAATTACCAAGCACAGAATAGTAACTTTGCAGAAGAGAAATCTGGTAGGCACCCAGATGACCCACGTGCGCCCACCATTTTCAAGACCATGTGACAGGATGCACTGAGAGGCTCACAGCTTCCTGGTCTTCCTGCCAAAAGTGCATCACCTGAATCCAATCACGAGGCACTGGACGGATGCAATCAAGGGACAAAATAACTCGTCTGTCCTCTTCAAAAATATCAAGGTCAAGAAAAAGGCTGGAGAACTGTTCCAGATTTTAAAAGGCTGAAAGACATGGCAACTAAAGGCAACACGGATTGTGGGTCAAGGCTGAGAAGACTGATGTCCGGAGAGACTAACAAGGACTCGGCTTGAAATCCCCCAGACACTCAGTGGCAGACCTGGGACAGGTAAAACCCAAAGCTCTTTGCAGGATGCTAGGCCTGACAGGCCAAGGGTTGAACTCCTGATCTCATGCATTTTAAAAATATTTTTAGCTTTAGCCTTAAACATTTTTTAGGTCAAAGCTTTTATTCTCCGCCATGAGAAACTGATAGGCACTTGACCTTCGTGGATTTAAAATGCACACTTTTTAATACACATGAATAACCATAAAGACCCACGAACTGTAACACTTTGTAAATAAACTCAGTCAGAAAACAAACTCATGTTACATGGCTTATGGAAAAATAAAAAAAGCTAGTGGGTAAGCCTAATCAACCATCCACTGTGGATATACAAATAATAGAAACTTTAGCTTTGTGGGCATAGAAAATAACCCCACCCAAAATCCAATTGGTCATGCTAGTAAGAAAATGAATGGTAAATGTAATGAATCTAACAAAAAGTACATGATGTTCTTAACTAAAAATTGGAGCTAGGCTTGCCTCCATTTATTTGTAGAGGAAATCATACGGTCCCGGTGACACACTCATATCTGGGATTCCTAAAACTCCACGTGTTCTTGCAAATGATGAGGGTCTATCAAACTTATTTGTCCTAAAATGTACATTTCATTTGGCAGAATCATTCCTGCATGATCACCCTTTTTTGCCTTTCTGTGACAGTTAAAATCAGATTAAACTAACCATCAAGGCAAACACTGGGAGGAACAAGTTACAAAACAAACAAACAAAAAAAAAAAAATGAAGAGAATCTAGGGGATGGAGAAATAGACTCTCCATTATAGCTGGTGATGCTGGAAGATTCCAGGATTATGAATTGGGGCAAACAGAAAAAAATGCATGCACACATACACACAAATGCTTCAGGCCTAAGTATCCATTTATTTATCTTAAAAATTACTGAGCACCTTCCATATGCCAGATACTGTCCTGGGAGATCCAGCATACATAAAGCCTGACGTTTCTCATGGAGAAATATTATAGCCAGGAGAGGGAGGAGATAAGTGATCATAAATTAATTTTAAATACTAACATGGGGCAGTATTTACAGCTATGATGAAAAAAAAGCAGGACAAGAAGATGAAGAGACAGGGAGAGAGCCAGGTCTGAGAAGGCTTCTCTCAGTGCCGCAGCGCCATCTGAGCTGACGGCAGTGGGGGGAGGGAGCGGGCCAGGCTGGACGCACCTCTGTGGGTGGGAGGGAGAGAGGTGCTGCAGGTCAAGGCCCCGAGGTCCCAATACGTGTGCAGGCCACTGGTGTCCGGCTGACATAGACATCTGATTGAGACAAGGAGCCAGGAGAGGATTCCCAGCACAGGAGTATGGCATCATTTATGTTTTGGCTACAAAGTAGAAAGCTATCATTAGAGAAGCAAGAACAAAAACGAGATCAGCTGGAGGCCCCACAATAGCACAGGCAAAGGTGGGGGGGGAGGGGTGGGTTGGGGCCAGAATAGCAGCCGTGGAAGGAGGAATCTGTTGTCAAATTCTGATTATACTTTGAAAGAATGCTGACAGGACTGCTGAGGAACTGAATGTAGCATTTTGAGAGAAAGATAAAAGCCCAGAATGACATTACGGCTTTTACTTTTATCCACCGGTGACTACAAGTACATCTACTAACAAAGAGAAGCCTGAGGAAGGAGCAAGTGTAAGGATGGTGAGAAGTCAAAGACTTCAGTTTGATATACATTAGGTTTAAGGTGCCTATTAGTCATAATAGAGGTAGCTAGTGAGTGACCAGATATGCAAGTTCTGTGGAGAAGTATTAATAAATGCAATATAGCCCTGGCTGGTGGGGATCAGTGGATTGAGTGCCGGCCTGCGAACCAAAAGGTCACCAGTTCAATTCCCACTTGGGGCACATGCCTGGGTTATACCCAGGTCCCCAGTAGGAGGTGCATGAAAGGCAACCACACATTGATGTTTCTCTCCTTCTCTCTCTCTTTCCCTTCCCCGCTCTCTAAAAATAAATAAATAAAATCTTTTTAAAAACTAAGTAAATAAATGCAACAGATAAACAGAGATGCAGATATAGAAATAAGAATTATATATGTGTGTTTGTACAAATACATGCACACAATGAATGAAGGGAAGTCCAAGAAGGAAAACACAGAGAAGGGAACCGAGAAACTTGAACACTGTATCCACTTCAGCACGATTTGAAAACATGGTAAAGAGAATGTATTGCTTTAGTGATAAAAAGGGGGCATTTCTTTTGTTTCCCCCCAATAAAATAATAAGCTGATGAAAAAAATTAAACTCAGAAGTACAGAGTTAACTAAAGTCTGTGAAAACAGCCAACCGCCAAAGACAACCACTGTTAACTATGAATTATTTCCTTCCAGCCTTTTCCCCTGGACACTCACACATACACTCAGCAGGTTTTTGATGTACAGTTCATTTCTGCTTGTTTTAACACACACGAGATATGGTGAACTCAGAAGTGACAGCCATAAAATTCTTTTCTGTTTTATTTTGCTTTGAATTTATGTTTTCATGCTTTTAGTGCCACTGATCTGGGACCCTGCCCTTTCTGTCCCTGCTCCCCACCGCTCGTAGTTGGGGCCTCCCTAACAAAATCATAAGCATGGTTTCATTTCATAAAGAATTATTCGTAAACCTAATTTTTAAATAGACATCTTTATACGTAATTCTCTGTGCACAGTTCTAATGTGGTACAAACCTTTATAAAGCATGTTTTAGCACCACCTCAAGGAGTCACTGTCTAGTTACCAAAAGAGTGAAGACTCTGACTAAAAATACTTTCCCTTCAGTTCATTCAATAAATACCTACCATGAGCCAGCGCGCGCGTGTGGTGGGGGGGGAATGACAGACACAAAATTTTTAAAGACAATTTCAGTTAGTGGAAGATGCTGTGAATAAAATCACGACACATGAGACAGAACTGGGAGGAAGGAGAGGAAGAAAGGAAGTGCTACATAGCTAAGTGTCCAGAGAAAACCCTGCTGAGGAAATGACAGGAGCCAAAGGCTCGGTGAAGAGAAGGAGGTAACAAGCATCCTGAAGAGCAGCCCAAGTTCAGGGAGGGGGAATGCAGGAGGCCTGAGAAAGAAAGGCGGGCAGCACTTGAGAGGACGGAAGGAAAGCAGTCCGGCCGGAGCGTCTTAGGAAGACGGAGCAAATCATGGACGGCCTTGATGGCCACAGCAAAGAGTCTGGATGCTCGTAAGAAACTATCATAGTAAAGTTATCAATAGGGATGTGACATGATATGATTTAGGCCTCGTGATCAGTGTGGCAATGGTGTAAGGAGAAAAGTAAAAGCAGGGAGACCGATTTAGAAGCCGTATCCAGCAAGAGCTGCTGGTGGCTAAAACCAGCATGTCAATAATTGTAGCGGTGGGGAGTGTTCAAGTGCTGGGCGTCTCTGAGGTAGTTTTGATAGAACTTGCTGATGGAACCAGGACTCTGGGACTGGGTGAACAAGGACTGGCTTCTCCATCCACACCACGCATGACTCTTAGCCACACCATGACCTGCATCAGTACTCTCCCCAGAGGGTGCAGGCAACAATTACGTGCAGAATCAATAATGAAACGTATAATGTAGCATGCTCTCTCTCTTACCCAAATTAGGATCAGTAGCCTGGCGTTTCTTAATTTTAGCTTCGGAAATAGCAGAATAATAGGCACAAGTCATCTTGATTAGCCACGTTGCTCGAACCATTGGCACTGAATATTTAGCTAAGTATGCAAAAACATCTTCTTTTTTACTGAGGATGGGAACCTAAAAAGAAAGAACATTTATAATAATCACACACTATGTTCACCACTTGGCAAAAGAAAGAGCCTATAAGCTCCTTCTAGTTATAAGAAAGTATATCCGTTAAAAAAAAAAAAGTATATCCTTAATGGATTTTAAGCAAATTTTCACTAAGAAAAAAAACCCAAAACTATGTTTGCACGTTGGCAACACAAATTATCAGCTGTGCTTTCTCACTCTAACTAAGAAATTATCTGCGTCCTAACTGGTGTGGCTCAGTGGGTTGGGCGACATCCCACAAATCGAAGATCACCAGCTCGATTCCCAGTCAGGGCACACGCCTAGGTTGTGAGACAGGTCCCCAGCTGGAGATGTAGGAGAGGCAACCAATCAATGTTTCTCTCCCTCTCTTTCTCTCTCCCTCCCCCTCTCTCTGAAAAATAAGTAAATAATTTTAAAACATTTACAAAATGATTTTCAGATGCTCAAAGCTACTCATCATATCAACAAAGTAGGAAAAATAATTTCATGACAATCCTGTGAGTTTATCTCAAAACTGGAACAGACAGGTAGGTCAAGTGCAAAAACTGCCCCCAACTCCACACTTTATCCAAGAACACTTTTTTTGTACAAAGCTTTTTAAATGTACCATTTCATAAGAATTAACAATTTCCACAAAGCTTTTAAAAGTGCCTTTAGCCAAAAATTTAAAATAGAGGCTAAAATGACAGATCAGTGAATCTGCCTAATAAACACTGAGCTAGAAATAGCTGGGTAATTAATTCACTGATGGAAAGTAGACACTTGGGGCAGTTAATTATTTCCTCCAGACCACAAAGGTACTATTTAGCAAAGTAGTATCCCCATGTACCACCAAATGGTTTGAAAGAGTTAATTCACTCTTTTAGAATGCCTCACAATCCCCAAGGACTAGCCCGCCCACCTATATATAATCTCTCCCCGAATACAGGGGACTAGTGGACAGAGAGCCTGCTGGCCCTGAGGCAGCAGGGCGGGAGCAGTGGCACGGAGAGGCGGGCTCACCCCTCACAGGAGGCACCAGCCTGTTTAGTTAAACCACCTCTGCCATGCTCTTCACCCACGAACATGGTAATACCAGGCCCACCGCTCTGAGTGGTTGGAAGGGCAAAGCAAAAGAATTACATGTTCAGCAAAAGAATCAAAATTATAACAATTTTGTTTTGTTACCACTTCCAAAGATTTCTCCATGCCAGCCACTATTTTCAAGCCTCAGGCTTAACCCTTTCCTGAGAGGATCCTAACCCCCACAACCACGGGCATCCAGAGCCTTGGTCTCTATGCCCCACGCTCTTGTTTGATTTGGGGTTGGGAATCAAGGCTTCAGACCAGCTAACTGACCCAAATAGCATAGCATTTTTCTCTTAATTAACCAAATCCTCGTTCAGTCAGTGGATTTTTTCTATCATACATATGTCATAAATTTGACTATTCACATATTTGGTCCAAAGTGTGATCCCAGAATTAAAAGATAAGTACTTTTTATAAAACAAAGCGAAGTCACCTGATTTCACTTGAAGTCATCTGGTTCTTACAAAGGCAACATCAGGCTGCTCCAATACTGAAGGAAAATCTAGCTGGTTGCAACGCTGACGTTCAGTGTGTCCATACAGTGTGTATTATGGGCAATTTAATAGACTTCCGACCCTGTGTTAGTCCCTGCTTTGGGTGCAGACTTCAGAACACATCCCCCATGACACAGGCAACTAACTACAACCGTCCCAACCTGACTGGAAGGGAGATGAAGACCGCACAGGCCAAAGCTGTAAGGCTTCCTTTCTGCAGACTACAGTGATATATTTTAACAAGAAAATTTCTTGAAAATTTAGCTTACAAGGCACAAGCCTTGTAAGTTTCACGGAGCACAAGGCTCTGGGTTTACTATCGTTTAAGCCAAGGACAAGAGAAGCACAGGCTTTAAAATATTTAGTTCAAGACCTGAGCTGCTGCTTTTTTTTTCCACTTAGAGCACACATTTGGTATCAGTGAGTTAATTTCCACCACTGTCAAGGTGAGGTTGCCTCTTAGTCAGACGTAGCAAAAGATTATAATACCAAGGCCTAAAAAATTGGCAAATGCCAAAAAGTGAAGTTAGCATCTCCAAAGAAACATTAATAGTATCTTTTACAGATGCCTAAAGGATTTCTTTTGAAAAGCACTTGACAGGAGGGAACAAAAAACTCTTTGAACATGTGAAATGTTTAGATGAAACAGCAAACAAAACTCAGCCACAGATCTTACAGTGACAGCAGAAGGCAAACCTCTAGCTTAGCTCATTGCTCCTGTGGCAGAGCCCTAAGAAGTGGTTTGCTCAAGTCAGGGGCTTTAGAATTCAGAAGAACACAGGTGAAGAAAGTTATTTAATTAAGGAAAAGACACATACTAACGGTTTTGTCAAATTTACGGTTAGGGCCAACTCTACAGTTACAGAAGGAAAATATGTTTACCCTGACTGAAGTATGACTTCCTTACAGTGATGGATTCTATTTTCAGCAAAGAAACCATTTGACTTTTAACTTGCAGCTGAACCTAGGCAATCACTGGCAGCTGTTTGGTGTCTACATCAAGCCAGAGCTTCATGTAAGTACCAAGAGAAAACTCAGACACCTAGCATGTGATCGTCTCCCATCCTTGCGTCACCGTCCCCCTTGGGTGCACATCACATCAGCACCCCCTGTCACAGAGCACTGGTGCAGGCAAAAGGAAATCCCACAGACCACAGTAATCAGAGTCACCCCAAGTGAACACGTGACAACCAGTGAACTGTTCAGAGCTACAAGGATAGGGGCCAGAAGTCTCCTTTCCCAAATCCAGCCGTGACAATGATTAAAAGGCCCTTTACAGGCCATTGTTCACCTCGTGGCTACATCCTTGGGAGCTTTGCAGTAACAGAAAGTCCAGGTCCAGAAACCTGATCTGTCCCATACTGGAAAGGATTTTGAATCCTCTATCAGAGGCGGAAGATGACTCAGGAGCTTATTAGCAGGAACTATGCCATCTCACAGAAAAATGCCAGAAATTAAAGAAGTATTTAAACTCGAATTTGAAGAATATACGAGAACGCAATCTTTTACCCAACTCAGAAAGATTTCACCATCTCAAGAAGATGATATGCTGAAGAGGGGGGACGCGGGGGACAAACTTTTGAAACACCCAAGAAATGAATACTTCAAAGTAGAGACAATGGTTTTATAAAGAATATATCTTTAACTTTGCAAAAAAATTAATGTCAGGGCTTACCTGAGGAACACCTGACTTGGCCAGAGGCAGCTCCTAATAAAGAGAGAAGAACAATGGCTAATACACCACACCATAATTCATCTCCCGCCTCAAAGATGAGACCGCCACACCCCTAAAGCAAGGGCATCAACTCCTCACCAGTCTTCCCTTTCAGGAAATAGCCACAAAATGCATTCCAAAAGCTTTTAAAAAAGAAACCCTAAAAACAAAGTTGTCGGGTTGGCCGCGTGGGAGTTGAAGGCACTAACCAGCAGGGATGGTGTAGACTATCGAATATCAAAGGCTGCCCCTTGACTTACATGGCCCTCGAGTACCATTCATAGGCCACAGTGGGCCCGCCTGGTACGTGTTCCTCACTGGAAAAGACACGCCACATGGCTCAGCCTGTGTTAAGACAGAGGCACTACCTGAGTAGAAAGAGGTGGGTATGCTGACTGCTGTGCTTTTCAATGACTCGGTTGCCACTGAAATCTATGAAAGGCAACACAATGCTATGACACTAAGGCAAAAATAAAGGCAATGGGAGCTATGTGTACTCTTTTCGAAGAGTTGCTTTAGAAAACACACAAGCAACTACACAAACGAGCTCTCCTCTGAACCGGGCCGGCACCAAGCAAACAATGAAACCCTAGTATCAGGAACAGAAGATGGGCACCCCTAAAACTGAGGGGTTTCAGGGGAGATGAGAAAGACCCGTAAGATTACTTGAAACATGGGCAAGAAGTTAGAGATCCAGACAAACAGGGAGGTTTCTAGCTCTCTAAATTTCAAAAGACATTTCGTATTGTTAAGATGGTTGAATCCATGTAGTATTTCCCACTTGAGGCAAATGACCGAAGGCAAAGATTTTATAAGAACCCTCCCTCCCACCCACCATCCACCCCACCAAAAAAAGCCAGGGGCTATAAGCAAGCCTGCCCATTTTGCTCTAAAACTTTTTCAAACAAGTTTTTCAAACAGACACAGAATCACTATCACTATCACTATCCTATTTGTTACAAAGGAGACGGCTTAAAACATTTGAATGGTTACTTTTCAAGGCAAGAAGTAACATCAAAGCAAAGACTTCTCTGTAACACACTTTGGACGTCCTGGGCTAATAAAACTGAGAATATAATGAAGTCATACCGCCTGTCTTTGATTTGCAAACCTGTCTCCCCAAAGCCACATAAACTGCTTCCCGTGCAGAATGCTTAGGTCTATGCGCGTCCCAGGCGCCACATGCCATCAAAACAAGGAGGAAAACAGCGTAGGTGCGGCACACACCTGGGGCAGTGTGCCTGCACTGAGGCTCTGAGTTTTGAAGAGAACTGGGGAAAAGAAATATATTCTTGAACAGTATTTCAAGTATCTCCATTTCTGTAATGCCGTAATTAAAATAATGTAAGAAAAACTTAATACCTTTTTTGCCAAAATAGCAAGTGGTTTATTTCCTGCTAAGTCGGAGAACCAACTATGAATTGCACTCTGCGATCGAGCAGTAACCAGCCAATAATTATCTTTAGCATTAACTTGTGGTTTCTTCTTCCCAGTGTCCTGGAAAGTGTTAAGCTTTAATTTCTCAGCTAATATGCTGCTAAAATAAGCTCCAATCTGAGGAAACAAAAGAGAAAAGGTTTGAAGACAGTAAGTATGTTAGTAATGTATATTAGCATTTTATTTTTATCATTTTAATCAAAAATCTCCCAACAGCCCATCAAAAAATAAAATGGCAATTTCAGTTCTAGAAATCAAGAGTTGTGACTTCCTTGTATTAACATAATGCAAAAAACTCACACAGCACCTTTGTTCTGCCGTTAACAAGTAGTTCAAGAAAAAAAGAAGAGCCTTTGAAAATCTCTGGTAAAATGCAATTAATTACATCCTGAATAAATATCAAGAAAATGGGTTCTGCTTTAATCTTCAGCTGTACTTCCCTTTTACCTATTCTACACCCACTTGGAGAGAATATTTTCCCTGAGAGGTGCTGCAGAGAAAGCCTGGTAATCAATCACACCGTAATCATTCTTTTTCTTGTTTCCTCTTAATAGCATGTATTTTTGGAAAGGAAACTCTGTATTTACACTCAGTGCTTTTTAAAAAGAGTCTAGAGAAATTTAATTTATTTAAATGGAAAATTACAAGACTCAATTAAATTAAGTATTCAACATTTTTGATTGGGCTGCCAATTTCATGAGTACAAGTGTTTCAGGAGAAAGCTACTGTTACCTGCTCTAAGTGGAACAAGACAGCAAAGGGAGCTTCTGTGAATTACTGCAGCACTTTCATATTAACCAGACCAAAAGGGGTCAAAAGAAGGAGAAAGACAACAAGGAAGGAGATAAAGTAATATCTAAAAATTAAATAAATCCACAAAAAATCTCTTGGAATTTCCAAATCCTATCAAAGTATCACATTTCATTCCCTGGGAATTCTTTAATATGAAAGTTTATTAGTAATACTTTCTAGTAAATACCTCCAATAAGGTTATCAGACGTAATAACCATGATTAAAACAAAATACCTACTCTGGTGAAGCAAAATACTGGGTTGGCCAATAAGTCCATTTAGTTTTTTACATAAAATAAAAGACACATTTTTCATTTTCACCAATAACTTTATTGATTTGGATATGTTGAGTATGTTGGCTATCTCCTGCTATTGACTTCCAGTGGGTAGAAGCCAGCTGCTGCACATCTTTGCAATGCATAAGACAGCCCCTCAGTAAAGAATTATTTGGCCAAATGTCAATTGTACCAAGAAACTTTGCAAATTACTTCTGACATGTTTGATCAGTCACAGCACCTCCTCCATACACTGCACAAATCTTTTTTGTTTGCATTTCAGTTGCATTTTTACCTTTCTTGATATTATAAAGCATAATATGCCAAAAATGTACCTTTCCTTCCATCTTCAGATATTAAAATGGCTGCACAGAAATCCACTGATTTTGAAGTTTCTTTCTTTTTTAATGCACACTGATATGACAGCTGTCGCAATGTAACCTAACAGAATTGTTTCAAATGAAGTTAAAGACAATTAAACAATACTAGAGCCATCGTACGGAAAAAAACTAAACAGACCTTTTGGCCAACCCAATAAGAATCACTACTTAGTTTATGATCATGAGTCAAACAATTGATCCATAGGCTAAAACAGTTGTAAGCAACTAGCCAAGTTTATTATCTACCAGGGTGAAAAGCTAGTGTTAAAAACAAAACTTCTAATGTGCCTTGTGATTCCTTAATCCTTGCGATTAATGTACAATAGAAGGAAGTCTGTTTTTGGTGTGTTGATGCAAAATGGCTATAAACATTAGAGTAATTACAAAAAAAGTCTAAGCTTTACTTTTTTAAAAAAACAACTTCATAGTGTATAAGCAAATATTTACATAATGCCCAGATTATATAAATGCAAAAATTTAGCAAAAAAAAAAAGTTGTTTAAAAACAAGCCACTAATAGTAACAAATTGTTCATTTTAAATTTCTCAATCAATTGGGAAACTTTATTTGGTCTTTGAACAAAGGACCCAAAACACCTACCTATGCAAATTGTTTTACATTTATTTGCAATTATGTATGAGCAGTTTAATCATAACAAAGGCATAAATTATTATTTTAAAAAACTAGTCCGAGAAGCCTGTTTTACAATTATACTCCCTTCCATATACACGATAGCGGTGGAACATGGTGACTGTATATATGTTTTACTTCCTAACAAACCTGGTGAACAACCGCATACTGTAAACAAAGTCAAAATCTCCGAAAGAAGAGAGAGAATAAAATGCACGTTAGGACTCAAAAAAAAAAAAAAATTCAAAACATGGTCACACATTTAATTTTATTTAACAGCAATATATTCACATTATTCCAAAATAAAAAAAAAAAAAAGTAAAGAGCCTCGTCCCCAAGTCCCAATGCCAACCACCAAGGAACCAACTTTGATTAGTTTCTTATGACTTTCCAGTGTTACTTTGTGAGAATACGCACAAACACGAAAATTTTTTTTTCTTTCTTGTATGTAAATCTCCTTCTGGACAATTAGTAAATGTCTGAGAGCCTTTCACAGGAGAGCGTCCTCATTCATGTTTACAGACACATAGTAATGTACTGTGTGGATGGACATTTTATGGAATCAAGCACCCGTGTAAACGGACATTTAGATTATTCATTCCAAACTTGCTATTACAAAACCCCTTAAAATGGCCCCGGCTGGTGTAGCTAGGTGGATTGAGTGCAGGCCTGTGAACCAAAGGGTCATGGGTTCAATTCCCAGTCAGGATGCATGCCTGGGTTGCAGGCCAGATCCCCGCTAGGGGGCGCGTGAGAGGCAACCACATGCTGATGTTTCTCTCCCTCTCTTTCTCCTTCCCTTCCCCTGTTTAAAAAAAATAAAATTATACTCTAAATAAATAAATAAATAAATTTTAAAAAGCAGAAGGAAAAAAAACAAAAAAAAACCTTAAATGAACAGCCTTCCCTATTTATTATCTCATACATGTACAGCTATAGCTTTCAGATAAATTTTTGGAATTCAGATTTTATGATCTTTAATTTTAATCAATACTGCTAAATTGCCCTCCATAAGGTTTATACCAATTTGCACTCTCTTGGACAAGGTATGAGAGATAAGGTTTAATTTAAAACTTGTTTCCATCCACGCAGAGCTATTTTAAAAATTACTTATTCAATAAGAAAATGGGACAAGTTGAGGGGCTACACTCTATAGTTTATGTATTTAATATTTATAAGATCAAACTCCCTCAGAAGGGTTGATTCTTGAGTAAATGTCACAGGAGGGTTGATAGCAGCAGAAGTTACTTCTAATGGGTGATAGTTCTATTGTTATTTAAATTGACATAAAACTTGATACAACTGAGGACTATTTGGCAGCTCAAATGAAGAGATAAAACATTCATATTCTCTGTTATGAACTAAATTGTGTTTTCCCAAAATGCAGATGCCAAAGCTGTGAAGCCCTGACAGTCTTCCAGAACAGGGCCTTTAAAGAGGCAACTAAGGTGAAATGAGGTCACGAGGATGGCGCCCTCGCGACTGGCATCACTATGGGAAGGGAAGAAACAGCAGAGATGCATGCGCACAGAGAGAGGGCGCCGTGTGAGCGGCAGTGTGTGCACACCAAGGAGACGGGCCTCAGGAGACACCAGACCTGCTGACACTCTCATCTTGCACTTCCAGCCTCTGGAACTGTGAGAAAATAAACTATCTCGGAAAATCAAATTTCTGTTGTTTAAGCCACCCAGTCTGTGGTATTTTGTTATGGCCGCTCTGGAAGACGAATGCACCTTCTGGGGAAGCATTCTTCTAGGAATTTACCCTAAAGAACAAAAGCTCTAGGTTCAACTATGACTCCAACCTCTTTATTAATAACCATAAGAAACTGGCAACAGCTCATTGTTATAGCTTTGATCCATTATAGTACATAAATGATGAAATGTTATCTATCCATTAATTATTATGAACATGAATACTTCAACCTCAAAGAAAAGTACAGACAAAAAATGTTACATTCTTTAAAAGTATATGTTAGGGAAGGTGAAAAAGTTTTGGATGGTGGTGATAGTTGCAGAACCATGTGAATGTACCTAATGCCAAAGAACTGTACACTTTAAAATGTTGAAATGGTAAATTTTATGTTATGTTTGTTTTACCACAATAAAAAAAGAAGAACACAAATTACAACTTACATAATTGTGGTTATAGCATTTTAAAAAGTGCCAAGATTGGAAAAAGACAAATGTTTCTATCTTCTTTCACACCACTTAAATACTTTGGTTGATAGTTTACTGAGTTGTCAATTGCATTCGTGTCTGTGTGTCCATGTGCGCACGTAAGAAGAGATCTGGAATGATACATAAACCTTTAACAATGGATATCTCTGGGGAAGAAGGAAAAAGTATAGACACCAGTCTCTATGTTTGATTTCTTTTTATGTATATGCATGATGGTTTCAACTTAATAACAGTATTTTAATATTTGAAAAAGAAATAACTTCAAAATCAAACCTTAAAAGACTACAAACAGAAACAAATACTTCTATCTATATATCTAATTATTAATATTACCACACAGAAAAAAATTTTAATTCAGAAAAACTAACACTACATTCTGACTATACTATTTTTTGGAATATTTTTTATTTCTTCAAATTTGTTGTTTATCAGGAGTGACTAAAATAAAAAATATACTTGAGCCCCATCATCATGGAAAGGGCTTTTAAAGAAAACTGGTCAGATGAATATTCTGCTTCCCACTTTCAAGCCGTAAATTGCTGCCAGTGATCGCCGACAGTGTCTCAAGAATACTCAAGATACGTCACGTAACACAACATGCCTGCTCATGAGGTTGAGGGGGGCAGAGAAGGAAGACTAAGAAATAATTTATATGAATTTCTTTTTCTTTATTTTTTTTATCCTCACCCAAGGACATGTTATTGATTTTAGAGAGAGGGAAAAGGAGGGAGAGAGAGAGGCAGGGAAACATCATTTGGAGAGAGAAACTGGTTGCCTCTCCTGTGTACCAGATCAGAGGCTGTTCTATGTGGCCCAATCAGACAACCCAGGCATGTGCCCTGACCCAGAATTGAACCCAAGACCCTTCAGTTTACAAGACTACACTCCAGCCAACTGAGCCACACCAGCCAGAACTATGTGAACTTCTTGATTTCATCATACAAGACAAGCACAAGAGCACCAGTGCTGCCTCTGAGAACACTGACCAAGCACCCATGAAAATAGCTTTGTGCCTCCTTCATCACAAGCCATCTTCCTCTAGCAGTCAAGCATGCCTCTGTACATGGTATCAGTTCATCTGCACCCTGAGTGAATCATCACACAGCAACAAATGGCGTCAAGCAGATAGGAAGTCAACCCAGCCACTGCCATGGCGGACTGTGCATCACCCAGCTAGTGAAGATGAGAGTATTCTTGGGACCTGGAGCATTCCTGTTCAGTGTCACTGATACCGAAGTGGGCAGCTGAAGTGGGCAGGCAGGTGGGTATGTGATAATATCCTGCACAGACACATTGAAACCTCTGTACAGGCCCTTGATCCCATCAGATTTGTAGATCTTAACCAGGCAGTCCCTGAGGCCTTTGAAATCCATTTCAACTCCAGCTTTGATATGCAAAAAACAGGGAGGTGTCCCCAGAGCAACCACCTGATGTCAGATTTGCTGCAAAGTATCAGCAGAACTGGGTTCCCTAGTCCTCCCCACCCAGGAAGATCTGCTTATATTTATCTCTGAAAGCAAAGCTGAGAGCCTGGGTGGAGAAGGATCTGGTTACCAGCCAGAAGGACAGGACTCCCTGCTCCTTGGGGATAAGAACCACACAGAGTATACTGCTTTTGCACGGCTTGGCTTAGCTGCTATGATTTGCTTGCTGACAGGCAGTACCTGCAGCATCAGCTTGACTCGCAGGATGGGCGCTACGGCCATCTTGGATATGGCCACAGCCACTGCACCTGCCAGGAAGCCCTTGGCAAAGGACACAGCGGCATCTACCATGTTGATGGGAAGAAAAGGCAGCAACTGTGGGGCTGGGCTTGTAAGCGGCTGGGACTTTGGGGCTCCAGTTGACTGTCTAATGTTAATGAAAGTAAGTACTATAAAGACAAAAATTAGTGTAGAAAAATTGAAAACTTTACCTAGTAATTTTGTTGAAAATATTAGTATAATTTATTCTGAAACTCTTTATGTGTATTGCAAGATAGAGTAGATTAATAAATATGCTGATGTTGCTGAGAGGCAGGGTTCTCACCTTAGGAGAAAGGAGGTACAAAGACAATACAGGGAAGTCCCGTGACACTGAGGGAGGGAAGGGAAAGGGAAGGAAGGAGGGAAGGAAAACAAACAAAAAAAATCGAAACATGTTTCCCATCTCTGTCGACTGAAAGGGCCTAGAAGTTACGATGCTCAAGTAGCAAAGACCATACCAAGCATGCAGATCGGAGCTGACACCGGGAAAGAACATGAACCTGGAATGTGTTATTGTGTCAGAGGTACAGTGCTCAAAAAAAAAAAAAAAAACCCAAGAGCCAGGTTAAAGGCACCCCCACGGCCCAAATATAAGACAATTTGAGTATCAAAAAGCAAAATGAAAACAATACATCAGATTTTAAAAGGAGTCCAGAAGTTAAAGGTGATACTCCAAAATGGGATGTCCTTTGCAAAAGAATGCCAACTAATAAATGTATGAAAAATAGTAACTACTAGAAAATATCATTTTGCATCCCTCAGCAAAATAAATCATTCAGCAAGAATCACCAATTGATGCTAAAATCACAGGACAAAACTTTATTGGAGAATAGGATACTCACAGGTTCTCAAAGTATCACCGTGCAGAGGTTACCACAAGGAACCATGACTACTGTCACGATGTAAAGAGATGGCAGACACCTCCGTAAGTGATGGAACTTAGTGCAACCAACACTAAGGGCAAAGTGGCACTGCGTGCTTTCTGACGTAATGCAATGCACTCAACCTGAATCCTGTCGTGAGAGAACAACTAGACAAACCTAGAACAAAGGACTAAAATATAAGACAAGTAACTGGACTGGACTCTCCTCAAATGGCAGTCCTGAAAGCTCCCCCAAAACAAAAGCAAAAACAGAACGAGACGCTGGAGAGCGCGCTGTATGAGATTTATAGGAACTACGGAGACAGGACAGCCAAGCACAATGCATGATGCCCAACTGGGTCCTACACGGGGCAGTTTGCAGGATATGTGGGGGAATTTGAATATGGATCGTGGTTTAAATAACAGTAGTTTATCAACATTAACTACTAACGGTGTCACATACACATACTTCGCAGAAGTTTTGGAACACAGGTAAGTAGCGTACCTTTGATGGGTTAATGACAATATTTCTGGCTGAGCCATGTTCATCTCCAGTAAAGGCTGGCTGATTGTTGAAGCCTTGCTTTACATTCACAGCAGTAAGTTCATCCTGTTCAAGAAAAGGTATTGATTAATCAGAAGGATGTAAACGCTCCCACTTACCCTTCATACTACAGCCTACTGACTAACTTTGCTACACTCTGCAGAAAAGAACTGTTGAACGCACATCAAAGAAAGCAGAAATTAAAGTTGAAAACCCAATGTATAAATGAGTAGAGAGAGATAAAACAAATGTGGCAAAATGTTGGCAACTGCTGACTCTGGCTATAGATAGGGGTATGGGTGTTCATTACACCATTCTTTTAACTCTTCTGCAAGTTTGAAATTTTTTAACTAACAACTTGGGGGGGCAAGGGAGCAAAAAATTCCTCCCCCACACACAGACATATAAAATCATAGAATTTTTAAACTACTGGGTTGGCCAAAAAGTCCGTATGGTTTTTTTCCATAAAATAAAAGACACATTTTTCATTTTCACCAATAACTTTATTGATTTGGATATTTCAAGTATGTCAACTATCTCCTGCTATTGGCTTTCAGTGGGTAGAGGCCAGGGGTGTTGCTGAACATCTTCTAATGCATATGACAGCCACACAGTAAAGAATTATTTGGCCAAATGTCAATAGTACCAAGAAACTTTGCAAATTACTTCTGATACGTTTGATCAGTCACAGCCCTTCTCTATACACTGCACAAATCTGTGTGTGTGTGTGTTTGTGTGTGTGTGTTTCAGTTGCATTTTTACCTTCCTTGAAATAATAAGGCATAATATGCTGAAAATATTGCATATCTTTCTTGTATCTTCCATATTAAAATGGCTGCCCCAAAATTCACCAATTTTGGGCTGTGGCTGGTATAGTTCAGTGGATTGAGTGCTAACCTGTGAACTAAGGGGTCACCGGTTCAATTCCCAGTGAGGGCACATGCCTGAGTTGTGGGCCAGGTCCCCAGCTGGGGGTGCATGAGAGGCAACCGCACATTGATGTTTCTCTCCCTCTCTTTCTCCCTCCCTTCTCCCCGTCTAAAAGTAATAAATAAATAAATAAATAAATAAATAAATAAATAAATAAATCGCCAATTTTCAGAACTTTTATTTAACACACGCTGATATGTCACCTGTCACAATACAATCTAACAAAAGTGTCTCGAATGAAGTTAAAGACAACTAAGCACTACTAGAGCCATCGTACAGAAAAACTAAACGGACTTTTTTTATTGCTTCTAGAGAGCCCATAGTTTGACTCTTCCTTCTTAGACAGCCCCTATGCACAGCCCTATCTTACATTCAAGAAAACTGGCTCACTCAACTTACCCAAGACCCCATAGCAAGTTAAAGACAGAAACGAAAGGTTCTTAGGCACAAGCTCTGTGATAACCACACAACACAATGACCTGCATTTAAAGGAACGTTTGGAGCTTGCAGTTTTTTCATACATCTTGGCTTCCTTGATCTTTACCTACTCCGAGGTGGACGGTAGGTGTTTGTCTTCATGCCCATTTACTGATGAGAAGAGCGAGGCGCACTAAGCCTGTACAGTACATGGAAAGAGCCAACACTGAAACACTGACTTCCCCATCCCAGACTAGGAAGACAAACTCCCCAGATACCATGCTACCAAATTATAAATGACACATGAAAATGTGATCCAAAAATATATAGCTACAACTCATACTCTCATTAAAAAAGGATCTCTTACTGGATAGATACACAGGAACTTTTCTTCCCAAGGTCACAAAATATCAAAAATAGCCCAGCTTTAAAAAAAAAAAGAAAAAGAAAAACCTTGCACTGCCCAAATCACTAAGTTATAGAAGTAAATCAGAGTTCCTAAAATACAAACTTAAAAACATAAAAAGGAAAGGCTTGAGCAAAGGAAGCTACTTTCTACTCCCTTCAATCCAGGCCAAGAAATGGCCTTAGTAACCGTTGGGTTAATGATGTCCACAATAAAAGAATAAGAATATATACTTATTCCTCATAAATAATTGCTGCAAAGGTAAAATGAAAACAAAAAAAATCAACTGACCAAAATCATGACTGTATTAGGCAGGAAGCCTTAGAACAAAGCAGTCTATGACATATAAGCATCTGAACGGTCACCTTGGCTGAGAACTGAGGTCTCCTGGAGACATTCCATGTAACTTAATTGTGTGGCTCTACCTAACACCCTGGTGCGCCACTGTCTTGGCAAGCTTTCCAAAGACCCCACGACAGGAAATGCAGCTCCATGACAATCAAGTCTCCTCCAAGCACAGAAGATCGCTGAAGTCATGATCTGCACAGAAAATGAGCTGCACACCTATCGGAAGACATCTCAAACTGGCTACCACAGTTTCAAATTAATTATTGGGAAATCTAGGGCAAGACTACCTATTGAAATTTCCATAGTCTCAGAGTCTAAGAAAGAAGGGGCACAAATGGGATCATGATAAGAAAATTGATTATCTTTCATTTATCATCAGAGAATTACGAGAAACCTTGGGTAACAGCATATATTTTTACTAAAAATATGTTCCAGCTTAATCAAGAGGAAATGTGCGAAGCGTTTAGGACCAATTAGTTTCACTTAGTGCTGCGTAACTTTCTACTCTAAACTGACACTGGCTCAGAGAGCGGCTCGTCACGTGTGACTGCTAACCACTGGCCTGGAGAGACATGCCCTGTCTGTGTGCACACGTGTACACACACACACACACAAATCCCCAGAAGGAAAAGAACATGGAACCGTGACCACACATCTGTCAACCACATCCGATTTTCCTCAAACAAGGGTTCACACAGGTACTATTGGGAAACCTGAATGCTGAAAACTTTTTAATCTTGGATTGTAAGTTGCATGAAGATACACCCAGAATCTGACCACTACTCACTACCACCCCAGGTCAGGACCACCATCATCTCCTGTGTGGCCACTGCAATGTCTCCTAATTTGGCTCCCATCCAGTCTCCCCCCTTGCTTCTACTCTTGCCCCCTGAAGACCATTTCAATCCAGCAGCCACAGGGTTCTTAAAACATGAGGGCATGTTACTCCTGCTCAAAACTTGTCTTAACTCCCCAACTCAGAGTATAAGCAAAGGTCCTATGATGTCCCACAAGTCCCTATGTGACCTGGCCCCTATTACCTTTCTGACCTCATTCTGAACCATACTCCCCGCTCTTTGCTCACTCTACTCCAGCCATACTGTTCCCAGTTCTCTTTGCAGTTTCTCCAGTAT